>NW_003852438.1:10984591-10986210 GCF_000181295.1 Otolemur garnettii | reverse complement strand
TCACAGCTCACAGCAACCTCCAACTCTTGGGCTTAAGCTATTCTCTTGCCTCAGCTTCCCAAGTAGCTGGGACTACAGGCACCCGCCACAACGCCCGGCTATTTTTTTGTTGCAGTTGTCATTGTTATTTAGCTGGCCTGGGCTTGGTTCAAACCCGCCAGCTTTGGTGCATGTGGCTAGTGCTGTAACCACTGTGCTACAGGGACCACCCTCTTGCCAAATTTTTAATAGGGTTGTTTGATCTTTTCTTGTTGGTTTACTTGAGGTCTTTGTAGATTCTGTTGATTAGCCCTTTGTCAAATTTGTGGCATGCAAATATCTTCTCTCATTTTATAGTTTGTCTCTGTGCTTTGTGTGGAGCTTTTTTTTTTCTTTTTTTGAGATAGAGTGTCACTCTGTTGCCCTAGGAAAAGTGCCGTGGCATCATCTTAGATCACTTCCTCCTCAACCTCTTG
Organism: Otolemur garnettii; assembly: GCF_000181295.1. Classification (NCBI taxonomy): domain Eukaryota; kingdom Metazoa; phylum Chordata; class Mammalia; order Primates; family Galagidae; genus Otolemur; species Otolemur garnettii. The sequence continues at coordinate 10,985,755 of NW_003852438.1, read as the reverse complement.
GATTCAAGCAATCTTCTTGCCTCAGCCTCCTGAGTAGCTGGGACTACAGGTTCCTGCCACAATGCCTGGCTGATTTTTCTATCTGAAATAGAGATGGGGATCTCACTGTCAAACTCCTGACCTCAAGTGATCTTCATGCCTTGTCCTCCCAAACTGCTAGGGTTACAGGCATGAGCTACTGCACCTAGAATGTGAAGAAATTTTTTTTTTTTTTTGCAGTTTTTGGCTGGGGCTGGGTTTGAACCCATCACCTCCGGCATATGGGGCTGGTGCCCTACTCCTCTGAGCCACAGGTGCCGCCCAAAACTTTTTAATGTGATCAAGTGCCATATATTTTTGTTGTTTGAGATTGCCAGTGAGATCTTCTTCATAAATTCATTCCCTATGGGTGAATTCATTCCCATAGCTCAGTGGGTACAGTGCTGGCCACATACACTGAGGCTGGAGAGTTCGAACCCAACCCAGGCCAGCTAAAACAACAATGATGACTGCAACAAATAAAAATAGCTGGACATTGTGGCAGGCACCTGTAGTCCCACCTACTTGGGAGGCTGAGGCAAGAGACTTGCTTAATGCCAAGACTTTGAGGGTGCTGTGAGCTGTGATGTCATGGCACTCTACTGAGGGCAACATAGAGAGACTCTATCTCAATAAATAAATAAGTAAACAAACAAATAAATAAAAATAAATAAATAAATTCATTCCCTAAGGTGATAAGAGTAAGAGTTTTTCCCAACTTTCTTCTAGGGTTTTTATACTTTCATGCCTAGATTTAAACTTTGTATCCATTATGAGTTAATTTGTGTAAGTGGTGAGAGGTTTGGGTTCAGTTTCGGTCTTTTACATGTGGCTAACCAGTTCTCCCAGCACCATTAATTAAACAGGGATTCTTTTTTTTTGCAATTTTTGTCTGGGGCCGGGTTTCAACCCACCACCTCCCGTATTGGAGCCAGCACCCTACTCCTTGCGCCACAGGTGCCACCAACAGGGATTCTTTACCTAGTGTCTGCTTTTGTTTGTTTTGTAAAAGATCAGATGGCAAGGCTTGGCTAGGGCACCAGCCACATACACTGCAGCTGGCGGGTGTGAATCCAGCCTGGGCCTGCCAACCAAAAAAACAAAAAACAAAAAACATATATATATAGCCAGGTGCATTGTGGCGGG
>NW_003852438.1:10982188-10984254 GCF_000181295.1 Otolemur garnettii | reverse complement strand
GGTTGCTGTGAGCTGTGATGCCACGGTACTCTACCCAGGGTGACAGCTTGAGGCTCTGTCTCAAAAAAAAAAAAAAAATTGGGCAGCACCTGTGGCTCAAGGAGTAGGGTGCCAGGCCCTATATACTGGAGGTGGCAGGTTCAGGCCCAGTGCTGGCTGAAAACTGCAACAACAACAACAACAAAAATCAGATGGCAATATGAGGCTGGCTTCATCTCTAGATTCTCTATTCTTTTCCATAGGTCTATGTCTCTATTTTTATGCTAGTACCATGGCTGTTTTGATCACCACAGACTTATAGTATAACCTGAAGTCTGGTAATGTGATACCTATAAATTTCTTTTTTTTTTTTAGACAGATTCTCATTATGTCACCCTCAGTAGAGTGCTGTGGCATCACAGATCACTGCAACCTCAAACTCTTGGGAGTAAGGATTCTCTTGCCTCAGCCTCCCAAGTAGCTGAGATTACAGGCGCCCACCACAACACCTGGCTTTTTTTTTTTTTTTATTGCAATTGTCATTGTTGTTTAGCTGGCCTGGGCTGGATTCAAACCCACTAGCCTTGGCATATGTGGCTGGCACTGTAATCACTGTGCTACAGGCGCTGAGCCAGATGCCTATAAATTTGTTTTTATTTCATAGAATTGTGTTAGCTATTCAGAGTTTCTTCTGGTTCCATACAAAACATAGGACTATTTTTTCAAGATCTTTAAAGTATGATGTTGCTATTTTAATGGGTATTGCATTAAATTTGTAGATTGCTTTGGGTAGTATAGACGTTTTAACAATATTGATTATTCTAAGCCATGAGCGGGATATGTTCTTCCATCTGTTAACATCCTCTGCAATTTCTTTTCTCACTGTTTTATAGTTCTCTCTGTAGAGATCCTTCACATCCTTTGTTAAAAATATTCCAACGTATTTCATTTTCTTTGATGCCACTGTGAAGGGAATTGTGTCTTTGATTTGATTCTCAGCTTGACTGTCATTGGCATATAAGAAGGCTACTTATTTGTGTATATTGATTTTATAAACTGAGACATTGCTATATTTATTTATCAATTCCAGGAGTCTCCAGGAGTGATACTTAGACTTCCTCTGTCCCATTTGGAGGTCCTTGACATCCTTCTCTTTGAAGGATGATTTGAAGGTTTGATTGCATTGGCTAGGACTTCTAGCACAATGTTGAATAGTAGTGATAGTGGATGTGCTTGTCTGGTTTCAGTTCTAGGCAGGAATGCTTTCAGTTTTTCTCCATTCACTATGATGTTAGCTGTCAGTTTGTTGTAAATGACTTCTATCAGTTTAAGGAATGTCCTATCTATGCCAATTTTCTTAAGTATTCTTTTTTTGAGACAGAGCCTCAAGCCGTCCCCCTGGGTAGAGTGTTGTAGCATCACAGCTCACAACAACCTCCAACTCCTGGGCTCAAGCAAGTCTCCTGCCTCAGCCTCCCAAGTAGCTGGGTATCACAGGCGCCAAGCCTTCTTAAGTATTCTTATCAAAAAAATACTGCTAAATTTTGTCAAATGCTTTTACTGCAACTATTGAGAGGATCATAGGTCTTTGTTTTTACTTCTGTTTATGTCATGGATTATGCTTATGGATTTGCGTATGTTGAACGAGGCTTGAATCCTGGGGTGAAACCCACCAGGTCATGATGAATTTTTATTTTTCTGATGTGTAGCTGAATTAAGTTTGCTAAGATTTTATGGAGTATTTTTGTGTCAGTCCTCACTAATGATATTGATATGCAGTTTTCTTTTCTTGTGTCCTTTTCTAGTTTTGGTGTCAGAGTGATATTTGCTTCATAGAAGGAATTAGGGAAGGTACCCACCTTCTCAGTGTTTCAGAAAAGATTCTACAATATAGGCATAAGCTCTTCTTTGAAAGTTTGGTAGAATTCTGATGTGAAAACATCTGTCCAGGACTTTTTATTGTTGTTGTAGGAAGCTTTTTTTATTGTTGTTTCTATTTTGGACTTGATAATGGTCTGTTCAAGTGTTCCATTTTGGGGTCAGCGTCTGTGGCTCAAGTGGCTAAGGCCCTTGAACCCCCCCCCCCC
>NW_003852438.1:10977975-10980672 GCF_000181295.1 Otolemur garnettii | reverse complement strand
CTGTCTCAAAAAAAAAAAAAAAAAGAAAAAAAAAAGGAAAAAACTGTATTAAAATTATAATACTCACTATATACCAAAAATGTTTGTGGGTGGTGCTGCCTTATACCAGAGGTGGCAGGTTCCTGTGGCTCAGGGAGTAAGGGTGCCGGCCCCATATACCTGAGGTGGCAGGTTCAAACCCATCCCTGCCAAAAACTGCAAAAAAAAAAGAATATTTGTTGTCTTGTGTATTGTATCTTGTATTTCTTTTCTTTTTTTGAGGCAGAATCTCATTTTGTTGCCCTCAGTAGAGTGCTGTGATATCACAGCTCACAGCAACCTCAAACTCTTGGGCTCAAGCGATCCTCTTGCCTAAGCTTGCCAAGTACCTGGGACACTTGGCTAGTTTTTAGAGATGGGGTCTCAGTCTTGCTCAGACTGGTTTCAAACTCCTAATCTCAGGAGATCCACCTCCCTCGCCAAAGTGTTAGGATTACAGGCATGAGCCACCACGCCCAGCCTACTAAGTGACTCTTGACAAAGCTACTTAACATCTCTCATTTGCTCATATGCAAAATGAAAATAATACATCATTAGCTTTGTAATCTGTAGGGGAAACTGAGCCCTGATCTTTAGCATAAAACTCACTTCCTGCTTGAGAGACCTGGAGAATCACGAGAATGGTGTGTGAGTTGTGTGTGTGCAAGAGGTCAGAAAATTGGTCTCCAAGAGAAAATGTATGTGTGAGGTGTGGCAATAATGAGTATGGTAAAGATTCTCTAGATTCCAAAGGTCTCTGGATGCTGGAGGCAGAGGTTGTGTTCAAGGTCTGAGAGTTTGCAAAACAAATTCGAGATTTTCTTTCTGACACTTTCCATATTCCCCCTTTTTTAATGCTAATGTATTATAAGTAAACTTTACCTTTCCTGCTTTGTGATAATAAATATGGGAACTTAACTCAGGAGTGCTCCTCCCAGAGTTCCTCTGTTCCCCTGACACCGACTTTGTGTCAAGCCTCTAAATTCCTCACACCAAGCTCCCTCTTCTGGTGACTCAAACCCCTTCAGTAATCAGTCCTGCTTTAGTACCAGCACTCACAAGCTGAGTGACACTGGGAGAATTACCTTACATGTCTGAAACATTACATTTCTTTTATTTTTTATTTATTTTTATTTTTTTGAATTTTTTAAATTATTTATTTATTTTCAGTTATTGGCCAGGATTGGGTTTGAACCTGCCATCTTTGGTATATGGGGCTGGCACCCTACTCCTTGAGCTTGGGCATGGCCCAACATTACGTTTCTTATCTGTAAAATGGAATAAATAAATAGTATCTACTTCTTAAAAACTACAGTGAAATGATATAAGGAAATGCACATAAAACCCCTTGGAAGATGCCTGTCACTTGATAAACACTCAATAGATGTTAGCTCCATTACAATTTTGATTTTTTTTTTGAGACAGAGTCTCACTATGTCGCCCTTAGTAGAGTACTGTGGTAGCCAGTTGCTGTGAGCTGTGACACCATGGCACTCTACCAAGGGCAACAAAGTGAGACTCTGTCTCTACAAAAAAAAAAAAAAAAAAAGGAAAGTGCTGTGGCATCACAGCTGACCGCAACCTCAAACTCTTAAACTCTTGGGCTTAAGCAATTCTCTTGCCTCAGCCTCCCGAATAGCTGGGACTACAGGCGCCCACCACAATGTCCAGCTATTTTTTGGTTGCAGTTGTCATTGGTGCTTGGCAGGTCCGGGCTGGATTTGAACCCACCAGCTCCAGTGTATGTGGCTGGCGTCCTACCTGCTGAGCTACAGGCGCTGAGCCTCCATTACAATTATTAATTACCCTACTGATAGCCTTCTGGGTATCATATAACCCAGATTTGAAGATCTGAAGTGAGCAATTCTAAAACCTAACATCTTAGTTGCATTCAAAAGATTATATGAGGATCAGACAGGCTAGACTACATATCTAGAAAATACTGGATAAGATGTTTCAGAGATGACCTAAACTAGTTTCTTCTGTCTTTCTCTCTCCCATAAGCAAATAACTTGATTATTCAAAAATTATTTTCATACCCAGATGATCAAAAATCATTTTACAACAAAGACATTTGCACCAGAATGTTTATTGCAGCCCAATTCATAATAGTCAAGACATGGAAACAGCCCAAGTACCCATCGACCCATGAATGGATTAACAAATTGTGGTATATGTACACTAGGAAATACTGTGGAGCCATAAAAAAGATGGAGACTTCACATCTTTTATGTTTACCTGGATAGAGCTGGAACATATTCTTCTTAGTAAAGTAAATCAAGAATGGAAAAAAATTCCAATGTACTCAGTACTACTATGAATCAATATATAACCACCTACACACTCACATGAATGGCAAAACATAACTATAGCCCAGAAAGTAGAAGGGAAAAGGAGAGAAAAAGAGAGATGGGATGAGGGAGGGAATTTGGGGGGACCTCATCTAATGTGCATGATGCAATGGTACATTTCAAAACTATTAAGAGGCTCAGCACCTGTGGCTAGAATGGCTAAGGCGCCAGCCACATACACCTAAGGTGCCAGGTTCAACTCCAGCCCGGGCCCTCCAAAACAACAATGATGCTTGCAACCAAAAAAATAGCCAGGCATCGTAGCAGGCGCCTGTGGTCCCAGCTACTTGGGAGGCGGAGGCAGGAGACTGGCTTGAGCTCAGGAGTT
>NW_003852438.1:10973927-10977883 GCF_000181295.1 Otolemur garnettii | reverse complement strand
CCAAAAAAAAAAAAAAAAGATTAAAAAAAAAACTATTAAGAAATGAGTATAATTGTGATGGATGTGTTACTTAGTTCAATGTAAGCATTTCACATTGTATATCAAAGCAGTATACCCTGAACTCCATAAATGCATCAATGTACAAAGTTATGATTTAATAAGAAATAATTTTTTAAAAATTTATTTTCAGGGCTGGGTGCAGTGGCTCACACCTGTAATTCTAGCACTCTGGGAGGCCGAGGCAGGTGGATTGCCTGAGCTCACAGGTTCGAGACCAGCCTGAGCCAAAGTGAGCTCTCCTCTCTAAAAAAGTAGCCGGGCCCTGTGGCGGGCACCTGTGGTCCCAGCTACTTGGGAGGCTAGGGCAGGAGACTTGCTTGAGCCCAAGAGTTGGAGGTTGCTGTGAGCTGCGAAGCCACAACACTCTACCTAGGGAGATAGCTTGAGGCTCTGTCTCAAAAAAAAAAAAAAAGAAGAAGAAGAAGAAGAACACTAAGTACAAGACACCCCAGCCATCATTTTTTTTTTTTTTGAGCCCTGCCACTCCAGGAAATAAAAACAAATCTGGTGGGGGTGAAGGGAAGTAGGACTTCTATGCATCATAACATTTTACAACACTTCTCTATTCTAAGAGTAGCAAGTACCAAATAAAAAAGAAGTAAAGAGGCTCAGTGCCTGTGGCTCAAAGGAGGAGGGCCCTGGCCCCATATGCTGGAGGTGGCGGGTTCAAACCCAGCCCCAGCCAAAAACTGCAAAAAAACAAAATAAAATAAAATAAGATAAACAAGGCTTGGCACCCATAGCACAATGGTTATGGTGCCAGCCACATACACCAAAGGTGGTGGGTCCAAATCTGGCTCAGGCCAGTTGAACAACTGCAACAAAAAATAGTCAGGCATTGTGGCGGGCGCCTGTAGTCCCAGCTACTTGGGAGCCTGAGGCAAGAGAATTGCTTAACCACAAGAATTTGTGGTTGCTGTGAGCTATGACACCATAGCACTCTAGCAAGGGCAACATAGTGAGACTCTGTTTCAAAATACATATATGTTTATATCGGCTTGGCACCAGTAGCACAGTGGTTACAGTGCCAGCCACATACATCGAGGCTGGTGGAATGACAACTGTAACAAAAAATAGCCAGGCGTTGTGGCAGTCACCTATAGTCCCAGCTACTTGGGAGGCTGAGGTAAGAGAATCGCTTAAGCCCAGGAGTTTGAGGTTGCTGTGAGCTGTGACACTATGGCATTCTACCAAGGTTAACATAGTAGATTCAGTCTCAAAAAAAAAAAGTTTATATGGGCCACCCCCACATCAGGATGGAGAACTCATAGGAGTATATTATCTGCAGATGTGCTGGACCCTAGCCAGGCATTCCACTGGAGATAGGCTGATATGTCAGCCTGAACACAATGTGATGGGCCAGTTTGCTAATGAAGCTCAGAGTATGGTTCTAAGATCTGAACAAGGTATATTAGAGCCACTTAGTGGACACTTTTTTTTCACCCCAGCTATAAATACTCCCTGTGGGTTATCTCTCCTTCCACTTAACTTTGATTAACTTTTATGCCTAAAATTCTATGTGATAGAAATAGTCCCAAAAGTTGAGTTTATTCCCAGGGGAAAAGGTGAAGTTATGCCTTAGGAAGAAGCAATTTTTTTTGTATTTAATATATCAATTTCCTTACTTTCCTTAGACATGAAACTTAAGGAGCTACATCAGCTACATCAAACAACGAAGGAAGGTTTAGCCCTGAATCCTTCTGTTATAGGATGGAATATTACAAAATGGGTCTAAAACTCAAAACTAGTAAAGTTTGGCCTCTCAAGTCTTTTTTTTGGTTGTTGTTGTTGAGACAGAGTCTCACTTTCTTGCCCTGGGTAGAGTGCTGTGGCATCACAGCTCACAGGAACCTCCAACTTCTGGGCTTAGGAGATTTTCTTGCCTTAGACTCCCGAATAGCTGAGACTATAGGTGCCGGCCACAACACCTGGCTATTTTGTTATTGTTGTTGTTGTTGCAGTTTTGCCAGGGCCAGGTTTGAACCTGCCACCCTCGGCATATGGGGCCGGCTCCCTAGCCACTGAGCCACAGGCGCCACCCGGCCTCTTAAGTCTTTGACTTACCTCATTGGAAAAGGAGGAAAAAGGCTGGATGCAGTTGCTCACGACTGTAATCCTAGCACTCTGGGAGGCCAAGGCAGGTGGATTGCTTGAGCTCAGGAATCAAAAGGCAAGACCCCATCTCTACTAAAAATAGAAAAAATTGAGGCAAGAGGACCTCCTGAGCCCAAGAGTTGGAGGTTCCTGTGATACCATGGTACTCTACCCAGGGTGACAGCTTGAGACTCTGTCTCAAAAAATAAATAAATAAAAATAAGAAACGTTTGCTGAAAGAATACAATTTTCATGTCTTTTAAAGTACTGTAGGCTTGGCGCCTGTGGCTCAAGTGGCTAAGGCGCCAGCCACATACACCTAAGGTGATAGGGTTCAAATCCAGCCTGGGCCCGCCAAACAACAATGATGGCTGCAACCAAAAAAAAATAGTCAGGCGTTGTGGTGGGCGCTACTTGGGAGGCGGAGGCAGGAGACTCACTTAAGCCTGTGGTCCCAGCTTGAGCCTGTGGTGTCCCAGGAGTTGGAGGTTGCTGCTGTGAGCTATGATGCCATAGCACTCTACCCAGGGGGGACAGCTTGAGGCTCTGTCTCAAAAAAATAAAAAATAAATAAAGTACTGTAAATGCCAACAGGAAAGTGAATTCCCAATGACTATTATGAGAAACACTGCCATCTCCTGGGCAAAATAGGTCATGTCTCCTTTAGCAAATGCTGGGAAAACTAAGTACTGTATAGAATTTGTGGTTAAGTATAGCAGATGTTTGAAAGTAAAACCCAGTTCCACCACTCGCTGTTTTACTATATGCACTGCCAAAGCAAGCGCCCACTTGCTATGTTAAACTGGAAAATCTCAACCTTTTTTCAGTTTTGGCTGGGGCCGGGCTGGAACCCCAGTATATGGCGCCCTACTCCTTGAGCCATAGGCGCCACCCAAATCTCAGTCTTTTAAAACTTCAGTTTCCTCTTCTACAAAATGGGCACATCTGTCCTGCTTATCTCTCGAGATTATCGGGACACTACAAATCAGATAATGACTATAAAAATCTTTCTCAACTATAAAGCATTGTACAAATATAGGATGTATTTTTTTCACCTACACATGATTTTTAACACACTGTGGAGTATAGCAAATTGATCTTATTCCTTACTATAAACCTCAGTAAAGAACCTACAGCCAAGGGACAAGATCAACTCATTCAATTTCAGATGGCTAAAGGCAAATTTCTTTCTTTATATGTTTAGTGCAGGTTCAACATTACCAACTTACTAAAGTGTTTTGTGAAACATAAAAATATGCTTAAACTAAAACTACATGGAGGGGCGGCGCCTGTGGCTCAAAGAAGTAGGGCACGGGCCCCATATGCCGGATGTGGCAGGTTCAAACCCAGCCCTGGCCAAAAGACTGAAAAAAAAAAAAAAAAAAAAAAACTACATGGAGATAACATTTCTCACCTATCAAACTGGAAAAAGTCTAAAAGCTCTTGTCTACAACTAGACTAGCTGGTGAGACTAGGGGCTAAAAGGCACTTTCATTTATTGCTTGTGAGAATCAAATAAGATAATTCCTTTCTGCTCGGCGCCTGTGGCTCAAGCAGCTAAGGCGCCAGCCACATACACTTAAGGTGGGGGTTTAAATCCAGCCTGGGCCTGCCAAACAACAATGACGCCTGCAACCAAAAAATAGCCGGGATTTGTGGCGGGCGCCTGTGGTCCCAGCTACTTGGGAGGCTGAGGCAGGAGACTCGCTTGAGCCCGGGAGTTGGAGGTTGCTGTGAGATGTGATGCCATGGCACTCTATCCAGGGGAATAGTTTGAGTCTCTGTCTCAAAAAAAAAAAAAA
>NW_003852438.1:10971754-10973515 GCF_000181295.1 Otolemur garnettii | reverse complement strand
CTTGAGCCCAGGAGTTGAAGGTTGTTGTGAGCTGTGATGCCACAGCACTTTATCCACAGTAACAGCTTGTGGCTCTGTCTAAAAAAAAAAGTTATAACTAATAGAGATGAGGGAGTAAAAACAGGTATTCTCCTATGTTGCTGATGAGAATGTAAAATTTAATGACCAGTATGGAGAGCATACTATCTTCCATATAAAAATTACACATGTATATACCCCTTTGACTATAAATATTACAAATGTATGTACCCGTTGACTCAGCAGTTCTACTTTTAAGAATTTATCCTACAGTTATGTAGCAACATGAGAACTGAGCCACAATGGGGTGGACTGAGGATTGCTCCTTAAGGGGGAACCTTACCCAATTGCCTGGGGTCTGGCAGACAAAGGGAGAGAAAGGCTGTTAAACACACACACACACATACACACACACAGAGTGTTCTGACTTGTGAGAGATGACACCATGCCAGCCCCTTGTGAGTCTAACAAGTGCTGTCTTGACCCCAGTACCTAGGGCTATTTATTTAGAAAATTGGGGGGCAGGTGGCACCTGTGGCTTAGTGAGTAGGGCTCCGGCCCCATTTAATGAGAGTGGAGGTTTCAAACCCAGCCCCAGCTAAACTGCAACAAAAAATAGCCAGGCATTGTGGCAGATGCCTATAGTCCCAGCTACTCGGGAGGCTGAGGCAAGAGAATCACCTAAGCCCAAGAGCTGGAGGTTGCTGTGAGCTGTGAGACCATAGCACTCTACAGAGGGCAACAAAGTGAGACTCTGTCTCTAAAAAAAAAAAGAAAAGAAAATTGGGGGGCATGTTTATACAAGGCAAAAAGTGAAAAGGTAACAGCTTCATGATTTAATTAAATAGGCAGTTCTTTGTTTAGAGAAGAAAGTTATTAGGCTGAAGGACAGGGGAGTACTGAGCTACAAATCAAAGAATACTTTGGGGAAAATTTAACAAAGGAAAGTTACAGCCTTCAGGTCAAAGTGCCTGCAGCTACAGGGCATCTATAGGGGGCAACTATCAATTATTTTCTAGTTTTATTTATATCCTTGTCACTAAGCTACTGAACTCTACCTAGACAATTCCCAGACTATTTTCTTATCTATTCTGCTGGATATTTCAGTATTCCCCTCATCAACTATCATAGGTGTGAATTGCATTGGGGGAGCCGAAACTCAGGGCCATAACCCACGGGAGATTTCAGGGGGGAATGCTAGCCTACTCTAGCTTTCACCTACACAGTTATATCTGCAAACCTACAAAATGACAAGATATACAAGCTTATTTGCTGCACCATTATGTGTAATAAGGTAACTATAAAAAAGCATAGTACCCCCCAAAAAAGAACATATTACCCAATTAGAAAGAGGACACTTAATAATTAAGCTGGGACAATTGGCAAAAGTGAACAATATCCCATGCAAACCAGGAAAAACAGTCATCCTATTAATAACAAAAGATAGAAAACACAAATATTCACCAATAGGGGACTTGTTAAATAATAACACATCCAGATAATAGAATACTATGTAGTCCTAAAAGGAAGCATATACAATACTGATCTGGACAGTACTCCAAGATGTCTACTAAATTTTGTGTTCTTTTGCAATAGGGTCTCACTCTATCCCCAGGGTGCAGTGCGATGGCATGATCATAGGTTAGTTATAGCCCTTCTGGGATCGGCGCCTGTGGCTCAAGTGGCTAAGGCGCCAGCCACATACACCTAAGGTGGCGGGTTTGAATCCAGCCCGGGCCCGCC
>NW_003852438.1:10969905-10971325 GCF_000181295.1 Otolemur garnettii | reverse complement strand
GCCTCCCAAGTAGCTGGGACCACAGGTGCCTGCCACAACAACGCCTGGCTATATTTTGGTTGCAGGCGTCATTGTTGTTTGGCAGGCCCGGGCTGGATTTGAACCCCATCACCTTAGGTGTATGTGGCTGGCACCTTAGCCACTTGAGCCACAGGCGCCAAGCCAGTAAATTTATTTTTAAAGGCAAAATACAAAGCACTGCTTATCGCAGGCATCTTCAAACTACGGACTGTGGGCCACATGCAGCCAGCCTAGGACATTTATCTGGCCCGCCGGGTGTTTTTGCCACCGCTGCCTGTCCTGCTTAGCAGCCAACTCGTCCAGGGCCCGCAGTCTGGCCCTCCAATGGTCTGAGGGACAGTGAACTGGCCCCCTGTTTAAAAAGTTTGAGGACCTCTGGCTTATAGTATGACACCATTTGTGCAAAAGAGGGAAACATGTAATTGCTTGGACATGAATAAATATATATGAAAAGGATATACTGAAAACCAATTACACCATGTGCCTCTGGGGAGGGAAGCTGGAAAACAGGAGCAAGATGACAACTTCACTGGCGGTACCTGTGGCTCAAGGTGCCGTCACCATATACAAAGGGTGGTGGTTTCAAACCTGGCCCCAGCCAAACTGCAACAAAAAAAATAGCCGGGCGTTGTGGTGGGCGCCTGTAGTCCCAGCCACTCGGGAGGCTGAGGCAAGAAAATCACCTACCAGCGGTCCTCAAACTTTTTAAACAGGGGGCCAGTTCACTGTCCCTCAGACTGTTGGACGGCCAGACTGTGGGCCCCAGGATCAGTCAGCTGCTAAGCAGGACATAAGCAGGACAGGCAGCAGCAGCAAAAACACCCAGCGGGCTGGTAAACGTCCTAGGCCGGCTGCATGTGGCCCGTGGGCTGTAGTTTGAGGACGCCTAAGCCCAGGAGTTGGAGGTGAAGGCAATAAAGTGAGACTCTGTCTCAAAAAAAAAAAAATGACAACTTCACTATATGCCTCTTTGTACCTTTTGAATTTTGAACTAACTGAATAAATAAAGTTGTAAAAGAAAACAGGACTAGCTGCTCGGCGCCTGTGGCTCAAGCAGCTAAGGCTCCAGCCACATACAACTAAGGTGGCAGGTTTGAATCCAGCCCCGACCCGCCAAACAACAATGATGGCTACAACCAATAAAAGAAATAGCCGGGCAAAACAAAAACAAGAAAACAGGACTAGCAATAGGTTGGCTAACTGATGTTTTATAACCTATACTTCTCCCCTGGTTGGGCTTCTATACCGAATAATAATTCTGTTAAACATCCTGATCCTATAGCGCTCCTTAAATAATTTATTTTTTTTGAGACAGAGCCTCAAGCTGTCACCCTGGGTAGAGTGCTGTGGCATCACAGCTCATAGCAACCTCCAACTCCTGGGCTCAAGCAATTCTCTT
>NW_003852438.1:10965350-10967769 GCF_000181295.1 Otolemur garnettii | reverse complement strand
CTGTGGTCCCAGCTACTTGGGAGTCTGAGGCAGGAGACTCGCTTGAGCCCAGGAATTGGAGGTTGCTGTGAGCTATGATGCCATAGCACTCTACCCAGGGGGATAGCTTGAGGGTCTGTCTCAAAAAAAAAGAAATAAAAGAAAAGAAAAATTAAAAAAAAAAATTCCTGAGCTCAAGGGATCCTCCTGCCTCAGCTCCCGAGTAGCTGGGACTACAGGTGCCTGCCACCATGCCCAACTAACTTTTCTATTTTTAGTAGAGACAGGGTCTCACTCTTGCTTAGGCTGGTCTGGAACTCCTGAGTTCAAGTGATCCTCCCATTTCAGACTTCCAGAGTACTAGAAATACAGGCATGAGCCACCACTTTTAGCCCGTTAGTAATTTTTAGCTTTCTCATCACTCCCAATAGAAACTAAATTCTGGATTCCCCGGCAATGGGGCTGGCACACTGAATAAATATTCACTGAATGAATGGAAACATGACGTCAGAGCTCCTACCCAGTAAAATACAAGTTTATTTTTTACAAACTAAGATAGGAATGAGTTGGCATCAATAGTATCACTAGCAAAGATTAAAGAATGAGAAATAATCTTTAACTTGGACTAATTAACATCCTAGTAACAGTCTAAAGAGTGGAACAAATGAGTCTATAAATCATAAGAAAACATTTTCCAAACACAAACATCAAGTTTCCAATTTTTTTTTTTTTTTTGAGACAGAGCCTCAAGCTGTCACCATGGGTAGAGTGCTTTGGCATCACAGCTCACAGCAACCTCCAACTCCTGGGCTCAAGCCATTCTCCTGCCTCCACCTCCCATGTAGCTGGGACTACAGGCACCCGCCACAATGCCCAGCTGTTTTTTACTTGCAGCCCTCATTGTTATTTGGCGGGCCCCTGCTGGATTTGAACCCACCAGCTCAGGTGTATGTGGCTGGCACCTTAGCAGCTTGAGCCACAGGCGCCGAGCCAAGTTTCCAATTTTGTACCACAGAGGATGTAACTTTTATTAAACTAGAAAAGTGTTCAAAATCATTAAGACCAACTCTCCATATATCACAAAACTTTGGCAGTCAGGGGCAAATGTAAAAACCCCCTTTTGGGCGGTGCCTGTGGCTCAGTGAGTAGGGCACTGGCCCCATATACCAAGGGTGGTGGGTTCAAACCCAACCCGGTCAAACTGCAAAAAAAAAAAAAATAGCTGGGTGTTGTGGTGAGCGCCTGTAGTCCCAGCTACTCAGGAGGCTGAAGCAAGAGAATTGCCTAAGCTCAAGAGCTGGAGGTTGCTGTGAGCTGTAATGCCACTGCACTCTACTGAGGGGGATAAAGTGAGACTCTGTCTCTAAAAAAAATAAATAAATAAACCCCCCTTTTAGGCAGAGTCCTTAGATCAGTGGGTAGGGTGTTGGCCACATGCACTGAGGCTGGTGGGTTCAAACCCAGCTGGGGCCAGCTAAACGATGACAACTACAACAAAAAATAGCTGGGTTTTGTGGCAGGAACCTATAGTCCCAGCTACTTGGGAGGCGGAGGCAAGAGAATTGCTTAAGCCTAAGAGTTGGATGTTGCTGTGAGCTGTTGACAGCACAGCACTCTACCAAGGGTGATGTAGTGAGACTCTGTCTCAAAATAAATAAATAAATAAACCCCTTTTAGGGACACATAGAAAACCTTTCATCCACTTATGAAAACCCTCATTTCTAGTTGCCCATGTTATAACATGCTAACACTTTAGCACAAATATATCAGAAACAAAAAAGGACCTGACCCTGCCAAGATCTAACCACCTGGGACAACAAAATTGTTCTAGGGGGCGGCACCTGTGGCTCAAAGGAGTAGGGCACCGGCCCCATATACTGGAGGTGGTGGGTTCAAACCCAGCCCCAGCCAAAAACTGCAAAAAAAAACCCCAAACAAAATTGTTCTAGAATACCTCATACTTTACATAGTACTATGGGCCTCCCAAGTCACCAGAGAGCACCAATGCATTGGGAACAGAATCAGTCCAAAGGTCAAAGTGCAGGTGGGGCTAGTTCTCTATGCAAAGAACATTTGCTTCTATCAGATTTTCTTCACTACCGAACCAGTTCCTAATAGCAGAAGAGTGCAGTGAGGAACTCATTACTGATTACATTAAAGCTAATTCATGGAAGCAAGGAGAGGAAATAAAGGAAGCAAAGAACTTCCAGGTAATGTTAGAAATTCCCTAACATTGGCTCCGTGCCTATGGCTCAAGTGGCTAAGGAGCCAGCCACATACACCTAAGGTGACAGGTTCAAATCCAGCCCCGGCCTGCCAAACAACGATGGCTGCAACCAAAAAATAGCTGGACGTTGTGGCGGGCGCTTGTGGTCCCAGCTACTTGGGAGCCTAAGGCAGGAGACTCGCTTGAGCCCAGGAGTTGGAGGTTGCTGTGAGC
>NW_003852438.1:10957297-10964658 GCF_000181295.1 Otolemur garnettii | reverse complement strand
CAGGCGTCGTGATGGGCGCCTTAGTCCCAGCTACTTGGGAGGCTGAGGCAAGAGACTTCCTTAACGCTGAAGCCCAAGAGTTTGAGGTTGCTGTGTGCTGTGACCCCATGGGACTCTACTCAGGGCGACAGCTTGAGACTGTCTCAAAAAAACTTTTTTTTTTTTTTTTTTGCACATCACCTTTTTTCTGTCCGTGAAGAAAACAAAGACAAGTAATTAAAATAGAAAAACTTGGGGGCAGCGCCTGTGGCTCAGTGAGTAGGGCGCCGGCCCCATATACCCAGGGTGACAGGTTCGAACCCCGCCCCGGCCAAACGGCAACAAAAAATAGCCGGGTGTTGTGGCTGGCGCCTGTAGTCTCAGCTATTCGGGAGGCGAAGGCAAGAGAATTGCTTAAGCCCAGGAGTTGCAAGTTGCTGTGAGCTGTGATGCCACAGCACTCTACCGAGGGCGACAAAGTGAGACCGTCTCTAAAAAAAAGAAAAGAAAAAAAATAGAAAAACTTGAGAGCACTTAAAGGTTTGGGAAATGTTTTTGTGCACGCAGCCTTATTTTATTGCCTCAACCTTACAGATAAAACAAGATAAACAGATAAGCAGACTCCCTCTCCGCCGCCTCCTGCCTCACTGAAGCATTCACAGGCTGTTTGTGCTCTGGGTGTTTTGCCGCCATCCGGTCACTCACCACCGCGCGACAGCGACTAGGGTGCCTTTGGCCCCACGCCGCCTTACGTGGGGGGTTACCAAGGGCCGTTTGGTCTTCGAATGTCTAAAGCTCTCTAAGGGCTCTCCTGGACAGGGCTCTTATCCTTCTCTCCGAGGCTCCGCTTTCTTCTCCATACGTGAATTCCATCCCCCTCAAGCCCGCCGCGTACCCGCGACGCACCGACTTCACGGCAGCCAGGGCACCGGTTTCCCGCCCTCGACATAAGTACGCATCCCTGGCGCAGGGCGGGCGCGGAGGAATCCGCAGGCTATTGAGGACGGCCCATTGCCTAGCTCTCATTGGGTAGCCTCTGCCTTTCCCCGCCTCAAGGGTTTGTTTTCTCGGTTTAAACTTGGTCCTTCTCGACTCCCAAGCACAGTCCTCTCTCCACCTACTAAACCCCTACCCCAGTTATTCTAGGTTCCTTGCACCCCTCACCTAGCTCCGGTCTTGGGAGAGAATGGGCGCGCCTAGCCCGGGTGCGAGCTTTGAAGGGACTGGCCCCTCCTCCTGCTGCAACCCCACCCACCGGGCTCCTCTTCTTGGTCTGCCCGGCGCAGTCCTCTGTCACAGAGCTCCCCCGCACCTGTCTCGCCAGCTGCTTCTGCGCCCCTCCCTTCCAACCACCGCTCGGAAGTCCTAGGCGCTCCGCAGCGCCGGCCGCGCGCTGAGGGCATGCGCTCTATGAAGGCTCTGCAGAATGCGCTGCAGCGGACCGGCAGTCACTGCCGGCGGGGAGGCTGGGGTCACCTGAGCCGGAGCCCCCTCCTTGGCGGGGGTGTCCGGCAACTCCTCAGTGAAGCAGCCGCACAGGGCAGAGAGACGCCGCACAGCCACCAACCACAGCACCGGGATCAGTAAGGGTCTTGAGACAGGGGCGGGGACAGGCACGCTCCCACTCCCACTGTCTTCTTCGCTGTGTTCCGGTCCCTTTCCCCAGGAAGTACCTCTCTTCTCCCTCTCCTCGCTTACTAGCCTGCCTTTTCCTTTAGATTGGGGCTTTGGGTCCGCCACTCTCAGGCGGTAACGTGTGGTCCTAGAAAGGGCGTTGGGTAGGTCGGTGCCCGGGATGGTGCCTAAGGTGCGCACTTAACTGGGAGCGCAGCTGGGTACAGAGTGTTGCTTGGTGTACGCGTCTTGAGTGCTGTACCGTGTGCACGCTCGCCTTTCCCACCATCCTCACTCACCCTCCCTTCCTTCCCGGGTCCTCGAGTGTATTCTAGGGGATGCATGGGTATGGAACAGCTTCCTGCCTCAAGTCCAAGTGTACTTGGGTCTGTGTCCATGTGGCATGTCTGTTTGAGTCTGGGTGTCCTCAGCAGGTTTTGTGTGCTGCGCATGTATTATTGGTGCGCAGGTACGTATGTAAGCATACTCCCTAATTTGTAGAATAAAAGTGGTTTTCCAGATTGGTTGTTGAGTGGGGAGGATAATTATAATGGAGTAAAAATCAAACTAGAGCCATCCCAAATTAGAGCCAGTGAGAGCCGTTATTTGTGCTGCTGTGGCTCCATGATTTAACAGGTTCTCTTCCCTTTGGCACTTCTTGTGCTCAGAAGGTGGAATTTTTCTCTCCCCGACCACACAAGAACGTTTGGTGGCTGAGCCCTTTTTTCTTCCAAAAGACAGAACGTGCTGAGCAGGAAGTCCTGTCCTTCCCAGAGGACCAGCATAGACACTGTCCAAGTAGCCCTGCCCTGTTGGGCCATCTCCCCCTATGCCATAACCCTTTACCTGATGACCCTCAGAAACATATGCACACCACGATAAAAGTACCCAGCTGACACAGCACTACCTCACTACTTCTTAAGTCCTGTCCTGAGAGGTAACAGACCAATAGGTATTTTTTTTTATTAATAATCATTATTACACAGTACTTTTCCATCAGGCTCTTCTCAAAGAGATATAGGACATTTAAAGGATAAGACTTCTCCCTCCTGTTCTAGTCTTCTCCTCAACTTCCTCCCAAATAATGGGAGAGAAATGGTGGTGGGATAGAGCAAAGGCTTAACCTTCCCACCTCCTCAAGGGGTGGGGAACTAGAAGTATCCCTGGTCCCCAGACACACTGTCTTACCTGGTGGAGTAGGGTGATGGAAGTTTTCTTAGGGGACCTTGTTTCTCCTGCCTGTGGCTGCCTGTGCTCCAGGGAACCTCCTGGTAACTGTCTTGGGCTGATGATCTCTGGGCAATGGAGAGTGATATGCTCTGGAAGTGTGACACCATGAGGAGGAGGGGTTTCTGTGTTGTGGGGAGAAAGGAGGGCAGTAAAGAGGAAATGCTTGTTATTCAAATTGCTCATTTGTTTAATATTTACCTGTATTATATTTCTGACTTTATAAGAAAAACAAGATAAATACAGAATATCAAGAAGAAAATGAAGATCTCAATATTAGAGATAACCAAATTTATGTTGTGATGTAATCATGTATATCCTGTATATGTAGGTGATTTAACAAAAAATGGGATCATAGCATTCATATTCTTTGGTAACCTGTCTTTTCCATCTATGGACAACTTCTAATATTGAATATGTGAATGTATGACATTGTCATTTTTCTTTTTCAGTTTTTGCTGGGTTTGAACCTGCCCCCTCCGGCATATGGGGCTGGTGCCTTACTCTTTTGAGCCACAGGCACCACCCAACATTGTTATTTTTAATAGTTGCAATTTTTCCACTTTAAAAGATTCCATTGTATGAGGAATCAATTAATTTTACTAGTCTTCAATTTGGTTATTGCATACTCTTATGCACGTATTCAATTATTTCTTAGTGTAAATTCCTAGGAAATTTTGCCCCCCAGAGACAATCCGATGTCACTGATATGTTGTTTGGCCTTCCATAGCTATTTTATGCATATAATACATGCTGATGTTATTTTAATATAAATGATGACATTGTTCTGAACCTTGCTTTTTTTTTCTCTCTCTCAACATTATGGTGGTGCAGTGCCTTGTGCCTATAATCCTAGCACTCTGGGAGGCCAAGGCAGGATGATCCCCTGAACTTAGGAGTTTGAGAGCAGCCTGAGCAAGAGCAAGAGCCCATTTTTACTAAAAACAGAAATACTAGCCAGGGGTGATGGCAGGTGCCTGTGGTTCCAGCTACCTGGGAGGCTGAGGCAGGAGATCCCTTGAGCCCAGGAGTATGAGGTGGCTGTGAGCTAGGCTGAGGCCATGGCACTCTAGCCTGAGTGACAGAGTGAGACTCTGTCTCAAAAAAAAAAAAAAAAAAGGCCAGACGCAGTGGCTCACTCCTGTAATCCTAGCACTCTGGGAGGCCGAGGTGGGTGGATTGCTTGAGCTCAAGAGTTTGAGACTAGTCTGAACAAAAGCAAGACCTCATCTTTACTAAAAATAGAAAAACTGAGGCAAGAGGATCACTTAAGCCCAAGAGTTGGAGGTTGCTGTGAGCTATGACGCCAAGGCACTCTACCCAGGGTGACAGTTTGAGACTTGGTCTCCAAAAAAAAAGAACATAATGTTAGTGATCAATCCATATCTGGGTCAAAGAATATGTAATTGTTGTAGACTTGTGATATATTTCAGTGTTGTGGCAATATTTCCTGTCTTCCCTGAGCTTCTAGGTACAGAGACCTGCCTTCAAAGTGTTTCTATGTACTTTCCTTTTTTTTTTTTTTTTTTTTTTTTTTTTGAGACAGGAGCCTCAAGCTGTCTCCCTGGGTAGAGTGCTATGGCATCACAGCTCACAGCAACCTCCAACTCCTGGGCTCAAGCAAGTCTCCTGCCTCCGCCTCCCAAGTAGCTGGGACCACACGTGCCTGCCACAATGCCTGGCTATTTTTTGGTTGCGCTGTCATTGTTGTTTGGCGGGCCCGGGCTGGATTCGAACCCGCCACCTTGGGTGTATGTGGCTGGCGCCTTAGCCACTTGAGCCACAGGCGCAGAGCCTACTTTCCTTCTTGAGTAATAGCTCAGATAGCTTTTTTCCCTCCTCTCCTTCCTATAGCCACTAGCTTCATTGTGACAATTAAATTTCCCCAGAAACAGAATAACTCCTCCCTTTTCTTTTCTTTCTTTTTTTTTTTTTTGCCGTTTTTTTTGTTTGGCTGGGGCTGGGTTTGAACCTGTCACCTCCGGTATATGGGGCTGGCGCCCTACTCCTTGAGCTACAGGGGCTGCCCAACTCCTCCCTTTTCGAATGTTATTCCTGGTCCCATATACACGTCTAATGTATGCCAAGTTACTTGAGAATCATTTTATTTTTTAATGTGCTATTTCAATAGACAATATAAATTTGGGGCATAAACACAGTCTGGCTGGGCAGCGCCTGTGGCTCAAAGGGGTAGGGCGCCATCCCCGTATGCCAGAGGTGGTGGGTTCAAACCCAGCCCTGGCCAAAACTGCAAAAAAAAAAGAAAAAAAAAAAAACACAGTCTGGCTATGTTCCCCAGGGTGGTCTTGAACTCCTGGCTCAAGTGATCCCCCTGTCCTCACCCTCCCAAAGTCTTGGGATTATATGCATGAGCCACCATGCCCAGCCTCAAGAGATAATACATTCATCTGGTTCACAATCCAAAACATACAAAAGATGAATAGTAAAAAAGTAAGGCAGTGCCTGTAGCTCAGTGAGTAGGGCACCAGCCCCACACACCAAGGGTGGCAGGTTCAAGCCCGGCCCTGGCCAAACTGCAGCAAAAAAAAGTAGCCAGGCACTGTGGCGGGTACCTGTAGTCCCAGCTACTCAGGAGGCTGAGACAAGAGAATTGCCTGAGCCCAGGAGCTGGAGGTTGCTGTGAGCTGTGACTACACGGCACTCTACCGAGGGCAAGGCTCTGTCTCTTAAAAAAAAAAAAAAAAAAAAGTACTGTTCCCACTCCTTTTGCTCAGCACCTACTTCATTTCCCTAGAGGGAGATGAGTCAATCTTACATCTTACCCATTTCTTTCATTTTTTTTTTAAATCCCAGAAACAGAATTTCCTTCTTTCCTTCTGTGCCCAGGCTAGAGTACAGTGATATGATCATATTTCACTGCAACCTCCAGTTCCTGGACTTAAGTGATCTTTCTATCTTAGCCTCCCGAGTAGCTGGAACTATCTGCACATGCCAACATACCTGGCTAACAACTTTTCTTTCGTATTCCCCACTATACTCCCACATTCCAGTTATAACTTGTAATATAGATGGCATGCACCATCACACCCAGCTGATTTTTCTATCTGTTGTAGAGACAGGGTCTTCCTATGTTGCTCAGGCTTGTTTTGAACTCCTGGTCTCAAGCAATCCTCCTGCCTCAGCCTCCTGAAGTAGTAGGATTACAGGTGTGAGCCACCACATCCACCCAGCCTTACCCATTTCTTATATGTCCTTCTAGAAATATTTTGTGTCTTCTGAATAAGCAAAAACATACATATGTTTCCCTTTTAAACATAACTTCTTTTTTTTGAGACAGAGTCTCACTTTGTCACTCTAGGGAGAGTGCATGGCGTCACAGCTCACAGTAACCTCTAACTCTTGGGCTTAAGCAATTATTTTTCCTCAACCTCCCAAGTAGCTAGGACTACAGGCACCCGCCACAACACTGGGCTATTTTGGGGTTGTAGTTATCGTTTTTGTTTACCTGCCCCAGGCCAGGTTCAAACCCACCTGCCTTGGTGTATGTGGCTGGTTCCCTAACCACTGAGCTATGGGTACCGAACCTTTTTTTCTTTTTTTTGAGACAGTCTCATTTTGTCACCCTTGGTAGAGTGCTGTGGCATCACAGCTCACAGCAACCTCACACTCTTGCCTCAGCCTCTCAAGTAGCTGGGACTACAGGCACCCACCACAACGCCCAGCTATTTTTTTTTGAGACAGTCTCACTATGTTGTCCTTGGTCGAGTGTCATGGCATCACAGCTCACAGCAACCTCCAACTCTTGGGCTTAAATGATTCTCTTGCCTCAGCCTCCCAAGTAGCTGGGACTACAGGTGCCTGCCACAACACCTGGCTATTTTTCTTTTTTTTGCTTGTACGAAAGGGACCTTCCTAGCAATGGAAAGGGACTTTGCTCAATCCTAGGAAGACAAGTATAAAACACAAAACCCTAACAGAGGAACCAGGAAGATTCTCCTGTCAGTAAGATGGTGTCTTATTGCGTCGTACCAGCAGCATTAAAAAAAACCTGGAGGTTGGGGAAAACTTTTACAGAGTTGGTGACATTTGATCTGGACCTTGAAGAATCAGCAGGACTATGCTAGGTGAGGAAGAAGGTCATTTCATGAAGAAGTTATAGCATAAGCAAAGGCCAGGTAGCCTCACAGTGGCTGACCCATTTGAGAAGCTACCTATGTTGTCTGTCATAACTTGGCTGGGGTTGGGAGCGGTTATGGTGGGAAATAGGAAAGTTGTTAGCTAGGCATGGTGGTGCCTGTAGACCCAGCTACTTGGAAGGCTGAGGCAGGAAGATCACTTAAGCCCAGGAATTCAAGACTAGAGTGAGCTATGATCTTCCACTGTATTCTAGTCCAGGCAATAGAATGCAACCTTGTCTCTGAAAAAAAGGAAAGTTGACAGGTTTTCAAAGGCTTCGAATGCCATACCAAGTTCTTTTTTATTTTTTAAGACAGAGTCTCACTATGTTGCCCTTGGTAGTGTGCTGTGGTATCACAGCTTACAGCAACTTCCAACTCTTGAGTTTAAGCAATTCTCTTGCC
>NW_003852438.1:10948806-10956241 GCF_000181295.1 Otolemur garnettii | reverse complement strand
AGTTGGAGGTTGCTGTGAGCTGTAATGCCACGGCATTCTACCCAGGGGGACAGCTTGAGGCTCTGTCTCAAAAAAAAAAAAAAAAAAAAAAAAGGTCAGAAGTAAAAGAAAGCTACAGAGTAAGATTTACAACTTCTTGGTACAGATGTTAGGATTAGAGTTGGAATTAGACAGATAGATCAGATGGTTCAGGGAAGAGGCATAGAATGAGGACAGTTACCTACTTACAAGCCCTTGTTCCAGAAGCAGGAGTAGGTAGCAGTGCTTAGGCTCCTGCCCTACTCCCCTGTCTCTGTCCCCTAACAGTGATTCATCAGAGAGTAGCATGCTGTCCCGCCTGGGTGACTTGCTTTTCTACACTGTTGCCGAGGGACAGGAACGAATCCCTATTCATAAGTTCACTAATGTAAGTTGCTCTTCACCTGTTCAGAAGCCTAACCCCTTAAGACCTCCAGAAAGTGGGAAAGGAGGGTAGGACAACTTTGGGGCAACTAATGGATTGATACATGAGAATAGAGAGACAAGCCCATCCCTACCCCAAGGTCCAACGATTAAACCCTCTGACTCATGAAAAAGGGCAGGACATCCTTGTTAGCCTTCAAAACTGCTTCATTCCCTCCTTTCTTACTCTCCAAACCCATTTGTTCCACCTATTGTAATAGTTATGGTTGAGCTAATTAGGTATCCATTGTGAAAGATTATTAGGTTTAGACCACTGGCCCTGTAGCTAACTTAACCAGGCCTCTTCTTTTCCCCTACAGGCGCTGAAGGCCACTGGACTACAGACAACAGATCCCCGGCTCCGAGACTGTATGAGCCAGATGCACCGGATGGTCCAAGAATCCAGCAGTGGTGGCCTTTTAGACAGAGAGCTCTTCCAAAAGTGAGGGCCCTAGAAACAAGGGCACTGCTATCCAAACTGTTCTGTGGATATAGACTCTCAGAGCACGACAGAAGAATCTTGGGATTGTGTAGTGCAACCCTTCATTTTATTACTCATTAAACATACATACATCAATACTCATTATAAAAGTTCAAATACATGTAATATAGAATACATGTTCTCGGCACCCATAGCACAGTGGTTATGGCACCAGCCACATACGCCAAAGGTGGTGAGTTCAAACCAAGCCTGGGCCAGCTAAAACAACAGCTAAACAACTCAACAAAAAAAATAGCCAGGCATTGTGGGGGGCACCTGTAGTCCCAGCTACTTGGGAGGCCAAGGCAAAAAAATAGCTTAAGCCCAAGAGTTGGAAGTTGCTGTGAGCTGTGATGTCACATCACTCTACTGAGGGAGACATAGTAAGACTCTGTCTCAAAAAAAAAAAAAATACGTGTTCTTCCTTCCATCCATATCCACTCTTAGTCCCCTTTTCTCAGAAGTACACACTGTTAACAGATTAGTGGATATCTATAATGTCCTATGTCCTTACATACATATATGAATATATGTAAATATACTTAATGGTTTAGGATTTTTTTTTAAATATAAAGGTTATGGGAGGTGCCTGTGGCTCAGTGGCTATGGTACTGGCCCCATGTGCTGAGGGTGGCAGGTTGGAATCCAGCCCTGGCCAACTGCAACAAAAAAATAGCCAGGTGTTGTGGTAGGTGCCTATAGTCCTAACTACTCAGGAAGCTGAGGCAAAAGAATCACCTAAGCCCAGGAGTTGGAGGTTGCTGTGAGCTGTGATGCTACGGCACTCTACTGAGGGCGATAAAGTAAGACTCTGTCTCTATAATATATACACATATGTATATATATGTAAAACATATACATATATAAATATGTATATATGTAATATATATATGATATATATATATAGTGTGTGTATATATATATATATCACAGTATACATCATACTATTCTGAATTTGTTTTTTCTTACATACCAAGACAGTGTCTTTCCATGTCATTACAACCCATCATTTCAGAGGCTAGGAAACCAAGACCTAGAAAGATAAACTGACATGCCAAAGATCACACAGCTGTTGGTCCCAAACCTGATGACCACTCACAACTTTCTTTATTCCCACTCTCAGGACTCTAGAGTGAGTCCCAGCTGCATCATTCCAGTCCCCTAACCTAATCATGTCTGGGATCCAGGTGTGTGAGCGGCAACATTGTACTCCTGACCCAGGCATTCCGAAAGAAGTTTGTGATTCCTGATTTTGAGGAGTTCACTGGCCATGTGGATCGCATCTTTGAGGATGCCAAAGAGCTCACTGGAGGCAAAGTGAGGCCCAAGGGACTAAGGGAGGGACAAGGGACCTAAGCCAGAAATACTTTGCTTCTCAGATTTCCTGGGGCTGGGAATCCAGTGGATGAGAGATGAGAAGTAAAACTCTATAAATGGGGACATGGCTTCATGTCACTTCTATACATGTGATTCCTAGAGCAGGTGAGGGAATCTGAGACTTCAAATAGCTGTATAGGGCAATTGAGGCTAAACCTAAAAAAGGAATTTGATCCAAGAATTTTCCTTTTTTACCTTCCGTGGGCTTTACTGCCATCCCTACAACATAGGGGATGCAGAAAGATAAGGCCTTCTACGACTGAAAGCGTGGACATTTCTGGGAGCAGCAGGCAAGACAGAACCTCTTTGTGCTGCAGGAGACAGAATTTTGGCTTTTATCTAAAAGGTTTCTTGATCCTGAACCTGAACTTTGTTCCTCTTCTCCACTTCCATCTCTCTCTTCTCTATCTATTCATGTCCAGGTGGCAGCTTACATCCCTCATCTGGCCAAGTCAAACCCAGACCTGTGGGGCGTCTCCTTATGTACTGTGGATGGTCAGCGGTGAGATGCTGGGCAAGGGGAAGGGGAGGCAGGGCACAGGTGGAGAGCAAAGGCCAGCCCCTTTCATGGCACCTGTCTGCCTCCAGGCACTCTGTGGGCCACACAAAGATCCCCTTCTGCCTGCAGTCCTGTGTGAAGCCCCTCACCTATGCCATCTCCGTAAGCACCTTGGGCACTGACTACGTGCACAAGTTTGTGGGCAAGGAGCCCAGTGGCCTGCGTTACAACAAGCTCTCCCTCAATGAGGAAGGTGAGTTCTGCTAGGGATGAAACCAAACTCACAGTTGCCTCTTTACCCCCACCCCACCCTAAGCCTTTTCCTTTGTTTCTCCACACTTCCTGATTAGCCTGTCTTCCCTTTCTCCCCAGCAAAGAAATATTTCTTGTCTAAACAGAGTGGGCAGGCTATAATGGAGGGTTTATTTAGTGGCTAAGACTCTGAGTGGTTTGTATTTTCCCAGGAATTCCCCATAACCCCATGGTCAATGCCGGTGCCATTGTCGTCAGCTCCCTGATCAAGGTCAGTGCCACCCTAACCTAAAGCACCCTTGTTCCTGTACCCCTCATATCTATTCAGCAGTCCAGGGAGACTGATGAGGCTCTGACTCCTTTGAGGGTCCCAAGGAGGCACAAGAGAGCACCACAAGTGTTACACTGAGGATGTTAGTAAAAAGGACTGCACCACTTTCTCCACCCCTGGCGTATGCTGTTCCCTGCCCCCCACCCATGAGTCTAGGGCCCACAGCTTCCTGCCCCTTAGGGAACTAAGCAGGTCCTGACCCCTGCCTAGGACCAAGGGCCAAATGCCAGAGTCAGGGGGAGGACAGCACCATTAAGCAGTGATTGGCCACCTCTAGGTGAGGGACACATACAGGGAAGGGTGAATGGCCAAGCCAGGGCAGTTATTCACGTCACCTGGACCTGTGAGTTGGCCTTGAATAAGGGTGTCAGACTGGCCCATCAGCTGTAGGTCTCCCAGGCTTGAGCAAGAACTTGGGAACAGCTGGGCGGCAACACTCTGGAGCCAATCACAGCTCCTCTTGGGGAAGGTGGTGTTAGGCACCCTTCCCCCAGGGATTCAGGTGTCAGAGTCCCTGTGGTGTTGACTCTACAGTTGACACATGCATGCAAGAAGTAATGTGTTGGGGGAGGAGACCAGGCCAAGTCTCTCCCCTCACTCTGAGATGGTTCTGTCTGCAACCCTGTGTCTGGAATAAGCCTCATCCCATCCCCACGTTAAGTAGGCCCTTTGGACTTAACTCCCAGCTATTAGTAAAATCTGTAGCTTTATTTCACTTATCAATATAAGTGAATATTATAATTATGCAGCAGAAACTCATCCCATTCCTGCCATTCCATTCCATCTGGCGATGGGCATGAGAGTCAGGAATGGCTTATAGGACGACTCTAGTGTGGGGTGTAAGGAATGGGAATAGAGATCAGGGATGAGGCTTGGGCTTGAGTGATCCTCCTGCCTCATTTTTTTTTTTTTTGAGACAGAGTCTTACTATGTTGCCCTCAGTAGAGGGCTGTGACATCACAGCTCACAGCAACCTCAAACTCTTGGGCTTAAGCAATTCTCTTGCCTCAGCCTCCCAAGTAGCTGGGACTTACAGGCGCCCACCACAATGCCCTGCTATTTTTTTTGTTGCAGTTGTCATTGTTGTTTGGCAAGCCTTGGCTGGGTTCAAACCCATCAACTCCAGTGTTTTGTGGCTGGCACCCTAGCTGCTGAGCTGCAGGCACTGAGCCTTTCTTTTCTTTTCTTTCCTTTTTTTTTTTTTTTGAGACAAATCCACTATGTCGCCCTCAGTAGAATGCTATGGCATCACAGCTCACAGCTACCTCAAACTCTTGGGCTTAAGCGATTCTCTTCCCTCAGCCTCCCAAGTAGCTGGGACTACAGGTGCCTGTCACAACACCCAGCTATAATGTTGCAGTTGTCATTGTTGGTTAGCTGGCCTGGGCTGGGTTTGAACCCACCACCTTTGGTGTATGTGGCTGGCCCCATAACCACTGTGCTACAGGTGCCGAGCTCATTTTTTCATTTTTAGTAGAAATGGGGTTTTGCTCTTGGTCAAGCTAGTCTCAAACTCATGAATTTTCTTTTTTTTTTTTTTAATTTTAGAGACAGAGTCTTACTTTGTTGCCCTCAGTAGAGTGCTGTCTCATAACAGCTCACAGCAACCTCCAGCTCTTGGGCTTAGGCAATTCTCTTGTCTCAGCTGCCTGAGTAGCTGAGATCACAGGTGCCCGCCACAACGCCTGGCTATTTTTTTTGTTGCAGTTTGGCTGGGGCCCGGTTTGAATCCTTAACCTTCAGTATGTGGGGCCGGCGTTCTAGTCACTGAACCACAGGCACCACCCCAAACTCATGAACTTAAGCAATCCACCTGCCTCAGCCTCCCAGAGTGCTAGGATTTCAGGAGTGAGCCACCACGCCCGGGCTTGTTTCTTTTTTTTCTTTTAAAGGCAGAC
The DNA here is from genome assembly GCF_000181295.1 of Otolemur garnettii. Classification (NCBI taxonomy): domain Eukaryota; kingdom Metazoa; phylum Chordata; class Mammalia; order Primates; family Galagidae; genus Otolemur; species Otolemur garnettii. The sequence goes on along the minus strand of NW_003852438.1, from coordinate 10,950,962 downwards.
TCTCACTATGTTGCCCAAGCTGAATTCAAACTCCTGGGCCTAAGCAATCCTCCTGTCTCAGCCTCCAGAGTAGCTGGGACTACAGGTGCCCAGCTTGATTTGGTTGTTAAGATCCCTAGATATAGGGGCAGTGCCTGTGGCTCAGTGGGTTGGGTGCTGGCCCCATATATGGAGGGTGGCAGGTTCAAACCCAGCCCTGGCCAAACTGCAACAAAAAAATAGCCAGGCATTGTGGTGGGCACCTGTAGTCCCAGCTACTGGGAGGCTGAGGCAAGAGAACACCATAAGCCCAGGAGTTGGAGGTTGTTGTGAGCTGTGACACCATGGCACTCTACCGAGGGTGATAAAATAAGACTCTGTCTCTACCAAAAAAAAAAAAAAAATCCCTAGATATACATGCATCACAACTCACAGCAACCTTCAACTCCTGGGCTCAAGCTATCAAGTAGCTGGGACTACAGGCACCCGCTACAATGCCCAACTATTTTTTGGGTGCAGCCATCATTGTTGTTTGGCAGGCCCAGGCTGGATTTGAACCCACCAGTTCAGATGTATGTGGCTGGCGCCTTAGCCACTTGAGCCACAGGTGCTGAGCCCCCAGGGTTTTTTTTAAGGTAATTGTAAAACATAGCACATTCCCCCTAGGAAGACCAGCTAACACTTCACCTCCACTAGGGCCTCTCCGCCTTTCCCTGTCATCCTCCTAAGCTTGGTGTACTCACGTCTCTTTCTTTGTCTGCAGATGGACTGTAACAAAGCAGAGAAGTTTGATTTCGTAAGTCCCCTTGCTACTCAGCCCCTGGCTGCTTTACTCCATGGCATTTTGTCCTCTCCAGCTGCCCCAGTGCCTGGCTTCAACCCCACTATGAGGTGCACTTGCCCACACTAGAGGCCTTATTTCTAGAGGTGTGAGAATCTGCTGGCTTCAGAAGGGAAAGCCTCTTGGCAAACACTGTGCTAGCCAGCCTGGGCAGTGTCAAGTTGAAGTCTTTAGTGAACTGGTGCCTCCCATGCCTTTTTCTTTTCCAGGTGCTGCAGTATCTCAACAAAATGGCGGGGAATGAATACATGGGTTTCAGCAATGCCACGTAAGGCCCTGTTCAGAGGATTGGCTGAATGCATTGTGAGGGGTGTATGTGTGTACATGGGATAGGGGAGGTGTGGGAGGGTAAGGGGGATCTTAGGAGGAGGAAATCTCAGAGGAACTTAGCCTCCCTGCTTCCTCTGAGCCTCTTCCTTGACATTTTTTTACTTTGTAAAATAATTCGCTTTATTTCTTTTTTTTTTGCAGTTTTTTGGCTGGGGCTGGGTTTGAACCCGCTACCTCTGGCATATGGGGCCAGTGCTCTACTCCTTTGAGCCACAGGCGCTGCCCTGTTTCATTTCTAGTGGTTTGTGCCTAAACCCTTCCTTGCCAAGGCTCAAACCAAAAGCCTCACCAGCTTCCCTAGACTAGAACAAAAAACCCACCCCCAACTGTCCAGTCCAGGGAAATCGGTGACTAGACAACTTGGGGTAGGATTTTTGTTTTTGTCTCTTTACATTTTATAACAAAGCTGTGATGAGTACTTGCTCAGGTTCTTAAGTTTTCCTCTAATGTTACTGCAAGATGTTATAAACAGGATAATTTAGTTTGATGTGTGGTGTAGTTCTGTCTCTCTCAGGGAAGGTAATGTTTGCCTTTCTCCCAACACCCACCCCTCAAACTTCAACTCCTAAATTGGATGTTTGCTTCAGATTCCAGTCAGAGAAGGAAACAGGGGATCGGAATTACGCCATTGGCTATTATCTCAAGGAAAAGAAGGTAACTGGGAAAGGCTGGCAGATCAAGTCCCTGCAAATCCTGCTGCTAGTAGAAGGGCAGTAGGGGTTGGGGACTTTGGCTGAGACCCGGGCAGTCAGGAAGAGCTGCCAATGACCTGCAAAAACCTTTTCCTTCTTCCTTGCAGTGCTTTCCTAAAGGGGTGGACATGATGGCTGCCCTTGATCTCTACTTTCAGGTAAGCAAACACTGATCAGGGCCAAGGGAATAGGACAGACTTAACTCCTGTTCCTACCCACAGAGGGATTCTCTTGTTAAGATCTAGATGCTGGCTCAGCGCCTATAGCTCAACCGGCTAAGGCGCCAGCCACGTACACCTAAGGTGGCGGGTTCG
>NW_003852438.1:10947033-10948699 GCF_000181295.1 Otolemur garnettii | reverse complement strand
CGGAGGCAGGAGACTCGCTTGAGCCCAGGAGTTGGAGGTTGCTGTGAGCTGTAATGCCACGGCACTCTGTCCAGGGGGACAGCTTGAGGCTCTGTCTCAAGAAAAAAAAAAAAAAGATCTAGATGCTGAGGCTGAGCGCAGTGGCTCACAACTATAATCCTACCCCTCTGGGAGTGGCCGAGGCAGGTGGATTATTTGAACTCAGGAGTTCAAGACCATCCTGAGCAAGACTGAGACCTCATCTCTAAAAATAGCATGGTGTCATGGCAGGCACCTGTAGTCCCATGACACCATGGCACTCTACTGGGAGCGACAAAGTAAGACTCTGTCGCCAAAATAAATAAATAAATAAATAAATCTAGATGCTGAGAACACTGCTTCAAGAACACTGTGTTCAGGTGTACACCCCATCTTTACCTATCCTTGTCTTTTTTCTTTTTTTTTGAGACAGAGTCTCACTATATTGCCCTGGGTAGAATGCCATGGCATCACAGCTCACAGTAACCTCAAACTCTTGGGCTCAAGTGATTCTCTGCCTCAGCCTCCCAAGTAGCTGGGACCATAGGCGCCTGCCACAACACCCAGCTATTTTTTAGTTGAAGTTCTTATTGCTGTTTGGCAGGCCTAGGCTGAAAACAAACCCACCAGCTCTGGTGTATGTGGCTGGCACCCTAGCTGCTGAGCTACAGGCACCAAGTCATACCTCTCCTTGTCTTCATAGCTGTGCTCTGTGGAGGTCACCTGTGAATCAGGCAGTGTCATAGCAGCCACCCTCGCCAATGGAGGGATCTGCCCCATCACAGGCGAGAGCGTGCTAAGTGCTGAAGCAGTACGGAACACCTTGAGCCTCATGCATTCCTGTGGCATGTATGACTTCTCTGGGCAGTTTGCCTTCCATGTAAGTGTTTATGGCCCCATTATCCATCTGTCATGAGCCCAGTGCCAAGAAGAAAGCACAGTGAATCTCTGTAGGTCAGCGGTTTTCCACCTGTGGATCACGACCTCTTTTTAACAATGAAAATACACTGCAGCATTACGAAGGTTAAGAACCACTGCTGTAGGTAGAGAGGTGGGTTTACAAACTTCCAACCCCAGGGAGTTTGTCAAACACACCAAGATTCTCAAATAACACAAACACATGATGGTGCTGCTTCTGAATCACCCTTCACATGGCTGGTTCTTCTCCTCTGGCTTAGATACCACTTCCAAAGAAAGGCTTTTCCAACCACACTTATCTCAAGGGGGTGCCCCTCTACCTCTGTTCATAGCACCCTATTAATCTCAGTATTTATAATTTTTTTTTTTTTTGAGACAGAATCTCACTATGTCACTCTTGGTAGAGTACCATGGCATCACAGCTCACAGCAACCTCAAACTCCTGGGCTTAAGCTATTCTCTTGCTTAAGCCTCCCAGTAGCTGAGACTACAGGTGCCAACCACAACATCTAGCTATTTTTTTGTTGCAGTTGGCTCTAGCCAGGTTCGAATCCTCCAGCCTTGGTGTGTAGCTGGTGCCATAACCACTGTGCTATGGGCACTAAGCCTTTCATAATTATTATTATTATTAATTTTTTTAGACAGGAGCCTCAAGCTGTCGCCCTGGGTAGAGTGCTGTGACATCACAGCTCACAGCAACCTCCAACTCCTGGGCTCAAGCAAGCCTCCT
>NW_003852438.1:10944394-10946224 GCF_000181295.1 Otolemur garnettii | reverse complement strand
CCTGTAGTCCCAGGTACTTGGGAGGCTGAGGCAAGAGAATTGCCTAAGCTCAAGAGCTGGAGGTTGCTGTGAGCTGTGATGCCACGGCACTCTGCCCAGGGCAATAAAGTGAGACTGTCCCTTAAAAAAAAAAAAAGAAAAGAAAAGAAAAGAAGCTAAGTAACAAGTGAAAAGGTTGAGATGGGTGGTAGCCTTGCCCATGCAGTCACTTGCTATAGTCTTACTGGTTGATTTTCTCAGATTTGGGGCACCCCCAGCTTACCCTCAATTTTGTTCTCCAGGTGGGCCTGCCAGCCAAGTCAGCTGTGTCAGGAGCCATACTCCTGGTGGTACCCAACGTCATGGGAATGATGTGTCTGTCACCTCCACTGGACAAGCTGGGGAACAGCCAGAGGGGCATTAGCTTCTGCCAGGTGAATTGCTTTGCATATAGCACTTAGATTCTTTAATTAAGTGATAAATTTATTTAGTGGTGCATTTAAGTAAACAATGCAATTTTGAGCTTCTGCTAAGTGCAAGGAGTAAACAAATAAGACCTTTGGCTAACAATTCTAGAAGTTGGTGTCTCTCTTCAATTTCCACAACTATGACAACCTGCGGCACTGTGCTCGGAAGTTAGACCCACGGCGTGAAGGGGGAGAAGTTCGGGTAAGGAAAATCCCAGATGACTTGTAAGAATATTTGAGAACATATTGACTGAATGAACAACCTTGACTGAACATCCATGGAGAAGGGTCACGGGCAGACCTGAGCACAGGTTCAAAGCCACAGTTAATCTCACATGGGTACAATTTGTGTTCCAGAATAAGACTGTGGTGAACCTGTTATTTGCTGCCTATAGTGGAGATGTCTCAGCTCTTCGAAGGTAATTCTGTGACCAAATATACACAATAAAATACTCCTGCTGAGAGATCTTATTAAGAGGCAACATAGGGCAGCACCTGTGGCTCAGAGAGTAGGGCGCCGGCCCCATATACTGAGGGTGGTGGGTTAGAACCTGGCCCCGGCCAAACTGCAACAACAACAACAAAATACCTGGGCGTTGTGGACGGTGCCTGTAGTCCCAGCTACTTGGGAGGATGAGGCAAGAGAATCGCCTAAGCCCAACAGCTGGAGATTGCTGTGAGCTGTTATGCTGCAACACTCTACCGAGGGTGACAAAGTGAAACTGTCTCTATTTTAAAAAAAAAAGAAAAAAAACAAGACAACATAGCAAAACAGTTAAATGGCAAATGCACTACCAACATCAGCAAGTACGTACTGGACCCCTACTGTAGGCAGTGATATTTCTGGAAGCATCACACTCCCATATCACTGATATGGGAATTTAACAGTCTCATCTGAGACTGTATACACATCTTTCAGAGCCTACAGATCTTGGCATAAGCTCTATTTTTACCCTTTTCCAGTCTGACACTAGTGCAGACTGATCGAGATAACTCTAGCTGCTTTCCATTCCCCGCAGATTTGCCTTGTCAGCCATGGATATGGAGCAGAAAGACTATGACTCACGCACAGCTCTGCATGTTGCTGCAGCTGAAGGTATCTGCAGGGTTAAAGAGGGGAAGCAAATTGTAAGACCTTTCTTTTCTACCAAGAGTAACCCCATTATATGTGCCCTCAAGGTTATAGGGGCAGCAAATAATTATGTTCAGTGCCCTTCAGTTTGCAGCCAGACTATTATTGGCTGCTGCCGGGAGCAAAATGGGAAGAGGCCTTCTTCCCTCCCCTTTTGGTTTAGACTCCAGAAGCCAAGGGGCTATACCAGGGGTGTCCAACCTATGGCCCACACTGTATGCTGATTTTGTGAGGGCTTTTTTTTTTGCTTAT
>NW_003852438.1:10937848-10942070 GCF_000181295.1 Otolemur garnettii | reverse complement strand
ATATATATATATATATATATAGTTTGGAGATGGCTCGGTGCCTGTGGCTCAAGCAGCTAAGGGTTCAAATACAGCCTGGGCCTGCCAAAGAACAATGACAGCTACAACCAAAAAATAGCCGGGCGCTTGTAATCCCAGCTACTAGGGAGGTAGAGGCAGGAGAATCACTTGAGCCCAGGAGTTGGAGGTTGCTGTGAGCTGTGATGTCACAGCACTCTACCCAGGCAAACAGCTTGAGGCTCTGTCTCAAAATAAATAAATATATATATATATTATATATAGTTTGGAGAAAGAAGCTCCCCTTGGCCAGGACATACTGCTGCTACTGTCAACTGCTATTGTATAGACAGAGAAAGTATTTTGTGTTCAAATAAACTTTAATTACACAAATTATTTTTGTTAAACCCACTACTTCTCTTTCTCCCCTAGGGATATCCAGCTTCATTACCATCACAGAAGGTAGAATAAGATGGAACCACAAGGTCAGACAGAGCCCAAACAATACATATTTTACACACTTACCCCACCAGGTTTTTCTCAACCCCAAATACTGCTTTAGGTTAAGTATATTCTACTGCCAAAGGGAGAGGAAGTATGAGTCTCAACAGGCCCCAAATTGGATTGTGCAAAACCTCAATCCTTCCTACTTCCTCAGGAAGTTTCCACTGTGGCAGAAATGAAGATAAAACTTCTCAAGAATAGTTTCTAGCCATTAATCCCCTAGATATCCCCCAAGTGTCTCTTCTCCTTTGCATACAGTCATAACTGGGACAATGACTGACAGATTGGCTGGGTGTCACAATTGTACACATTAATGTAGACTGACTCAGGGTGAGAGTAGCTGCAGCTGTGTGGGGCTGAGTGTCTATGGCACTGAAAATTGGGAAAGGAGGGCTCTGTCCTCACTCTGACCCACTAAGCGAGGGAGCCAGTGGCCAGACTGTATGTGCTATAGAGAAAGGGCCAGGCAATTTGATTGCACCACTCCTCTAGCCAGAGGTAGAAAGGATTTACTTTGGAGAGATTGAGTAGAGCCCCAAGAACAAGTTACATGTGAGCCAAGGAAAGGAGAGAGATCACAGTGACAAATTCAAACAAAGCTGAAAGAGGAGAAGACCTCAGTCTGAGAAAGGCCTGGACACAGGGAGGCCGAGGGCACTGAAGGAAGCAGATCAGGGAAAATATGTCCATGGGAGCCTAGGAAATTACGTCTAGCTTTCACAGGAGGGGAAAGAGGAAGATGACTAAGATGTTGCACAGAGAACTGGACAATGAACTGTGAGAGCTAGAGATTGCTTGTGGCAAAGTAAAAAAGCTTCAAATGCTTTCAAAAGGAGGCTCGCCAAACAGCATGATTAAGGACTCCAGTAATGGACATACTAGAGACCTTCAGGCACCTCAAGCCCTGAGTGGGTCAGCAGCTCTCCATCCCAAAGAGCAAAGGCAGGTACCACTGGACCCCGGAAATCTGTCTGTAATGTGTGGACCACAGAGACCTGGTTTACATCCACCAGGCTCAGCTTCTGGGCCTCATACTCCAGCAGTAGCCCCACCTTCTCTGGCTGCCCAATACCCTCAATTGGGGCTTTCTCTTTGGCCAACATGGTGTGCCACTTGCGCTGGGCATAGGTGAACACCCAGGAACGATCATCAGCACCAATGCAGCTATCCCGAGACATGTCCACATCTGCCACTCCTATCCGGAATTGCTGGGAGCGCTTCACTGTCACCTCCCAGTAGTGTCTGCCACTGGTGACCGCTGTGTCTGCCAGCACCACTGCCCACTCCCGGAAGCGCTCCACATTCAGGGCCTTGGAGGGCTCCAATCCCACCAAGCCGTATTTGACACCTGTGTCACCTCTGAAGAGTGCTAGGCTGCTGTGGGCGGTTTTTTCTTCCAGTTTGAAACTGATGCCTGCGGGCAGAGCAAAAAGATGGAGTAATAACATGGGCAAGAACCCTAGGGCTGGTGACAATATTCCGGTCTGAATGAGGCAATCATAAAATCACGAGGAAATAAGAGAATGACAAGCGGGCAAAAGTTTGTGGTCTCTGTAGTATAGGCAGTCCTAAGAAGTGAAAAACTCGTATTGGGAAAACCCCGGGATTTCAAGAAATTAGATGGTGCCCCAGATTTGTAATGTCGAGACCAGCGCAGACGGAGAAAGGGAAAACGACCCGAGAGGTTCGGAGTTGTTACTCGGTGAGGGCTCCAGGAATAACAGAAACCATTTTGGAGGTAAAAGAGAATTTAAAAAAGATAACCCTACCTCTCCGAGCCTCTGCAGCGGCAATCCCCAATCGTTTAGCACCCCAACGGCACAAGAGCAAAGAACAAGCAATGGGCAGCGCCATCTTGCGCCATGTACAGCCAGGGCACGCCCCCCGCGCGGAGATCCCGTCCTCTCGCGTGGCGTGCGAGAGGCAGCCGCGCAGCATGATGACGCAAGAAACCAACACGCAGCCGGCGACAGTGAACTTGTTCCATCCGCGATTGCGGTTTATTCAGTTTTTCAGCTGAGGGGACTGCTTCTCGCATTTGAACTGAATAGGATTTTTAGAGAGATGGTATATAGTCTAGAGGGTAGAGTTAAACAGTAACTAGATTTGAACCTGACTCCACGTTGGGCGAATCGCTTCTCTGAGCCTTAGTGTTCTCATTTGTAAAATAGAAATTACATACGGCCATTTAGGTCTTAGCAAAAACTAAGTGAGAATAATCTAGATATAGCTTGACGAAACATAGTTCCATCTTTCAAGGGCCAGCGATGGCCTTTGCAGTACCATTCACTATGTTGAACTGTGCAGTCAGAACTGCAGGAGTTCTGTCTAGATTCAGTTGCTCGTTGCACAAAGATCCAATTATTGAGAAAAGATTGACAGCGAAGAAAAGAATTTTTTTTTTTGAGACAGTCTCGGCTTGACGTCTGTAGCTCGGCATCCACATACACTGGGACTGGCGGGTTCGAACCCGGCCAGGGTCTGCCAAAACAACAATGACAACTGCAACAACAACAAAAAAATAGCTGGGCATTGTGGCAGGCACTAGTCTCAGCTACTTGGGAGGAAATAAAAAGAGACAGAGTCTCACTTGTTGCCCTGAGTAGAGTGCCCTTGGTAGAGCTGAGGGGTCACAGCTCACAGCATCCTCAAACTCTTGGGCTGAGTCACTTGTTTCAGCCTCCCGTGTAGCTGGGACTATAGGCGCCCGTCACAACGCCCGACAGGGTCTCACTCTTCCTCAGGCTGGTCTAGAACCTGTGAGCTTCAAGCAAACTACCTGTCTAGGCCTCCCAGAGTGCTAGGATTACAGGTGTGAGCCACTACCCCAGCCCAAGAAAAGCATTTTTATTTATTTATTTTTGAGACAGAGTCTCACTTTATCGCCCTAGGTAGAGTGCCTAGGCGATTCTCCTGCCTCAGCCTCCCAAGTAGCTGGGTCTACAGGCAGAAAAGCATTTTTAATATGATAGACATTTTGGCTCGGTGCCTGTAGTTCAGTGGCTGGGGCACAGGCCACATATACGGGGCTGGCGGGTTTGAACCGGCCTACTAAACAACAATGACAACTGCAAACAACAACAAAAAATAGTTGGGCATTGTGGCGGGCACCTATAGTCCCAGCTACTCAGGAGGCTGAGGCAAGAGAATCACTTCAGCCCAAGAGTTTGAGGTTGCTGTGAGCTGTGATGCCATAGCACTCCACCTAGGGCAACATACTGAGCCTCTGTCTAAAAAAAAATATTTATTTTATTTTATTCAATTAATTAATTTATTTTTGAGACAGAGTCTCACTATGTCACCCTTGGTAGAGTGCCATGGCGTCACAGCTCAGAGAAACCTCCAACTCTTTGGCTTAAGAGATTCTCTTGCCTCAGCGTCCCCAGTAGCTGGGACTACAGGTGCCCACCACAACTCCCAGCTATTTTTTTTGTTGTTGCAGTTGTCATTGTTGTTTAGTTGGCCCTGGCCAGATTTGAACCTGCCAGCCTGGGTATATGTGGCCGGCCCCAGTGGGTAGGGTGCTACAGGCACTGCCAAAATTTCATGTATCTATATCGATATTGATAGAGATAGAGATATCTTACCCAGAGAGTGGGAGAAGCTGAAAGGATGTGATGGGCTTTTTTTTTTTTTTGAGACAGAGCCTCAAGCTGTCCCCCTGGGTAGAGTGCCGTGGCATTACAGCTCACAGCAACCTCCAACTCCTGGGCTCAAGCGA
>NW_003852438.1:10936067-10937773 GCF_000181295.1 Otolemur garnettii | reverse complement strand
TTTTGGCGGGTCCGGGCTGGGGATTCGAACCCGCCACCTTAGGTGTAGGTGGCTGGCGCCTTAGCCGGTTGAGCTATAGGCGCCGAGCTGTGATGGGCTTTTAAAGGAAGGTTTGTGTGCCTTGGGGCAGGTGGTGGTGTATCTCACAAAAGGCTTGTGCCGTGGGGTAGGTCATGGTATGACTAACAAGGGGCTAGGCATTGGGGCAGGTCGTGGGAGATGGTGGTTCTTGGCCACAAGAATCATGCTGTGGGATCTTCAGCATCTTAACTCCTTTGCCTTGCAGAATACCTTTTCTAGGAAGTAACTCAAAAGGTCAAGTAGTTAAGGGAGAGAATTATATAGAGATCATTGAAATTTGTTCTACTAGGGGACCAGTTACAACTATGTGCCATGATTGAAATGATTACAAGATGTTCAAGGAAACAAAGGAGAAGCATCATTTGTAGTATATAGAAGTGATGAGGAGAGTCTTCCCTAAAGTAATAGTGATAGCCAGAAAAGCAGAAATGGTTAAGCACGTGAGAAAATCCCAACCTGTTTCAGATCTCAGCCAATATCTTCTTCCCTAATATGTATACATACCCTCTCTGAGTTTCTCATCTACTCTGGTGTAGTCCACTGTCACCTATGGAAGACTTTCAAAATATCTATCCTTTATTTCCGGAGTTCCAGATCTGTATATTCAATAGCTTATCAACCTGCATGTTTCCCAGTCACCACAAACTGAGCTAACCTCATCTTCCTACATAAATTTCCACCACTTCCTGTGAACTAAAAATCTTAAGGTTTCCCTTCTCCCAACCCCCACCTCAGTGGCTGACTGACTGGATGCTCTTTTGGCCAAGGGAATACCCTAAAACTGAGTTGCTAGCCATGAGAAAAGAGATCAGACATGCCTCCTCACGTCCTCCTGCCTTCTTAGAGATGTCCTTTGTGATTCATTAATGGGCCTAAGGTTATGCAAGACATACCTGCAGGTTCTTATGTGTGATAAACCACTTGAGTCAGGGCATATGTCCTGTAGTTTGTCTCTCATTAATAGACCCTTACCTCGAGTATTCCTTTTTACTGACTTCTGGTCTATTAGACAAAGCCTAACTCTTTCAGCCAATTCTCAATCAAAGAATCTTTAAACACACTTATAATCTGTAAGCCCTCTGCCTTTGAGATGTTCCACTTTTCTAAGATGTTCCACTTTTCTTTTATCAAGTCTTCCATGTATTGATTTGTGACTTTACCTATAATTCCTGTCCCCCTAAAATGTTTAAAATCAAACGATAACCCTACCACACAAGTCTACTTGCTCAAAGCTTGTTTGAGCATGACTCTAGCCCATGGTCTTTTTTCCAACTTAATTAAACATTTTTTCAGTTATTGGCCGGGGCCAGGTTTGCACCTGCCATCTCTGGTATATGGATCAGTGCCCTACTCCTTGAGCCACAGGCGCCACCCCCATGGCCTTTTTGTTGTTGTTGTTACCACCCTCGGTAGAGTGCCATGGCGTTTCACAGTTCACAGCAACCCCCAACTCCTGGGCCCAGGCGATTCTCTTGCCTCAGCCTCTGGAGTAGCTGGGACTACAGGCACCCGCCACAACGCCCGGCTATTTTTTGGTCAGAGCCAGGTTTTAACCTGCCACTCTTGGTATATGGGGCCAGTCTCCTACCCACTAAGCCACAGGTGCTGCCCAGGCTTAAGCGTTC
>NW_003852438.1:10932145-10935562 GCF_000181295.1 Otolemur garnettii | reverse complement strand
CCTATAGTCCCAGCTACTTGGGAGGCTGAGGCAAGAGAATCGCCTAAGCCCAGGAGTTGGAGGTTGCTGTGAACTGTGTGACACCACAGCACTCTACTGGGGGCGATAAAGTGAGACTTTGTCTCTACCAAAAAAAAAAAATAAGTAAATAAATAAAAAATAAAAATACAGAAATTAGGCTTGGCACCCGTAGTACAGTGGTTACAGTGCCAGCCACATACACCGAAGTTGGTGGGTTCAAACCCAGCCTGCGCCAGCTCACCAGCAATGACAACTGCAGCAAAAAATAGCCAGGCATTGTGGCGGCGTCTGTAGTACCAGGTACTTGGAAGGCTGAGGCAAGAAAATCGCTTAAGCCCAGGAGTTTGAGGTTTCTGTGAACTGTGATGCCACGGCTCTCTACCAGGGTGACATAGTGAGATGATGTCTCAAAAAAAAAAAAAAATAGAGAAATTACACCTGTAGTCCCAACTACTCAGGAAGCTGAGGCAAGGGGATCGCTTGAGCCCAAGAGTTTGAGGTTGCTGTGAGTTATGATTCCATGACACTCTACCAAGGGTGACAAAATGAGACTCTGTCTCAAAAAAAATAAATAAATAGAAAAATTAGCCCAGCATTGTTGTAGACACCTGTACTCCCAGCTACTTTCAAGGCTGAAGCAGGGAGATTACTTGAACCCAGAGTTTGAGGTTGCTGTGAACTAGGCTGATGCATTCTATTTTTTTGTTTATTTATTTTTTTTTTTTTTTGTAGAGACAGAATCTCACTTTATTGCCCTCAGTAGAGTGCCGTGGCATCACACTGCTCACAGCAACCTCCAACTCCTGGACTTAGGCGATTCTCTTGCCTCAGCCTCCCAAGTAGCTGGGACTACAGGCACCTGCCACAATGCCCGGCTATTTTTTTGTTGCAATTTGGCTGGGGCTGGGCTTGAACCCGCCACCCTTGGTATATGGGGCTGGCGCCCTACCTACTGAGCCAGAGGCACCACCTGGCTGATACATTCTAAGTGAGACTGTGCTTCAAAAAAATAAAACAAACAGATATCTACCTATCTCACTCATTAGGTTGAGTATGCTCAAGAATGGGGATTAAGGGCGGCACCTGTGGCTCAGTGAATAGGGCACCAGCCCCATATACCGATAGTGGTGGGTTCAAACCTGACCCAGCCAAACTGCAACAAAAAAATAGCCAGCCCTTGTGGCGGGCGCCTGTAGTCCCAGATACTCAGGAGGTGGAGGCAAGAGAATCACCTAAGCCTAAGAGCTGGTCTACCAAGGGTGATAAAGTGAGACTCTTGTCTCTAAAAAAAAGGGGGGGGGGATTAAGTCTTGTATTCTCTGTTCCCCCAAGGCCTCAGTATTCACCTTACTGCAGAATATGCACTCATTGATTTTGAATGAATGAATAAATAAATGATTATAAAAGGAGAGGGGTTTTTTATCCACATTTTTGGGTGTGCAGTAGCTCATTAGCTCCACCAGGGTTCAGCTTGACCCAGACGCTTAAGTTGGCTTTATAAGAGAGGAGAGCTATGTTTCCTTTTAAGACTAGGGGCAAAGCATTCGGAAGAGAGATTTCCTTCAGAAAAGTCATGTTGTCTTGGTATTTTGCATTTTGGTAATAGTAAGAGGAAGTTCCCAAGATTGTGTTTCTGTAGGCTTCCAGGATTGTGTTTCTCCTTCAGTTCCATCCTGGAGTGAGGGCTGGAGTAATCACAGCACATCTCTCACACTGATCCAAGACACACATCCATTACTTCATTCCCTACTCCAGGAGTTGCTTTACCTGTCATCTCTTGTACTATTTCACTTTTACAGACTGACCATTCGTCTGACAAACTTACCTTCATCATTCATGTGATTTATTCGTCTCATTGCTTGTTGTATTATAATTCTTTTCTTTCTTTCTTTTTTTTTTTTTGTAGAGACAGAATCTCACTTTATCACCCTTGCTAGAGTGCTGTGGTGTCACACAGCTTACAGCAACCTCCAACTCCTGGGCTTAGGCGATTCTCTTGCCTCATCCTCCCGAGTAGCTGGGACTACAGGCACTTGCCAAAACGCCCAGCTATTTTTTTGTTGCAGTTTTGCTGGGACCGAGCTTGAACTTTTGCGGGGCCACCCTCAGTATATGGGGCTGGCACCCTAACCACTGAGCTGCAGGTGCTGCCCTTTTTTTTTTTTTTTTTGGAGACAGAGTTTTATTTTGTTACCCTCGGTAGAGTACCATGACGTTATAACTCACAGCAACCTCAAATTCTTAAGCTTAAGGGATTCTCTTGCCTCCGCTTCCCTAGTAACAAGGCTACAGGTGCTTGCCACAATGCCCAGCTATTTTTAGAGATGAGGTCTCACTCTGGCTCAAGCTGGTCTTGAACCTGTGAGCTCAGGCAATCCACCCACCTTTGTCTCTCAAGTACTGGGATTACAGGCGTGAGCCACTGCGCCTGGACTATATTATAATTCTTAATTTTCATGCATAATAATTTAAAAAATCATTGAATTTTACTTAATAGACAAAAGGGGGAATGACATTTGAGGCAGAGAAAACAGCTTAGGCTAGAGCACTGAGTTTTGAAATAGAGTGGAGTGATTAAGGAACCATACGAACACAATATTGCCAGAGTCGCACATTGGGGAAATAGGAAAGTAGTTGGAAAAGTCAAAGGTGGATTTTGAATGACTGTGTATGCCATTCAAAATGATGAGGAATTCAAATACTTGTCTTTTTGTTTTGTTTTGTTTTTTTTAAGACAGTCTCACTCTGTTGTCTGGCCTAGAACACTGTGGTATTAGCCTAGCTCACAGCAACCTCAAACTCTTGGGTGAAGCAATCCTCTTGTCTCAGCTTCCCCAGTAGCTGGGACTCCAGGCCGCCACCATAATGCCCAGATAATTTTTTTATTTTTAGTAGAGATGGGGGTCTTGCTCTTGCTCAGGCTGATCTTGAGCTTCCAAGCTCAAGGGATCCTCCTGCCGTGGCCTCCCAGAGTGCTAAGAATATAGGTGTGAGCCACCACACCAAGCCTGAATACCTGGTATTCAGGAGTCATTGAAGGGAAGACAGGAAAATGACAAATTATAGGTACTTATATAACGATAACAGGGACAATGAACTGGAGGGGAGGAGACTAGCAACAGGGACAATCAGAGTCTGACACCACTAGAATTCTCCAGTGAGACATGGTCTGTACTTAGCTATCTAAGACATAGAATTGGAGGCTGAGTGCAGCACACCTATAATCCTAGCACTTGGGAGGCCGAGGCGGGTGTATTGCCTAAGCTCACAGGTTGGAGACCATCCTGAGGCAGACTGAGACTTCATCTCTAAAAACAGCCAGGCGTGGCTCGGAACCCGTGGCTCAAGCGGCTAAGGCGCCAGCCACATACACCTAAGGTGGCGGGTTCGAATCCC
>NW_003852438.1:10926307-10931771 GCF_000181295.1 Otolemur garnettii | reverse complement strand
TATATAAAAAGAAATAGAATTGTGGAGCTTTGGTGACTGATTGGATGGGAGTGAGAGGATTAGAGGAGTCAGAGCTGATTCATAGGTTTCTGACTTAATGAGGGGATACAGAAGGGAAAGTGTGTTTGGATGGGAGGAAGATAATTAGTTCAGTTTTAGACTCGCTGAAGTTGAAGTGTCTATGGAACAACTAGGTGAAAATGGATACAAATTTAAAGAGAGAGGTGGTTGTAGATGAGGTCATTTAAGGAGGGAGTATAGACTAAAGTAAATAAGAAATAAGCTGAAGATGCAACCCTAGGGAATACTAATACATGGGATAACAAATATAAAGAGTTTAGAACAGGACTCTACCCATAGTGACCATTGGACCTGCTGGCTTGAGGTTATTCCTGACTCCCTAGGAAAGGAAGGGAGAAAAGGAGCCAAGGATGGGACACGCAAATCCCTTTATCATTCTATTTCTTGCATTACTGTATTTCTAATATGTGGGGGCCATGGCCTGATTTAAGGGCTAATTGGAGCCCTTAACTGGATGGGAGAGAGATGATGCACTCAGAGCTTGGTGATTATTCTGGACTTTGCCAGGAGTCAGCAGTCAGCAAAGCATAACCAGAGAAAGAGAGAGAAGGGGGGTGCTCAGACAGTAGCCAAAGGGCCTGCTGGGTTGGCTTGTGCTAGGCTGGGGCCTTTGTCCTACTGAAACTGTCCACACAATGGAACTGGGTTACGTGCTGACCTGGCATTCTGAGTATGGAGCTGGGATAGAGAGTCCACGTGGTAAAAGCAGAGGTGGATGATCACCTAGTGAGAATCATATTTCTAGTCACCCATATTGAAGTCACTACAGAGGCTGTTCTATATTTGATAATAACAAATTATGTTTACAAATGATTAATTCACAATTCATTTACACTTTGATTTAAGGCAGCTAATTTCACGTGTATGTTACTTGAGTATATCTCATTTTATCCTCATACAACTCTGCAAGATCAGCAAAGCAGATAAAGTAGACAAGTGGTTCTCAGCCTTCCTTTTTTTTTTTTTTTTGAAACAGAGCCTCAAGCTGTCCCCCTGGGTAGAGTGCTGTGGCATTACAGCTCACAGCAACCTCCAACTCCTGGGCTCAAGCGAGTCTCCTGCCTCCACCTCCCAAGTAGCTGGGACCACAGGCGCCCACCACAACGCCCGGCTATTTTTTGGTTGCAGCCGTCATTGTTGTTTGGCGGGTCCGGGCTGGGGATTCGAACCTGCCACCTTAGGTGTACGTGACTGGCGCCTTAGCTGGTTGGGCTATAGGCGCCGAGCTGTTCTCAACCTTCCTAATGCCATGACCCTTTAATACAGTTCCTGTGGGTCGCAACCTACAGGTTGAGAAGCGCTACAGTAGACCCTCCATGGTTGATGACCTCCCTGCTCTGGCCACCTCCTTAAGTTGACCTAATTTTCACAGGCCAGAAGTGCATCACATGTACATATCAGTTTAGCAGGCCTAGTTCCTTTTGTTGACCCCCTCCTATGTTGGCCAGTTTGTTACAGTCCATTGGGTGGTCAACTTATGATGTTCTACTGTATTTTAATGAAACGAAAATCTGGTTCATTGGCTCGGTGCCTGTAGTTCAGTGGCCAGGGCACCAGCCACATACACCAGAGCTGGCAGGTTCGAATCTAGGCCAGGCCTGCCAAACAACAATGACAACTACAACCAAAAAATAGTCAGGTGTTGTGGTGGGCGCCTGTAGTCCCAGCTACTTGGGAGGCTAAGGCAACAGAATTGCTTAAGCCCTAGAGTTTGAGGTTGCTGTGAGCTGTGATGCCATGGCACTCTATGGAGGGTGACATAGTGAGACTCTGTCTCAAAAAAACAAACAAACACACAAACCTGGTTCATTCATTAGGTCCTGATGACATGCAGCCAGGGAGTAGCTGCAAAAAGGTGGTGAGTCAGTCCCGAACAATCTCAGAAGTGGCTTTGATAATTACATGTGACCCATTATGGAGGACTGGAAAAAGAAAAATAGCTCTTCCTGTGGACTTCTTGAGCTATATAAGCCCACTAGCTCCCTATTAATATGGATTATGCTTTTATAGCACTCTCTTGGGACTGAGAAAATGGAGCCTTCTCTTGATTGCTTGCTTGCTTGATTAATGGTGACAGAGTCTCATGCTGTCACCCAGGCTAGAGTGCCGTGGCTCTAGCCTAACTCATAGCAACCTCAAACTCCTGGGTTCAAGCAACTGACCTGCCTCAGCCTCCCTACAAGCTGGGACTACAGGAACCTACCACTATACCCAGCTAATTTTCCTGTTTTGGGTAGAGATAGGTTCTTGCTGTTGCTCAGGGGTGGTCTCCAACTCCTGAGCTCAAGGTATCCTCCCATGTCAGCCTCCAAGAGTGCTAGGATTACAGAGTGAGCCACTACACCACGTCTCTTCTTCTTTTTTTTTTTAAGACAGAGTTTCACTCTTGTCTCCCAGGCTGGAGTACTTTGGCATGATCATAGGTCACTGTAACCTCAAACTCTCAAACTCCTGGGCTCAATTGACTTTTCAGCCTCAGCCTTCTGAATAGCTGGGACTAAAGGTAGGCACACCCACACATGGCTAATTTTTTTTTTTTTTTTTGCCCTGAGTAGAGTGCTATGGTGTCATAGCTCACAGCAACCTCCAGCTCAAGTGATCCTCTTGTCTTGGGCTCAAGTGATCCTCTTACCTCAGTTTTTCTGTTTTTAGTAGAGATGGGGGGTCTCACTTTTTGCTCAGGCTGGTCTAAAACTCATGAGCTCAAGCAATCCACCCTCCTCAGCCTCCTAGAGTGTTAGGATTACAGGTGTGAGCCACTACATCCAGCTTTTTTTTTTTTTTGTAAAGACAGGGGTCAGGGGAGGCTCACATCTCACTCTCTATGTTGTACAGGCTGGTCTTGAACTTCTGGCCTCAAGGAATCCTCCCTCCCTGGTATCCCAAAGTGTTGGGATTACAGGTGTCACCACCTTGCAGGCTGGAGACTTCTTTTATTATTATTATTATTTTTTTTTATTTGCAGTTTTGTCTGGGGCCAGGCTTGAACCTGCCACCCCCGGTATATGGGGCCAGCGCCCTACTCCTTGAGCCACAGGTGCCACCCAGGTGACTTCTTTAATGAAGCCAGGAGTAAACCTAGGATCACTGGCCCCAGGAATATAGAGTTTGAAAAGCTGATCATTAGTAATCAGATGATTAAAGCCAGGCATGGTGACTTAGGCCTATGATTCCAACACTTTAGGAGGCCAAGACAGGAGAATCACTTGAGGCCAGGAGCAGTTGGAGGTTGCAGTAAGCTATGATCATGCCACTGCACTCCAGCCTGGGCAACAGAGCAAGATCCTGTGACCAAAAAAAAAAAAAAAAAAGAGAGAGAGAGAGAGAATTAAGTGTAAAGATAAATGAGACCCTAGAATGATTACTACTATAAGCTATTAAGATTTATAACTTGGGCAGTGCCTGTGGCTCAGTAAGTAGGGTGCTAGCCCCATATACTGAGGGTGGCGGGTTCAAACCCAGCCCTGGCCAAACTGCAACAAGAAAATAGTCGGGCGTTGTGGTGGGCGCCTGTAGTCCCAGCTACTCGGGAGGCTGAGGCAAGAGAATTACCTAAGCCCAAGAGCTGGAGGTTGCTGTGAGCTGTGATGCCACAGCACTCTACTGAGGATGACAAAGTGAGACTCTGTCTCTAAAAAAAATAAAAATAAAAATAACTTTGTAACTAGTCAAATTCATTACTTATAAATCCTTTCCTCACTTCTACAGTTCCTATTGGAAAAAAAATATTTAAAAGTTTTTATGTTTACTTAAGGCCAGAAAGAAATAAAAGAGAAATCTACAGCTAAAAATTTTTTCAACCCTTTAAAAGAACCTTTGCCTATACAGACGTGATAAGGATGTCCTCATCTTGCCTCTCCTGGAGTTATTCTTATTTTCTACCAGATCCTCACTTTTAGCTTTCCTCTTTACCTCTTGGCTCCTGAAACTCAGGTTCATTTTCTTTTTTTTTGAGACAGTCTCACTATGTTGCCCTTGGTAGAGTGCTGTGGCATCACAGCTCACAGCAACTTCAAAGTCTTGGGCCTAACAAGTAGCTGAGATTACAGGTGCCCACCACAATGCCTTATTTTCATTACAGTTGTCATTGTTTTAGCTGGTGTATGTGACTGGTGCTCTAACCACTGTGCTACGGGCACCAAGCCTGAAACTCAGCTTTGTAAAGATAGGGAGTGGAAGGATGCATCTCTGTCGTCACGGTGAACATGTCTGGTTGACAGAGCCGTTGTCAAGCTCATGCCCTTCACTCAGTGAGTCTGGAGTAAAAAGCTAAAGGAGAGAGCTTCATAGGAGAGAGAATAGCCAAGGCTGCAGTGGGTGCCTGGGTGAGAGCACAAGTACTTAAAGCTCCCTGGAGTGGGGGCAAGATCACCTGCAGCCAGGTGGGGGAGGTGGCAGATGAGGCTTTCTCTACTTGGCCGGCTGAAGGAAGGAGACAAGGTGTTCCCTGATCAGAGGAATGTAGTTCTCTCTGGCTGCCTGTTTCTCACTTCCTAATCCCACTCACCTAGACCTAAAAGTATTCTCCAGACTGGAACATATCTAACAGAGATTCTGGGCCAGGCAGGCAAAATGGTAATCTGGGAAGTAAGATTCCTGAGGAAAGGAGAGTTCACCATCTTTCTGTATCCTATTAAAAGCCAGAACCTCTCCTCTTATCCACTACCAAATCACAGTCCAACAAAGTGGCAGCTTCTCCTCTCCGCACTCCCTTATTCTTTCTTTCAGTCTTTCTTAGGTGTAGAATTAAGAGGCTAAGGCCTGGCTGGGATGGTTGGATTTTTTTAGGTTTTTTGGTTGTTGTTTGTTTTTGAGACAGTCTCACTTTGTCACCCTGGGTAGAGTGCTGTGCTGTCATAGCTCACAGCAACCTCAAACTTGGGCTCAAGAGATCCTCTTGCTTCAGCCTCCCAAGTAGCTGGGATTTCAGGCACCTGCCATAACCCCCAGCTATTTTTCTTTTAGAGCCAGGGTCTCACTCTTGCTCAGGTCTTGAACTCCTGAACTCAAGCAATCCACCTGCTTCACCCTCCCAGAGTGCTAGAATTACAGGTATGAGCCACTGTAATCAGTTTGGTTGTTTTTTTTGTTTTGTTTTGTTTTGTTTTGCCAGGGCTGTGTTTGAACCTGCCACTGCCGGTATATGGGCCGGTGCCTTATTCCTTGAGCCACAGGTGCCGCCCCTGCTTGGTTTTTTGAGATAGGGTCTCACTCTGTCCCAGGGCTAGAATGCAATAGCCTCGTCATGCCTCACTGCATTCTCAAAGTCATGAATTAAAGAGAACCCCTGCCTCGGCCTCTTGAGTAGCTGGGACTACTGGCATTTGCCACTATGCAAGGCTAATTTTTTTATTTTATGTAAAGACGGGATAGGGTTTTTTTT
>NW_003852438.1:10921438-10926236 GCF_000181295.1 Otolemur garnettii | reverse complement strand
CTGAAACAGAGTCTCACTATGTCACCCTCTGTAGAGCACTGTGGCATCACAGCTCACAGCAACCTCAAACTCTTGGGCTTAAGCAATTCTGTTGCCTCTGCTTTTCAAGTAGCTAGGACTACAGGTGGGGATAGGATTTTAGTATTGCTCAGGCTGGTCTCAAACCCCTGACCCTAAAGGATCCTCCCACCTTGGCCTTCCAAAGTGCTAGGATTACAAGTGTGAGCCACCATCACTGGCCCTGGTGGGATTTTTAAGGAAATAAGGGAAGAGAGTGAGGATATGGAGAAGGGTAGGACACTAGCAGGAGGAAGTGTAGGGCAGACACTGCTAGCCTGTGCAGATAGCCTGATCTTGCCTACTCCATCTCCTTCCTCTGTCTCCCAGGCCTTGTGGAGCCAGTGGCTTTGGAGAGAGGTACTGACTGAAAGCTTGAGCACCTGACTTTTTTTTTTTTTTTGAGACAGAGTCTCACTTTGTTGCTCTCAGTAAAATGCTGTGGTATCGTACCTCACAGCAACCTCAAACTCTTGAGCTCAAGTGATCCTCTTGCCTCAGCCTCCCCAAGTAGCTGGGACTATAGGCACCTGCCACACACCTGGATTTTTTTTTTTTTTAGAGACAGGGTCTTGCTCTTGCTCAGGTTGGTCTTGAACCCATGAGCTCAGGTGATTCACCCACCTCAGACTCCCAGAGCACTAGGATTACAGGTGTGAGCCACCACGCCTGGCCAAGCACCCTGATCTTTGTAAGGGTTTTCCCTGGGGTCTTATGCCTCAGCAGAAGTCCTGGCACAGTCTCTCACCCTTTGCAGCCAGCCTTGGCTGGTGATGGTGAGCCTCATACAGGTTTTTGGTGAGATCACAAATCCAACTCTGACCAGCACTGCTCTGTGCCCACTGGCTTAACCCTCTCTAGCACCTATGTCCTGCCTCAGAGCACAGAGCTATCCTGACCTCAATTCTCTTCTACCTGACAGTGCCACACAGCTATAGCCCAGCTGGTCACCTGGGCAAGCAACAGTCTCCTCTACAAGAAGGGTGACACCGGCCAGGTAATGAAGGCAGTTGGCTGATACGACTTTCAGGAATGGGCAAAGCAGGCAGGACCCCTGCTCTCTGCATCATAAGCCTTGTTTTTTGTTTTTTGTTTTTTGTTTGAGACAGAGCCTCAAGCTGTCCCCCTGGATAGAGTGCTGTGGCATTACAGCTTACAGCAACCTCCAACTCCTGGGCTCAAGCGAGTCTCCTGCCTCCACCTCCCAAGTACCTGGGACCACAGGCGCCCGCCACAACGCCCGGCTATTTTTTGGTTGCAGCCGTCATTGTTGTTTGGCGGGTCTGGGCTGGGGATTTGAACCCACCACCTTAGGTGTACGTGGCTGGCACCTTAGCCGGTTGAGCTATAGGTGCCGAGCCTTGTTTTGTTTTTTAGAGACAGAGTCTCACTTTGTCACCCTCGGTAGAGCACCGTAGTGTCACAGCTCATAGCAACCTCCAACTCTTGGGCTTCGGTGATTGTCTTGCCTCAGCCTTCCAAGTAGCTGGGACTACAGGTGCCCACCACAATGCTTGGCTATTTTTGGTTGCAGTTGTCATTGTTGTTTAGCAGGCCGGGGCCGGATTTGAACCTGTCAGCCCTGATGTATGTGGCCATCACCCTAACCACTAAGCTACAGGCACTGAGCCCAGACGTAACCTTTAAAAAATTTTTTTTCTTTTTAGGGGCACCACCTATGGCTCAAAGGAGTAGGGCACCAGCCCCCTATGCAGGAGGTGGTAGGTTCAAACCCAGCCCTAGCCAAAAACTACAAAAAAAAAAAAATTTTTTTTGGCTTTGTTTTGTTTTGCTTAAAAAGGCTGGTCTAGGCCGGGCACAGTAGCTCTCGCCTATAATCCTAGCAATCTGGGAAGCGGACGCAGGTGGATCACCTGTGTTCAGGAGTTC
The DNA here is from genome assembly GCF_000181295.1 of Otolemur garnettii. Classification (NCBI taxonomy): domain Eukaryota; kingdom Metazoa; phylum Chordata; class Mammalia; order Primates; family Galagidae; genus Otolemur; species Otolemur garnettii. The sequence goes on along the minus strand of NW_003852438.1, from coordinate 10,924,289 downwards.
AAGACCAGCTTGAGCAAGAGTGTGACCCCATCTCTTAAAAAAAGAAAAAAAATAGGCAGCACCTGTGGCTCAAAGGAGTAGGGTGCTGGCCCCATATGCTGGAGGTGGCGGCTTCAAACCCAGCCCCAGCCAAAAACCACACACACACACAAAAAAATAGCTGGGCATTGGCAGGCATCTGTTGTCCCAGCTGCTTGGGAGGCTGAGGCAAGACTATCTCTTGAACCTGGGAGTTTGAGGTTGCTGTCAGTTATGGTTGGTGCCATGGCACTCTACCCAGGGTGACAAAGTGAGACTCTGTCTCCAAAAAAAAAAAAGAAAAAGAAAAGAAAAGAAAAAAGAAAAATCAGATGGTCCTCACCCTCCTGGATCCTATATCTAATGGGGAAAACTTGCTCAGCTAGACAATGGCAAAGGAAGTATTATTGTCATTGCTGCTGTTCGTCATGATTTTGGGTACTTGGAATATTTAGGAGTATTCCTTTGTTTATGGTATCTTCTCTTCATTGGCTTATATATGGCTCCCTTATTTGTTTTGTTTTTTGAAACGGAGTCTCACTATGTCACCCTCTGCAGAGTGCTGTAGTGTCACAGCTCACAGCTACCTCAAACTCTTGGGCTTAAGCAATTCTCTTGCCTCAGCCTCCCAAGTAGCTGGGACTACAGGCACCTGCCACAACACCCAGCTATTCTTTGGTTGCAGTTGTCATTGTTGTTTGGCAGGCCCGGGCTGGGTTTGAACCCACTGAGCTAAAGGCACTGAGTCTATTTGTTTGTTTTTAATAATGATTAAGCATCATTATTAACCATTCACCCAAAACAAGAACTAGAATCTTGATAAGCACATACATGTATTATACATATGCACCCTACATCTTCCCCCTTGCCCCCCTCCGCCCTAGGTAAATGTGATCCTGAACTGAATTTTGTGTTCCCTCTTTGTTTTCTTTTTTGAACAATTTTGTCTTACCTATATATATTCCAAAAGTATATATAATATATATATGTATAGGCTCGGTACCCATAGCACAGTGGTTATGGAGCCAGCCACATACACTAAAGGTAGCAGGTTCGAACCCTGCCTGCCAGCTAACCAACAATGACAACTGCAACAAAAAATAGCCAGGCATTGTGGTGGGCACCTGTAAGTCCCAGCTACTCGGAAGGCCGAGGCAAGAGAATCACTTGAGCCCAAAAGTTTGAAGTTGCTGTGAGTTATAACGCCACAGCACTCTACCCAGGGCGACATAGTGAAACTGTCTTGCTTTGTTGTCCTGGGTAGAATACTGTGGCATTATCATAGTTCACAGCAACCTCAAACTCTTGGGCTCCAGTAATCCTCTTGCCTCTGTTTTTCTATTTTCAGTAGAGATAATGTCTGGGTCTTGCTCAGGCTGGTCTGAAACTCCTGACTTCCAGCAATCCATGCACTTTGGCTTCACAGAGTGCTAGGATTACAGGTGTGAGGCACCATGCCTGGCCTACATTTTTATTCTTAGGGTTTTTTGGTGGGACATTAATTTTTTTGTTGTTATCATTTGCTTTTAATTTTATAAAAAGGGGCTTGGTGCCTGTAGCTAAGCAGTTAGGGCACTGGCCTCATGCACCAGGGCTGGGTTAAAAAAAAAAAAAAAAGATTATAAAAAGGTTTCCAGGCTCGGTGCCTGTAGCTTAGCAACTAGGGCGCCAGCCACATACACTAGAGCTGGCAGGTTCGAATCCAGCCCAGGCCTGCCAAACAACGATGACGACTACAAATAGCCAGGTGTTGTGGTGGGCGCCTGTAGTCCCAGATACTTGGGAGGCTGAGGCAACAGAATGGCATAAGCCCAAGAGTTTGAGATTGCTGTGAGCTGTGATAGCACAGCACTCTACCAAGGGTGACAAAGTGAGACGACTCTGTCTCAAAAAAACAAAAAAGGTTTCCATGCCTTGTATAATCTTCTGGGATTTTTTTTTTTTAATGAGACAGAGTCTCACTCTATTGCCCAGGCTAGGGTACTATTGCATTATAGCTCACAGAAACCTCAAACTCTTGGGCTTAGGTGATCCACTTGCCTCAACCTCCTAAATAGCTGGAACTATAGGCACCTGCCTCAACACCTCTCTAGTTTTTCTATTTTTAGGAGTGATGGTCTCTCTCTTGCTCAGACTGATCTCAGACTCCCGAACTCAGGCAATCTACCCACCTCAGCCTCCCAGAGTGCTAGATTACAGGTTGTAAGCCACTGCACCTGGCCCTCTTCTGAGACTTTTTTTGTTTACTTGATATGTGACATATTTTATCATTAAGATTCATCCCTATTGGGGTGGCACCTGTGGCTCAAAGGAGTAGGGCACTGGCCCCATATGCCAAAGGTGGCAGGTTCAAACCCAGCCCTGGCCAAAAACTGCAAAAAAGAAAAAAAAAAGATTCATCCCTATTATTGTCACTGTGATGGTTCACTCGTGTTGACTAGTATTTCTTTGTACCACTAATTTATTCATTTGTTCATTCTATCAATGAAGAATGCTTCTAGTTTTTTGCCATTGTGAAGTGTGTTGCTGTAAACACTCTTGTGCATGCCTCCCAGTGTGTGTAGGGAGAAGTTTCTCTTGGGTATGTAAGGGAGAAGTGAAGTTCTGGAGTCGGAAAGGGTGTAGTTTGTGGGTACTTACAAGATGGTGCTGTACTATATTCTGTATTATATTCCCAGCTGCAGTCATAGTTGTCTGCTACTTTGTATCTTCAATCACATCTGCATCCAAGTATCTGCTGCCAAAGTCCCTGTTCTTTCTTTCTTTCTTTTTTTTTTTTTTTTTTTTTTTTGCAGTTTCTTAGGAATGACCTGAGTACTGAAAACAAGTTGTG
>NW_003852438.1:10909284-10921418 GCF_000181295.1 Otolemur garnettii | reverse complement strand
CCTCCAGTATATGAGGCCAGCACCCTACTCCTTTGAGCCACAGGCACTGTCCCCAGTTCTTTTTTTTTTTTTTATTGTAGAGACAGAGTCTTATTTTACCACCCTTGGTAGAGTGCCATGGTGTCACACAGTTCACAGCAGCCTCAAACTCCTGGGCTTAGGCAATTCTCTTGCCTCAGTCTCCCAAGTAGCTGGGACTATAGGCGCCCGCCACAATGCCCAGCTATTTTTTTGTTATAGTTTGGCCAGAGCTAGGTTTGAACCCATCACCCTCAGTATATGGGGCTGGCGCCCTACCCACTGAGCCACAGGCGCCGCCCCAAAGTCTCTGTTCTTAACATCATTATGTGCTGCCCATTCCCTCACCTGTTTAGGGGACATTTTCTGGAGGCAGCGTGAACCCTGCACAATCCCTGGGGCCAGCAGTGGTGACTGAGAACTGGGAGCATCACTGGCTGAGATGCATCCAGGATTACAAAGCCTGAAATCTGGAGATTAGTGGTGCTTCTAGAACATAAAATATTCCAAAGACCTCTGATGGACTGTTTCTCTTCCATTAAATCAGAAGTTCTAATCCCCTGAGGTGTCCTCTGACCTGTTCTCGGCAACTGTTCCTGCCAATGGCAGGATCCTTGGGTAGGATGTGGGAAAGGCCCTTAATCTTTCCCTGGGTTTCAAGGTTTAGGGCTCCAGCGTCCTGATTATAGTCAGAATAGAGGGCATTAGATCCTCCCATTGTTTCTCAGCAATAGCTCAATTTCTTTCTTTTTACTACTTCCTGCTATGACTTTGTGACTTCGGAAAGATGAAATACAACCTGACTCTGAGGTTTAGTTACTCATCCCTTTCCCCTTCCCTAGCCCTCCACCCCACTCCCAGTCTATGCATGGAAGACAGCATCTTCTCTCTGTCAGTCTCTGTAGTTTAAAAGGCCAGGCTGAGGGTTTGAAAAAAGAGGTGCTGTCATGGGTTGGGGGAAGGGAACCCAGGCTGGAGAAAGCCCTACGCAGCAGAACTATTCTATCCCAGAGCTGCAGGGTCCACAGATTCCAGCCCAATCCAGCCAATGGGAGAAGGCCATCTAATCCTGGGGAACTAAAGAATTTTCTTCAGTTATCCAACTTTCCTGCTGAACCCCATTCCTTACCCTACCCCCCACCCTTACCCCTGGGAGACTCTAAGAAGCCTGAGGTCCCCAGTAGCTCAGCCCTTTACCTCACCGAGTGAGCTCAGCTTGGTGAACCCTCCAAAGAGAGTTGAGGAATGTTCAAACATAGATCTCAATCAGGTCTATAAATCTGAACTTTGACACAAATAGAAAGGCCAACTCTTCTGGTCCCACTGCTCTTTGTCCTTCCCTTTCAGAGTCTCTCCAGCTCTGATCAGCCCCACTATCACCCCCATGGCTCCTTCAACTCATCTCCCAGTTGAGGAGAGAAGGGAAAATCCAGAAGCTTTGTCAGATGTACGGGAGTGGGTCCAGCCCTCCACAGCTATGAATGGGTTAAGAGGCTGGGCCAGTTACCCCAGCCTGCCCCTCCCAGGGATTAAGAGTCCTCTATAAAGGGGACTGTCCACCCAGACTAGGCCAGGGGGGTAGCAGGGACCCAGGCACTGTGTCCATCCCCCCTGCCATGTGGGAACTGCGGTCAGCCTCCTTCTGGAGGGCCATATTTGCTGAATTCTTTGCTACCCTCTTCTATGTCTTCTTTGGACTGGGGTCCTCACTGCGTTGGGCTCCTGGACCACTACATGTCCTGCAGGTGGCTCTGGCCTTTGGCCTGGCCTTGGCTACACTGGTGCAGGCTGTGGGCCACATCAGTGGAGCCCACGTCAACCCTGCAGTCACTTTTGCCTTCCTTGTGGGCTCCCAGATGTCCCTGCTCCGTGCCTTCTGCTATATGGCAGCCCAGCTCCTGGGAGCCGTGGCGGGGGCCGCTGTGCTGTATAGTGTTACCCCGCCTGCCGTCCGAGGAAACCTAGCACTCAACACGGTAATGGTCAGCTGAGAGGGGCTGGGGCACTCTGTGGCTCTGACTCCCTGCCTGGCGTAGGTGAATCAGTTCCTCTGGGCTTTGGGATAATGTGTGTATGTGTGTGTTAGGGTGGGGAGGATTGATAGGTGGTTTGGAGGTCTAAGAAAGGCACAGGGCCCTGGATTGAGAATCAAGAAACCTGAAATTGGTTTTCAGCATTCCTTCCAATTCCTTTCAGGTTCTTGAGAAAACTTCCTGGCTGGGAACAATGGCTCATGCCTGTAATCCTAATGTAATCCTAGCATCCTGGGAGGCCGAGGGGGGAGGATTCCTTGAGCTTAGGAGTTCAAGACCAGCCTGAACAAGAGTGAGACCCTGTCTCTACTTTGAAATAGAAATAATTAGCCGGGCTTTGTATCAGGTACTTGTAGTCCCAGCTACTCAGTAGGCTGAGGCAGGAGGATTGCTCGAACCCAGGAGTTTGAGGTTGCTGTGAGCTAGGCTGATGACACAGCACTCTAGCCTGGGTGACAGAATGAGACTGCTTTTTTTTCTTTTTGAGACAGAGCCTCAAGCTGTTGCCCTGGGTAGAGTACCATGGCATCACAGCTCACAGCAACCTCCAACTCCTGGGCTAAAGCAAGTCTCCTGCCTCCCAAGTAGCTGGGACTACAGGCACCTGCCACAACGCCTGGCTATTTTTTGGTTGCAGCCATCACTGTTGTTTGGCGGCCCAGGCTGGATTCAAACCCACCAGCTCAGGTGTATGTGGCTGATGCCTTAGCCCTTTGAGCCATAGGCACCGAGCCGTGAGACTGTTTCTCTACGGACCTTGTTTTTGTTTGTTTGTTTTTGAGAGAGCCTCACTTTGTTGCCCTCAGTAGAGTGTTATGGCATCACAGCTCACAGCAACTTCAAATTCTTGGGCTTAAGCAATTCTTTTGCTTCAGCCTCGCAAAGTAGCTGGGACTACAGGCGCCAGCCACAACCTGGCTATTTTTAGAGATGAGGTCTCACTCTGGCTCAGGCTGGTCTTAAACCTGTGAAAAGAAAACAAAAGAGGAGAAAATGTCCTTTACCTTACAGAGTCTAGTTTCCTCATCCATATAAGTGGGTGCAATAATTTCCACCATGAAAGAGTATTATTAGTAGAAATTAAGATACAAATACAGTTACTATGAAGGAGGTTGTATTATCCTTCCTCTCCAGGGAATTGAGGCATAAGGGAATCCCTGCCTGGGAAGCTTTGAGGAGGTAACACTGTGGCAGCCCTAACGAGCTGCTGTTTTTTTCTTCCTTTGTCCAGTTACACCCTGGGGTGAGTGTGGGCCAGGCCACCATGGTGGAGATCTTCCTGACACTCCAGTTCGTGCTCTGTATCTTTGCCACATATGACGAGAGGCGGAATGGCCGACTGGGCTCCGTGGCGCTGGCTGTTGGCTTCTCCCTTACCCTGGGGCACCTCTTTGGGGTAAGCAGAAGAGAGAAGCAACTTATCATTCCAGGATTCCAGGAGTTCCTGACTTTTAAGAGTTCTTCCTGTCCACCCCACTGTCAAACATGAATATTATCTGCTACATTCTGTATTGGCAGAGAGGAATCAACCTACCCTGTCCCTCTCATGTGATCTCTCTATCTAGTCCTTGTCCCCAAGAAATGCATGCATCATGGACACAGGTGGGCTTTGCCTGTGGCTCCATAGTCTGTCCCCAGGTGGGACCCTGGAAGGTCATGCAAATGGTGCTTGCTCATTTGTTGCTGGCTGGAGACAAGATGCCAACTCTCAGCAGCAATGTGGGCTGTGGGAAGAGAAGCTGGGGTGGAGCTGGGTGTTGTTTCAGTTATAACTGTGTCTTTTGCAGATGTATTATACTGGTGCAGGCATGAATCCTGCCCGCTCCTTCGCTCCTGCCATTCTCACCCGGAACTTCACCAACCACTGGGTGAGTGAGGGGAGAGGGGCAAGATCCTGGAGCCCTTCTGGATGGGTGTGGACTGGAGGTTCCAGTTTGGGTCCCTGCTTTCCATCTGAGTGCTCTACTGGCACTCAGCTAAGAGGCTGTCAGAGAGTTCGGCATGCCTGTGTGAGCCAGAATCATTATTTTGCTAGAAATATTGCTCGTATTGTTCCTTCTCTGGTTAGTCAGGGATTTTTATTGAGGATCCAGTGGATGCCAAAACTAGGGGCTTTAAGGATAAATAAATATAATACATAAAGACAAAAGCTTCTGCTTGCAGAGATCAGGATGTATTAATGGAGCTGGACCCTGTCCCATTTCTAACACTTTCCTAGCTTTGTTTGTGATGTGGGCAAAGAACTCAATCATTGTGCACCTCAGTTTCTTTAACTACGGAATGAGGTATTACCGGTGTGAGAAATGTGTGAAAGTTATATGTGTGAAACATTTAGCACAGAATCTGGTATGGAACAAGTTCTCAATAAATATTGGTTATATTTATGTTGTTTTGAGCACATGTAAGCTAAACATGAAGATAATTTTTTAAATCTCCAAGCTGCACACCCACTTTCACAGCAGCATTGTTCACAATAGCCAAGAAGTGAAGCAACCCAAGAAGTGAAAGCAACCCAAGTTTCCCTCAATGGGTGGATGGATAAACAAAGCATGGTATATACATAAATGGAATGTTATTCACCCTTAAAAAGGAAGGAAATTCTGACACATGAATGAACATAAAAGACATTATACTAAGTGAAATAAGTCAGTCACGAAAGACAAACACAATATGATTGAATTTAATATAAAATATTTAGAATACTCAAACTGGAAGAAATAAAGCAGAAGGGTGATTACCAGGGACTGAGATAGCAGTGGCTGCATAGGCAGTTCTTAGAGTTTCAGTTGTGCAGGATGAAAAGTTCTAGATACGGGTTGCACAACAGTGTGATTATACTTCACAGTACCAAACTGTATACTGAAAAATTTTTAATACGCCAGGCATGGTGGCTCACGCCTATAATCCCAGCATTGTGGGAGGCTGAGGCGGGAGGATTGCTTGAGCTCAGGAGTTTGAGGCTTGTCTGAGTGAGAGTGAGACCCTGACTCATGAAAAAAATGGAAAATCCAGCCAGACGCACAGCAAGTGCCTGTAATCCCAGTGGCTTCTTGGGAGGTGGAGGCAGCAGAATGCCCACAGCCGGAGTCTGAGGTTGCAGTGAACTACAATGCCATTGCACTCTGCTCAGGGCATAGGGTAGAACTCTGTCTCGACAGAAAAAGACAAGGCCCCAAAAATGTTTACTACGCGAGGCCAGGCGCGGTGGCTCACACTCGTACTCCTAGCATTCTGGGAGGCTAAGGGGTGGATTGCTTGAGCTCAGAAGTTCGAGACCAGCCTGAGTCAGAGTGAGACCTTTGTCTCTAAAAAACAGCTGGGCGTTGTGGTGGGCACCTGTAGTCCCAGCTGCTCAGGAGGCTGAGGCAAGAGAATTGCTTAAGCCCAAGAGTTTAAGGTTGCGGCCAGGCGCTGTAGCTCATATCTATAATCCTAGCACTCTGGGAGGCTGAGGTGGGTGGATTTTGTGACCTCACGGGTTCAAGACCAGCCTGAGCAGAAAGCAAGACCACCATCTCTACTAAAAGTAGAAAAACTGAGGCAAGAGGATCACCTGAGCCCAAGAGTTTGAGGTTGCTGTGAGCTGTGATGCTATGGCACTCTTCCAATGGCGACAAAGTGAGATTTTGTCCAAAAAAAAAAAAATTATTTTTGAAACCAATATATAAACTATTGCAAATTGACAATAACAAATAGAAAACACATGTACTAATGCTCCAGGACTAGTGGGTTTGAACCCAGCCCAGGCCTGCTAAACAAAACAAACAAAGAAAGAAACAAACAAAAAATAGCCAGGCATTGTGGCAGGCACCTGTAGTCCCATCTACTAGGGAAACTGAGACAAGAGAATCGCTTGAACCCGAGTGTTTGAGGTAGCTATGAGCTATGACACCATTGTACTCTACTGAGGGTGAAAAAGTGAGACTTTGTCTCAATAAAAAATAAGAAAGAAAGAAAATACATGTATTAAGAAGGCATGGGATAAAGGAATAATTTAATAAATTAGAAAAGAGGCTGCATGTGGTCTCTCACACCTATAGTCCCAATACCTTGGGAGGACAAGGTGATAGGATCACTTGAGGCCAGGAGTTTAAGACCAGCCTGGGCAACATAGTGGGACCCCATCTCTACAGAAAAAAATTTAAAATTAGCCAGGTGTGGTGGCATGTTCCTGTAGTCCCAGCTACTCAGAAGGCAAAGGCAGGAGGATCGCTTGAGCCCAGGAGTTTGAGGTTGCAGCAGTGAGCTATGATCATGCCACTGCACTTGAGTCTAGGCAAAAGAGTGACCCTGACTCTGAGGGGAGGGAGGGTTCAGGTACAGGTAGTAGAACAGTCTAGAGTTTTAAAAATTAGCAAAGCGAGGCACAGTGGCTTATGCCTAGACTCCTAGCACTCTGGGAGGCTGAGATGGGTGGCTTGCTTGAGCTCAGAAGTTGAAGACCAGCCAGAGCAAGAGCAAGACCTTGTTTCTACTAAAAATAAAAAAAAACTTGCCATTTGTCCTGGTGAGAGCCTGTAGTCCTAGCGACTGGGGAAGCTGAGGCAAAAGGATTGCTTGAGCCCAAGAGACTCAGGTTGCTGTGAGCAATGATGATGCCAGGGCACTCTAGGCTGAGGAATAGAATGAGACTGTCTCAGAATTAAAAACAAACAAACAAAACCCCCCAAAACCCCACACTGATTTCTACTTAGATAATGCCCGAGTGATGTGCCAAGTGTAGGATGTCATGTTTTCCACTGAAGGGGTTAGAAAAAGAGAAACCTTGCTGCTCTAGCCCCTTCCCAAACCTGAATATTCCTTTTCTTTTCTTACAGGTGTACTGGGTGGGACCAATCATTGGAGGGGGCCTGGGCAGCCTCCTCTACGACTTTCTCCTCTTCCCTCGGCTCAAGAGTGTTTCTGAGAGACTGTCTATTCTCAAGGGTGCCAGACCCAGTGACCCTAATGGACAACCAGAGGTCACAGGAGAACCTGTTGAACTGAAGACCCAGGCCCTGTAAAAGCTCCAGCTGGAGAGAGGGAGTAGAAAGCTTCTGGGTTTACGTGGAAGGGCTGATCTAGTCTTCTGGATGAAGAAAGAGACTGTGGGGAGGAGCATGTACTTCTTTATTTTTTAACTTATGTGCGTGTTTTTTTTTTTCCCCTTTTGCTGTGTGAAATCTTTCAAGTTGCATTCACGAGCTGGTTGGTGCAAACTTCCCTTCCTCCCCATCCCACTTCCTTTCGCGGTGTGTGGCTGATTGTGCATATGAATGTGAGTGAGTGTGGCTGTGTCTGAGAGCTAGGGAAGGAAAAGAGGTGTCATTCTATACTTGCCATCCTCAACTCAGTGTGGTGAGCACAAGGAACCCAAACCTTAGGTTTCTGGCCTCTAATCTGTTGCCAGTCATGTGTATAGGTTTTGATTTCTAAGGGAAAAGGAAAGTGGGGGATCACTTCTCACATGAAGCAGAGAAATGAAGGAGACGAGGCATTCCAAGGGTTGGGAGAAGGGACTTCATGGAGGTAGGTGACAGAGGAAATGGAGCTATTAGCCCAGCTCAGGATGCCAGTGTACCAAGAAGTTTTAGGGAAGTTAAGGGGAACATTTAGCCTCCTTATCTCAGGGATGCTTGCCCCAGGGACTCAGGTGGGGAAGTAGCTCTGAGAAAAGTGAACACTGGGATTTGAGTTGTTCTGTAAAGCCACATAAACCTGTCTATATCCACTGGCTGGGTTGTGTGTTCATTCTGGCATAATGGATCTCTTTGGTGGCCCTGGGCCAGGGAGCTCCCAACTTAAATAAGGGGTGGGCAGTGAGTCTAGAATCTAGAAAAATTAAACAGTTTATCTGGTTTACCTGACACCCCTTGGTGTGGCTTCCTGGCATGTGGCATTTAAGCTTGAGAATTGCTCCCTAAAGGCCAAAACAGGACATTTGGTGCCCGGTGCAAATGCAGCTGGGAGTGGGGGAATAGGGAGGGAGAGAATTTGACCCTCAGAATTTTTATTTAGAGCAAGTCAAAACTCTCTTCAAATGGCATCTTTCTACTTTTATCACTAGTTTTAGTCTTTTCTTCTTGGATGTGTGTCTTGTCACTTCTCTCTCATCTGTCCATTCATCATGAAGCAAATCTCTTCTAAGTCTCCCTCATCCGCCAGAAATTGATGCCTTCTATTTAAATGCTTAATTTGAGCCCTATCTTCTTCTTTTTTTTTCTCTCTTTCTCTAGAGACGGGGTCTCGCTATGTTGCCCAGGCTGGAGTGCAGTGGCTAGTCACAAGCTCAATCGTAGTGCACTGCAGCCTCGAACTCCAGGGCTCAAGCGATCCTCCTGCCTCAGCTTCCCGAATAACTGGGACTACAGGGGCCTCGCTGGGCTAGAAACCTATCTTCTTTTGCTGTTGACAAAATACAACCATCTCAGCAGAGGCCGGAGGAGACGCTCAGCTGATCAATGAATATTTGTTGTTGACCTCTTCCTTTCATGAGCCTTCCGGAAAGCTTTAAACTTAGGCCTATAGTACCCACAGAGACACCCTCCCCTCAAAGACCACCCCTCCCACTTCCTCGCAAATAAAACCTAACTTTTCTAACCTTTTAAGACTTGGAATAGTCCACTTGACTAGAAGAAAGGGGAAGAATGTTTGTAAATTCACCTCTAATCGGACTTTGATTCTATTATAATTCAGCTGGAAACCATAGCGCTGTAATTATTAGGTAATATAGGGGATCTATTTGGATAAAACAGTCCTCGTACTCGCTCCCTTTCCCTTACTTCATCACCAACGCCACTGTCACCCCCTCACAGAGTCATGTGGACCAGGCCGACTCGCCCCGCCCCTTCCTGCGCAGGCGGGGGCTGTCGGTGGAGCCGAGTGGCGGGAAAGGCTGCGGCCTGGCGTCTGAGGGCTGCTGCCTCCGCCGGGCTCCTGAACTCCCGCGGGAAGCGGGTGAGTGAATATGCGGCGACAGGGTTCTAAGAGAAAATGTGTCCCCTCAAAAGCCGCAGGGGCATTTTTTGGAGGCGTCAAGTCCCCTTTCCCGCCACCTAGTAAGAGGCAAGGACAGGTCCCCACCCTGAGCCTCAGTCTGGCGCCGCAGCGTCCCGAATTCGCCCGGGACGCTCCCTTGTCCTTGCGCGGGTCTGCACACCTTGGGCGTCGCGCGGGATGGGTCTCTGGTAGGAAGAGGCTTGGAACTCCAAAAGGAGAACAGACGGTTCCTGGGGGTTCTTCTTCGGCGTTCCCCACCCAGTTCAGACCCGAAGGCACAGGCGTGTGGCTTGGCGGTCGGCAGTGGCGGGCATTCACAAGGCCGCGTGATTTGAATCTTGGGCTATTACAGAATGGGTTTCTCCCTCCCTGTCTTCGTTTTTTTCTGAGTTTGGTCGGCTGGACCAGCAGCCGCTACTTAAGCGCTTTTCCTTGAGTATCGCACTTTTTTGTTTGCCTTTCATGTTGCCCCTAGTACGTGTATAAAAAGTCAAACTGGTCATTTTATATTAAAACTTCTCTTTGATCACCTGTAGTCAGGCTTAAAAGGATAGGTGACGTCCGTGGCCTTTCACAGTCTGGCCCTGACCCCGTTGACGTCATTTTCTAAAGCTCTGTAACATTTTTTTTTCCCCAATCAACCAAGTACAATTGCTTTATCTGACATTTCTTGCACTTGACTTCTAGCCACCTGGAGAGGTTGAGTCTGCGCTGTGCTCTTTCATACCTCAGTACCTATGCTCCTGTTGTTCCCTCTCCTTGGAAGTTCTTGCCAGATGAACTGGAGATCGATTTATCCAGCCCTCCTAGGCCAAGTTAGTCACTTCCTCATTTGTGTCCCTGAAATATTTTACTTCCCTCTATTTTCAGTGGCACTGATACAACTCAATAAAAGGTTATTGAGCTCCTAACATCTACCATGCATCAGGCATACAGAGATGAATAGGACAGAGTTCCTGTTCCTTGGGGAACTCACAGTTTGGTAGAAAAAACATATAAATGATTTCCCTGCAGTCTTCTATAGTGACAGGGTGGTCAAGAAATCCTCCTTGAGTTTGCTGTGAGCTGTGATGTCACCGCACTCTACTGAGGGTGAAAAAGTGAGACTGTCTCTTAAAAAAAAAGAAAAAGAAATCCTTGGCTTCCTTCCTTCTCTCACATCATCTTACATCCTGATGCTTCCAAATCTCCAGCCCCAACCTCTCCCTCAACTTCCAGCCTTATCTATTTCGGTTCACTTTCGTAAAACATTTATCAAGCACCTACATGCTGCTAGTTTTGATGATTCCCAGTCTCAAAGATTTTACATTTTAGTGCAGTTGTTAATAGAGAATAGAGTTAGAATCTCTTGGGGAACATTTTTCAAAACACTTTTGCCCAAGTATTAGCCCCTGGAAAATTTGATTTAGAAACTAGGCTCTAAAAATCCAAAAGGTGGATAAGTGGCCTGAGGGAATCTAAATCTCAGGATAATGGAAGAAAACAGACATTTAAAACAATTTAACTGTCATATACAACGTGAGATACACGTGTCATGATGGAATCTGTGTACAGCATCGAGTAGATAAAAAGCAGAAAGAGGTATGTTTTTTATGGAGAAGTCAGTAGACAAATCAGTAGACTCTAAGGCAGATGGGAAAAGTGATGACGCATTCTGGACAAAGTGGTGACTTGAAAGAGAAGCTCAAAAAGTAAACAGCAGAGACCATGAAGGACTTTGTGTCGGGAGTCACTTTAGTTTTGTATGCTTATGGTGAACAATTCAAATAGTATAAAGTAGAAGATAAATATTTCTTTTATCCTAGATCCCCCAGTTCTCAGAGACAACCAGTATAAAGTTTCTTTTTTTTTTTTTGCTGTTTTTGGCCAGGGCTGGGTTTGAACCTGCCACCTCCGACATATGGGACAGGCGCCCTACCCTTTTGAGCCATAGGCACCACCCTAAAGTTTCTTTATGTATTTACCATTGAAGGGTTTTAAGCAAGGTCTTATGTGGGCAAATCAGTTAACCTCATTGAGACTAGATTTAAGGGAACAAGGCTGGAGGCTGGGAAAGAGATTAGGAAGAGATACTGAACTGAGGCAGTAGCAATTGGGATAAATAGGGATCAATAGATGACTAGTCGAGGAGATGGTGTCAAGTCCTTGAACAATCCAAACGGAAGTGGACACAAACTTGGGAAGATCAGTTCAATTTTGGACATGTTGAGGTCTGAAGGTGTAAACATAAAAGTTTAACATGTGAGATTGGCACCTGAAGAACTAGAGATAAAGATTTGCTGGCTGGGTGGCACCTGTGGCTCAAAGGAGTAGGGTGCTGGCCCCATATGCTGGAGGTGGCAGGTTCAAACCCAGCCCTGGCCAAAAACTGCAAAAAAAAAAGATTTGCTGGCTGCTGGCTTGGATGGTAGTTGAAGCTCGTAAGAGTGGCTAAGTTTGCCCATTCTGTGTAGAGTGAGGTGGGAAGAAGATTAAAGATGTAAGCCTGCAAAATATTAGCACTTAGGAGGACAGCAGGAACAGCCAATATGGTGGTCAAGGGAAAGATTTGTTTGTTTATTTGTTTAGACAGGGTCTCTTTTGACTCATGCTAGAGTGTAGTGGCCTCAGCCTAGCTTACAGCAACCTCAAATTCCTGGATTCAAGGAATCCTCCTGCCTCAGTCTCTCAGTTACCTGGACCTCAGGTACCCATCACAATGCTCAGCTAGTTTTTTCTATTTTTAGTATAGACAGGGTCTTGCTCTTGCTCAGGCTGGTCTTGAATTCCTGAACTCAAAGCATCCTCCTGGCTCAGCCTCCCAGAGTACTAGGGTTACAAGCATAAGCCACCTCACTCATCCAGGGAAGATTTTATTATATGTTGGATTTTATTCTTCCCCTTCAGATGATAGAGCTTTGAGCAAATCATAATACATAGGGATGGGGCCAGTATAAAGGACAGGATAGAAAGAAATGAGAAACAACCAACTAAGGAACAGGAAGTGATCAAGATTATAGGTGGAGGGCTAGATTAGAAGCAGAGAGGTAGGCTCGGTGCCTATAGCTCAACCGGCTAAGGCGCCAGCCACGTACACCTAAGGTGGCGGGTTCGAATCCCCAGCCC
>NW_003852438.1:10906184-10908916 GCF_000181295.1 Otolemur garnettii | reverse complement strand
AAAAAAAAAAAAAAAAAAGAAGCAGAGAGGTAGGGGTATTTGAAATGTGTATGTTTTTAGGCTTGGCTACAGGAAGTTAAGACTGATGGTGTCAATTGTTCCCGAGAGGAAAGGAGGTACAAACATTAGCTGAAGAGGTATAGGAAGCAGTGGAGCAAGAGGCTTGAGGATAATGATTAGGAAAGTTAAGAACAGCTGTTTTTTGGGAGGAGCCAGTGAAGCAGACCAGGAAGACTGAAAAAATTTGCTGGACTGAGTTGAGGGCCCTGCTCAGGATGGAGGTTGTATATCTGTAGTGCATCGTTAATACAGAGTTGTTTGGTTTTGTCCTGCAAATCTGAGCTGAAGAGGCTAGAAAGCAGATGACTGCATTGATCTCAGTTTATAGGCTTTTGCAGGGTGAGTGCAGTGAAAGAAAAAGAGATCGAGACCATTCAGGACAGTGGCTAAACTGACTGTGTTGTGGTGTTAAGATATATGTGACTCCAGTTTGATCATTTTGTTTTCTAGATCAGAATCTTCAGTGGCTACTTGGTTTATGTCCTAACTCTTTGAATTGATGGACAAAGAGAAGGTTTTCCCATAAAGCCAGTTCTAACCTCCCTTCTGATTGATTTCCTGTTAGACTCATTTCTTCACCTTGGCTCCCTCTTTTGCTCTGGCAGTTCTCTGCTTAAATGCCCCTACCATTCCCCCCTTCCTGAATCCGATGCAGCCTTCTCACACTTCACTGACAAACCTCCTTGGCTTACTTTACCCTGAAAAGAGCCCTAGTTTTGGGCGGTGCCTGTAGCTCAAAGGAGTCAGACGGTGGCCCCATATGCCAGAGGTGGCAGGTTTAAACCCAGCCCTGGCCAGAAATTGTAAAAAAAAAGAGAGAGAGTCCTAGTTTTTTTTCATATCAGTTATCTTATATGTTGTTTCTTCTGTATTAAACAAACTCCTGTTCTGTGAGTTTGTGGGTTTTTTTGCAACTAAAAATTTCTTTTTCTTTCTTTTCTTTTCTTTTTTTTTTTTGAGACGGAGCCTCAAGCCATCCCCCTGGGTAGAGTGCTGTGGCTTCACAGCTCATAGCAACCTCCAACTCCTGGGCTCAAGCGGGTCTCCTGCCTCCGCCTCCCAAGTAGCTAGGACCACAGGCGCCTGCCACAACGGCTATTTTTTGGTTGCAACCATCATTGTTGTTTGGCGGGCCCAGGCTGGATTCGAACCCGCCACCTTAGGTGTATGTGGCTGGCACCTTAGCCACTTGAGCCACAGGCGCTGAGCCAGATTAGTACTTTTCTAAAAGCACTTTTGTAAAATATAATTACTGGAAAAGTAATATGAAAAAAAAAGAATACAGTAATCCTAGCACTCTGGGAGGCTGAGGCAGGTGGATTGCCCTGAGCTCACAGGTTCCAGACCACACTGAGCCAGAGTGAGATCCCATCTCCAAAATAGCTGGGCATTGTGGCAGGCACCTGTAGTCCCAGCTACTTGGGAGACTGAGGCAAGAGAATTGCTTATTCCCAAGAGTTTGAAGTTGCTGTGGACTGTGATACCATGGCACTCTACCGATGGCAACAAAGTGACACTGTCTAAAAAAAAAGAAAAGAAGAATACAGAAAATGGGCTATTATTATTTTTATTATATTTAACAAATGTAAACTGAGGGTCAAATTGCTTTAAGACATTCTAAGTGCTAATGCTTTTTTCCTGTACTTGATGTAAATTGTTGTTTGTGGACTGGCAGTGGTCTGAAGACCATTCTCTGAATAGCATTGCTTCAGATGATCTTATTTAAACTTCCCTACTACCTTGAGTATTATTTTCTCAGCATGCTGATAAGAAATCCAGAGATTTAAGCTGAGAGATTTAAATTAAGCCCCCTGCTCAATGTCACTACTAGACAAACCTGGAATTCAAATGCTAGGTGTCATTCTATTCTTACTAGTAGTTAGAGTCCAGTTGCTTGAGGCACAGTGGGTTTTTTTTGTTTGTTTTCAAAATAAGTTAATTTTCTACTTCGAATTGCAAATGTATTTAATATTTTATCCATTATTTCCTATTGGTTCTTAATTTAGGTTCTACAGTATTGATTTCCGATGAATTTTGCTTTATCCAAACTGCTTGGTACTTAGTTGAAAGTAACTTAACTTAACATCCCTTTTAAATGTCCAGATCTGCTGGGTCTGTGGTGTTTGACAGAGTTCCTACCTGGTCTGTGATAAAATATGAAAATAAAGACCTTGTAATGAGTTTTTTCATAAGGTCATATTTATTAAATTTAAAGGATTATGATTTATCCTGAGATTTTTGTCCTTTGTTATTTTGGTGTCAGTGTCAAAACAGTGAAAACAATATGGATATAGTAATTGTGTGGTGTGTTGTTTATAACACTTGTACCTGTATTGAGCTGTAATTCACATAATGTAAAATTCACCCTTTTAAAGTGTACAATTCAGTGATTTTCATATATTCACAGAGTTGTACAACTATCGCCACTATCTAATACCTTTTTTTTTTTTTTTTGAGGCAGAATCTCATTCTTTTTAACCCAGACTGCTGGAGTGCAGTGGTGCATTCATAGCTCACTGCAACCTCCAGCTCCTGGGCTCAAGTGATCCCCTTGTTTCAGTTTCCTAACTATAGGTGCAGGCCACTGCACCTGGCTAATTTTTTAAAATTTTTTGTAGAGGTAGATACTACATTTTCTAGGCTGCTGAGCCAGGAGCTCCTGGTCTTCTAAT
>NW_003852438.1:10904487-10906033 GCF_000181295.1 Otolemur garnettii | reverse complement strand
CTGGGCTCAAGCGATTCTCCTGCCTCCACCTCCCAAGTAGCTGGGACTACAGGCGCCTGCCACAACACCCGGCTGTTTTTTGGTTGCAGCTGTCATTGTTGTTTGGCGGGTCCGGGCTGGATTCGAACCCGCCAGCTCAGATGTATGTGGCTGGCGCCTTAGCCAGTTGAGCCATAGGCGCCGAGCCTAATAGTAAATATTTTAATTGTTCAAAAGAAACCTTGTACCTATTACCAATCATTCCACATTCCCTCCTTGCTCCAGTCTCAGAAACCAATAATCTACATGTCTTTTCTATCTTTATGGATTTGCCTATTGTGGATATTTCATGTAAATAGAACCATAAGGCTGGGTGTGGTGGCTCATGCCTATAATCCTAGTACTCTGGGAGGCCAAGGCAGGTATATCCCCTGGGCTCAGGAGTTCAAGACCAGCCTGAGCAAGAGCAAGACCCCATCTACTAAAAATAGAAAAACTAGCCAAGCCTGGTGGTGGGTGCCTATAGTCCCAGCTACTTGGGAGGCTGAAGCAAGAAGATCATTTGAGCCCAAGAGTATGAAGTTGCTGTGAGCTGTGATGCCATGGCACTCTACTGAGGGCAACAAAGTGAGACTCTCTCAAAAACAAACATTCAACCTGGGCATTCAACTCAGGATGATAGAGGAGGAGTCTCCAAAAAATACATACATACATAAATAGAATCATAAGATAAATGAACTTTTGTGCTTGGCTGCTTGCACTTAACATATTTTCAAGTCTCATCCACTTTCCTCCATGTATCAGTACTCCATTTCTTTTTATTGTCAAAGGGACATATCACTTTTTGTTTATCCATTCATCACTTGATGGGCAGTTGGGTTTTTTCTACATTCGGCTCTTATTAATAATACTGCTATGGAGATTTGTGTACAAGTGTTTGTGTGGACATTTCATTTCTCATATATATACCTAAGACCAATATACGAGTGGGCTTGGTGGATCGTGTAGTAACTCTGTGTCATTTTTAAATTAAACTTTTTTTTTTTTTTTTTGAGACAAAGTCTTACTCTATGCCCTGGGTAGAATATTATGGCATCATCATAGCTCACAGCAACCTTAAACTCTTGGGCTTAAGGTATCCTCTTGCCTCAGCCTCCCAAGTAGCTGGGACTACAGGCACCTGCCACAACTGGCCAGCTAGTTTGTTTTGTTTTGTTTTAGAGACAGATCCTCACTTTGTTGCCCTTGATAGAGTGCAGTGGCATCACAGCTCACAGCAACCTCCAGCTGTTAGGTTTAGGCGATTCTCTTGCTTCAGCCTCAGCCTCTCAAGTAGCTGGGACTACAGGCACCTGTCACAATACCCAGCTATTTTTTTTTAACTGTAATTATGAATTTGTTAATTTTTCCTGTCGGTTTTTGCAGTCAGTCAAATGTTAACCACTGAACTGTATTTCTTTCTTTTTTTTTTTATTGAATGATAACTATGTACATTAATGCACTTCTGGGGTACAGTGTGGGGTTTTCACACACAATCCGAAACACTTCCATCAAACTGGTTAACATA
>NW_003852438.1:10903168-10904248 GCF_000181295.1 Otolemur garnettii | reverse complement strand
AGTAGCTGGGACTACAGGCGCCTGCCACAATGCCCGGCTATTTTTTGTTGCAGTTTGGCCGGGGCTGGGTTTGAACCCGCCACCCTCGGTATATGAGGCCTACTCACTGAGCCACAGGCGCCTCCTGCTTTTTAGATTCTTTGAAATGTCTGATGAGAACTAGATCTGAGGGCTCATGTCACACCCCTGCTGTCTATTAAGGTCTGTTCAAGGCTCTGAAACAAACTTTTTTTTCCTGCTGTCTGTTAAGGTCTGTTCAAGGCTCTGAAACAAACTTTTTTTCCCCCAAAGAAGAAATTCAGCTTAATTTTTATAATTAAATCAAACTGTGTACATTACTGCATTTATGGGGTACAATGTGCCGATTTTATATACAATTTGGAATGCTTAGATCAAACTGGTTAACATAGCCTTCACCTTACTTACTTAATTGTTGTGTTAAGACATTTATACTCTGGAGTGGCATCACAGCTCACAGCAACCTCCAACTCCTAGGCTCAAGCGAGTCTCTTGCCTCCGCCTCCCAAGTAACTGGGACCACAGGCATCCGCCACAATGCCTGACTATTTTTTGGTTGCAACCATCATTGTTGTTTGGCAGGCCTGGGCTGGATTCGAACCCGCCACCTTAGGTGTATGTAACTGGCGCCTTAGCCACTTGAGCCACAGGCGCCGAGCCCTAATCAGCGATTCTTAAGTACCAGAGGAACAATCCTAGTGTGTGATATTTCCATCAATCTGAAGTAAAAAGAGAAAAATAAGGATAGCATAATGAATTTTTTATAATGATTTGTTTATGTACCTTAAAGAAAAAGATATCGTTGAGGTTGTATCATGTACTGTTAGGGAATTAATTTGTATATGAGCTAGAGAAGGAATTCACAGCAGAAAGATTTAAGATCAAAGTAAAAACTTCATTTTGGGGGGGGGGGAGAGGGAGAGAGAAAGGAAAGCTGGTGCATCACCAGAAAGGGAAAGTGCCCACCCTAGCAGAAGAGGCTGGAGGTGTTTATGGTGAATTATAAAGGGTATAAGTTGATAACAGAAGGAGCTGTGAAGTTGCTTCCTGAGCTTTTTTTTT
>NW_003852438.1:10900809-10902208 GCF_000181295.1 Otolemur garnettii | reverse complement strand
TTTTTTTTTTTTTGAGACAGAGTCTTATCTTACTTTGTCACCCTCGATAGAGTGCTATGACATCATAGCTCACAGTAACCTCAAACTCTTGGGCTCAAGCAATTCTCTTTCCTCAGCCTCCTGAGTAACTGGGCCTACAGGCACCTCCCACAGTGCCTGGCCATTTTTAGAGATGGGGTCTTGCTCTTTTTCAGGTTGGTTTCAAACCCATGAGCTCAGACAGTACACTTGCTTTGGCCTCCTGGAGTGTTAGGATTATGGGCGTGAGCCACCGCGCCCACCCCCTTGCCATCTGTTTTTGACAGCCTCCTAGGCTACCACTTGCCAAGAACAGATTGGGAAGCCCCTCAGTCCGGGTGTGTGCACAGATGTGTGTACAGACATGCGTATGTGCCATGTACCATGGTCTCTCTGAGAAAACTGGATGCATCTTTGAGGAGAGTCAGGGGTGCCACACACTGAACTTACCTCACAAGAGCCAGGTATCAGGGTCTATAGGGCCCCGTGAAAGGGTGGCTAAGGGAGGCCTCCTTTTGCTTCTGGTCACTCAAGTGGTGTCACACTGGCTCATTGTACTGCTAGTCTAAGCAGTCAGAAAGTAGGTTATCCCCAGGGTGGAACTAGGTGGTGGCAGGCAATCTGGAGAAGTAGACCAGTTACATAAAGGCGAGTAAATAACATCAAGTCTCAAACCTGAGTGCTTTGGAGATTCACTACCCATTTCCTGTAGAGGACAAGGGTGGAGTCAGGGTCCAGAGGTAGCTATGGGAGCCAAGAAAGGAGTTTTTAGAGGATGCTACCCCAGGGAGAGGGCAGTGTGGCTAAAAGTGCCAGGAGATAGGATAAGTGGATATTTCCTGATTTTACACAGGAGCAGAGTAAAGAATGTAGTGCGTATGTGTGTGCCTGTGTCATTATTGTCGGGTTCTGAGACATCCAGAATCATAGGTCTGTGCCTACATGATTATCCTATGAGAATTGAGGGATCTTAATTAAAAGGGACTTGCTTCAGAAAAGGGAGGTGGGCAGTGCCTGTGGCTCAGTGGGTAGGGCGCTGGCCCCATATACTGAGGGTGGTGGGTTCGAGCCTGGCCCTGGCCAAACTGCAACAAAAAAATAGCCAGCCGTTACAGCAGGTGCCTGTAGTCCCAGCTACTCGGGAAGCTGAGGCAAAAGAATCGCCTAAGCCCAAGAGCTGGAGGTTGCTGTGAGCTGTACCACCATAGTACTCTACTGAAGGTGACAAAGTGAGACTCTTGTCTCTTAAAAAAAGAGAGAAAGATGTTCAGCACCTATGGCTCAAGTGGCTAAGGCACCAGCCATATACAC
Source organism: Otolemur garnettii (assembly GCF_000181295.1). NCBI lineage: Eukaryota > Metazoa > Chordata > Mammalia > Primates > Galagidae > Otolemur > Otolemur garnettii. The sequence continues at coordinate 10,900,879 of NW_003852438.1, read as the reverse complement.
CTAAGCTGGTGGGTTCGAATACAGCCTGGGGCTGGCCAAACAAAAATGACAGCTGCAACCAAAAAATAGC
>NW_003852438.1:10897544-10900480 GCF_000181295.1 Otolemur garnettii | reverse complement strand
AGCTCACAGCAACCTCCAGCTCTTGGGCTTAGGCAATTCTCTTGCCTCAGCCTCCTGAGTAGCTGGGACCACAGGTGCCTGCCACAACACCCGACTATTCTTTTTGTTGCAGTTTGGCCAGGGCCAGGTTTGAACCTGCCTCCCTCGGTATATGGGGCCAGGGTCCTACTCACTGAGCTACAGGCACCGCCCAGGTGCTGACTTTTGAGGTTACCAAGGTTTAAGAATAACTTTGGGGAGGAGAGTAAGAGCTTTCTTCACATAGCTCCAGTGCCCCAGAAGCCTCAGGGCTCCTAGGAAGTATCAGATCTTAAACAGAATCTCTGTGTAGTCATAGCTGAGTTTTCTTGATTCCTCTGGTACATCAGAGCTGTCACTATGTGGAAGCACTGTGGAAGGTAGAGGGGACTGGGTTAAGGGAGAAGTGAACTCCCCCTCCTCACCCCAAGGCTGCAGAGCTCTATAGGGTGATGGTCTCAGAGTTGATACCCTTCTCTAACCAACCTTTCTTTCTACTAGGTTATCTTAACTGTGAAACAGACTGTTTCTACAGTTTCAGATCCAGGTGAGAATATGGGGCAGGTACTTAATTTGTAGGCTGGAGCCTGTTTGAATTTGATCAGATGGAAGCCATAACTACTACTGTTTTTTTGAGACAGTCTCATTCTTGTCATCCTTGGTAGAGTGCGTGATGTCATAGTTCACAGCAACCTCAAACTCTTGGGCTCAAGCAATTCTTTTGCCTCAGCCACCCTAGTAGCTGGGGCTACAGGCACTGCCACAATGCCCAGCTATTTTTTGTTGGTTGGTTTAGCAGGCCTGTGCTGGATTCGAACCTACCATCCCTGAAGCATATGGCTGGTGCCCTAACCACTGACCTATGAGTACCCAGCCAGAAGCCATAACTTCTAATGTTCCCTGGGAATGGGAATAACACTTTGGTTTCTGATAAAAGTCAGTCACTTGAGGATCTTATTCAGAATATTCTGAGCATTGTCCTGTTACTCTCCCCTTTTCAGGGAGAGTAGACTCTCCATTTGTTATCTTTCCCTGTCTCTGCAGGCCTCGCCATTTCTGTCTCCTCTGTCTCCACCTTCCTGATGTCTCTTGGCTGGCCCGCTGGTGTGTGGACTTATACATGATGAATTGTGAACTTCTAGCCACATGCAGTGCCCTGGGGTACTTGGAGGGAGACACTTATCACAAGGAACCAGATTGCTTAGGTAAGTACCTTTTTGAAAAAATATGTAAAAACATGCTTTCATTGAGGACGTCTGTTGAATTTCTCAGTCCTTGGATGTGAAAAGCACATAGGCCTGGACAGAGCTTCTTCCAGGTTTCTATTACTTGTTATGCTCTGTCTAGAGAGTGTGAAGGACTTGATCCGTTACTTGAGGCATGAGGATGAGACACGGGATGTACGGCAGCAGCTGGGGGCCGCTCAGATTCTGCAGAGTGACCTCCTGCCCATCCTTACCCAGCACCGCCAGGACAAGCCTCTATTTGATGCTGTTATCAGGTTGACACTCCAGCTTTTCACCTTTTACCATATGTCAGCTTTTGATGTCTGTGTCTGGTGAGAGAACTTAATGACTTGGCTCCATCATTGTCTCCCCAGACTGATGGTGAACTTGACACAACCAGCCTTGCTCTGTTTTGGCAGTGTGCCGAAGGAGCCCAGCTTCTGGCACCATTTTCTGCAGGTGCTAACTTATCTGCAGGCATACAAAGAGGTGAGGCTTTTCCTTCAGTGTTCCTGGGACTGAATTTGAGGCAGTGGAAGAGAAGCAGGTGAGTACTACTTAAGATCTGTTCCCCATTTATCAGGCCTTTGCCAGTGAGAAGGCATTTGGAGTCCTCAGTGAAACCTTGTATGAGCTGCTGCAACTGGTGAGTGAGTCTTCACCTTATAAGATCTCATGAGACAGCACTTTTTTTTTTTTTTTTTTTTGGTAGAGACAGAGTCTTACTTTATCACCCTTGGTAGAGTGCAGTGGCATCACACAGTTCACAGCAACCTCTAACTCCTGGGCTTAGGCAATTCTCTTGCCTCACCCTCCTGAGCAGCTGGTACTACAGGCACCTGCTACAATGCCCTGCTATTTTTTTTGTTGTTGCAGTTTGGCTGGGGCCAGGTTTCAACCCACCACTCTTGGTTTATGGGCTCAGCACCCTATCCACCGAGCCGTGGGTGCCGCCCCGACAGCACTTTTTTAAGTTTTTTTTGTTTGTTCGTTTGTTTTAGTTTAGTTTTTTTTTAGATAGTCTTGCACTGTCGCCTGGGCTAGAATACAGTGCCGTCATCATAGCTCACTGCAACCTCAAACTCCTGGGCTCAAGCAATCCTCTTGCCTCAGCCTTCTGGGTAGCTGGGATTATAGGCCCTTACCACCATGCCTAGCTAAGTTTTCTATTTTTTGTAGAGATGAGATCTTACTCTTACTCAGGCTGGTCTTAAACTCCTGAACTCTAGGATTGCAGGTGTGAGCCACCATGCGTGGCTTTCACTTTTTACCTCTTCTATACAGGGAAGATACTGAGATGCAGTCCCAGTTCTTGGAGATAATATCCTGTCCATAGTCTCTGGCTGCTCAGGACTGCCTCAATTCCTTCTCTTTAATTGAGATTCTCTGCCTTGGTCCTCTAGCCAAAGTAGATGCTGCCTACCTTCCATCTCTTCTTCTGACTCTTTTCCTGACTAGGGCTGGGAAGAACGGCAGGAGGAAGACAACTTGCTGATTGAACGGATCCTACTTCTGGTCAGAAATATTCTCCATGTCCCAGCTGACCTTGATCAGGAGAAGGTGAGGGTGTTGAGCAGTCAAGCTCTTGGGCTTGGTTAGGTTGAGCTGTCCTTATTAGGCTTTTCTGTGCTCTGAAAAGTCTGGGAGAAGAATCTTAGTCAGGCTCGGCCTCTGTGGCTCACGTGGCTGGGG
>NW_003852438.1:10891914-10897301 GCF_000181295.1 Otolemur garnettii | reverse complement strand
AAAAAAAAAAAATCTTAGTCAAGGAATGTGTTGTGTTGAGGAATGTCAAAGCAGGATAGGGGCACTGAGTGAGGTCCCTTTCTGCCCTCACCTTTCACTGCTCAGAAGATTGACGATGATGCCAGTGTTCATGACCAGCTTCTCTGGGCGATTCACCTCAGTGGCCTGGATGACTTGCTGCTTTTCCTGGCCAGCTCACCAGCTGAACAGCAGTGGAGCCTCCATGTGCTCGAGATTATCTCCCTCATGTTTCGTGATCAGGTGAGACCCTGGCCTGTGGCCCCTGTCCTCTCCACCCATATACTTTTCTGCTGTGTGGCTGGAATTGCTCTTGTAATAATGACTGAATTATTTGGGATTTGAGTGCCATAGTGCCCCACCCTTGTGTACAATTTCACTTTCTGGAGATTTAGTTACCTGTAGTCTGAAAATAATAAATGGAAAATTCCAAAAATTAATAATTCATAAGTTAAAATTGCACAGCATTCTGAGTAGTGTGATGAAACCTCACGTCATCCCACTCTGTCCCACATGGGATATAAATCAATCCCTTTGTCCAGCGAACCCATGCTGTATACTCTACACCCCCCATTAGTCACTTAGTAGACATTTCGGTTGTCTCAGAATAAGAAAACTTAGTATGGGCTTGGTGCCTGTGGCTTAAGCAGCTAAGGCGCCAGCCATATACACCTGAGCTGGCAGGTTCAAATCCAGCCCGGGCCCACGAAACAACAATGATGGCTGCAACCAAAAAATAGCCGAGCATTGTGGCGGGCTCCTGTAATCCCAACTACTTGGGAGGCGGAGGTAGGAGAATCGCTTGAGCCCAGGCGTTGGACGTTGCGGTGACCTACGATGCCATAGCATTCTACCCAGGGCGACAGCTTTAGGCTCTGTCTCAGAAAAAAGAAAAGTTAGTATGTATATATAGAGTTCGGTACCATCCACAGTTCAGGCTTCCATGAGAAGTCTTGGGGTGCATCCCACTCAAGTGAAGGAGAACTACGGTACAGGGTCGTGTGAATAGTCTTGCTTTGTTCTCTCTTTCCATCTCTAGTAGGAGTAAGCTTAGGATAAGGAATGACTGTCCTGGTGACCTGCCCTTCTCATTTCAAATCTAGAATCCTGAGCAGCTGGCAAGAGTGGGGCAGGGACGTTTAGCTCAGGAGCGGAGCACAGATGTGGCAGAACTGGAGGTGTTACGCCAGAGAGAGATGGCAGAAAAGAAGAACCGAGCCCTCCAGCGAGGCAACAGGTGAGTGGCAGAGAGCTGCTCTACCCGTGTTCTTGTTCCTACAGTGTGGATTGTGAGGGTTTGGGGCAAATTCTAAGGTGGGTGACTGGGTGACATTTTATAGTTTTAACTCACTCTGGTGTGTTGATAAAAAAGAATAGAGATAAAGCTTCCAGAAAATTGAAGAATCACCTTGAATCTTTTCTTTTTCCCATAGACATTCTCGATTTGGGGGCTCATATATTGTCCAAGGGTTGAAATCCATTGGAGAGAGGGACCTCATCTTTCACAAAGGGCTTCACAATGTGAGTATTCTCACATTGGGGTAGGAACATTGTGGAGTTACAGGGCTTGAGAAGGGTAATCATCTCTGGACTTAAAGTTTCTTTGTTCTTAGGCTTAGGAAGTTGATGATGGTGACAGAAACAGAGCCTCTGGCGTTAGCCACACTGTCTTCACCTATATCTTCCCTTAGTACCAGAGGAGACAACCTTCTAAGAGTTTATTCTGAGAAAATTGACAAGAGCTATCAGGGGAAAGTGGTGGTTAGGAGTAATTATAACCCCCACCTATACCCCCAGCTTCAAAACTACAGTACAGACTTGGGAAAACAGCCCCAGAGGGTACCTAAACGTCGCCAGGCTGCCCGGGAACTGTCTATTCAGCGCCGCTCTGCCCTCAATGTGAGGCTCTTCCTCAGAGACTTCTGCTCTGAGTTCCTAGAGAACTGTTATAACCGTCTCATGGGATCAGTAAAGGTGAGAGCTGAGGAAAGATATAAAGATAATCAGGGGGCTCAGCGCCTGTGGCTCAAGTGGCTAAGGCGCCAGCCACGTACACCCAAGGTGGCGGGTTCGAATCCAGCCTGGGCCCGCCAAATAATGATGGCTGCAACCAAAAAATAGCCGGGCATTGTGGCAGGCGCCTGTGGTCCCAGCTACTTGGGAGGCTGAGGCAGGAGACTCGCTTGAGCCTAGGAGTTGGAGGTTGCTGTGTGCTGAAATGCCACAGCACTCTACCCAGGGGGACAGCTTGAGGCTCCTGTCTCAAAAAAAAAAAATAAATAAAGATGATCAGGGGTGGAATGGGGCCAGAAAGGGGTTGGGGCCAGTAGTGGGTGGGAATTCAGGGGGAGGCTGAGGATGTGAACTGGTAGGTAGGGGAGGGTATAAGGACCAAGATGAAAATATTAAATAGAAAATTCCAGAAATTAATATTTAGGATGCCAAGAGGGGAAGTGAATTATTGGCATGACAAGAGGCTCTGGAGAATCCGACCCAGAGGATGCGGAAGGGAAGAACAAGAGAGAGTTGGAAATTATGGATCCTAGAGTATTATTAGAGTGATGTCCAGGGGCCACCCCATTGTCACAGACAGGAAGAAGCTAGAAGCCCTGAGGTCATGGTGGTGGTTTTTTTTTTTTGGCTGTTAGGATCATTTGCTTCGGGAGAAAGCTCAGCAGCACGATGAAACCTACTACATGTGGGCGTTGGCTTTCTTCATGGCCTTCAACCGAGCTTCCTCTTTCCAACCAGCCTTGGTCTCTGAGACCCTCAGTGTGCGCACCTTCCACTTTATTGAGCAGAACCTTACCAAATACTATGAGATGATGCTGACTGACCGCAAGGAGGCTGCCTCCTGGGCACGCCGGTGAGTGGGGTGGTTATTGGGGTTGGAGCGAGCATCTTGGCCAGGCTGGGAATATGAATACCCAAATTCTAGGTGATACCTAGGCAGGTTGGGGGGCAAGGACTGGCTGGGAAATCCTGTTTCAGGTGATACATTTTTGGGGGCAGGAGTGTATTGCTATTTCCCTGAGCCAGTGCCCTAAGTTGTCTTCCATTTTACTTCTTTATCTGGATCACAGGATGCATCTGGCTCTAAAGGCCTATCAGGAGCTGCTGGCCACAGTAAATGAGATGGACATGTCTCCAGATGAGGCTGTGAGGGAGAGTAGCCGAATCATCAAGAGTGAGGCCCTCATCTGGCCCTGACCCCAGCCTGCCCCACCTCTCAACTGGAACCTCGTTCTTCTCAGTCCCAACTTTATCTGCCTTTTCCCGAGCCTTCCAGACTAGTCTTTTCCATTCTCTTCTCTTCCCTGTTTCTAGACAACATTTTCTATGTGATGGAGTACCGAGAGCTATTCCTGACTCTGTTCCGAAAGTTTGATGAGAGATGTCAGCCTCGGTCTTTCCTTTGTGACCTGGTGGAAACGACCCACCTCTTCCTCAAGATGTTGGAACGCTTCTGTCGCAGCCGTGGGAACATGGTGGTGCAGGTACTGGGCAGCCCCAGGATGTAGAAGGAGCTGAGACAGTGAAGGACAGACAGCTCTTTCTCCTAGAATTTTCTGTATCTCAAGCTGATCTGTAAGAACTGCCCTAAACTAAGAGGGCAAAGAGATTTGTTGGTGTTGCCAGTGTGAATCTGCCATGATTTTTATCTTCTGTTAGATTAATCCCTGATCTTATGTAAATGTCTTAATTCATTCAGGAAACATATTGAATACTTATTAAATGCCAAGAACATACACCCTAGGGAGTTATAATTTTAGAATTTAGCCATAATGCTTTAGAATTTACCCATTGTGGTAAGACGGAAAGAACTTGAAATTGAAAGTTAGGTGGTGGGCTGGGTGTGGTGGCTCATGCCTGTAATCTCAGCACTTAGGAGGCCAAGGACTGCCTGAGCTCATAGGTTTGAGACCTGCCTGAGCTCATAGGTTTGAGACCAGCCTGAGCCAGAGCGAGACTCCATCTCTAAAAATAGCCTGGCATTGTGGTAGGTGCCTGTAGTCCCAACTACTCGGGAGGCTGAGGCAAGAGAATCGCTTGAACCCAAGAGTTTGAAGTTGCTGTGAGCTATGATGCAACAGCACTCTACCGAGGGTGACCAAGTAAGACTCTATCTCAAAAAAGAGGCTTAATACCTGTGGCTCAAGTGGCTAGGCCAGCCACATACACCTAAGGTGGTGGGTTTGAATCCAGCCCAGGCCTGCCAAACAACAATGATGGCTGCAACCAAAAAATAGCCGGGCATTGTGGCAGGCACCTGTGGTCCCAGCTACTTGGGAGGCTGACGCAGGAGACTCGCTTGAGCTCAGGAGTTGGAGGTTGCTGTGAGCTGTGATGCCATAGCACTCTACCCATGGTAACAGCTTGAGGCTCTGTCTTAAAAAAAAAACAAAAAAAGTGGTCTGGGATCTAGTGTTTGTTACTACTGGAATAAACTCAAGGTTGGGTGTGGTGGCTCATATTTGTAATCTAAGCATTTTGAAAGAGTCAGGTAGGAGGATCACTTGAGGCTAGGAATTCAAGACCAGCCTCAGCAACAAAGTGAGACCTTGTCACTACAAGATATTTAAAAATACCTGGTACACACCTGTAGTCCCAGCTATTCAGGAGGCTGAGGCTGAGGTAGGGGAAGGGTTGCTTGAGCTTAGGAGTTCTAGGTTGCTGTGAGCTATTTTACACTTAGGGCTATATGGTATTATGTAGTAACAGGTGCTATCACAGTGGGTCAGACACTGTCCTAAGGGTTTTTTTTTTTTTTTGCAGTTTTTGGCCAGGGCTGGATTTGAACCCACCACCTCCGCCATGCCCTACTCCTTTGAGCCACAGGCACCGCCTTTTTTTTTTTTTTTAAGAGAGAGAGTCTCAGAGTCTCACTTTATCGCCCGCGGTAGAGGGCTGTGGCGTCACACAGCAACCTCCAACTCCTGGGCTTAAACAAGTCTCTTGCCTCAGCCTCCCAAGTAATTGGGACTATAGGCACCTGCCACAACACCTGGCTATTTTTTGTTGCAGTTTGGGCAGGGATGGGTTCAAACCCTCTATCCTGGGCAGCACCTATGGCTCAAAAGGGTAGGGCGCTGGCCCCATATGCTGTAGGTGGTGGGTTCAAACCCAGCCCCTGCCAAAAAAAAAAAAAGAAACCCTCCACCCTTGGTATATGGAGCTGGTGCCCTACCCACTGAGCCATAGGCCCCTCCTTGTGCTAAGGTTTTCATATAAAGCTTACAATACCAATAGGGCTTATACAAAAAATCATTAAACAACTTTTCCAAAGTCTTGTTTTTTTTTAGACAGAGCCTCAAGCTGTTACCCTGGGTAGAGTGTCGTAGCATCACAGCTCATAGCAACCTCCAACT
>NW_003852438.1:10889937-10891294 GCF_000181295.1 Otolemur garnettii | reverse complement strand
CCACAAGCGCCAAGCCTGGCTGTTTTTTAGTTGCAGCCGTCGTCGTTTGGCGGGCTCAGGCTGGATTTGAACTCACCAGCTCAGGTGTATGTGGCTGGCACCTTAGCCACTTCAGCCCAGGCACCGAGCCTCTATAGCCTTTTCATGTGTCTTATTTGGTCTTCAGCCTCTGTTCATTCTGTGGACTTCTAAAATAGCACTTCTTTTGGGTCAGATGCTGAGTTGTGCCATGGCATCCAAAAAAATATTTTCTGAAATTTTTTGCTGTATTTTAGCTGTGGCTTCCTGCAGGAAATGTATACTTATCTACACTGTAATGTAATTACTGGTTTGTTTACCTTTCTCCCTCACTCAAGTACAAGCTCCTTACCGGCCATGAAATGCACTTTCCACTATTGCTTTCCATTGCCAATGAGTATCACATAATGGACACTCTGTGAATGTCCAGCTAATTAATTAGTTTTTTAATAGAGAAGACATCGATGAGGAAAAGGCCTCCTTAACTTTCTTGCTGTCCTAATACAGTTCTTTCCTCATAGAGCAAACGAAAGAAGAGAAAGAAGAAGAAGAAGGTCCTTGACCAGGCCATTGCTTCTGGTAATGTCCCCTATAACTCAAGAGAACTGGAGGCTGTGTGGCCAGCCCTGGCTGAACAGCTACAGTGCTATGCCCAGGTAAGTGGTTATGGAAACCTGATCTTTCTCAAGGATAGGGCTATGGGCAGACAATCTGGGTTTCTTGGTTTTGCTGCCATAGCCTTATCCATCCCTAGGCTTCTGAGCTCAGCACAGTCTCCATGGTTCCCTTTGATGCGGCCTCAGAGGTACCAGTGGAGGAGCAGCGGGCAGAAGCCATGGTACGGATCCAAGACTGCCTCCTGGCAGGCCAGGCGCTGGAGGCCCTGACCCTCCTGAGGTCTGCCCGGTTAGTAAGGTCTGCCCGTCCATCCTCCTTGGCTTCGAGGGCAGGGGGAGCCCATCAGTATGGTACAGAGTTGTCAGTCTTAGAAAAGAGAAGTCCCATCATAGGCTTTCTCTTTGGGACTTGGTACTAAGCACAGACTCCTGGGGAGTATTGATTGGTTTGTTGGGGTTTTATGTTTGTTTTTTGTTTTGTTTGTGTCTGATACTTTTGAAAAATACCAGAAAACACAGTTAATTGAGAAGAAAAATGAAAGTATAGTCAATCCTCATTTAATGTCCAGTAAGTTCTTAGAATCTGTAACTAAGTCAAACGATATGTAATGAAACCAGTTTTTTTCCTCACAATGTTACAAGGAGATGTTGAACTAAATGAATTTATTGGAGGACTTGCTGTGTTTTGTTTCATAAAGCTGCAGTTTCTTTTTTTTTTTTTT
>NW_003852438.1:10887447-10889858 GCF_000181295.1 Otolemur garnettii | reverse complement strand
TCTCCTGCCTCCGCCTCCCAAGTAGCTGGGACTACAGGCACCCACCACAACGCCCGGCTATTTTTTGGTTGCAGCCGTCATTGTTGTTTGGCGGGTCAGGCTGGGGATTCGAACCCGCCACCTTAGGTGTACGTGGCTGGCGCCTTGGCCGCCGAGCCAAAGCTGTAGTTTCTAAGAACCCATTGATAATGTTAAGTGAGAGTTTACTGTAATTCTACTAGGTGAAGATAACCATCATTAACTTTTATATATATATATAAAGTCTGAAACATTTTACTTCATATTACACATACTTTTTTAAAAATGTGGAAACATGGGTGGCACCTGTGGCTCAAAGGAGTAGGGCACTGGCCCCATATGCCGGAAGTGGCGGGTTCAAACCCAGCCCCAGCCAAATACTGCAAAAAAAAATGTGGAAACATTCAGGATAATACCACTTGACAAAGAAGGAACCTTGTGTTGGAAGACTTGTTTTCACATAGTCATTTTTCTTTTTTTGCAGTTTCTGGCCGGGACTGGGTTTGAACCTACCACCTATGGCATATAGGGCTGGCGCCTACTCCTTTGAGCCACAGGTGCTGCCGTGTTTTCACATAGTCTTTTTCATGGCTGCTTGTGTCATGCTGAAGAGATAGATTTTGTAGATTGTATTTAAGAAGTTGTGGGGTGGCGCCTGTGGCTTACAGGGGTAGGGCGCTGGCCCCATATGCTGGAGGTGGTGGGTTCAATCCCAGCCCTAGCTAAAAAAAACTGATAAAAAAAAAAAAAGAAGAAGAAGAAGTTGTCAGCTCGGCACCTATGACTCAAGTGGCTAAGGTGCCAGCCATATACACCTAAGGTGGCAGGTTCAGATCCAGCCGGGGCCTGCCAAACAACAATGACGGCTGCAACCAAAAAATAGCCAGCATTGTGGTGGACGTCTGTGGTCCCAGCTACTTGGGAGGTTGAGGCAGGAGATTCACTTGAGCCCAGGAGTTGGAAGTTGCTGTGAGCTGTGATGCTACAGCACTCTACCTGGGGGGACAGCTTGAGGCTCTGTCTCAAAAAAAAAAAGAAGTTGTCATCATTCTGGAGGTACAGCAGTACTTCCTGGAGCTGAAGTTTGGTGAGCAGGGTGCTGGTGGCCACAGAGGGCTAAGGGCTCTGCACGGGCAGGAGGAGGCTGCTGGAGGCCACAGGTGCTTCTGGGCCTCCTGCAGGCAAGAGCCTACACTCATGCTCCTTTGCTGGGGCACAGGTAGATTGTCATGAACAGAAAGGGAGCCGTTGTAGTAGGGATGTGCTGAGGTGAGGCACAAAAGAGGAGCTGGATGTGCTGGATGTCTTGTTGATCTAGGATTCCAAGGGTTGCCCTGTTCCAGGGCTCCAACCAACCACAGGAAACTCAGCTGCCAGGGCTGGGCGGCTGGACACGTGCAGCTGCTGCTCCTGCTGCAAAGCCTGGAGCTTCTGCAGGTCTTGAGCAACTCTTGAGGGGACATCACTCCAGAACTACTATTCTGATAGCCAGGGAGGAGGAGTGGTCGTATCGGGAGTGTGGCCTGTTCCTTCCCAGGAGCCTGAAGTCCTTGTGTCTGAGGTGGAAGGGAGCTGTTGAAATAGACCAGTGGTGGCTGAGCCAGGCCCTTTCCTGAAGCCACAGGGGTGGCAGAAGTGGGAGCTTGGCTGGGATTTGCTGCCCCTGGGGAATTCTGAAGTTTCTCTAACAGGTTCTAAGTTCTGGAAGCATTTTGTGCACCATGAGAAATCCTAATGTTATGGAGAGACTGTGGCTGGACAGGTCCAGCAAAAACTTCTCCCAAAGAATGGGTACTGCGATTTTCACAGGGCTACTGTTTAGGCAGCTCTGCCAATGGGTACAGGTCTGAACTGACCATGAGCTTCTGGACACAGCTGCTTCTCAATCGGGGGTGAGCATCTCTTTGGTTCCTCATAAGACAGGGAGCATACAACCCCTTGCCTAACTGGAAGTTTTTCTCTCTGTTGCTGCTGCTGGAGGGACTGTGGAGACTCTGCAACTTCCTGACACACAGCTCTCTCCTGCTTCCCAAACAGATCTATTTAGGATAAGTGCTGGGGCTCAGGGTCTAAGATCTGGCTAGGCTAAGGTCTGTGCTGTTTCTGGGTTTCACTGGAATTGGTTTGATGAGATTGGGGTTGTCATAGATGGCTGTCTTTTTTGGCTCAGAGTAGGTTTTACACTTTGTGTATTCATCTTTGGTCTTGGTGAGCATTTGCAAGATATCTACTTCTATGCCCTCTCCTAAATTGAGGATCACTGGGCAGAGTCCTGCTCCAGCTCCCTGGTGGGCTTTCAACTGGTCATACTGCATTAGGTTTTTCATAAGCTCTGCAGTTCTCTGGCATTCCTTATCATAAAACCAAATTCTTTCTTTTTTTTTTTTTTTTTT
>NW_003852438.1:10876427-10886703 GCF_000181295.1 Otolemur garnettii | reverse complement strand
TGGCATCACAGCTCACAGCAACCTCCAACTCCTGGGCTCAAGCAAGTCTCCTGCCTCTGCCTCCCAAGTAGCTGGGACTACAGGCGCCCGCCACAACACCCAGCTATTTTTTGGTTGCAGCCCTCATTGTTGTTTGGTGGCCCGGACTGAATTCAACCCGCCACCTCAGGTGTATGTGGCTGGCGCCTTAGCCACTTGAGCTACAGGCACCAAGCCTGATAATCATTTCTTATCAGATATATTTCTATAATTGCTAATGGCTTTAGAATACCATTATGTGAATATGAGCGTTTTTTCCTCAATTTAATGTCAGACATTTCTGTTGTTTGCATTTTGTTCTTTTTTGTTTGAGGCAGAGTCTCACTCTTTCACCCTTTATAGAGTGCCATGGAGTATCATAGCTCACACCATTCTCAAACTCTTGGGCTCAAGGAATCCTCCTGCCTCAGCCTCCCAAGTAGCTGGGACTACAGGCACCGACCACAATATCCAGCTAGTTTTAGAGATGGAGTCTTGATTTTGCTCAGGCTGGTCTCAAACTCCTGCGCTTAAGCAATCCACCCACCTCAGCTGCCTTCTAGGATTACAGGCATGAGCCACCATGTCCAGCCCTGCATTTTGTTCTTTTTCTTTTGAGACAGAGTCTTACTCTGTCACCCAGGATGGAGTGGGGAGGTGCCATCATAGCACACTATAATCCTGATCTCCTGGGCTCAAGCAATTGTCCTGCCTCAGCTTCCCCAGAAGCTAGGTCTATAGGTGCATGCCCCTATGCCTGGCTAATTTTTTAAATTTTTGATAGAAACAGAGTTTTGCTGTATTACCTAGGCCAATCTCGAACTCTGGGCCTCAAGTGATCTTCCCACCTTGGCTTTTTTTTTTTTGGAGACAGAGCCTCAAGCTGTCCCCCTGGGTAGAGTGCCATGGCATCACAGCTCACAGCAATCTCCAACTACTGAGCTCAAGCTATTCTCCTGCCTCTGCCTCCCAAGCAGTTGGGACTACAGGTACCTGCCAAAACACCCAGCTATTTTTTTGGTTGTAGCCATTGTTGTTTGGCAGGCCCCTGCTGGATTCGAGCCCGCCAGCTCAGGTGTATATGGCTGGTGCTTTAGCTGCTTAAACCACAGGCGCTGAGCCCCCACCTTGGCTTCTTAAAGGGCTAGGATTACAGGTGTGCACCATTGCACCTAACCTCTTAGCAGATTTTTACTGCATTATGGTTTACAAGGAAAATTATTCCTACAGTATTTGTCTTATCTCTGAAGTAACAGTTTGCATTCTGTTTCTAGCTGACAAGTAAAATAAATCCAAATTCCTTCTTCCACTTCAAATTATAAGTCAGGTTTCAGCACCCATAGCTCAGTGGTGAGGGCGCCAGCCACATACATCAAGGCAGGAGGGTTCGAACCCAGCCCAGGCCTGCTAAACAATGATGACAATTGCAGCAACAACAACAAAAGAAATAGTTGGGTGTTGCGGTGGGCGCCTGTAGTCCCAGCTATTTGGGAGGCTGACGCAGGAGAATTGCTTAAGTCCAAGAGTTTGAGGTTGGTGTGATCTGTGATGCCACAGCACTCTAACAAGGGTAACCAAGTAAGACTCTGTCTCAAAAAAAAAAAAAAAAAAATTATAAGTCAGATTTTTCTGGTTAAAGCCCTTTATTCTGGTCAGGGTGGTGGTAGCTCACACCTGTAATCCCAGCACTTGGGAAGCTGAGGTGGGAAGATTGCCTGAGCTCATGAGTTCAAGACCAGCTCTGAGCTAGAGTGAGACCTCATCTCTAAAAATAGCCAGGCTTCATGGCAGGTGCTTATAGTCCCAGCTACTTGGGAGGCTGAGGCAAGAGAATCACTTGAGCCCAAGAGTTTGAAGTTGCTGTGAGCTATGACATCACAGCACTTTACTAGGGGCAACAAAGTGAGACTCTTGTCTCAGAAGAAAATAAAGCTTTTTTTTCTCTTATGCTCCAGGGAGATATGGCCGGAAAGAGATGTGTTTGGTTCTCAAGACATTTCCCCAGAAGAAGAGGTCCAGTTGCTGAGACAGATCCTCTCTGCCCCACTTCCCCGTGAGTATCCACTGCTTCACCTCTGTCTCCTTCCAGCTCTCCTCCAGCACCAGGTAATCCTCACTCTGTCAATAGGGCAGAAGGGGCCAGAGGAAAGAGGAGCAGAGGAAGAAGAGGAAGAGGAGGAGGAAGAGGAGGAGTTGCAAGTGGTCCAGGTGTCAGAGAAAGAATTTAATTTTCTGGACTACCTGAAACGGTATGAGCTAAGACTAAGTTGGTGGTAAGGTGGTGGCTGTGCTGCCATGAGGATGCACAGTGTCTGTCTCAGGCTGACTCCCTCTCCCTGTTGTGATGCAGTTTTGCGTGCTCAACAGTGGTCCGAGCCTACATACTGCTGCTGCGGAGCTACCGGCGGAATAGCGCTCACACTAACCACTGCATTGTCAAGATGCTGCACCGGCTGGCCCATGACCTCAGAATGGAAGCCTTACTTTTTCAGCTCTCAGTTTTCTGCCTTTTCAATAGACTATTTAGTGACCCTGCTGCTGGAGCCTACAAAGTGAGGGGATACCAAGGAATGGGGGCTGGAAGGATATGACAGTGAACAGTCCTTAGGACATAAAGGATGCTAGAGCTGTGTAGGGCTAAGCAGATGAGGAAGTGGTAAGGAGGTGGGCAGTCACACTGAGGAGGCTGCATGGGGAAGGAGAAAAGAGAGCCTGGGCTCGGCGCCTATAGCTCAACCGGCTAGGGCGCCAGCCACGTACACCTGAGGTGGCGGGTTCGAGTCCCCAGCCCGGACCCGCCAAACAACAATGACGGCTGCAACCAAAAAATGGCCGGGCGTTGTGGCGGGCGCCTGTGGTCCCAGCTACTTGGGAGGCGGAGGCAGGAGACTCGCTTGAGCCCAGGAGTTGGAGGTTGCTGTGAGCTGTAATGCCATGGCACGCTGCCCAGGGGGACAGCTTGAGGCTCTGTCTCAAAAAAAAAAAAAAAAGAAAAGAGAGCCTGAGTGAGGATGATGCAGCTGGGGCAGGAACAGAGAAAATACCTAGAGTGCAAGGTTTATGTATACATTGGGCCAGAGTCCTCATAACAGCTTCCCTCTCCTATAGGAGCTAGTGACTTTTGCCAAGTACATCCTGGGCAAGTTCTTTGCACTGGCCACAGTCAACCCAAAAGCCTTTGTGGAGTTGCTGTTCTGGAAGAACACTGCAGTGGTTCGAGAGATGACTGAGGGCTATGGCTCCCTGGATGGAGGGTGAGCTTGGGGATGGGACAAGGAATGAGTAGTGGGGGTGGTGCAGAGTTGCAGGGTATCAAAGCTGTAAGAGCCTGCAGATCATTTAGTCTACTTTTTCTTTCCCTATTATAGGTAAGAAAACAGGTCCAGGAAGTGAAATGCTTTACCTAAGGTTATCTAAGAGAAGAACAGGGACTGGACCCTAAGTCCTATCCCAGTTCCCTTTTCCTTCACCAGCCTTCATGGAGGTGTTTACTATTGGGAGTGGGGTGGCCTCTCCCATGATGTACTAGGACACTTAGGATTTGTGGAAATGTTTGTCCTCTTTCCTTCAGTATCTCAGCTTCTCTCCTTTCACACTTCTCTTTTTGCCATAATACTTTCAGTCCCTGGAGTGTCAGGTTCTATAGGTTCAACCTAGAAATTCTCTTAGTTTGACTTTTGCATTTTTTTTTTTTTTTTTTTTGAGACCATCTCACTTTGTCACCCTCAGTAGAGTATTGTAGCATCATAGCTCACAGCACATTCAAACTCCTGGGCTCAAGTGATTCTCTTGCCTCAGCCTCTCAAGTAGCTGAGACTATAGGCGCCCTCCACACAACCTGTCTATTTTTAGACATGAGGTCTTGCTGTGGCTCAGAGCTAGTCTTGAACTCATGAGCTCAGGTGATCCACCCGCCTCAGACTCCCAGACTGCTGGGGTTACAAGCGTGAGCCATCTCACCCGGCTGACTTTTACATTCTTAAGTGGAAGAAAGGGAATAAGAAGAAGGAAGCACTCCATAGGCCTCTACTAGCTGGCTCCTTTGAATTACCTGTTTTGCCCTGTTCCTTTCAGAACTGATCAACAAGGGCCTTATGTCTTTTCTTTTTGGGCTGACAACCAGATGCTTACCTTCTCCTTTCTCATTCAGGCCTGCCAGTCGCAGAGCCCCTACCTGGAGCCCAGAGGAGGAGACTCGTCTTCGGGAACTGTATCTCACCCATAAGGATGTGGAAGGTGTGAGGTCTTAAAATCTCAAGAGTTTATGAGCAAGGCAGCCTGAGCCCCAGGGCCCCTCTTTACTGCCTCACTTCTCTACTGCAGGTCAGGATGTGGTGGAAGTCATCTTGGCACACCTAAATTCTGCTTCTCGAACCCGCAAGCAGGTCATCCACCATCTGGTACATCTGGGACTTGCTGACAGCGTCAAAGACTTCAAAAGGTAGAGAATTGCATGCTCTGGAGGGGATAGGGAAGTAGAATCTCTGTTCACTCCCTCAGGTGCCTCTTCCACTGACACCTTCCTAAACAGGAAAGGAACCCATATTGTACTGTGGACAGAAGATCAGGAGCTCGAGCTGCAGAGGCTTTTTGAGGAGTTCCAGGCCTCAGATGGTAAGTGAATTAGAAGCTCAGGGGTCCTCTCAGATGAGCACTAAACTGTTGGTTTCTTTTCCTCTGCCTCTTATTCCCAGGAAAGATAATCCCATTCCGCTTAATATATTTGTTCATTTGGGGATGAATTACGCTAGCCTCTTTGCAGAGACCACTCATTTCTTTTACTAATCCCTTTCTCCTGTTGCTCTTGGATATTCACACACTCCTCTATAGATGTCCTGGGCAACATCATGAAGACTATCACAGCCAAACGCTCACGGGCCCGAATAGTGGATAAACTACTGGCTCTGGGACTAGTGTCTGAGCGGCGGGAGCTCTACAAGAAACGGCAGAAGAAGTTGGCACCTTCCAGCTTGGTAACAATTTAGCCTGGCTCTGCTAGCTCGAGCCCACTCCCTTTGATGTGTTCCTTAGGAGTACCCCTTAGGAGTATCCTTCCTGCCTAACGCTATTCAGACGAGGTCCTTCCAGTGGGGTGTTCAGGAACCAGAATATTTTTTTTTTGAGACAGAGCCTCAAGCTGTCCCCCTGGGTAGAGTGCCGTGGCTTCACAGCTCACAGCAACCTCCAACTCCTAGGCTCAAGCGAGTCTCCTGCCTCCGCCTCCCAAGTAGCTGGGACCACAGGCACCCGCCACAACGCCCGGCTATTTTTTGGTTGCAGCCGTCGTTGTTTGGCGGGTCCGGGCTGGGGATTCGAACCCGCCACCTTAGGTGTACATGGCTGGCGCCTTAGCCGGTTGAGCTATAGGTGCCGAGCCAGGAACCAGAATATTCTTTAAGTTTTTCATGTTGCCTCATTTTTCATTCTCCCCCCACCCCCACCTACAATGAATTTTAGCCCAGTGGAGAGGAGTCCCTGAAAGATTTTTTCCAAGATGATCTAGAAGAGGAAAACCTGCCAGAGGAAGAGAGTGAAGAGGATGAAGAGAAATGGGAGGGCTCGGAAGCAGAACAAGTCCAAGGTAGTGGAAGTCATTTTGGCGCACCTGAATTTTCGACTAAGAACCTTGGTCAAAGCTTGCATCAGGAAGGTGAGGACTTTGTTTGGGAGAGGAATCTCAGGAGGAGGTAGGAGCAGGGACGAATTATAAGTTTCTACTTCTCTTAGGCTTTTCTGCTCCTCTCCTGTGGCTCCAGAATTGCCTGTTTCGAGCAGCAAATGATCGGGAAGAGGATGGTGAGTGGACAGTTGATGATTTTAGGAGGATTGGAATATTGGAGGCCATTGGAAGCTGGTCAAGGGATGGAGGACCAATTCTGTCTTCACAACTTCACCGTGTGGCTATTGACCCTGTCCTAGGCTGCTCTCAGGCAGTTCCACTGGTGCCGCTGACAGAGGAAAATGAGGAAGCAATGGAAAACAAACAGTTTCAGCTGCTGTTGTACAAGCTAGGGGTTCGGCCCCCTGCCTCTGAGCAGGTATAGACCCAATTATATTTGTATATATCTATGTATTCAGGATCCACTTTGGTCCTGAATACATCTCCTCCTGCTCAGTGCAGTTGCCAACCCAGTCCTTCT
This sequence comes from Otolemur garnettii, assembly GCF_000181295.1. Classification (NCBI taxonomy): domain Eukaryota; kingdom Metazoa; phylum Chordata; class Mammalia; order Primates; family Galagidae; genus Otolemur; species Otolemur garnettii. Next base: position 10,880,545 of record NW_003852438.1, on the reverse strand, counting down.
GTTGCCTTCTCGGTCCTTGTTGCCATTGGTCTTCCTTATTGTAGTTTCCACCCTCCTCATTGCCACATCTGTTGTCTCTGATCCAACTCCTGTGGAGGCTATTCTGCTAGTCTTCCTCTCTTCCTTTCCAATCTTTCCTTCCTCTGAATCCATTCTTCAGACTGCCCCTAGATTTATCTTTCTAAAATATAGTTTTTTGTTTTTGTTTTTTTGGGGGGAGTGGGCAACAGAGTCTCACTTTGTCGCCCTTGGTAGAGTGCTGTGACATCATAGCTCACAGCAACCTCAAACTCTTGGGCTCAAGTGATTCTCTTGCCTCAGCCTCCTGAGTAGCTGGGAATACAGGCGCCCACCACAACACCCAGCTATTTTTTTTATGAGATGAGGTCTCACTCTGGCATAGGCTGGTGTTGAACCTGTGAGCTCAGGCAGTCCACCCACCTCAGCCTCCCAAGTGCTGGGATTACAGGCATAATCCTCTATGCCCGGCCTTGTATTTGTTTTTTCTTTTTGAGACAAAGATTAACTCTTTCGCCCTGGGTAGAGTGCCATGGTATCACAACTCACAACAACTTCAAATTCTTGGTCTCAAGAGATCCTCATGCCTCAGCCTCCCAAGTAGCTGGGACTACAGGCTCTTTTTTTTTTTTTAAGAGACAGAGTCTCACTTTATCACCCTCGGTAGAGTGCTGTGGCATCACAACTCACAGCAACCTCCAACTCCTAGGCATAGGCAATTCTCTTGCCTCAGCTCCCGAGTAGCTGGGACTACAGGTGCCTGCCACAACGCCTGGCTATTTTTTTGTTGCAGTTTGGCTGGGGCCGGGTTTGAACCCACCACCCTTGGCACATGGGGCTGGTGCCCTACCCACTGAGCCATAGGTGCTGCCCAAGCACCCTGCTATTTTTATAAGTGATGGTGTCTCGCTCTTGCTCAGGCTTTTCTCTAACTCCTGAGCTCAAGCAATTCACTCCCTCAGCCTCCCAGAATACACTGGATATATTTTGGATAAATAAGTAATAGGTAGAGTTCACAACCCTTGTGGATCTTCACCAGTGTTGAATCCTATTTAATGAATATCAAAATCTAGTGAGCAAGAAGCTGGTCCTTTCCCTTTGCTGTCATTTTCAACTTCTTTTCCCCTGTAGGAAACTTTCTGGCGAATTCCAGCCAAGCTGAATCCCTGCCACCTCCGGCGGATGGCGGCTTCATTGAGTCAGCCAGAGGAGGAGAAAGAGCTGCAGCCAGAGCTAGAACCTAAAACCCCTGGAGAGCAAGGCCCCAGTGAGGAGCATGGGGAAGGGCACCGAGCACAAGCCTTGAAGGCTCTCTGGTTAGCCCGCAAAAAGAAAGCGGGCCTGGCATCCTCCAAAGGTAACAATGTGACTGCTCGTCTACCAAGTACCTGCCATGGACCAGCCATGTTGGTCTGGAGGCCTGATAGGGTATTTTGAGAATATAAGGACCCCCTAATTTTGTGTATCTTATGTTCATTGTAGAGGAGGAAACTCCTAGTAGGAAAGAGCAGCTGACAGCAGCACCCAAGAAGCGACAACTGCTGGACAGTGATGAGGAGCAGGAGGAAGATGAGGGCAAGAATGGAGGTGGGGAGTCTGATGGGAACTTTCTTTTTTTTTCTTTTAATCTCTGTCTCTCTTCTCTTTAATCCCTACAAACCCTACCACCCTTCTTACCCCATAGCATAATAAGATATTCTCTCTTCCCCTCACGCCTACCATTCCTATAGCACCGGAGTTGAGAGCTCCAGGACTCCAAAAGAAGAAACGGTTTCAGATTGAGGACGAAGATGAGAGTGACTAAAGAGCCAGAAGATGGTAAATTGCAGTTAGACTTGGAAGAGTCATACAGGACACAGAAACTCTTGTTACTGGACAGAAACAGTAGAGTCCTGAACTTTCTCATGCATTTAGGGTCAAGAAATTTCAGCCACAGTGGTGGATCCCCTGCTGTCAGTCTTTGCATCTCCCAATTGTATTGGTATATCCCAGCATCTCTCTGAAGATTCATTTCTCTTCTAGGAACCATTTCTTTGGTAATTAGAGCCCCTTGACAAATGAGAGGAGTGAGTGAAATACAGAAAACGTTGGCCTTCTCTTGGAGGTGGGTCCAGCACCAAATGGGGGCTTTATGACATGATGGGTCAGAAGGTACCAGATGCCTCTGTCTTCTCTGAGCATCCCCTAGACACCAGATTGAGCCTGGTTCCTGCAATTGAGATAGGGCTGGAATATAGTACTCCTTGCACAATGAATGTTTCCTTTGTTTTTGATATTGAATTAAACACATAAAATTAAAAGTTGCTGATCTCAGTCTGACTTGCCAATATGCCTAAGTTCCTCAGCCTTCCCCCTGCTATATTCTTAGAAGAACTTTAAAATTAAGGTGTTAAAAGAGACCATCCACTTTCCTTTTCTTCTTCCTCACCCCCTTCCCTGTACTAGACATACTTAGTGTAAGGTTAAAAGAGTATACAGCAGGAAGAAACAGAAAAAGCCAGTTTTTCAACATGGGGCAGAGGAGAGGGTAAAATCTGGCAGGAAAGAGATGAATAGATTAATATTACAAATATTAATATCCATAAAAGTCATATCCATAACTTTTTTTTTTTGAGACAGTCTCAAGCTGTTCCCCTGGGTAGAGTGTTGTGGCATCATAGCTCATAGCAGTCCTCTTGCCTCAGTTATTTTTTTTCTATGTTTAGTAGAGACTGCGGGCAGGGGGCTGTTGGGACTGAAATCGCCACTGAGAGTTCACCATACACATGTGAAAGCAAAAGAGTGCCTTTATTCAAGCAAATGCCTGGGTCACCCCACTCTACAGTGTGGCTGTGAAGGGGCGACCCTAAAGCGAGGGGAGGTTTTTAAAGCATATAGAGGAATTTCATCGGGTGTTTTGTCGGGATGGGTTGCTATTGGCTGAGCTGTTTACAGTTAGGGACTTTATAGAGGGGGGTTGCTTATCTGCTTCTGATAGACTGGCTCCTTCTGGGCTGATTGACTTTGCCCAGAAGTGCAGAGGAGGGACACCTATCCCTTTCTGATAGACTGGTTCCACCTGGGCAACCTTGCCCACAAGAGTTTTGTTTTGTTTTGTTTTGTTTTGTTTTGTTTTTTTAATAGGCCTTAGTTCTAAAATGGAGTTACATTAACCTCTTGGGGGTGGGGTGGGGGTCTCAATTTTTGCTCAGTCTGGTCTCAAACTCATTAGCTCAAGCTATCCACCCACCTCAGCCTCCCAGAGTGCTAGGATTATAGGTGTAAGCCACCATGCTCAGTCAACTTTTTTTTTTTTTTTTGAGACAGAGCCTCAAGCTGTCTGTCACCCTGGGTAGAGTGCTGTGCCATCACAGTTCACAGCAACCTCCAACTCCTGGGCTCAAGCAATTCTCCTGCCTCTGCCTCCCAAGTAGCTGGGACTACAGGTGCCTGCCACAATACCCAGGTATTTTTTTGATTGCAGCCGTGATTGTTTGGCGGGCCTAGGCTGGATTCAAACCCCCCAGCTCAAGTGTATGTGACTGGCACCTTAGCTACTTGAGCCACAGGCACCAAGCCTTTTTTTTTTTTTTTAAATAGAGTCTAACTTAGTCGCCCTCAGTAGAGTGCCAAATCATCATAGCTCATAGCAACCTCAAGCTCTTGGTTTCCAGTGCTGCTTTTGCCTCAGTGTTTCATTTTTAGTAGAGACAGGATCTCACTCTTGCTCAGGCTGGTCTTGAACTTCTGAGCTCAAATATCCACCCACCTAAACCTCCCAGAGTATTAGGATTACAGGCATGAGCCAACATGCCTGGCCTTTTAACTTATTTTTGAGATCCAAGTCTTGCTCTGTCACCCTAGCTACAAAGCAGTGGTATCATCACAGCTCACTACAACTTCAAATTCCTAGGCTCAAGTGATCCTCCTGGTGTTGCCTCCCATGTAGCTGGGACTATACCTATCACCACTATTTCAGTAGTGATGGGTTTTACCTTTGCTCAGATTGGTCTCAAACTCCTAACCTCAAGTGATCCTTCCATCTAACCCTCCCAGAGTGCTACCGTGTTTCCCTGAAAATAAGACCTACCCCGGCTCGGCGCCTATGGCTCAACCGGCTA
>NW_003852438.1:10873247-10876164 GCF_000181295.1 Otolemur garnettii | reverse complement strand
TAGCAGGATTTCTATGCATTTGTTAAATATAAGCCCCACCCCTATAATAAGACCTAGTGATGGGCGTGGCTATGCTGTGTATCTGCATAGCCACGCCATGCATTTCAGCATGGAGAGTGGGAAAACATTCCCTGAAAATAAGCCCTAGTGTGTCTTCTTGAGAAAAAATAAATATAAGACAGTGTCTTATTTTCAGGGAAACATGGTAGGATTACATGAGCCACTACTCCTGGCAGAATATACCCATTCAGATCAAGGTGGTCCCAAGGTAAAGGATGCATTTGGATTGGATTGTCTTGTTTGGTTTTTTTTCATTGTTTTTTGAGAAACAATGTCTAACTCTGTTGCCCAGGCTGTAGTGCAATGGGACAAAGATAGCTTACTACAGCCTCACTGAACTCAAGCAATCCACCCATGTTGGCCTCCCAGAATGCAAAGATTACAGATGTGAGCCACTGCACCCAGCCAGAGACCTTTTCATGTACCAAGCTTTTGGCCATGCCAGTCCCTCTGGAGGGCTCTGTTCAACTCTACTTCATCCTTTAAGCAGCAGGTCAGTTGCTGCCCTTGGTTGTGGGATTATTGTTGGCATTGATGCTACAGAAATCACGGTGATTTTACTTCACATTGTGTGTGGCCACTGAGTTTATGTACTTGTCTGTATGGGATTGGTCTTTGTATATAATCTAGACAGAATGATGAAAAGGTAATTGCCGGGCAGCACCTGTGGCTCAAAGGAGTAGGGCACTGGCCCCATATACTGGGGGTGGTGGGTTCAAACCTGGCCCCGCCAAAAACTCCAAAAAAAGAAAAAAAAGGTAACTGCCTTCTGGAACAAAAGTTTGTTATCTAAAAGGGAATTGAGATCCAATGAAGAAGTTACTTGGAGGCAGGGGAAGGTGGCTCACACCTGTAATCCTAGCATTTAGGAGACCAAGGCGGTCGGATTACCTGAGCTCATGGGTTTGAGACCAGAGCAAGACCTCTTCTCTAAAGATAGGCAGGCACCTGTAGTCCCAGCTACTTGGGAGACTGAGGCAAGAGAATTACTTGAGCCCAAGACTTTGAGGTTGCTGTGAGCTGTGACACAACAGCACTCTACTGAGGGCAACATAGTGAGACTCTGTCTTAAAAAAAAAAGGGTGGCGCCTGTGGCTCAGTGAGTGGCACCTCGGCCCCAGATAACGAGGATGGTGGGTTCAAACCCTGCCCCAGCCAAACTGCAACAAAAAAATAGCGGGCATTGTGGCAGGTGCCTGTAGTCCCAGCTACTCGGGAGGCTGAGGCAAGATAATTGCCTAAGCCCAGGAGTTGGAGGTTGCTATGAGCTGTTTGACATCATGACACTCTACCGAGAGTGATGAAATGAGACTCTGTCTCTAAAAAAAAATAAAAGAAATCATTTCTTTCTGATTTCTTCTCAGTCATTAGGTGCCTTTCCTGGCACTAAGAGGAATGAGTGAAGTAGCTGGGATTATAGGCGACAGCCATAGCACCTGGCTATTTTTAGAGGTGGGATCTCTGCATGTCTTCCCTGGTCTGTTCTTTTTGGCTGTTTGCCAGAAGTGAGTCATAGCATCAGAGAAGAGCCCTTATGGCACAATAATGTGTGGGCCTTGTTACCATTTTAGGAAATACCAAAAAAAAAAAAAAGTGAAGACTGAAAAGGTGCCTGATTTGGCTAACTTTCCACTAGGTTCAATTCAGCCAGTTCTCTATTTGGTAAGTGCATAAAATAAGCTATTTTAGGATCTCAGTCCATTTTCTATTGCTTAGTAAAGAAATTTGTTTCTTATAATTCTGGGGAATGAGAAGTCCAAGGGCTGGCTCAGCATCTGGTGAGGGTCCTCATACTGATGAGGACTTTCCGCAGAGTCCTAAGGTGGTACAGAGACTCACATGGTGAGGGGCATGGGCATGATAGCTCAGGTCTCTCTTCTTATAAAGCCACAAGTCCCCACTGGTATGATAACCTATTAATTCACCAACTCATTAATCCATACAGAATTGCATAGCCCTCATACATGCATAGCCCTCACCTCTTCCTTTTTTTCATTTTTCATTCTTTCTTTCTTTCTTTCCTTTTTTTTTTTGAGACATAGTCTCACTTTTTTGCCCTTGATATACTGCCATGCATCATAGCTCACAGTAACCTTAAAGTCTTGGGCTCAAGTGATTCTCTTGCCTTAGCCTCCCGAGTAGCCAGGACTACAGGTGCTCACCACAACTCCCAGCTATTTTTTTTACAGACAGGGTCTCACTCTTGCTCAGGCCAGTCTTGAACCCGTTAGCTCAGGTAATCCACCTGCCTCAGCCTCCCAGAGTGCTGGGATTATAGGCATGTGGCACTGCGTGTGGCCGCTCTTTTTTCTTTTTTCTTTTTTTTCCTTTTTGACCTGGGTAGAGTGCTATGGTGTCACAGCTCACTCACAGCAACCTCAAATTCTTGGGCTTAAGTGATTCTCTTGCCTCAGCCTCCCAAGTAGCTGGACCTTTTATTCTGTTTTTTTTTTTTTGAGATGGAGTCTTACTCTGTCACCCCAATTAGAGTGCAGTGGCATCAGCTTAGCTCACTGAAATCTCAAATTCCTAGGTTCAAGTGATCCTTTTGTTTCAGTTTTCCAAGCAGCTAGGACTATAAGATAGTGCCACCATGCCTAGCTTATTTTTCCATTTTTTGTAGAAATAAGGTGTCTTGCTCAGATTGGTCTCGAACTCCTAACCTCAAGTGATCTTCCTGCCTCAGACTCCGGAGTACTTGAATTATAGATGTGAGCTACCACCTGGCTCTTTTGTTGTTGTTGTTGTTTGTTTGGTTTTTTTTTGTTTTTTTGTTTTTTTTTGAGACAGAGCCTCAAGCTATCCCCCTGGGTAGAGTGCCATGGCATCACAGCTCATAGCAACCTCCAACTCCTGG
>NW_003852438.1:10869586-10871232 GCF_000181295.1 Otolemur garnettii | reverse complement strand
ACTCTCCATACCATACTAGCTAATGGATGCCCCCGCCACAAGGCCTGGCTATTTTTTGGTTGCAGCTGTCATTGTTGTTTGGCAGGCCTGGGCTGGATTCGAACCTGCCATCTTAGGTGTATATGGTTGGCACCTTAGCCACTTGAGCCACAGGCTCCGAGCCTTAGCATGAGATTTGGAAGGGGCCAACATTCAAGCCACAGCAGGTCTCCTACCCAGAAATTGTTAGCATTCCTGCCTTTTCCCTACCCTCTTCCTCAGAAGATACAGAGGAACTTTTTCTGATCTAACTTTAGGTCTAAGGCTGAGCACAGTGGCTCATGCCTGTAAACTTAGCACTTTGAGAGGCCAAGGCGGGTGGATAGCTTGAGCTCATAAATTCAAGACCAGCCTGAGCAAAAAGCAAGACCCCTTCTCTACTAAAAATTGAAAAACTGAGGCAAGAGGATCACTTGAGCCCAAGAGTTTGAGGTTGCTGTGAGCTATGATGCCACGGCACTTTACCAAGGGTGACAGCTTGATACTCTGTCTCAAAAAAAAAGATTTTTTTTTAGGTCTAGGATAAATCTTAGAATGACACAGATATGGGGCAGGAAAGGCAGGATCCACAAAAGATAAAGAACTATCAACATAGGGCAAAGGTAAGGAGGACAAAGTCTGGTCCAGGAAGAGGTGAATAAATATTTGTGTATGTTATACTCTTCACTGATTTCAAAAGGCCTCAACTTTTTCAGCTGGAGTAGAAAGAGAGATCTGGAAAGTTGCTATTCAGATTAGGAAAGCATTGAGGCAAAAGACATGTTTGGGCCATCTCATTCTCTGGCTTCTTTCTTTCCAGAACAGGTGAGGATCACCTATAGCCTTTAAGAGTAGGGGTGAGATGTATTCCAGGCAATTGACAATTCTAAGGACTAAGATATCTCATAGCTCTGTCCAGTTTTTGTGTCTCTTGTCTTGAGCTTTTTTCCTCTCCCCAACCTGAGCACTGCTTCCTTCCGGCAGGGCTGTTCTGCTGTCCCACCATGATGCAGACTATGCTGCTCCTTTGTTGTATCCTGCTGTCCCTGGTGGCTGCCTTTCACATAATACCCAGCACAAGACCCTGAACTTCCAGCTGTCTTTCACAGAGACTGGGCATCCATCAAACATGCAGATCTTAGGACCTGTCAGAATCTCTTACATGCTGCCCCCTCCCTAGCCCTTCTACCTGAATACCTGTCCAGCTTAGCTCTGAGAGTGGTCCTGGAGCAAGTTGGGGGCCAAGCTGAGGCCCATATTCTGCAGCTTCAGCTCATTAAGATGGGAGGAAAAGAGACCACTGAAACTCCTATCCAAGAGAGTCCAAAAAAGCTCAATGAGAAGGAAGGGATTGGCCATCCCAACACGGTTCAGTGGGATCTGGAGGAATCTCCAGGGGAGCCTTGGCAGGCCCAGTGTGCAATTACCCTTCCCTTCCTGAGGCATACACCTCTGGGCACGGGTGGTTTGGTTGAATTTGCTGAGAAGCTCCCTTCCACTGAGCTGGTAACAGAGTTCAAGACTTCTGCCACCCAGAAGTGCACAGATGAGTCTTGGGAGTGTTAGAAGTAGGCAAACGGGGCGGCACCTTTGGCTCAAAGGAGTAGGGTGCTGGCCCCATATGCTGG
>NW_003852438.1:10867482-10869237 GCF_000181295.1 Otolemur garnettii | reverse complement strand
AGGAGTTGGAGGTTGCTGTGAGCTGTAATGCCACGGCACTCTACCCAGGGGGACAGCTTGAGGCTCTGTCTCAAAAAAAAAAAAAAAAAAAAGAACTAAATATTGCCTATAAAATATCAGGGAGACTTTGTCACATGTGTTGCAGCCATTCTGAAACATGTTATACTGGATTTAATACAGCATTATTTCCAGGCTTATTTCGGATAGGGAAGGACCTTAGATGCATTCACTTTTTCAAAAGTCTCTGATAGGCCTGTGAACAGGAATTGGGCATAGTAGATATTTAGAAATGTTGGGAATAGCTTGGGAGAGATGTGTGTTCATTAGATCCCAGTGCTAAAAGGCAGATGTGACCAGGATCAGCCTTGCTTCTGTCAGTGTGTCCTAGCCCGTATTTCTTCTCCTGTTTTCTCTTTCATTCAGTTGTCAAATACTGTGGATTTATTATGTAGGAGACATGAAAGGTGATCTTCCCCATTTATCTCCCTTATACTTCCTAATTCCCTAACCAAATGCTGTAGGTTGCTTATGTTAATTTTTTTTTTTTTTTTTTTGAGACAGTTTCATTATGTTGCCCTGGGTAGAGTGCTGTGGCGCAACAGCTCACAGCAACCTCCAATTCTTGGGCTTAAGCGATTCTCTTGCCTCTGCCTCCCAAGTAGCTGGAACTACAGGTGCCCGCCACAATGCCTGCCCTTTTTTTGTTGCAGTTGCCACTGCTGTTTTAGCTGACCGGGGCCGGGATCAAACCCACCACCCTCAGTATATGGGTCTGGCACCCTACCCACTGGGTGAAAAAAGAAAAATGGTTTCTGTATCAGTCACAGTTTTCTGATCTCTCTTGATTCTAGGCCATTTTTTGTGAGCTGAAGAGGAAATGTGACAAGAACAGGTAGAACTGGCAATGTGTTTTCGTGGTTCAAGGTTTGAGCAAAAGGTCAAGTATTTGTTGAGGTCCCATCCCTTACTGATTGTCAGAGGAAGCAGCATCTCCCCTTCTCCTGGGACAGGGAACTGGGCAGAGAGTCTGCACCTACCAGAGCACTGCCACTTCCAACTGGATAGTGCAGTAATTTGAGGTTCCATAATTGTGTGGAAGAGGAGCAGAGGAAGTCTGTGCTCATCTGGAATGGGAGCCCATTGCATTTATTGGATGCAACGTGAACAGAAACTGAAGGTTGATTGATGGGTGAGATGTCCTCTAACAGATCTCTGGGCTGATGTAGACCATAACCTAAGAGACACAGTTTGAGTGTTGTTTTTCCTTCTGGTACAGTTGTCCACCTAGGCATCACCTAAGGCCCAGAATGATCTGCTTCTTTAGTGTTCCTGCTGGGCCCTGCAGAACCCAGATAAAGATCCTTAGTGCCTTTCCTCTAATCTCTGGGGATTCAGCCACCCTCTGTAGTATCTTGGGTATGCCAGACCCTGCTCCCAAAGGCCTTCCCTGGCCTCACCCACTTCATCCCACTACTGAGGATCCTGATATACCTCATACTGATGATTGCCATGGACCAGGTTGGCCACCAGCCTGATTCCCAGACCCTACAGCTACATCTCTAGGCTGGAAGATGTGAGAACATGCAGGCTTTTAAAATTTGTTTTTGAGATAGTCTTACTATGTTGCACTCAGTAGAGTACTGTGGCAGCATAGCTCACAGCAACCTTCAACTCTTGGGCTCAAGCAATTGTGTTTTTTGTTTGTTTGTTTTTTTGAGACAAAGCCTCAAGCTTTCTCCCTGGGTAGGGTGCTGT
>NW_003852438.1:10857332-10867243 GCF_000181295.1 Otolemur garnettii | reverse complement strand
GTTGTTTGGCGGGTCCGGGCTGGGGATTCGAACCCGCCACCTTAGGTGTACGTGGCTGGCGCCTTAGCCGGCTGAGCTATAAGCGCCGAGCCAGAAGAATTTAAACTCCTGGGCTTAAGTGATTCTCTTGCCTCAGCTTCCCAAGCAGCTGGGACTACAGGTGCCTACCACAATGCCCGGCTATTTTTTGGTTGCAGTTGTCATTGTTGTTTGGCAGGCCTGGGTCAGGTTCGAACCTGCCACCTCCAGTGTATGTGGCTGGCGCCTTAGACCCTTGAGCCATAGGCGCGGATCCAGGGCTCAAGCAATTCTGCCTCAGCCTCCCAAGTAGCAGGGATTATAGGCACCTGCTGCAACACCCATTTTTTTGTTGTTGTCGTTGTTTAGCAGGCCCAGGCCAGGTTCAAACCCACCAGCCCTGGTGTATGTGGCTGGCGCCCTGACCACTGAGCTAAGGGCACCGAGTTGGCTGTGACCTTATGATCATGCTGAGGCTGTCAGAGGGGCAGGGGCTCCTGGTGGGCTCTGGGCATAGCTCTGCCGTGAAGGCTGAGCTCAGCAGTTAATCCAGTGTCATTCTGAGAAAGAGGCAAACACACCTCTGCTAGATATCAAGGATGAAGCTTGGAGGGCACCACAGATGTGAATCATCAAGAGTTTACGAACAATAGCCATGGCTTTGGAGGGCAAAACTTCGGAAGAAGCGAACTCAGCTCCCTCCTCACTGTGGGCTTTATTTAAGGGCCATGGCCTAAGTACAGTTCCTGGGACTCATGTGCTTTATATAAAGGGGTCAGGCACTGCTCCTGAAAGGGGCACATCTGCAGGGTGATCTCCAAATGCTGAAGAAGCTGATAAACCAAAGAAATGAGATGGACAAATCTAGTTGTCAGCACAGGATAGACACATGGTCTTGGGTGGCTGCAAGATAGGTAGAAGAACTCTGTACCCCAAACTCCCAGACCCAGAGTTTAATATCTGGAGAAAAAATCGGCCTAGCGCCAGTGGCTCAAGTGGCTAAGGCACCAGCCATATACACCTGAGTTGGAGGGTTTGAATCCAGGCTGGGCCTGCCAAACAACAATCATGGCTGCAACCACAAAACAGCAGGGCATTGTGGAGGGCACCTGTAGTCCCTGCTACTTGGGAGGTGGAGGCAGGAGAATCGCTTGAGCCCAGGAGTTGGAGATTGCTGTGAGCTATAATGCCCAGGGTGACAGCTTGAGGCTCTGTCTCAAAAAAAAAAAATTATACATGCTCAGGAAGGAATGTATAGGTTGCTGAGAGAATGTTGCTGGTGTCACTATGCCATAGCATCAAGGGTTGTTTGAAGTAAAGGTATAACTTAAAGTGAATAAATTTCTCTATATAAAAGGTAATACATCAAGGAGACATTTTGGGCTTGGTGCCCTTAGTACAGTGGTTACAGTGTCAGCCACATACACTGAGGTTGGTGGGTTTAAACCTGGCCCAGGCCAGCTAAATAATAACAACTGCAACAAAAAATAGCAGGCACCTGTAGTCCCAGTTATCTGAGAGGCTGAGGCAAGAGAATTGCTTAAGGCCAGGAGTTTGAGATTGCTGTGAACTGTAATGCCATGGTACTCTACCGAGGGTGACATAACAAGACTCTGTCTCAAAGAAAGAAAAACATTTTGCAGGCACTCCCAGCCTCAGGGTTAGTCAGGTGGATTAGCATTTAAAAATAAAGTCACTCTCAGGCAGCACCTGTGGCTCAAAGGAGTAGGGCGCTGGCCCCATATGCCAGAGGTGGTGGGTTCAAACCCAGCCCTGAAAAAATAAAAAAAATAAAAAAATAAAGTCACTCTGTCCAGCGTGAAACTGGAAGTGAAAGAAAAAAAAAAAAGTAAAAAGAAAGTCATTCTCATCCCCATTGCACAAAAGAAGTATGTACTAATTCCTGACAAGCTATATGTGTGGTGTTCAAAATCCAATGAAACATCTGGTATAATATGTGTAAGACGGTCAATACTTAAAACCGAATTATTAAAAATTATCACCAGCCAGGCACTGTGGCTCATGTCTGTAATCCTAGAACTCTTGAGAGGTTGAGGCAGGTGGATTGCCTGAGCTAAGGAGTTAGAGACCAGCTTCAGCAAGAGCAAGGCACTATCTCTACTAAAAATAGCCAAGTGTTGTGATGGGCTCCTATAGTCCAAGCTACTCGGGAGGCTGAGGCAACAGAATCACTTGAACCCAAGAATTTGAGGTTGCTATGAGCTATGATGCCACAGCATTCTACTGAGGGCGACATAATGAGACTGTGTTTCAAAAAAAATAAAAACAGGGCAGCACCTGTGGCTCAGTGGGTAGGGCGCCAGCCCCATATACCAAGGGTGGCAGGTTCAAACCCAGCCACGGCCAAACTACAACAAAAAAATAGCTGGGCGTTATGGTGAGCGCCTGTAGTCCCAGCTACTTGGGAGCTGAGGCAAGAGAATCGTCTAAGCCCAGGAGTTGGAAGTTGCTGTGGGCTATGATATCATATCACTCTACTGAGGGAGATAAAATAATACTCTGTCTCTAAAAATAAAGTAAAATAGGCTCAGTGCCTCTGGCTCAAGTGGCTAAGGTGCCAGCCATATACACCTAAGGTGGCGGGTTCGTATCCAGCCTGGGCCCACCAAACAACAATGACGGCTGCAACCAAAAAATAGCCGGGCATTGTGGCAGGCGCCTGTGGTTCCAGCTACTTGGGAGGTGGAGGCAGGAGACTCGCTTGAACCCAGGAGTTGGAGGTTGCTGTGAACTGTGATGCCATGGCACTCTACCCAGGGGGACAGCTTGAGGCTCTGTCTCAAAAAAAAAAAAAAAAAAAGGAGAAATTCAACAGGTCCCAAACAAATGAGCTGCAGTTCAACTAATACCTAATACGTTGAACTTAATTTGGGAGTGCCATATCAAACCAGTTAGGTTAGTTCCCACTCTTACAAATAGCTGGGGGCTGTCCAATCTTAAACAAATGGGAATATTCCCCAGATTGCAGTATTTTCAAATAGCCTTTACCTTGGGCCAGCAGGGTGGCTCACCTGTAATCCCAGCACTCTGGGAGGCCAAGGTAGGTAGATTGCTTGAGCTCATGGGTTCGAGACCAGCCTGAGCAATAGTGAGACCCCCCCGTCTCTAAAATAGCCAGATTGTGGTGGGCACCTGTAGTCCCAGCTACTTGGGGGGCTGAGGCAAGAGGATCACGTGGGCCCAAGAATTTGAGCTTGCTGTGAGCTATGACACCAAGCACTCAACCGAGGATGACAAAGTGCGACTCTATCTCAAAATAAATAAAATAGCACTCATTCATCAGGACTCAAATGTCACAACCCAAATCCAGAGTTCCTTTCTTCAGAGCCAATTTGGAGGCAATCAGTAGGCAATTACCAATGCAATGGAGGCCAATAATGATGGAGCTGCTCGGAGAGTCTAAGGCCGCCCTCTGACACAGATGGCTTGGTAGCTGCTAATGGAAGCTTTTGGTCTGTCCACACTTTGCAGCCACCGAACCATGAGCAATGCCAGCCCAGAGGAGCCTCTAATAATTGTCAAAACCACAAGTGGGTTTCAGTGCAGGTCCAGTTGATTGTTACACAAAGATCCAAATGAGGATGCCAAGGAAGGAATTTTTAATAGGATGGCATTTTGTTCAGAGAACAAGAGAAGCTGCCTGAAATCTGCCTCTCGAACTAAAGGAGATAAGAGGCTTTTTAAGGAGGGTCTACATGTCTTGGAGCAGGGTGAGGGGAGTGGTGAATCCCTGTGTCAGAAAGTCTGCCCTTAGGCCTTCAGATCTCAACTCCTTTGTCTTGTATTAAAAAGGTCACCATTTCTGGGAAATAACACAAAAGGTCAAGTAGTTAGTTAAGGGAGAGGATTATAAAAAACATAAAAACTGGCTTGGCACCTGTGGCTCAAGTGGCTAAAGTGCCAGACACATACACCTAGGTGGCGGGTTCAATTCCAGCCCGCCCGCCAAACAACAATGACAGGTGCAACCAAAACAAGAAAAAATAGCCAGGCATTGTGGGGGGCGTCTGTGGTCTCAGCTACTTGGGAGGCTGAGGCAGGAGATTTGCTGGGAGCTATGATGCCCTGACACTCTACCTAGGGGGACAGCTTGAGGCTCTGTCTCAAAAAAAAAAAAAAAAAAAAAAAGGCTTGGCGCCTGTAGCTCAACTGGCTAAGGCGCCAGCCACGTATACCTAACGTGGCGGGTTCGAATCCAGCCCGGACCCACCAAACAACAATGACAGCTGCAACCAAAAAATAGCTGGGCGTTGTGGCGGGCGCCTGTGGTCCCAGCTACTTGGGAGGCTGAGGCAGGAGACTCACTTGAGCCCAGGAGTTGGAGGTTACTGTGAGCTGTAATGCCACGGCACTCTGCCCAGGGGGATAGCTTGAGGCTCTGTCTCAAAATAAATAAATAAATAAATAAATAAAACATAAAAACTTAGAAAAACAGGCCAAAGTGGCTGCTCCAACCTGTAATCCTAGTACTCTGGTAGGCTGAGGGGAGTGGATAGCTCAAGCTCATGAGTTCAAGACCAGGTTGAGCAAGAGTGAGACCCTGTCTCTACTAAAAATAGAAAAACTAGCCAGCTGTCATGGTGGGTGCCTGTAGTCCCAGCTAATCATGAGGCGTCACAGCTCACAGCAACCTCAAACTCTTGGGCTCAAGCAATCCTCTTGCCTCAGCTGGCCCAGGGCAGGTTTGAACCTGCTACCCTTGGTGTACGTGGCTGGTGCCATAACCACTGTGCTATGGGCACTGAGCCACTACTGTGCATTTCATATGTACTAAGGGGCCAGGCATGGTGGCTCATGCCTGTATTCCTAGCACTTTGGGAGACTGAGGGAGGAGGGTCATTTGAAGCCAAGAGTTTGAGAGTACAATGAACTATGATTGCACCACTGCATTCTAGCCTGGGTGACAGAGCTCAGAGTGGGAATGTGGCAGGGACATATAGGAAATGCCAAGAACACGATCTCAGGTATTGAGGTTGAATGTGTGACAAGGGGACAAAGTTTGAGCAGCCAGTATGAAATAGATAAATATTTGCAGAGGTTGCATCCCTTACTGTTCATAGGAGAAAGCAAATATCTGCTTTCTTCATTGGACAGAGAACCAGACAGAACGGGATTAGGAGCGACAAAATCTACCAAGGCAGTCTCACTTCTCAGTGACTCTGGTAATTGGGGGTCCCGCATGTTGGTAGAAATAAAATGGAGGAAGTCCAAGGTGACCTGTAAATGGGAGAGGCCAAGGGGGAGCAATTGGGTTGCATTTCCTATTTCCTAGGCCTTTACCTAAACAAAACAGTTTGGAAGTAGGAGACGTATGAGGTGTTCCCTGAAACACCTTGGGCTCCTTTTAGATCACAACCCTTAGAGAAATTGTTTGTATGTTTTGGGTTTCTCCACTTTCCAGGGTACTCTGCTCCAGACATGCGTGACCTCAGCATCATCATGATACAAGTTGAGCTGCTTCTCTGCTGCCTCCTGCTACACCCTATGGATGCCATTTCATATAGAAAGCCGGCAAATGTCTCCAGGCACCTTCTGCTGTCCCTGGGATCCCAGCCACCCTCCTCAGACCCCTTGTTCTGCCAGACCATGCTCCCAAAGTCCTTGCCTGGCTTTACCTACATGGCCCCTTTACCCAAGTACCTGGTTGGCCTGGCTCTAAGGAATGCCCTCGAGGAAGCTGGCTGCCAGGCTGATGTCCAGACCCTGGAGCTTCAGCTGTACCGCTGGGGTAGTGTGAATGCTACACGGGTCCTCATCCACCATCTTCAAGGGCTCCAGAAAGGCAGAAGCACCCAGAGGGGAGTGTCAGTGGAAGCCCTGGCCTTGGCTCTGCAGCTGTTAGCCAGGGAGCATCCAGGCTCAAAGAGGGTCCACCGTTCCCTCCCCACGGAGAACTGTGAAAATGAGCAGGAACAAAGCGTGCACAATATCCTCAGGCTATTGCCAGGAGTGATAACTTACTACAACCTGGGCACAGCATTGTATTATGCTGCTCAGAACTGCTCAGACAAGGCCAAAGAACGGGGCCAAGAAGGGGCCATAGATTTGGGATATGACCTTCTGATGGCCATAGGTGGGCTGCCAAGTGGGCCAGCAGGTCTAGTGATACATACTGCACTTAGACCTGCATTAAAGGCTGGAGTTCTGCAGTTCATCCAGTTCTATCAGAAAAAAGAGGTAAACATCCCTCAGCAAGAGACCAGCATGGAGGGCTTGGTGGGCACCTCATATATGAGTGATTTGGAAGAAACAACTACCATGACTCCTTTGGTGTCAGAAGAAGTAAAGTCTGCTCCCTACTGGGGATGGACCTCATTCAAGAGCTACTTCTTATGACTTAGATCCTGGGGCTGGCAGTCTTGGACTATAGGGGTAACCACAGAGTGAATAAATTGATAATAATACAAAAGCTGTACATGTGCGTATTCAAAATCTAAATCTGTTTGTTTGTTTTTTGAGACAGACTCACTGTGTTGCCCTGAATAGAGTGCCGTGGCGTCACAGCTCACAGCAACATCAAACTCTTGGGCTCAAGCAATTCTTGCCTCAGCCTCTCAAGTAGCCAGGACTACAGGCCCACACCACAATGTCCAGCTATTTTTTGTTGCAAATAGTCATTATTGTTGTTTAGCTGACCCGGGCTGGGTTTGAACTGGCCAGCCTTGGTGTATGTGGCCAGCACTGTAACCACTGGGCTACAGGCACTGAGACTAAATCTCTGATTTTTTATCCAGGAGGAAAGCATGGCTGCAAAATGTAGACGCAGTGGGTGGCATATGTAATCCCAGCACTCAGGGAGGCCAAGGCGGGTGCATTGCCTAGGGTCAGAAGTTTTAGATCAGCCTGAGCAAGAGAAGGACCCATTTCTACAACAATAGAAAGAAAATATTTTTTTCAGTGTTGTGGTGGGGGCCTGTAGTCCCAGTTACTGGGGAGGCTGAGGCAAGGGGATCTCTTGAGCCCAAGAGTTTGAGGTTGCTGTGAGCTGTGACGCCATAGCACTCTACCCAGTCTCAAAAAAAAAAAAAAAAAAAAAAGTAGAAATGTAAAGATTTGGCATTTGGAGTCAGAGGATTTGATCTTGAATCCAGGCTCTGCTTGTCTGTGCCTGAGTAATCACTGACTAGTGTCTTCTTTCTTGGAAAAAGCCAACTTTTTAAATAGCTTCTAAAGTTCAGATAATGACTTTCACTTGAATGGGTTGTTTTGGAAAGACACAAGGACAGTAAAGTGCGTATCCCAGTACTGTCAAAAAATACTTATTATTGTTTTTATTACCCCAGTCCTCCCCTTCCTATCCCAGAGTATTGAAATTCTGGTCCCACCCCTTCTTACGGGTCCCTTAGCTCCCCCAGGGCTCTCAAGCTGGTTTCGGTTCTGCAGCCCAGCGCAAGTTCTCGAAAATCAGCTGTTCAATCCCGGCTCACCCTTAACTGGACTCTCCTCCCCTCGCTAGCATGGGGCGGGGCTAATTTGAGTTTCTCCACCAATCCCTGGGGCTGGGGCGTGGCCATCTTGTACCGCCCTTCGGAAAGGGCGGAGTTGAGAAGAAGCTAATGAGCTCACAGTCTGGGGAAGGACTAGGCTTAGTGGCAGCCAGTAACAGGGTATTGGGCAGGAATGGCAAGCTCCTGGCTTCCGCCGCGGACTCAAACGCTCTACTAAGGGGCGGGTCCGAGGGACAGGTCGAAGTCGTGGGAGGGGCAGAAGTCTCTGTTCCTCCAGAGCCGGGAAATCGAGACCAAAGCCACTGGAGGGCGCGGGGACTGAGACCCTAACCAGGTATGGACCCTGAGAGGGTGTGCCGGGGTACGGGCGCAGGTGAGAGAGTCCATTCTGTCCTGGGAAAGGGCAGCTGGTCCTGGGGGTACGCGCTGGAACGCTTGGCTTCTGTCCGCAGGTTGAAATAGGAACTGTCGTCTGCTGGGTCCTTGATCTTCCCATCCTACCCATCCTAGCTCCCCAAGCCTAGCGTCCTCCTCCCAAAATTCCTCAGTGGGTTCCAAGACCCGGAACCTGTCATTGTTACATTGGTTCGGTGTTTTAGCCAATGCTTTTGCCTCTCTGCTCTGCAATATTTTTGATCTGCGCCAAAAAACAATGTCCAAAGATAGGTAAGATTTATCATTAAAAAACTATAAGACACTGAAAAATTGAACGATTTGCCTAAGGTCACACACAAAATCCAGTTCATTTCAGAAAATAATATTATTTCAGAAAAGGTTATTGAGTGTGAAATATGTGCTTAGGAGAGTGTGACGTAGGCAACGAGGAAAAATTTGTGTTACAGGTCTTAACCTCAGTGTTAGCAATCCATTTGAGGAGATCTATTTGATTTTTTAAATATTTAAATCTCAGGGCTTCCTTGCTGCCTTGTTTCTCTGGGTAGTTCTCAAGAAATGGGACCTCATCATTCAAAATTTTGTTCCTTTGTTTCTTAAAAGCAATACAGGAGCATCATTTAAAAAGTCCAGCACTACTAAAAGAGTTAAAATGAAAAATAAGAGCCTCACCCCAATCTCTCCCCTCCCCTGTTTCTAGAAGGGCAGGTTTATTCATGCTAGTGGGAAAGACTTTCTCCCACACCAGACATTTTTCTTTGTTTTGTAATAAAGTCATGTGATCTATTTAGACCACAAATGTGCCGTGTTTTCTTCTGTTAGGCTGAGACTGCAACAGAGTTAAGTTTCCATTTTCTAAACAGACATTAGATGGCAGTAATCAAGAAAAAGCAGAAAGAACGATGCATGTACAGCCTGCTTGGTGACAGGGATAAACCTAATTTTAAGTGAAAATCTGTAGTCTCACAAAGTTAATCCACACGGAGAATCAGAGATTGACAGGTCATAAAAGTATCACAATCTTAGGGATTAAGTGACACCTTGCACAGTGTTTACACATCTAGAATGGAGCTCCTCCTTTCAACATAGAGGGCAGTTTAAAGAGTGTACTTAACTTATCTTTGAGATGATTTTGCCCTTAAAAAACTTCAGACATAGCAAGAATTATTCTGTAATAAATACTTAAGACTGTCAGGCACTGTGGTTCTCACACCTGTAATCCCAGCACTTTAGGGAGGCTGAGACAGGAGAATCACTTAAGGCCAGGAGTTTGAGACCAACCTGTGCAACATAGACTCTGTACCAGAAAAATTTTAAGAATTAGCCAAGCATGGTGGCATGCAGCTATAGTGCCAGCTACTTGGAAGGCTAAGGTGGTAGGATCTGTTGAGCCCAGGCATTAGAAGTTGAAGTGACCTATGATGACACCATTGCACTTCAACCTGGACAACAGACCAAGACCCTGTCTCTTTAAAAAATTAAATCAGGCTCAGCGCCTATAGCTCAACCAGCTAAGGCGCCAGCCACGTACACCTAAGGTGGCGGGTTCGAATCCCCAGCCCAGACCGCCAAACAACAATAACGGCTGCAACCAAAAAATAGCCGGGCATTGTGGCGGGCGCCTGTGGTCCCAGCTATTTGGGAGGCAGAGGCAGGAGACTCGCTTGAACCCAGGAGTTGGAGGTTGCTGTGATCTATAATGCCACGGCACTCTACCCAGGGGGATAGCTTGAGGCTCTGTCTCAAAAAAAAAAAAAAAAATTAAATCAATAGGGCGGTGCCTGTGGCTCAGTGGGTAGGGCACTGGCCCCATACACCAGAGGTAGCAGGTTCAAACCCAGCCCCAGCCAAAAAAAATTAAATCAATAAATAAATACTTCAGATTGACACTTACCTATACCTCAGAGTAAACAAATATAAACACAAATAAATTTAAAATAAATTCATTGAGGAACATAGATGAAATAGGACAGTGAAAATATTGTTTGTTGAAGCCAGATGATAGATACCTGGAAGATTCTTTTTTTTTTT
>NW_003852438.1:10853063-10854693 GCF_000181295.1 Otolemur garnettii | reverse complement strand
AAAAAAAAAAAAAAAAGAAATAGAAATTCATAAAAATTCAGTGAGGTAGATGTTAAGAACTGACAAAAGCAGAAGTTTGTGTGTTACAGGGATAAGCTTTTGTACAGGCTTCCGATTTAACTTTTTTGAATATTCACTGGTTCATGAGAAGTGGTTGGGAAACCTCTGAAAGATTTCATATACTACGAAAAGGAACAATTTTGGGGTCTGAAGGGATTTGTACTTGAAGTTCCACCAGTTAGCAGAGGATCACGTTGAGCATTCTGCGGGCAGAGTTGTCTCAAGTCTGCAGCTGCCTAGGAAACATTATGGTTGAGCCAAGCATCCAGCCTGAGCAGCTGAACCCACTTTTTTCATTGCAGCGACACTGGAGGAACCAGACATGGCACATGAGGGAGCCAGGCCAATTCCTGGGGTGGTGGGTCATGGGGTTGGAAGGTCCAGACAGCTGGGCCATGTGTGGCAGGGTCAGGGCTTGGAACCATTTTTCTATTTTTAGTAGAGATGGGGTCTCGCTCTTGCTCAGGATGGTCTTGAACACCTCAGCTCAAGTGATCCTCTGACCTTGGCCTCCCAGAGTGCTAAGATTACAGACGTGATCCAGCACGTGGCCTAATATAAACATTTTGAATAAGTAATAATAAACAACCATGACAGTCTCATGATTGTTGCAAAATATCCAATTGGGAATCTGCATCCTTCT
This sequence comes from Otolemur garnettii, assembly GCF_000181295.1. Lineage (NCBI taxonomy): Eukaryota > Metazoa > Chordata > Mammalia > Primates > Galagidae > Otolemur > Otolemur garnettii. The sequence continues at coordinate 10,853,990 of NW_003852438.1, read as the reverse complement.
GACTCAGAGCCCGGATGGCGCAGTGGGAGCTGCTGCAGAATCTTGATGGTGCATTTCAGGATCAGCTGCACCAGCTCTACTCACATAGCCCCCTGCCAGTGGATATTCGGCAGCACTTGGCTGTTTGGATTGAAGACCAAAACTGGTGAGGCCCTACGGAAGTCAGGGTGGATGAAGCAGTTGTTTCCTTTCTTCTGAGCTCCCAGAAGAAACATCAAGGGATGTTTCCTGCTGGAAACATCAAGGGCAGGAAGGGCATGGAAGGCCTCTGGACTGTAGCAGCCCTGCAGGGACACTGATCTTTGTTATTACTGGTCCCCAGGCAGGAAGCTGCACTGGGCAATGATGATTCCAAGACTAACATGTTATTCTTCCACTTCGTGGACCAACTGAATTATGAGTGTGGCCGCTGCAGGCAGGACCCTACGTGCTTATTGCTACAGCACATCTTGCGAAAATTCTGCCGAGACATTCAGGTACCTGGAGGAATTGGGAATAGAAGATAGGGCTGGAGGTCAAGTGCAGAGGAGTAAGGCATGGGGTATAGAATAGTAGCTGGAGGTTCAAAGGGAGAGGCTGACAGATCTGGGGAAAAAGGGACAGGGTCTGGATTTGGCACAGCACTGGCTGAGAGAAGGGCAGAGTCTATATGATACTGCTGGGAGAGTACAAGGGTTTGGGGGACCAGCGATAAAAGGGGAAGGCAAGAGACCCTGAAGGAGAGGGAAGTACTGGAGACATTGGTGGTACTAGGTAGAACTTGAGGGTGGTTGAACCCTCAATCTTTTCTCTTTTCCTTCTCTAGGCCTTTTCCCAGGGCCCTACCCAACTGGCTGAGATGATGTTTAATCTCCTTCTGGAAGAAAAAAGAATTCTGAATCAGGCTCAGAGGGCTCAATTGGTGAGGACAATTTTTTTTTTTTTTTT
>NW_003852438.1:10850766-10852080 GCF_000181295.1 Otolemur garnettii | reverse complement strand
AGAGTGCTGTGGCATCACAGCTCACAGCAATCTCCAACTCCTGGGCTCAAGCGAGTCTCCTGCCTCAGCCTCCCAAGTAGCTGGGACCACAGGCACCCAGCTATTTTTTGGTTGCAGCCATCATTGTTGTTTGGCGGGCCTGGGCTGGATTCAAACCCACCACTTTAGTTTTATGTAGCTAGTGCCTTAGCCACTTGAGCCACAGGTGCCGACCCCAGACCTGGATTTAAGGGATGAAAGGTCAGAGTTGAAATGTACTCAGAGGCTCTTATTTCAGGAACAAAGAGAACCAACTCTTGAAGCACCTGTAGAAAACCAGGCGCATGAGATTGATTCCCGGATCCAGGATTTAAAGGCTATGATGGAGGTGGGTCGATGTGGGAATAGTTAGGGTGGGAAGGGTTTAGCCTGCCTGCTCCCTCAGAAGCAGCCTCACTAGGGTCCCATCCCTTCTGCAGAAGTTGGTGAAATCTCTCAGCCAACTGAAAGACCAGCAAGATGTCTTCTGCTTCCGATACAACATTCTCATGAAAGGTAGGAAGTACATTGAGGGGTGAGAGAAAAACAAGTGACTGCAATGAGCAGTAGTCACCTTTGGCTATGGTCCCTGACTATAGTCCTGCCACCATGTAATGCTAGAATGCCAGAGTGTGTTGTGGTCGATCTGGAAATGTGGCTGGGGATCAGCTAGCAAATGTTTGAGGAAATGCATGGAAAATGACTTAGCACGCTGAGGGGGATGTCTGGTCTAAGCATGACCACTCAGAATTTGCCTGACCATCCCTTAGGTACTTGCTTTGCTTGATTTCCCCTTGTTCCTCCAAAATTCCCCTTTTCTGACTCCAACTGAGACCCTGGTCAGAAAAGAGAGGGAAAGGAGCCCCTAATCTGACTCCTGCTCTTATCCAGGGAAGACACCCTCTTTGGACTCCCATCAGACCAGACAGGAGCAGCTTCTACAAGAAACTCTCAATGAACTGGACAAAAAGAGAAAGGTAAGAGGTAGAGGACAGGGAGAGAGGGGAGCTCAGAAAAACCAAGGCTATAGAGCTCTGGCCTCTTTGCCTTCATTGTCTTCTCCTCCCAGTCAGAAGGTGGAGGGTATAGTGAGAGACTCTCAGCACACACAATACCTCCTTTCTAGGAGGTGCTAGATGCCTCCAAAGCATTACTGGGCAGATTAACTACCCTAGTCGAGCTGCTACTGCCAAAGTTGGAGGAGTGGAAAGTCCAGCAACAAAAAGCCTGCATTGGAGCCCCCCTGGACCACGGATTGGAACAGTTGGAAAAATGGTGAGTGGAATCTGCATCCAC
>NW_003852438.1:10846061-10848667 GCF_000181295.1 Otolemur garnettii | reverse complement strand
TATTTTTTGTTGCAGTTTGGCCAGGTTTGAACCTGCCACCCTCGGTATATGGGGCCATTGCCCTACTTATTGAGCCACAGGGGCCTCCCTTTTTTTTCTTTCTTGAGACACAGTCTCATTCTATTTCAGGGCTAGAATGCCTAAGCCTAGCTCATAGCAACCTCAAATACCCGGGCTCAAGCAATCCTTACACTAGCCTTTCAAATAGCTGGGACTATAGATGTGCACCATTTCACCTAGCTAATTTTTGTATTTTTGTTGTTGTTTCTTTTTGTTATTATTTATTTTCTTTTTGAGACAGAATCTAACTTTGTTGCCCTCCATCGAGTACCCTGTCATCACAGGTCAGAGCAACCTTAAAACTCTTAGGCTCAAGCGATGCTATTGCCTTGGCCTCCTGAGTAGTAGCTGGGACTACTATTTTTTTTAAGAGACGGGATCTGGCTCTTGCTCAGGCTGGTCTTAAACCCATGAGCTCAGGCAATCCACCTGCCTCGGCCTCCCAGAGTGGTAGGATCACAGGAGTAAGCCACCATACTGGGCCAATTTTTCTGTTTTTAGTAGAGACAGAGTTTTGCTTTGCTCAGGCTGGTCTCAAACTCCTGAGCTCAAGCAATCCTCTCACCTCAGCTTCCCAGAGTGCTAGGATTATAGACATGAGCCACCGCACCTGGCCCTTATGATCTAAGTAGATAAGCATTAGGGAATGATACATACTCACATGAATAATTTATACACACTATATCAGAGAGTAGCTTTGGAAGCTTCTGGTGTGGACAGAATATTTTTCAGGATAATTTTTTCATGAATGCATATATGGCAGTGGTATGTGGATGACTGGTGGTAGCTTCTATGGCAAAGGGAACATGCATGGAGCTTCTCTCTTGTGTGGATTCTCAAATGACTTTGTGGCTGAAGAACTTTTCACACATGCGTGTAAAAGGCTTTTATCTGTGTGAATTATGCATGCATAGTTCTGATGTCTGGAAGGAGCCTTTATCACACTCAGAAGAAACAAATGGCCTCTCATTTCTGTGTCTTGTCTGGTCGGCTAATAAGTGATAGAAATACTTAAGTATTTTGGGACATTCCTCACATTTATATGATTTGGGAATCATATGGTTCCATGGAATCTTTCTTGGTTTATCCCTCATGTGGAGTTTCTTTCATTGCTCTGGTTGGTTGGACAGGCTCAACGGAGGACTGGCCTGGCTTGGAGAGAAGCCCTGGTCCTATCTCCATAGGGAAATCTTTTTTTTTTTTTAGACCCAGTCTCATTATGTCACCCTTGGTTGTAGTTGTAGTTGTCGTTGTTGTTTAACAGGCCTAAGCAGGGTTTGAATCCGCCAGCCCCGGTACATGTGGCCAGCACCCTAGCCACCATGTGCCCAGCCTCCATAGGGAAATCCTTTTTTTTTCTTCTTATTCTTTGAGACAGAGTCTCACTATGTTGCCCTCGGTAGAGTGCCATGGCATCACAGCTCATAGCAACCTCAAACTCCTAGGCTCAAGCGATTCTCTTGCTCAGCCTCCCACATAGCTGGGACTACAGGTGCCAGGCTATTTTTTTGTTGCAGTTGCTATTTTTTTGTTTTGTTTGTCCCGGGCTGGGTTTGAACCTGCCAGCCTGGGTGTATGTGGCCAGCACCCTACCCACTGAGCTATGGGCACTGCCCTGGCACTGTGTGTTTTTACCCATTAACCAACATTTCTTTTTTTTTTTGCCATTTGGCCGGGCTGGGTTTGATCCCGCCACCCTTGGTATATTGGGTCAGCACCCCACTCACTGAGCCACAGGCACTGCCCTAACCAACATTTCTTTATCTGGTTACCCACACACACCCTTCCCAGCCTTTGGTAACTATTATTCTATACACTACCTCCATAAGATGAACTTTTTTAGCCCCCAGTTGTGAGAACATGCCATATTTCTTTCTGTGCCTGGCTTACTTCGCTTAACACAGTGACCTCCAGGCTTGGCACCCATAGTACAGTGGTTACAGTGCCAGCCACATACACCAAGGCTGGCAGTTACAAACCCAGCCTGGGCCAGCTAAGCAACAGTGACAACTACAATAAAAAATACCCGAGCATTGTGGCAGGCGCCTGTAGTCCCAGCTACTTGGGAGGCTGAGGCAAGAGAATCACCTAAGCCCAAGAGTTGGAGGTTGCTGTGAGCTGTGATGCCACAGCACTCTGCCTAGAGTGACATAGTGAGGCGCTATCTCAAAAAAAAATCACAGTGATCTCCAGTTCCATTGATGTTGCTGCAAATGACAGGATTTCATTCTTTTAATGGCTAGACAGTATTCTATTATAGTTATATATAATATACAACACATTCTTTTTTTTTGTTTTTGATCTGGCTTCTAACTAACTTCCATGTTGCATATTTTCTTTATCCGTTCATCTATTGATAGACACTTAGGTCCATTCCATATCTTAGCTATTTTGTTTGGCTGGGGCTTTTTTTTTTTAGAGACAGAGTCTCACTTTATTGCCCTCAGTAGAGTGCAATGGCATTACAGCTCACAGCAACCTCCAACTCCTGGGCTTAGGTGATTCTCTTGCCTCAGCCTCCCAAGTAGCTGGGACTACAGATGCCC
>NW_003852438.1:10844190-10845442 GCF_000181295.1 Otolemur garnettii | reverse complement strand
GGATTCGAACCCGCCACCTTAGGTGTACGTGGCTGGCACCTTAGCCCGTTGAGCTATAGGTGCTGAGCCCTTTTTTTTTTGTTTGTTTTGAGACAGAATCTTACTCTTTCACCTAGGCTAGAGTACAGTGCCATCATCATAGCTTATTGCAATCTCAAATGCCTAGGCTCAAGTGATCCTCCTGCCTCAGCCTCCCAGGTATCTGGGACTACCAGTTCAGGCCACCGTGTTTGGGTTCTTTTTCTTTTTTTATTATAGTGGTCTCAGGCTGATCTTGAACTGCTGGCCTCAAATGATCTCCCTGTCTTAGCCTCCCAAAATGTTAGGATTACAGGCATGAACGACCATACCCAGCCCAATTAGATTCTGACTCTCCATATCTTTAAGGAAAGCTCTTAGAGTCTAGATAGGGGCTCTAAGAAACTCATGGAATCCCTCTCCCTGGATTCTGTTACCCAGGTTCACAGATGGAGCAAAGCTGCTGTTTCACCTGCGGCAGTTGCTGAAGGAGCTAAAGGCATTGAGCTGCTTGGTTAGCTACAAAGCTGACCCTCTTATTGAAGGGGTGGACCTGCGGAAGGCCCAGGTCAAAGAGTTGCTACAGCGTCTGCTCCACAGGTCTGCAGGCCAGGGAGGGACCTCTGGGAAGGGAAGAAACAGGGGAGCCGTTCTTACATACTTAGTAGTTGTATACTGTCTCCACACCTTTCTCTCTAGAGCCTTTGTGGTAGAAAACCAGCCCTGCATGCCTCAAACTCCCCATCGACCTCTTATTGTTAAGACTGGGAACAAGTTCACAGTGAGAACAAGGTTGGCATTTCAAAAGTCATTCCTGCTTCCAGCCCTGCCACTGTGCATTTTCTGGCTTGTTTTTTTTCTTCTCTCTTCCCCCTCAATCCAAACCTGCCTCTTCTAATCACATTCCTTATCTTTTTGGAATATCTGGTCTATCCAGGAGGTTGAGATTGACTACTTTTCCCATCCCCCCTTCCCTCAGGCTGCTGGTGAGACTCCAGGAAGGCAATGAGTCACTGACTGTGGAAGTCTCTGTGGACAGGTAAATTGGGCCAGGTGAAGGATAGGAACAAGGGGTGGCCAGTTGCTGGGGTAGAGGAGACAGACACTCTTCACCATAAGGGTACAGGGCTGTCTTTTTTTTTTTAGAGACAGAATCTTACTTTGTCACACTTGGTAGAGAGCCGTGGTGACACAGCTCACGGCAACCTCTAGCTCTTGGGCTTAGATGATTCTC
>NW_003852438.1:10840001-10843871 GCF_000181295.1 Otolemur garnettii | reverse complement strand
GGCGCCGAGCCGGCCAGCTATTTTTTTTTTTTTCAGAGACAGTCTCACTTTATTGCCCTTGGTAGAGTGCTGTGGCATCACAGCTCACAGCAACCTCCAATTCCTAAGCTTAGGAGATTCTCTTGCCTCAGCCTCCTCAGTAGCTGGGATTACAGGTGCCTACTATAACACCCGGCTATTTTTTTTGTTGTTGCCGTTTGGCTGGGGCCAGGTTTGAACCTGCCACCCTCAGAATATGGGGCCGGCACCCTGCCCACTGAGCCACAGGTGCCACCCCCTGGCTATTTTTTTGTTGCAGTTTGGCTGGGGCCAGGTTCGAACCACCACCCTCCGTATATGGGGCCAGTGCCCTACTCACTGAGCCACAGGCACCACCCTACAGGGTTGTCTTCTAACTCCTTTCCATTCATACCTCATAGAAAGAATAACTCATCTTTCTTGTTGTACATTTACTATGTCATGTCAAGTACTCATTTAATTGTCATAGCAACCCCATGACTTAGGTGTGAGTATACTGGACAAATAAGGGAAGTAGCTCAGAGATTATACCTCTTTGACAATGCCACCTGGCTGGCGTGCTCAGAGTTGGGTTTGAGCACAGGTCTGTCTCCTATGTTCTTTTACCCCCAAATGATTTTATTGTATTTCTTTTCAGGAATCCTCCTCAATTACAAGGGTAGGTGCCTGACAAGGACACTGCAAACATTTGTAGACCACATGACCTATACAACCACCTTCGGCAGTCCTGGTGGGAACACAGATAGGGAGGAGGGAGGTTTGGGTGGGATATGGACAAAGGGAGAAGAGATCTGGAATGAAGGGGGACTTTTGCTGTTTTCCTGCCAAGCTTTTATAATAACATTGTTCCTTGTCTTCCTCCTGGAACAGCTTCCGGAAATTCAACATTCTGACCTCAAACCAGAAAACTTTGACCCCCAAGAAGGGGCAGAGTCAGGGCTTAATTTGGGACTTTGGCTACCTGGTAAGAAGGGCTAATAGCTTAGGCTTCTAGTCCAAAGGAACAGGGGCTGGGAGTAGTTCCCAGACTTGAGGAAAACAGGTGTTCTCGGGACTCTAGGGTCCCCACACTGACTTTTTTCTCTCCTTCCCTACAGACTCTGTTGGAACAACGTTCAAGTAGTTCAGGAAAAGGCAGCAATAAGGTGAGGCCTGGACAGAGGATTGGAGAGTAGAGAAACTTGCCAAAGAAACTTGCCTCTCATCACTATGTCTTTGGCTGTCTCAGGGGCCACTAGGTGTGACAGAGGAACTGCACATCATCAGCTTCACGGTCAAATACACCTACCAAGGTCTGAAGCTGGAGCTGAAAGTGAGTGAAATGGAAGTCAGGGAGAGAGGAGGCATATTCAGAAGGCATAAGGAGGGGATAAACAGAAGCCTCTCAGGGTGGGAGAGCACTCTTTTCCCTTACAAATGGCTGCAGCTGCAAACATCACATCCTTACTCTGTGCCTCCTGTTTTCTCCCCAGACGGACACCCTCCCTGTGGTAATTATTTCTAACATGAACCAACTATCAATTGCCTGGGCCTCTGTTCTCTGGTTCAATCTTCTCAGCTTAAACCCCCAGGTAAGGAGGTGGAGGGTAGACAGGAGGGGTATAGAAGCTTGGTGTGAGGGGTGCTTCTGAGCCACGGTGTCCTCTCCTCCTCACTGCAGAACCAGCAATTCTTCTCTAGCCCTCCCAAGGCACCCTGGAGCTTGCTGGGCCCTGCTCTGAGTTGGCAGTTCTCTTCCTACATTGGCCGAGGCCTTGACCCAGAGCAGCTGAGCATGCTGAGAAACAAGCTGTTTGGTACAGGTCTCCTTGTCTCTCACCCTTTCCCTAGCCTTGGTCTTCCTGGCCCTTTGTCCTGTCTATCCCAGGACTTTTGACCACCTTTGTCATCTAAACTGTTTGTGACTATGTGTCCCACAGGGCAGAACTGTAAGAATGAGGATGCATTGTTGTCTTGGGCTGATTTCACTAAGGTAACACTCTGCATCCTGTGTGGCTAGATCTAACCTCCAATCCAAATACTAACCCTTCCTACATCACTCCTTCCCCATACTGGGAGCAATTCCTCATCTCCCTACCTTTCTTCCATCAGCGAGAGAGTCCCCCTGGTAGGCTCCCATTCTGGACGTGGCTGGACAAAATTCTGGAGCTGGTACATGACCACCTGAAGGATCTCTGGAATGATGGGTACGCCTTAGTTGGCCTTCCTTGGCCTTTGGGGTAGACCCAAATTTCTAGTTTAGGGCAGCCTCTGTGCACTCCTATGAGGCAAACAGAGAAGAGCAAAAACTGATGTGAGGTCACACCCGTCACATTTGTAACAGGTGTAATAGTTGTGATTGTAGCCAGTACTTGTGAAGAATTCACTATGTTCCAGAGCCTGCTGGGTGCTCTTCCTGAATTCTCTAATTTAATCTTTTTTTTTTCAGTTTTTGGCCAGGCTGGGTTTGAACCCACCACCTCTGGTATATGGGGCCAGTGCCCTACTCTTTGAGCCACAGGTGCTGCCCCTCATTTAATCCTTAAAACTACACTGAGTGGTGGGTTTTGCTACCTTCATTTCACATGAGGAAATTAAGTCTCTATAAACTTAAAGGACTTACCCAAGGGACAAAGTTGGGATTCAAACCCAGGCAAGTCCATGCCCTTTCTGCCACACTGCCTTACTGATTTGTACAGCACTTGGCCTTGACCTACCCTCTCTTTTTTATTTTTTAATTGTTTTATTTTTGTTTATTTATTTATTTACTTACTTATTTTTTGAGACAGAGCCTTAAGCTTTTGCCCTGGGTAGAGTCCCTTGGCATCACAGCTCACAGCAACCTCCAACTCCTGAGCTTAAGCAATTCTCTTGCCTCGTCTCCCAAGTAGCTGGGACTACAGGCACCTGCCACAATGCCTGGGTATTTTTTGGTTGCAGCCCTCATTGTTGTTTGGTGGGCCCAGGCTGGATTCAAACCTGTCAGCTCTGTTGTATGTGGCTGGCACCTTAGCCACTTAAGCCACAGGCATCAAGCCTATTTATTTATTTTTTTTGCAGTTTTTGGCCAGGGTTGGGTTTGAACCAGCCAGCATATGGGGCCAGCGCCCTACTCCTTTAAGCCACAGGTGCCGCCCTATTTATTTATTTTTGAGACAGAGTCTCAACTCACTCTGTCACCCTGGGTAGAATGCCATGGCAACACAGCTCACAGAAACCTCAAACTCTTGGGATAAAGTGATCTGCCTGCCTCCGTCTCCTGAGTAGCTGGGACCACAGGTGCCTACCACAATGCCCAACTTGTTTTTCCATTTTTAAAAAATTTTATTTATTTATTTATTTTGTAGAGACAGGGTCTTTTTTTTTTTTTTTTTCGGTAGAGTGCAGTGGTGTCACACAACTCACAGCAACCTCCAATTCCTGGGCTTAGGCTAATTCTCTTGCCTCAGCCTCCAGAGTAGCTGGGACTACAGGCACCCGCCACTAGCCCAGCTATCTTTTGGTTGCAGTTTGGCCAGGGCTGACTTTGAACCTGCCACCTTCAGTATGTGGGGCTGGCGCCCTACCCAGTGAGCCACAGGCACCATCCTTTTTTAGAGACAGAGTCTCACTTTATTGCCCTTGGTAGAGTGCCGTGGTGTCACAGCTCACCGCAACCTCCAACTCCTTAGATGTCTAAATCCTTAGACGATTCTCTTGCCTCAGCTTCCCGAGTAGCCTGGGACTACAGGCGTCCGCCACAACACCCAGCTATTTTTTTGTTGCAGTTTGGCCAGGGCCGGGTTTGAACCCACCACCCTTGGTATATGGGGCCGGTGCCCTACCCACTGAACCACAGGCGTTGCTCTTGTTTTTCTTTTTTTTTTTTTTTTT
>NW_003852438.1:10837712-10839583 GCF_000181295.1 Otolemur garnettii | reverse complement strand
TGAGCTATAGGCGCCGAGCCTGTTTTTCTATTTTTAATAGAGACAGGGTTTCACTCTTGCTCAGGCTGGTTTGAACTCCTGAGCTCAGACAATCTGCCCATCTTGGCCTCCCAGAGTGTTAGGACTACAGTTGTGAGCCATTGCACCCAACCCCTAATTTTTTCTCTTTTTTTTTTGAGACAGAGGCTCAGTTTATCACCCTAGTAGAGTGCCGTGGTTTTTTGAGACATAGTTTCATTCTGTTGCCCTGGGTAGAGTGCTATGGCATCATAGCTCATGGCAATCTCAAACTCTTGGGCCCATGTGATCCTCTTTCTTCAGCCTCCCAAGTAGGTGGGACTATAGGAGCCTGCCACAACACCCTGCTATTTTTTCTATTTTTAGTAGAGAAGGGGTCTCGCTTTTGCTCAGCCTGGTCTCAAATTCCTGAGCTCAAGCAATCCACCTGCCTCACCCTCCCAAAGTGCTAGGATTATAGGTATAAGCCACTATGTCTGGACCATCCTCCTCCCCCTCTCCCTTTTTGCTTTTTTTTCTTCTTTGAGACAGAGTCTCACTCTGACACCCTGACTAGAGTACTGTGGCATTATAGTTCACAATAACCTCAAGTTCTTGGGCTCAAGAGATCCTCTTGCCTCCGTTTTTCTCATTTTAGTGGAGACTCGGGGGAGGGGGGTCTTGCTCTTACTCAGGCTGGTCTTGAACTCCTGACTTCAAGTGGTCCACTGACCTCAGCCTCCCAGAGTGCTAGGAATATAGGGGTGAGCCACCACGCCCAGCGCCCCCCCTTTCTTATTTGAGACAGAGTCTCAAGCTGTCACCCTGGGTAGAGTGCTTGGTGTCACAGCTCACAGCAACCTCAAACTCTTGGGATTAAGGAATTCTCTTATGTCTCAGTCTCCCAAGTAGCTGGGGATACAGGTACCCACCACAACGCCCAGCTATTTTTTGGTTGTGGTTGTCACTGTTGTTTAGCTGGCCCAGGCTGAGTTCGAACCCGCCAGCTTCAGTGTATATGACCAGTGCCCCACTCACTGAGCTACAGGCACTGCCACACCTTTTTTTTTAGAGACAAATTTTCACTTTGTTGCCCTCAGTAGAGTACCGTAGCGTCACAGCTCACAGCAACCTCCAACTCCTGGGCTTAGGCGATTCTCTTGCCTCAGCCTCCCAAATACCTAGGACTGCAGGCGCCCGCCACAACGCCTGGCTATTTTTTTGCCAGGGCTGGGTTCAAATCCACTACCCTTGGTAAATGGGGCCAGTGCCCTACTCACTGAGCCACAGGTGCTGCCTGCTACCCCCTTTTTTTATTAAAGAGACAAGGTCTTACTTTGTCACCCAGGCTAGAGTGCAATAACTACCACTTGGCCTTTAAGAGTGCTTTTCTGGGGCCATGCCTGTGGCCCAGTAGTAGGGCACCAGCCCCATATATTGAGGGTGGAGGGTTCAAACTCAGCCCCAGCCTAGCTGCAACAAGAAAATAGCTGGGTGTTGCAGTGGGCACCTGTAGTCCCAGCTACTCAGGAGGCTGAGGCAAGAGAATCTCTTAAGCCCAAGAGCTGGAGGTTGCTGTGAGCTGTGACACCAAGGCACTTTACCGAGGGCAACAAACTGAGACTCTGTCTTATAAAAAAAAAAAAAATCACATGCACATGCTACTTGGGAGGCTGAGGCAAGAGCATAGCTTAAGCCCGAGAGTTTGAGGTTGCTGTGAGCCGTGATGCCTTAGCACTCTACCAAGGGCGACATAATGAGACTCTGTCTCTTAAAGAAAAAAGAGTGCTGGCTCAGCGCCTATAGCTCAACCGGCTAAGGCGCCAGCCACGTACACCTAAGGTGGCGGGTTCGAATCCCCAGCCCGGACCCGC
>NW_003852438.1:10834722-10837017 GCF_000181295.1 Otolemur garnettii | reverse complement strand
CACCTTAGGTGTATGTGGCTGGCGCCTTAGCCACTTGAGCCATAGGCACTGAGCCCTCTACGAAAGTTTTTAAAGATTAGCTGAGTGTGGTGTCATGTGAATGTGGTCAAAGCTCTGTGGGAGGTTGAGGCAGATGGACCATATGAGTCCAGAAGTATGAGGTTGCAGTAAATGGTGATGATGCCACTAACATCTACCCTGGGCAACGGAGTAAGACAGTGTCTCAAAAAAAAAAGGAGGGGGGGCTTTTCATCTGTGTGACCTTATTGAATTACACCTCTTCAAACTCTAGGAGGTAGGTATTGTCAGTAATCTGAAGTGACTTGGACAAGATAGAAAAGTTTGGGGTGGCGCTTGTGGCTCAGTGAGTAGGACACCGCCAGCCCCATATACCAAAGGTGGCGAGTTCAAACCCAGCCCTGGTCAAACTGCAACAAAAAAATAGCCAGGCGTTGTGGTGGACACCTGTAGTCCCAGCTACTCAGGATGCTGAGGCAAGAGAATCACCTAAGCCCAAGAGCTTGAAGTTGCTGTGAGCTGTGACACCATGGCACTCTACTGAGGGCGATAAAGTGAGACTCTGTCTCTAAAAAAAAAAAAAGATAGAAAAGTTTGTAAGTGGCAGGCCACTTACAAGGGGAAAGAAGGTCAGGGAGCCTAGGGGGAGCGGTGTTTCTCACAGATCTTTCTGTGTTCCAGGCTAATCATGGGCTTTGTGAGCCGGAACCAGGAGCGCCGGCTGCTGAAGAAAACTGTCTCTGGCACCTTTCTACTACGCTTCAGTGAATCATCAGAAGGAGGCATTACCTGCTCCTGGGTGGAACACCAGGACGATGGTCAGCTGCCTTACCATTCCCACAGCCTTGCCTTTCTGCTGGACCCTCTGCCTCCCCCTCTGCCTACCCTGGCTTGGTCCTCAATCTCTCAGCAGGTGTGGGGTTGGGCAGCCTGAGTGGGGAGCTGCCGGGCCCAGCCTCTTCGCTCAGGCCTGCCTGTTCCTGCATCCGCCCCTGCAGACAAGGTTATCATCTACTCAGTGCAGCCTTACACCAAGGAGATGCTGCAGTCTCTGCCGCTAACAGAGATCATCCATCACTACCAGATACACACCGAGGAGAACATCCCTGAGAACCCACTGCGCTTTCTCTATCCCCGAATCCCCCGGGATGAGGCTTTTGGGCGCTACTACCAGGAGAAAGGTGGGGATTGTTGATATATGATATACTTTATTGCTAGATTGCAGGGATCCTTAGACATCCATAAATCTAAGTCTTTCCCTTCTTTTCTCTTCTGTCTTTTTCTTTTCTTTTTTTTTTTCATTGAGACAGAGTCTAACTTTGTCACCCTCAGTAGAGTGCCGTGGCATCACATCTCACAGCAACCTCCGGCTCTTGGGCTTAGGTGATTCTCTTGCCTCAGCCTCCCGAATAGCTGGGATTACAGGTGCCTGCCACAACCCCTGGCTATTTTTTGTTGCAGTTTGGCCGGGGCCGGGTTTGAACCTGCCACTCTTGGTATATGGGTCTGACGCCTTATCCACTGAGCCACAGGTGCTGCCCATAAGTCCTTTTCAAACATGGCAAAACTGATATGCAGAAATGTTAAGAATTTGTCCATGGGATACTGTGCTTTAGGAGAGGATATTACTGTTAAAACCATCCACCCTAGGGGCCTTTGGGCTTTTCATCCAACCTACTGATCTCCCTGTCTCCTGTGTGTGTCCCCACAGTTAATATCCAAGAACGGAGGAAGTACCTGAAACATAGGCTCATTGTGGTCTCTAACAGGTGAGCTCTGAACCCACCTTCCTAGTCCTTTTTGGCTGAGGTAGTGACTCTAACTTGCTCAGTTCCAACCTCTCCAGCCTCTCTTCCTACTGACCCATGCTCTCTAGCCCTCTGGATTTGCCTGTTCTACTCTCTCTCTTCTGTCATATTTTCCTGCTTCCATCCTTAGGATGTTTCCACAGGAGTTTCTTGATAATAAGGTCATAATCACTAGTGTTAGTGGGCAGCTACTTGATGTCAGGCATTGGACTAGATTTTTTATTATTTATGTATTTTTTTGAGGCAGAGTCTCACTTTGTCACCCTTATTACAGTGCTGTGGTGTCACAGCTCACAGCAACCTCAAACTTTTGGGCTTGGCTCGGCGCCTGTGGCTCAAGCGGCTAAGGCGCCAGCCACATACACCTAACGTGGCGGGTTCGAATCCCCAGCCTGGACCCGCCAAACAACAATGATGGCTGCAACCAAAAAATGGCCAGGCGTTGTGGCGGGCGCCTGTGGTCCCAGCT
>NW_003852438.1:10829010-10833166 GCF_000181295.1 Otolemur garnettii | reverse complement strand
AAAAAAAAAAAAGAAAAAGAAAAAATTATTAAGTGTCAGGCACTGGGCTAAATGCTTTGTGTTCATTTTCTCATTTTATGGAATCTTCACAGTAGTCCTGTGAGGTAGATACTGTTGTTGTTTTCAGCTGATGACACCGAGATTTAGAGTGGGAAAGGGGCACACCTGAGGTACATGACTTTTAAATGGTACAGGTATGTCAGATTCCAAAGTCCTGCTTTTAACCATCCTATCACCTCTTATGCCTGTAATCCCAGTGCTTTGGAGGGCTGAGGTGGGAGGATGGCTGGAGGCCAAGAGTTCAAGACTAGTATGAGAAAGAGTTAGAGCCCATTTCTAAAAAAACCCCAAAAAACTAGCTGGGTGTGGTGGTAGGCACCTATAGTCCCAGCTGTCTATGAGGCAGAGGCAGGAGGATCATTTGAGCTCAGGAGTTTGAGGTTACAGTGAACTATGATAATGCCATTGCATTCTAGCCCAGGTGACAAAGCAAACCCTCCCCCTCAAATAAGTAAACAAATAAAAGAATTATTTGGGGCTGGACACAATGCCTCATGCCTGTAATCCCATTGATTTGGAAGGCCAAAGCAGGTGAATTGCTTAAGCTAAGAAGTTTGAAACTAGCCTGGGCAACACAGCAAGAACCTTGTCTCTGCAAAAATTAAAAATTAGTAGGGCAGGGGGTGTGCACCTGTAGTCTTAGCTACTTAGGAGGCTGAGGCAAGGAGATTACTTGAGCCCAGAAGTTTGAGACTGCAGTGAGCTATGATTATGCCACTGTACTCCAGCCTGGACAACAGAGTGAGACACTATCTCTTCAAGAAAAGAAAAAAGAATTATTAGGTATTGTTATTTCCACTTACAGATGATAAATCGGAGAATTTAAAGAACTTGCCTAAGGTCACCAGCTAGTAATGATATAGTTTAAACTCCAGCAAGCCTGATTCCAAAGCCCTCTGCTCTACTGCCTTCACAGATTAGCAAGACTTCTGCCTGCTCTATCATTCCCTACTTCACCTAAATCACTGAGCCCTGTCCCTTTGTCATCCAGACAGGTGGATGAGCTGCAACAGCCAATAGAGCTTGAACTGAAACAAGAGCTGGAGTCATTAGACCTAGACCTAGGGCCGGAACCAGAGCCAGAGATAGGGCTAGGCCTGGAGTTAGAGTCGCTGCTAGAGGCCAGACTGGATCTGGGACCAGCCATAGAGCCTGTGCTGGAGCCCGTGCTGGAGCCTGTGCTGGAGCCTGTGTTAGAGCCGGTGCTGGAGCCCAAGCTGGAACCCATACTGTGCATGGTGTCACAGACAGTACCAGAGCCAAACCTGAGACCTATGTCACAGCCACTGCTAGAGCCAGATTTGCCTTGTGATCTGAGACACTTGAACACTGATGAAATGGAAAGTAAGTATTGAGATGGGGCTAGGGAAGGGGGTACACATTCTCTTCCCCACCTCCCCTCCCTTACCTTTTACTGAAAAGCCTGAGCTTCAAGCTCTTCATTGGAGAAAGGCTCGTTTCCTGGTGCTTCCTTTTATTAGGAAATACAGATGCTTTCCCCTACATCCTTATTCCTCCATTTCCAAAATTCTTTCTCAGGTCTTATCCAGGCTTTTCCTGCCACCCTCCCTCACTTCCCCTAGTAGGTTGAGAGCTCCAGACTAAGGTCAGGGCCTGATTTTCTCTTTTGGATATTCTAGTCTTCAGAAACTGTGTAAAGATTGAAGAAATCATGCCAAATGGTGACCCACTATTGGCTGGCCATAACACCATGGATGAAGCTCATGTCTCCCGCCCCAGCCATTTCTACACTGATGGACCCTTGATTCCTTCTGACTACTAGGACCTGCATCTCCCCTGTTCTTTCCATATTGCTTGCCCCTCCTAGCCCTAACATCAGGATGTTGTCTCCAAGGTTGGTAAATCAGGCATGTGCCCCTGCTAGGCTTGTTTAACCCAGGGATTTAGGGTGAGAAATAAAAACATAACATGGCTTCCTAAGGGGCAGCAGCAAATCAGAATAGGTGCTGCCTGTAGTTCTAAATAGGATCCTGGAGGCTGCCCACTGTGCTGGGAGGTGTCAATGTCCTGGGGGTAGGCCAAGATGTCTGGAAGGTACTTGCTTGGCTCAGGGCAGTTTGCTTTTTTTTTTTTCAGTATGGAAATTGTTTTCATAGCTGATAAGCCTAGGTTGGTTCACTCCAGCATTAGCCCTTGGTGGGGAGCACAGACACACAATAGGATTCTTTCTTCTGATTCCTTCATGTCTGGGATAACTTTTTCTTTCTTCTTTCCTTTACTTCTGACTCAAATTTTGTATTTCTTCTTTCCCTGCCGGGGCTGAGAGCTTTCTGCCTCAGCCCCTATATGAGATTCCGCTCTGTATAAGGGGAGAGAACCAGATCTATTCTTCTTACCCCAGTCTCCTCCCTTGCTCTGCCCGTAAGCTTGCTGCACCCATTCCTCTGCCATAAAATGATCCTGCACACTAAATTATGCTGCTTAATCCCCACTTTCCCAGTGCTTAGGAGACAGATCACTCCTGGAGGCTGGGGATGGTAGAATTGCTGGGAATTTAGAAATTTCCTTTTATAGTATTAGAATTTTATGTTTTTACAAAAGAAGAGAAGCACTGGGTCTGAACTATTTCTCTATTATAGTATCATCCCCTTTCTTTTGTACAATATGTTGTTTAACTGAAAGAAACGTTTCTATTCCTTGGATGTGGACCTGGGCAAAGACCAAGTTCCCAGAACTTAAAGTTTCAAAAGTTTGTCACAGGCCTCTAGACAGCCTCACACCTTGGCTGTTCCCAGGGAATCCTGGGGCCCATTGCCATTGCTCTAAGAGGTGCTTCTGGTGTAACTTGAGATATAAATGGGAGTGAGGTCCTGCACATGTGGTTGTTTCTTGCCTGTTTTGTCAGAGGAACAGTCCTGTTCAGAAAGGGGCCTTTTTGAGCATAAATGGCTAATAAACTTTTTGCTCACCTGGAAGTGTTTCATCTCTGAACTTCTTTACTTCTCCACATACAAAAACTAATGTCCTTAGGGATACCAACAAACCATATAGGAATGAAATCAGCAAATTGTGGCCTCCCCTCATTCCCCTCTTGTCTTGTTTCTTCTTTCCTCCCTAAATGGGAAAGTCCCTCGTGTTGCTTAGACTCTCACAGGGGGGCTGTGAGCTCTGTATATGTTAAGGGAGTGGGGCAAATGGTTATATAACTATCCTATTATCACTCAGCTGGTTGGTGGCAAGCCAGTGTAAACCTGGGTCTGACTCCAAAGTCCATGCTTTCGTGTTGGTGCAACTATAGAAAAAAGAAAAAGAAATAATTCCTAGCTCCTTCCCCTCATCTTTTTTTCTTCAGGACAGTCTTACTTTGTTGCCTTCAGTAGAGTGCCGTGGTGTCATAGCTCATAGCAATCTTAAACTCCTGGGCTCAAGTGATTCTCATGCCTCAGCCTCCTATACAGCTAGGACTACAGGTGCCCACCACAATGCCCGATGAGGTCCTGCTCTTGCTCAGGCTGGTCTTGAACCTGTAAGCTCAGGCAATCCACCCACCTTGCCTCTTCTTTTTCCTTCAAAGTTTAGTTCCTCTTGGGTGACCAAACTTCTTCCAAAGGGCCCATAGATGTCCTTTAAAGGAGAATCCCATTAGTTTGGGCAATTTACCTTTATCTTCTTAGAATGCCCTTCCTGCTCAACTGAGCTCTGACACTGGATCCTGCAGTGGTCAGAGCTCCTGTCTTTGGCTATTATACTCTGAACCAAGAAAGTAGGGAAGGAGGTATGACCACATTTCCCAATTTTGAACTCTTATGATACCATTCTGCTTGCTTAGCTATATAGGTATTAATACCAAAAAGATTCTCTACACCAGGCTTGGCACCCAAAGCACAATGGTTACGGCGCCAGCCACATAACACTAAGGGTAGTGGGTTCGAACCCAGCCCAGGCCAGCTGAACACTGCAACAAAAATATATCCAGGCATTGTGGTGGGCACCTGTAATCCCAGCTACTTGGGTGGCTGAGGCAAGAGAATCGCTTAAGCCCAAGAGTTGGAGGTTGCTGTGAGCTGTGACGCCACAGCACACTACCGACGGCGACATAGTGAGACTGTCTCAAAAAGAAAAGATTCTCTGGCTC
>NW_003852438.1:10825692-10828760 GCF_000181295.1 Otolemur garnettii | reverse complement strand
AAAAAAAAAAAAAAAAGAAAAAAGAAAAGAAAACACCACTTTCTACTGTAGCCTTTCCGAGTAGAGGAAAAGGATGCATATGGTTGCCCCTTGGCCCTGCTTTTCCATCTATTTCTCTTTCCCAGCTAAGCCTGGAAATTAGACTCTCATAGCCACATAAATAAATCTTTATTGAAAAAGTACACCATTCAGTATAAATATAATAAATAATCCTCCTCCCCAAACTGCTCCAATGGGGATAAATAATCCCCAAATTTCCCTTCCCATCTAATAAATATTCAACCTTGTCAGCATCATAAGTCAGTCAGTATTGGTAATTTTTCAAATATGCAAGTCCTATTAGAGTTAATGGACTAATTAACTGTTTGGCTCACAGGGGTCTGGGGTGGTAGGTTTTATCTTGACATTGCTGAGCCATGGAGATCTGAGTGCCATCCTTAAGCTGCTGACTTCAGGGACTCAGGGTTGCTGCTCCATGGGCAAAGACTCGGGCAGCTACAGCCACAAAGGCCTGGAGGCTGCGAAGGATCTTGAAGCGGAGAAGGAGACGCTGCCATGGTTGGCTAGGAATGGGGCTTGCAGTATGCTGAGGCTCCCAGTGGTGACCTTCAGGCTGAAAGAACACAGGACACAATCAGAGGAGACTCTAGCCCCTTAACCTCCTAGCCTTTGTCTCTGACACTTGCATGTTCCCATTTTCCAGGTCCCCAGTTCATACCTGCAGGAGTTGGCTGAGGCCCAGTAGAGAGGCATGAAGCTGGCCCACAGGGCCGTCAGGGAGCAGAGGAGGCTCCCCTGTGAAAATATCTGATCCTAGCAACTTCTCATAAAAAAGCAGACCTTGGTGAATCCTTTGCAAACAGAACTAGAGAGAGAAGAAAGCATGAAAGAAGTAGATCCCTCTTCCTACTCCATTCATTGAAGACCCACCCAGTTCCTTATTATTCTCAGACACTTCTGGTTCACCATGCTATCTAGCCATGTTCCCAGTCCCCTCTCTTTTGTGGCCTAGCCTCATCCTAGTGGTACCTGACTATTGTCCTTGAGTCCTTGGGGATCACAACCATCTTCACACTGGATATGGGGAACATCATTTGTAGTCTCTTCATTTCCTTCTTCTCTTAGTAGATCCTGAAATGGAGGGGGGAGTAGGAAGAGTGAAGTAAAATAAGTACTTTTGAACCCTACCAGGACCCTCAGGCCCCTGGCCTTCCCAGAAGCCCCACTCTCCTATCCTATCTCTCTCCCGGATGGCCTTCAACCCTCCAGCTTCTACCCAAGGTCACAGAGTCCTCTGCTGCAGCCTTGGACAGGCTTCTATTTGGTCCCATAGGCTGCCACTCACCATGTGTCCCACAGGTGGATGTGCACTCCAGGCCAGAGTGCAGAGCTTCTGTGAGAGCTGCTGGCCTCGGGCCCAGGCAGGGTTGCTGCCCCCAGGCATAGCCCGGCCCTGAAGAGTCCAGGGCAGCAGCAATAGCAGCATCACAGCTCTGCTTCCCAACATCTTGTTGCCTGCTTCTCAAGTCTGGATGGCTCTCTGCCTTGCAGCCTTATAGAATCTCTGCCCACTTCAACTTGCTCTGAGCCTGATTCTCTGTTTCTGAGTATCTCTGGTTTGGTTCCCCTTGTTCATAGAGTTTCTGAACTGCTTCCTGTTTTTCTCCCTTTGTCTCTGAGTCTCTTTTTAAGGTCCGCCCTTTATACCAGCAGGTGACTCACAGCAGGTGGGATTCCCCTCCCTGCATCATCCCCCTGTGGGGAGCCCAGGTATGCAGCCTCAGTTCCACGGGAAATGAGTCGTGTGGTTGCTGTGGCTGGAGGCCTGGGATGGGACACATGTGTGATGCTCTCCAGGAATCGAAATGGCTGTGGAAGAGGGGGTTGAGGGGAGTAATGACTATTTAAATTAATCTGGTCTCAAGTTCCTTCCTGTTCAATCTTTCTCTGATCTTTTTGCCTCTCAAAGCTATACCACTACCCCACCCCAAACCTTATTTCCTCATGTCCCGCCTGAGGAAAAACCAAAAGTATTATTCATCTCCCAATAGCATGCTCAGTTCAATTTGAAATGAAGTTTGATTCCTACCTGATGCCCCCCATCTAGGAATAAAGGACTTCTTTTTCTTCACTGGAAACAGCCTTATTTTCACTAGATGGTTCTGGTTTCATAGGAGAGCAGGCACTTTGTGAACTAGGAAGCCATATGAACGCAGCCTGAGGTCTTATTGCTTCCGGAAGGTTAGAAGGGCTCTGTGGGAAGAATGGGTTTTTTTGCAATTTTTGGCTGGGGCTGGGTTTGAACTCGTCACCTTCCGCACATGGGGCCGGCGCCCTACTCCTTTTTTTTTTTTTGAGACAGAACCTCAAGCTGTCCCCCTGGGTAGAGTGCTGTGACATCACAGCTCACAGCAACCTCCAACTCCTGGCTCAAGCAAGTCTACTGCCTCAGCCTCCCAATAGCTGGGACCACAGGCACCCGCCACAACACCTGGCTATTTTTTGGTTACAGCCATCATTGTTGTTTGGTGGGCCCAGGCTGGATTCGAACCCGCCACCTTAGGTGTATGTGGCTGGCGCCTTGAGCCTCAGGGGCCACCCGGGAAGAGTGTTACTGGTTAAGAACACTTGATTCTTCAGCCCTAGCAGCCTAAGTTCTCATGGGCTCTGTGGGATCCAGGTAATGTTTTTCCTGGATTCCAGCATAAGCAAGGGCTGGAAATTCAGCTTAGATATTCGAGCACTCAAGCCCTATCCTGTGGCTGGAAGGCCCCGGAGTTCTAGGTAGTCAAAGGTATGTAGTGTCTTTGACTCTGCTATTCCTTCAGTCTATTGCATCCCTGGGTAAAATCCATTGTCACCGATTTCATCACCCTCCCTGATGCAACATCTAGTGAAACAACTGAGGTTGTGAGGTTGGATGTGGGAGTAGAGAGTGGTCCAAAGTTGGGACTGCCCCAACCCCAGTGGAGGGTCCCAGAAGAATTCGGGTGTCCGAATGAGGCCATAGGTGACCACACAGCTGGCCCCTCAACCTTCCCCAGGAGGTTGACTCTTTTTTTTTTTTT
>NW_003852438.1:10824161-10825508 GCF_000181295.1 Otolemur garnettii | reverse complement strand
TGTTGTTTGGCGGGTCTGGGCTGGGGATTCGAACCCGCCACCTTAGGTGTACGTGGCTGGCGCCTTAGCCGGTTGAGCTATAGGCGCTGAGCCGGTTGACTCTTTTCTTCTGAGAAACTTGCCCTCAATGGAGGTCTTCCTTACCCTAGAGTTATTCAAAACTGTCCAGTGAAACTTCAGGTTCAAATATTATGATTCTGTGGTAAATCTACCCTTTGGATGAAAACAGTGCCAGCATCAAAGAATTATCTCAGTTTGGGTAAGAAATGGCTTGCCTTTTCCTACATTGGGTGGACACAAATGGAATAAGAAAATTGGAGGGAGGGGCATAGAGGAGTTCACTTCACTTGTATATAATGTCTCCTGTGCTCTTCCCACCTCTGGCCCCCATTCTGGGAGTCCTCAAAGATAGGAGGTGAAAGGTGAAAAGCAAGAGGAGGAAGTGGAGCTCTGGAGGGTGGGATGAGAGGGCTAAGGGTGAGTTGGAGGCACGGGGCTCTGCCTCTTTGTTTCACTTCCTGGTCCTGCAGGAGTTGGGTAGGAAGCAGCGTTGGTGGGGAGACTGTGGGACTGTTGTGTGGCAGGAACTACTTCCAGGGCTACATCTGATCTGGAGCTGCAAGAAGCCCTTGACGTCAGCTGGGGTTCAACCGTTATGCAAATCACATTCACAAGACACTCCTAGGCAGGCCTTTCCAGTTGGATGCCCAGACTCCCAATCCAGTTGAAGTTCCCCCAGGTGGCTAATAATGATCCTGATATTTATCCAACTCTCGCTTTATGCCAAGTACTTTGTCTAGCACTTTACGTGTAATAAACCATTTAATTCTCACAACAAACCTGTAAGATAGGTACTATTACTATCCCCACATTACAAATGAGACTGAGGTACAGACATAAGTGATGAGTGATCTTTAACCAAGATCACAGAGCTACTAAGTGGCTGAAATTCTAAGGTAGAAAATCTGGCTCCAGCCAGGTGCAGTGGCTCACACTTGTAATCCCAGCACTCTAGGAGGCTGAAGCAGGTGGATTGCCTGAGCGAGAGCAAAAAGCTGTTTCTAAAAAATAGCCAGGTGTTGTGGCGGGTGCTTAAAATCCCAGCTACTCAGGAGGCTACAGCAAGAAAACTGCTTGAGCCCAAGAGTTAAGAGGTTGCTGTGAGCTATGACACCAGAGCACTCTACCAAATGCAACAAAGTGAGACTCTGTCTCAAGAAAAAAGAAAATCTGGCTCCAGATCTTGCATTTTTTCTTTTATTACACAGAGTCTCATTCTGTTGCTCTGAGTAGAGTGCTGTGGCATCATAGCTGACAGCAACCTTAAACTCTTAGGCTTGGCTCGGC
>NW_003852438.1:10818013-10820930 GCF_000181295.1 Otolemur garnettii | reverse complement strand
AAAAGAGAGAGAGAGAGAAATGCTTTAAAACTGTATCCTCTATGAGGAATTTCTCCCACCAGAGTCCCTCTACCTGGCCTTTAGAAACAGTAACAACAGCTGGTTGAGGTGGGGAACCTACGACCTTTTAGGAAATGTGACCTTCCTGGTCCTTAAGTTCAGCCTTTTGACTGAATCCAAATTTTACATGCATCCTATTATTCGAAGGCGCGCTGCAGAGAACAAAAAAGCTTTTACTGCCTCACTTATTGCTTAAAAACCAACGCTCTTGAAATCAGAAAGCTGCAGGTTTCCCACCCCATTCCAAAGAAATTTAAGCTTGCAGACCCCAAGAACCCGTCAGAATAACTGTTGATGGTAAATCCGTTTAAGTTTGGAGAACGCAAACTTTTCAGTTTGCCGTTCTCAGCCCCCTCTGAGAGACTGTCCTGCTCCATGGGACAGGGGAATTTGATGGCCAGTGGTCCTGTTCCCTGGGAATGTCACCAGGGCCTCTAGGGAGGGAACAAACACAGATGGGAGTTTCACACGGATGCCTTCAGAATCGCAGAAGATGCGGCCACTTGGGCCGCATCAAGAATGTGGCTCCCGCTTCCTTTTTTCTCTCCCATATCTAGAAATGACAGGAAATAACAGCGACTTTCGGGGGCAGCAGGGTCAGAGGTTGCAGAGTAGCTCCCCAGAACCGCGGGCAGAGGGGGTGAACTAGGTTACGCTGGGAATGCCCAGCGATCGATTCCCAGGACTTTGCCTTGGGATCCCCTTATTCTAAAGAGATCCTAAAGTTACTGGAAGCATAAAATTTCGTTTTCCAAGTCTAGTTCTAATTTTATTCAAGAAAAAAAAATTTTTTTTTTAGACAGAGCCTCAAACTATCGCTGTGGGTAGAGCGCTGCAACATCACAGCTCACAGCAACCTCCAACTCCTGGGTCAAGCGTTTCTCCCGCCTCCGCCTCCCAAGTAGCTGGGACTACAGGCGCCCGCCACAACGCCGGCTGTTTTTTACTTGTAGCCGTTATTATTGTTTGGCGGGTCCAGGCTGGATTCGAACCCGCCAGCTCAGGTGTATGTGGCAGGCACCTTAGCCGCTTGAGCCACAGGCGCCGAGCCCAAGAAAAATTTTTAAAAGAATTATTTTTTACAAAACCTGACAAACCCAGACTCTGGCGTCGTTTGTCCCGAACGGCGCCCCGTAACCTTGTTTTGGTCTCGTTCTGCGTCACACGCCTTCTCCCGGAGCGCGCCTGTACCTAGCTCCTTCTGATTGGCTTAGTCGCGCCCAAGCCCTTCCTGATTGGAAGCCGCAACTGGGAGTCCGGTCCTTCCCGCCATAAGGTTAGAGTGAGCCCGAGGTGTGGGGGAGAACTGGGGAAACTGGAAATTCCCACGGAGCTGACGGCGTTTGTGCTCCCCCTACTCGTTTTAATTCCACGATCTCCAAAATGCCCGCCATGGAGAAATCTTGGTAATGACCTATTCCCCGTAAGCATCCCAGGAACACTTCTGACCCTTGCCCTGTCTCTCCCCTCACGACGACGGGGGAGAATTCTGAGTAACTGATTTCTCTGGTTCCCCGAGAGAATTCTGGGTAGCTAGCCGTTTCCATTACCTTCCCCTACCCCCGCCTCAATTGCGAGTTACTGGCCATTAGTGTTCTACCCTAGAGGATCCTGGGTAATTATCACAGAGGATTCTGGGAAACTGACTTCTCTGGTTCTCCTCACCCCCTCCCCAATTCTGGGAAACAAGTACCTTACACCTGTCTTCCTATTCAAATCCTGCAATTCCTGCTCCTTTTCCCTGGGGGGTTCAGGGCTGAACCTGGAGAGTGAGCAGTTCTGGAAGATGAGAATTAAGGTGGATGGTCGGGTGGTGGGGAGTACAGAGGGCCAAGAGGAGGAGAGGGAGGGACAGTAGTTTTACCAACTCCGGCCCATTGCCTGTCCCCCTTTTTCATTCTCAGCCTGGCAGTTTCATTCCTTCTGCCTGCCTCATTTTCCTCCCCCATACTCCCACATAACTAGATGACTTAAGTACCAGTACTTGGGCTTACCCCTGACTCAGCTACCTCTTTCCCCTTGCAGGCCGGGATGTCCATTCTAGGCCCATCGGTGCTGTCCTGCTGAAAGTTTGGTCAGGGACTGTGGCAAGGAAGGGTGTGGCACAGGCCTAATCAGCTGTCATCGTCATCATGAACTTTGAGGGTCTAGATCCTGGACTGGCAGAGTATGCCCCTGCCATGCATTCTGCCTTGGACCCTGTCCTGGATGCCCACCTGAACCCAAGTCTGCTACAGAATGTGGAGCTGGACCCAGAGGGAGTGGCCTTGGAGGCTCTTCCCGTCCAGGAGTCAGTGCACATAATGGAAGGTGTCTACTCTGAATTGCACAGTGTGGTGGCTGAAGTGGGAGTGCCTGTCTCCGTCTCCCACTTTGACTTGCATGAGGAGATGCTGTGGGTGGGGAGCCATGGGGTAAGAACTGTACTCCCTTTGTGAGGGCTGAAAGGAGATGGTGAGGGGTTTTATGTGGTATTGGCCCAAAGGCAGGTGCTTTGCAAGGAGGCAGAACTGAATTAAAATTAATGAGGGAGTTAGCTGATCAAGACGAAAGGAGAGTAGTGGAGGAAGAGGGAGAATCAAGCGTCCAAGATAAATTGTATAGGTATTCTTTGTCAGAAGGCATCCACTTTTGTCACAGTTTGCCCATCCCATGTTTTGATTAATCTTGATAATTGTACCCATCACTTACTCTGAAGTCATCCATATCCGATCTCTAATGCCCTTTCTGTTTTCCTTTTTGATTATTATGGAATGTTTAATGAATGTTCCTGCATATCTTACAGGGAATCATTTTGTCTTCTCTGATTGATTTTACTCTTAGAGTAGTTATCAGTGCTAATTTTTTTTTTTTTTTT
>NW_003852438.1:10811558-10815428 GCF_000181295.1 Otolemur garnettii | reverse complement strand
TGCCTTTTGCTCAGGCTGGTCTTGAACCTATGAGCACCTGCCTTGGCCTCCCCGAGTACTAGGACTACAGGCATGGGCCATTGCACCCAGCCCATATGCTTTGTTGAGAGAGCTTGGACATGATCCTTCAGGTCACTAAGGGATTTTTTTTTTGAGACAGTTTCACTATGTCGCCCTCGGTAAAGTGTCATGGCGTCACAGCTCACAGCAACTTCACTCTTGGGCTCAAGTGATTTTCTTGCCTCAGCTTCCCAAGTAGCTGGGACTACAGGTGCCCACCACAATGCCCAGCTATTTATTTTATTTTATTTATTTTTTTTTTTTTGGTGGTGGTTGTCGTCGTTTGGCAGGCCCAGGCCAGGTTTGAACTGTCAGCTCTGATGTATGTGGCTTTCATTTATTTATTTATTTTTGAGACAGAATCTCACTCTGTCACCCTTGGTAGAGTACTATGGCGTCATAGCCCACAGCAAGCTCAAATTCTTGGTCTCAAGCAATCCTCTTGCCTTAGCCTCCTAAGTAGCTGCAACTACAGGTGCCCACCACAACACCTGGCTGTTTTTTAGAGATGAGTTGCTCTTTACTCAGCATGTTCTTTTTTTTCTTTCTTTCTTTTCTTTTTCTTTTCTTTTTTTTTTGAGACAAAGTCTCAAGCTGTTGCCCTGGTTAGAGTGCCAGGGCATCACTGCTCATAGCCACCTCAATCTCTTGGGCTCAAGCAATTCTCTTACCTCAGCTTCCCAGTAGATGAGACTATAGGCACCAGCTACTCAGTGTGTTCTTTTTTGTTGTTGTTGCCGTTTTTGACCAGAGCCAGGTTTGAACCTGCCACCTCTGGTATATGGGGCCAGTGCCCTACTCCTTGAGCTACAGGTGCCACGCTACTCAGTGTGTTCTTTTTTTTTTTGAGACAGAGCCTCAAGCTGTCCCCCTGAGTAGAGTACTGTGACATCACAGCTTACAGCAACCTCCAACTCCTGGGCTCAAGCAAGTCTCCTGCCTCCGCCTCCCAAATAGCTGGGACTACAGGCGCCTGCCACAAGGCCTGGCTATTTTTTGGTTGCAGCCATCATTGTTTGGCAGGTCTGGGCTGAATTTGAACCCACCACCTTAGGTGTATGTGGCTAGCGCCTTAGCTACTTGAGCCATAGGCGCTGAGCCACTCAGTGTGTTCTTAAATGAACTGAGCTCAGGTAATACACCCATCTCAGGTCAGAGTGCTGGGATTACAGGCGTGAGCCACCACACTCAGCCCCACTAAAGAGTTTTCATCTAGAATGACAAGGTCTATTTGCGACCTAGGTGGAATTCTAAGGTAGCCAACATAGAGTTTGATTTAAGGAGGATGGGGCAGGACTCAGATCAGTTTGCAGCCTGTCGTAGTAATTCACATAAAATATGAAGGCTAGCTCAGCACCTGTGGCTCAAGTGGCTAAGGCACCAGTCATATACATCTAAGGTGGCAAGTTCGAATCCAGCCTGGGCCCGCCAAACAACAATGATGGCTGCAGCCAAACAAATAGCCAGGCGTTGTGGCGGGCACCTGTGTCCCAGCTACTTGGGAGGCTGAGGCAGGAGACTCGCTTGAGCCCAGGAGTTGGAGGTTGCTGTGAGTTGTGATGCCATGGCACTCTATCCAGGGGGATAGCTTGGGGTTCTGTCTCAAAAAAAAAAAAATATATATATATGAAGGCTGTGGGAAGCACCTTCTCTTAGAGATGGGTACAAAAGAATAGATTTAGGAAATAATTAGGAAACAAAATAAGTAGGAGTTGACTATCAGATCATAACAAAGATAATAATCAGAAGAATTGAAATGGGAGAGCTGGGTGTGGTAGCTCACACCTGTAATTTTAGCACTCTGAGAATCCGAGGTAGGAGGATTGCTTGAGATGAGTTCTAGAACAGCCTGAGCAGATACTCCATCTCTACTTAAGGTAGAAAAATTAGCCAGATGTGATGGCAGGCACCTGTAGTCCTAGCTATTCAGGAGGCTGAGGTAGGGGGATCACCTAAGCCCAGGAGTTTGAGGTTGCTGTAAGTTAGGCTGACACCAGGGCACTCTAGCCTGGGTAATGAGAGTGAGGCTCTATCTCTAAAAAGTAAAGAATTGAAATGGGGTAAAAATGATGAATTTAATATAGGATATAATCAATGTGAGTTTCTGATGGGATATCTAAGAAGAGATATTAGTCATCCCTTGGCATCATAGGGGTTTGGTTCTAGGAACCCCCTTCAGATACCAAAATCAGAGGATGCTTAAGTTCCTAATAAAAAATGTTTTCGTAAGGCTGGGCACGGTGACTGTGGCTTAAAAATAAATAAATAATAAAGTGGTGTGGTATTTGCATAGAACCTGTGCACATCTTCCCATATACTTTAAATCATCTCTAGATTACTTATACCTAATACAATGTAGATGCTGTATAAATAGTGGGTTTGTTTGTTTTTTTTGAGACAGTCCCACTATGTCACCTTCAGTAGACTGCCATGGCATCACAGCTCACAGCAACCTCAAACTCTTGGGCTTAAGTGATCTTCTTGCCTCAGCCTCCCAAGTAGCTGGGACTACAGGCTCCCACCACAAAACCCAGCTATTTTTATAGACAAGGGTCTCACTATTGCTCAGGCTGGCCTCAAACCAGTGTGCTCAGGGCAACCTTGGCCTCCCAAGTGCTGTGATTACAGGCATGAGCCACCGTACCTGGCTCTAAATAGTGTATTTTTTCATTTAGTTTAGTATAGTTTAAGACAGAGTCTCAAGCTGGGCATGGTGGCTCATACCTGTAATCCTAACACTTTGAAAGCTGAGGTGAGTGGATTGTCTGAGCTCACCAGTTTGAGTCCAGCCTGAGCCAGAGAAAGACTTCATCTCTAAAAAAATTACTGAGCATAGTGGCAGGCACTTGTAGTCCCAGCTACTCAGGAGGCTGAGACAAGAGAATCGCTTGAGCCCAAGAGTGTGAGGTTGCTGTGAGCTGTGATGCCACGCACCCTACCAGGGTGACAAAGTGAGACTGTCTCCAAAAAAAAAAAGACAAGAGTGGTAGAGTGTCGTGACATCAGAGCTAACAGCAACCTCACACTCTTGGGCTCAAGCAATTCTCTTGTCTTAGCCTCCTGAGTAACTGAGACTACAAGCACCTGCCACAACACGTGGCGGTTTTTTAGAGATGGCGTCTTGCTCTTGCTCAGGCTGGTCTCGAATTTGTGAGCTCAGGTAGTCCACCCACCTCCACCTCCCAGAGTGTTAGGATTATAGGCATGAGCTACTGGGCCTGGCCCTTAAATTTGTATTTTTTAAATTGTCGAGTTTTTTTCCTTTGAATATTTTTGATCTCTAGTTGGTTGAATCCATGGCTATGGAACCTGCATATTGAGACCACTGACTGCATTTGGATGTATGTCTGAACCTTAAGGCAACAGTCTGGGCTAGGGAAGGAGATAAGAATTGATTAGCTTTAATAGCGGGGTATTGTGGTGGGCGATTGTATTCCCAGTTATTTGGGAGGCTGAGGCAGGAGGGTTGCTTGAACCAAAGAGTTTTAGATTGCTGTGATCTAGGCTAACTCCTCAGTACTACAGCCTGGGGCAATAGAGTGAGACTCTGTCTCAAAAAGAAAGAAAAAATAATTTGTTAGCTTTAAGATGTATGGTTAAGGGCGGCACCTGTGGCTCAAAGGAGTAGGGTGCCAGCCCCATATGCTGGAGATGGCAGGTTCAAACCCAGCCCCGGCAAAAAACAAAAACAAAAACAAAAAATGATTAAAAACTTCAGCATGGGCTCGGCGCCTGTGGCTCAACCGGCTAAGGCGCCAGCCACGTACACCTACGGTGGGGGGTTCGAATCCCCAGCCCGGACCCGCCAAA
>NW_003852438.1:10807756-10810520 GCF_000181295.1 Otolemur garnettii | reverse complement strand
AAAAAAAAAAAATGAGGTTGAGTTTACAAAAATACTTTGTAAACAGACACAAAACACAATCTTATTATCACTAAGATTGAATGGTTCCTAGCTTTATGCCTCAGTTGCTCCTAGTCATAAAGGCCAAGCAAGAAAAGAGAAAAGCTGAGCCATGTCTGGTCCCTGACCTGGATGTGGAATGGCCATGCCCTTCCATTCAGGGTGTCTCTGTCATCTTTGTCCTCTACAGGGCCATGCCACTTCTTTTTTTGGCCCAGCCTTGGAGCGATACTCATCCTTTCAGGTCAATGGCAGTGATGACATTCGGCAGATCCAGAGCATGGAGAATGGTATCCTTTTTCTCACCAAGAACAACCTCAAGTACACGGCCCGTGGGGGCCTCATTGTATTTGATTACTTGTAAGTGGCTTCTATGCTTTGAGCTGGGAGAAGGGGTACTTCATAGGCTAAGGGATTGGCAGATTGTGAGACCCTGGCGCTTTAGCTTTTCCTCTCCTCAACAGGCTGGATGAGAGTGAGGATATGCACAGTCTTCTACTGACCGACAGCAGTATGCTACTCATTGGTGGGCTGCAGAACCACATATTGGAGATTGATCTTAACACTGTTCAGGAAACTCAGAAGGTACAATCCTGGGGCAGGAACCCTATCCAGGGCCTGAGGTTATTGGGGGATCAGGGTGTACTTGGGCTGGTGATGCGCCTGAATTGTTTATGTGACCTTTTCTGCTCCTTTGGTCTGTGGAAAAAATTTTCTCACTGGTTTTTCCTACTTGCCTCTTCAGTATGCAGTTGAGACACCTGGAGTCACCATCATGAGACAGACAAATCGCTTCTTTTTCTGTGGCCACACATCTGGCAAGGTGCCCAAGTTCCATTTCTTCTCTCACCACAGGACCCTGTTTCACTAGATATCTGATTGGGCTGTGCTCTCCCTCAACTCTTAGGGTATAGTTGGATTGGAGATGAGGGATGAAAAGAGTAAATTTACTTCCTATTCAGCCATGTTATTCTGTGAGATTGTATTGCAGTCTGATGTTTTCTATTCTGATGGGGTCCCTTGGAGGCAAAAGGGTAAAAAAGAGTTCTCTTTCTGGTTCCATCTAGCTCTTGGCTTCTCTGTTTCCCTTTTCTGGACTGTAATTATCCATATCCAACCTAGAGCCTTAGTTCCTTTGGTGAGGACCTCACAGGATTAGGCAGGTAGGAGGTACTCTTCTTGATAACCGAATTAGCAGATAACTGAGTTGTCTTCTTCAGATTTCCCTGCGAGACCTCCGTACTTTTAAGGTGGAGCATGAGTTTGATGCCTTCTCAGGGAGTCTGTCAGATTTTGACGTGCATGGCAACCTGCTAGCTGCCTGTGGCTTCTCCAGCCGCCTCACCGGCCTGGCCTGTGACCGTTTCCTCAAGGTTTATGATTTGCGCATGATGCGTGCCATCACGCCACTCCAAGTACATGTGGATCCTGCCTTCTTGCGCTTCATTCCTACATACACTTCTCGTCTTGCTATCATCTCTCAGTCAGGTATGGACCTATAGGATTGGGTAGGAGGAATGGATGAGAAAAGGGGAACTAGTCACAAAAGGTGTACTTTTCTAGAAACCTCTTTGTTGGGAAAAGATACAGCCTTTCATTGGGGTCCCAGGATTTCTTTTCTTTCTTTTTTTTTTTGAGACAGAGTCTCATGCTGTTGTTCTTGGTAGAGTGCCCTGGCATCATACCTTACAGCAACCTCAAACTCCTGGGCTCAAGTGATCCTCATTTCCTTTTTTTTTTTTTTTTTTGAGACAAGGTCTCACTTTGTCACCCTCAGTAGAGTGCAGTGTCATCATAGCTCACAGCAACCTCCAAATCTTGGGCTCAAGGGATTCTCTTCCCTCAGCCTCCCAAGTAGCTGGGACTATAGGCACCTGTCACAATGCCCAGCCATTATAATTTTTTTTTTTTGAGACAGAGTCTCAAGCTGTTGCCTGTGGTAGAGTGCTATGGCATCACAGCTCACAGCAATCTTAAACTCTTGTACTTAAGCAATTCTCTTGCCTTGTCCTCCCAAGTAGCTGGGATTATAGGTGCCCATCACAATGCCCAGCTATTTTTTGGTTACAGTTGTCATTGTTGTTTTAGCTGGCCCAGGCCGGGTTTGTACCTTCCCAGCCTTGGTGTATGTGGCCAGCACCCTACACACTGAGTTATGGGCACTGCCTGCCTGGCTATTTTTACAGATGAGAGTCTCGCTCTTGCTCAGGTTGGTCTCAAACTTGTGAGCTCAGGGCATTTCACCTGCCTGGGCCTCCCAGAGTGCCAGGATTATAGGTGTGAGCCATCACGCCCAGCCCATCAAGCAATCCTCTTGCCTCAGCCTCCTGTAGCTGATACAACCGGTATGCACCACAATGCCTGGCTAATTTCATTATTTTTTTAGTGGAGATGGGGTCTCATTCTTGCTCAGGCTGATCTTGAATTCCTGAGTTCAAGTGATATACCCACCTTGGCCTACCAAAGTGCTGTGATTACAGGTGTGAGCCACTATGCCTAGCTGGGGTCCCAGGACTTCACATCAGTTTGATCAGAGATTAGGGCTTTTATTTTGTCCTTCAGTGTGAAGAATGTGGAAAAAGATAAAGATGGAATAAGCAAAGTATCATGCCTGTAATCCTAGCACTCTGGGCTCGGCGCCTGTGGCTCAAGCGGCTAAGGCGCCAGCCACATACACCTAAGCTGGCGGGTTCGAATCCCCAGCCCGGGCCCGCCAAACAACAAT
>NW_003852438.1:10805553-10806969 GCF_000181295.1 Otolemur garnettii | reverse complement strand
TTTTTTTTGGGGGGGGGGGTGACAGCATCTCACTATGTTGCCCTCAGTAGAGTGCTGTGGCATTACAGTTCACAGCAACCTCTAACTCTTGAGCTTAAGCGATTCTCTTGACTCAGCCTCCCAAGTAGCTGGGACTGTAGGTGCCCGCCACAATGCCCAGCTATTTGTTTGTTGCAGTTGT
Source organism: Otolemur garnettii (assembly GCF_000181295.1). Lineage (NCBI taxonomy): Eukaryota > Metazoa > Chordata > Mammalia > Primates > Galagidae > Otolemur > Otolemur garnettii. Next base: position 10,806,788 of record NW_003852438.1, on the reverse strand, counting down.
CGTTGTTTAGTTGGCCTCGGCTGGGTTTGAACCCACTAGCCTCACTGCATGTGGCCATCACCATAACCACTGTGTTATGGGTGCCAAGCCAGACAACATTCTTTTTATCTCTTGGCATGGATTTGGGACCCATGTTGCCTTGATATCAGGGGAAGAGGGCCTTAAAAGGATAGCTCTCTTTCTCTTTCTAGGGCTCAGTAGATTTCTTCCTCCCTCCTAGGACAGTGCCAATTCTGTGAACCCACAGGCCTGGCCAACCCAGCAGACATCTTTCATGTGAATCCTGTGGGGCCTTTGCTAATGACGTTTGATGTGTCAGCCAGCAAGCAGGCCCTGGCCTTTGGGGATTCTGAAGGCTGTGTGCACCTCTGGACTGATTCTCCTGAGCCTTCCTTCAACCCCTATTCCCTTGAGACTGAGTTTGCCTTGCCCTGTCTTGTGGACTCACTGCCTCCTCTGGACTGGAGCCAGGACCTGCTGCCTCTTTCCCTCATCCCTGTCCCACTTACCACTGACGCACTTCTCTCTGATTGGCCTGCTGCCAACTCTGCTCCAGCTCCCAGGTTGTACTGCACTTCTGGGCCCAAAGGAGGGAAGGGGAAAGGGCCAAGATACCAGAATATACAGATAGTCCTATTATTATTCTACTATTTTCTTGATTTTTATCTACCTTCAATATTTTTTTTTCTTGGCCCTTGGGTGTTGGGGAGTGGTTGGGTAGAGAACACAACCGTTCAAGCCCTAGAACTGTACTGGATTATAGGCGAGCACCACCTGTGGATGCAGAGATTCTGCGCACCATGAAGAAGGTGGGCTTCATTGGCTATGCACCCAACCCCCGCACCAGGCTGCGTAATCAGGTATGTTCAGAGTGCAGAGCGTCAGCACCCACATCAGTTTCCTAGCATTTCTTCTATTTTTTTCCTTTAGTAGTCTTTTTTTGGTTTTGGACAGTTGGTAAAGCTTTTGGGGGCTTGCTTTATTAAAGGAACTATGCTAGGTGTTAGGGAGGGTTCAAAGACTAAGAAGACAGAGTGTTTGCTCTAAAGAAGTTAGTATTTGGTTGGTGAAGGTAAGACATAGCCATTTCAGAAATTATTTATAACTGTTGTTAAAAACTAGAGGAATGTTGGGGCAGTACCTGTGGCTCAAGGACTAGGGCGCCGACCCCATATGCTGGAGGTAGTGGGTTCAAACCCAGCCCCAGCCAAAAACTGCAAAAAAAAAAAAAAAAA
>NW_003852438.1:10799729-10804977 GCF_000181295.1 Otolemur garnettii | reverse complement strand
AAAAAAAAAAAAAAAAAAGCCTAGACTGAGAAGCCTTGAATACCATTGTGTAGTGGAAGAAGTAATGCACTAAAGCATTCTGGGAGTGTTAGTTTGGTGCTCACATGCTGGACAGAGTGATCACAGAGAGATGAGCATGGAAGCCATCTCAGTTGTCCACTTGTGATGCAGTAGAGTGATGGCAATGGAAATAAAAAGGAAGGAAGGAGTAGATGCTGAGAATGCTCGGAAAAGAGATGGTTCAGGATTTGGTTGTTATTTCAATGTTGGGATAAAGGTGGGGGGGTCAGCCAAAGATGACAAAACATCCAACAAGCTTGCCTCTTTTTAAAATTCCTAGATTCCTTACCGACTGAAGGAGTCAGACAGTGAATTTGACAGCTTCAGCCAGGTCACTGAGTCACCAATAGGGCGGGAAGAAGAGCCACATCTCCACATGGTTTCTAAGAAATACCGCAAGGTGCTGGGGGACATTAGGCAGGGGTCCTGTGAAATGTTGGGAAAAGTACCTGGGGAAAGGGGTCATAAGAGAAAGGGTTGAAGGACTAAGTCAGGAGGCCTTCACCTCCTTCCCTGGGCTTCTAGAAAGGTTATGCCTACTGGGAAGATTCAGGGACTCTGAGAGTATCCTCATCTTGCTCAGACTATTTCTACCTCAGGTGACCATTAAATATTCCAAGCTAGGGCTAGAGGACTTTGACTTCAAACACTACAATAAGACCCTGTTTGCTGGATTAGAGCCTCACATCCCCAATGCATACTGTAACTGCATGATCCAGGTAAGAGTTGGGTATTTCTACAACTTGAACATGCCTCTTGCCTTTTCTTCCTCATGGCCCTTCAACCCTGTGCTTTCTGGGTTTCCTTAACCAAACCTGCTTTACCATGACCTTTACCTTTCTTTCTTTTCCTTCAAAACCTCCAAGTCTCCTCTGTGAGCTCCAATGCTTTCATGGACTTCTGCTTTATAGTTCCCATCAGATCACTTACCCTATGCATTTTGCCTCCCTGTCCCAGTTTCCTACACCAGCTCTCCTGCTCTTGCCTCCAGGTGCTCTATTTCCTGGAACCTGTTCGCTGTCTAATCCAGAACCACCTTTGCCAGAAGGAATTCTGCCTGGCATGTGAGTTGGGCTTTCTATTCCACATGTTGGACCTCTCTCGTGGTGACCCTTGTCAGGTTAGTGCCTGGAGACCCAAGACCCTTAAAATGGAAGCAGAAGAAGGGAGGTGGTTAGGGACATTGTAGTGCAGGTGGCTATAAAAGAAAATAAAAGGCTGGGCCCAGTGGCTCACGCCTGTAATCTTAGCACTCTGGGAGGCCAAGGCAAGTAGATTGCCTGAACTCCTGATTTTAAGACCAGCCAGAGCCAGAGCGAGACTTCATCTCTTAAAGAAATAGCCGGACATTGAGGTAGGCACCTGTAGTCCCAGCTACTTGGAAGGCTGAGGCAAGAGAATCGCTTAAGAGTTTGAGGTTGCTGTGAGCTGTGATGCCATGTCACTCTACCAAGAGTGACAACATGAAATTGTCTCAAAACAAACAAAAAAAGGCCAGGCAAGGCGGCTCATGCCTGTAATCCTAGCACTCTGAGAGGCCAACGCACGTGGATTATCTGAGCTCATAGGTTGGAGACCAGCCTGAGCCAGAGCAAGACCCACTCCATCTCTTTTTTTTTTTTTGAGACAGAGCCTCAAGCTGTCCCCGTGGGTAGAGTGCTGTGGCATTATAGCTCACAGCAACCTCCAACTCCTGGGCTCAAGCGAGTCTCTTGCCTCCGCCTCCCAAGTAGCTGGGACCACAGGCGCCCGCCACAACGCCCGGCTGTTTTTTGGTTGCAGCCGTCATTGTTGTTTGGCAGGTCCGGGCTGGATTTGAACCCATCTCTTAAAAAATAGCCAGGCATTTTGGCAGGCACCTATAGTCCAACTACTTGGGAAGCTGAGGCAAGAGGATCACTTGAACCCAAGAGTTTGAGGTTGCTGTGAGCTGTGACACCATGGCACTCTACCAAGGGCGACAAAGTGATAATCTGTCTCAAAAGAAAAAAAAAAGAGAGAGAGAAAATAAAAATAACATCAACATGCTTCCAGGGCAATAATTTTCTTCGGGCATTCCGTACCATTCCTGAGGCCTCAGCCCTTGGTCTGATCCTGGCTGACTCAGATGAGGCTTCAGGGAAGGGCAATCTGGCCAGGCTCATTCAGAGGTGGAATCGCTTCATTCTCACTCAACTGCATCAGGATATGCAGGAGCTGGAAGTACCACAGGCTTATCGAGGTGCCGGAGGCAGGTATGGATTCAGGACAGGAATACTTAAAGCCACTGTGACAGGCCAGGCCACTTTGTAACTTAATGGGTCTGCTAACTCCCTCAGTGTGTATATATTGCCCTTTCTACTCTCAGCAGCTTTTGCTCATCTGGGGACTCTGTCATTGGGCAGCTATTCAGCTGTGAGATGGAGAACTGCAGCCTGTGCCGCTGTGGCAGTGAGACCGTGCGAACCTCTTCCACCCTGCTCTTCACACTCTCCTACCCTGATGGTAGCAACAATAGTATGCCCTGCAGCTGGGTTGGGAATGGTCCCCCAGATGTCTTGTGATATCAAGGGAAGACATGTTGGGGAGCTAACTGTGGATAGAGGGGAGAACCAGGAGTTACGCATGCAATTTCCCCTCAGATAAAACTGGGAAGAACTATGACTTTGCTCACGTATTGAAACGAAGCATCTGCCTAGAACAGAATACACAGGCCTGGTGTGACAACTGTGAAAAGTACCAGCCCACGGTGAGTAGGCGGTTGCGCTGGACTAGAGTTCTGCCATGTTGGAGACTAAGCTACCATCTCATGTGGGGCTGGCTGTGTCAGCACTGCCACCCAGGCATCTCTGGGGAGTAGAGGAACCCCAGTTCAGGAAGCAGACCCAAGTTTTTGTCAGGCTTCTTTTCCCTGTATGCTCCTGCCATTCCTTGTTTTGTCCTCTTAAGATTCAGACTCGCAACATCCGCCATCTGCCAGATATTCTTGTCATCAATTGTGAGGTAAACAGCTCGAAAGAGGCTGATTTTTGGAGAATGCAGGCTGAGGTAAGGACCAGTCTAAAAACAGGGCTTTTAAGGAATATTTCATTTTCTTCCCCTTCTGACCTCCATAAATGGTTATATTCTAAAGAATGTTTTTCCTTAGATGTTTTTCCTTTGTGTTCAGTTTGCTTTCAAGGTGGCAGTAAAGAAACATGGTGGGGAAATCTCCAAGAACAAGGAATTTGCTTTGGCTGATTGGTAGGTGCTACCTTGGGAGTTGTCAAAGGGTTGAACTACCCAGTGGCTTCTCTTGTTACTGGCTAGATCTTTTCAGAACACAGTTCCAATTCTTCTGACCTGATAGGAAGGAACTAGGGAGTCCAGAGGGTGTGCTGGTGTGTCCTTCCATTGAGGAGCTGAAGAACATCTGGCTTCCTTTCTCCATTCGCATGAAGATGACCAAGAACAAAGGACTGGATGTTTGCAATTGGACTGATGGGGATGAGGTACAGGTTGTTGAAAAACTGGAACGAGGGAAGGGAATAAGGGAGAGAAGGTGGCAGAAGGTAAAGCAGGGTAGGGGGAAGGTGGAACTTAACAGCGGGAAAAGGAAAGGAACAAAGCCTTGTAAGTTACCAGTTGTGGGATTTTCCAGAGTTACTCAGGTCAGTGTTGGGGAGATATAGTTGGGCTAGGATGGAGATAACCCACCCTAGTCCCCCATCCCCTATACCCCCAACTCCCTGTCCTCTGTCCTCGTTCCCCTTCCTTCCCCATCCTTAAACTTAGCTTAGCAGCCTGGGTACCCCCCTCACAGTGGGGCCCAGCCAGGGCAGAGGAGGAGCATGGTGTCTATGTGTATGACCTGATGGCTACTGTGGTACACATCCTGGACTCACGCACAGGGGGCAGCCTCGTGGCTCATATCAAAGTTGGAGAGACTTACCACCAACGCAAGGAGGTGAGTGAGGTAGTTTAGGGCAGGGACACTCCTGGGATGGCCACAGTGTATAATATGAGACAGAATGACCCAACTGTCACTTTGTGTCTCCACAGGGTGTTACTCACCAGCAATGGTATCTATTTAATGACTTCCTTATTGAGCCTATTGATAAGGTTAGTTGCAACATGATCCATTCCCCATTTCATGTCCCCTTTTCCTTGTATCCTTATCCTCAGGGACCTATAGAATGCCAGGCAGATTCGAGAGGGAAGGGTTCTCAGGAATAAAAAGTATTAGCAGAAGGGCTCATTGCCTGTAGCTTAGTGGCTAGGGCACCAGCTACATACACTAGAGCTGGCAGGTTCAAATCCAGCCTGGGACTGCCAAACAACAATGACAATTGCAACAAGAACAACAAAAAAGTATTAGCAGAGGGCCAGTGCAGTGGTTCATACCTGTAATCCTAGCACTTTGGGAGGCTGAGGTGGGTAGATTGCCTGAGTTCACTGGTTCCAGACCAGCCTGAGCAAGGGTAAGACCCCATCTCTAAAAATAGCCACAGGCATTTGTGGCAGGCTCCTGTAGTCCCAGCTACTGGTGAGGCTGAGGCAGGAGAACTGCTTGAGCCAAAGAGTTTGAGGTTGCTGTGAGCTATGACACCATGGTACTCTACCAAGGGTGAAAGTGAGACTGTCTCCAAAAAAAAAAAAGTATTAGCAGAATTAAAAATATCACCTGAGTCTTGGGGAAAGGAAAAGAAGTATGTACACATTCCATTAATGTGTACATTTTCTCTTTTGTAGCATGAAGCCGTGCAGTTTGACATGAATTGGAAAGTACCTGCTATCCTTTATTACGTCAAAAGGAATCTCAATTCCAGATACAACCTGAATAGTAAGTGGTACATAGTAGACCCAAAATATGGGCTGTTTTGAATACGTTTCAAGATGAAACCTAGGACATTACTTGTTAATATTTGATTAATTGATTTAAGATTGATAACCAGTATTAATATTTCCAGGGATACTAAAGAAGTTTCTTGGGTGGCGCTTGTGGCTCAAGGAGTAGGGTGCCAGCCCCATATGCCAGAGGTAGTGGGTTCAAACACAGCCCTGGCCAACAACTGCAAAAAAAGAAAAAAAAAATTCTTGCTTAAGAAAGACCTGGATTTAGAAGCTGGAAAGCCTAAGAGTAGAGCAGGGAAGGGGCAATGGGGGGAATTTTGATCAGAACTGTTTAGGTTATGATTTTGAGTCTAACCATTCTTTTTTTTTTTTTTTT
>NW_003852438.1:10797351-10799221 GCF_000181295.1 Otolemur garnettii | reverse complement strand
CAAACAACAATGATGGCTGCAACCAAAAAAAATAGCCGGGCATTGTGGCAGGCGCCTGTGGTCCCAGCTACTTGGGAAGCGGAGGCAGGACTCGCTTGAGCCCAGGAGTTGGAGGTTGCTGTGAGTTGTGATGCCACAGCACTCTACCCAAGGTGACAGCTTGAGGCTCTGTCTCAAAAAAAAAAAAACTTCTTCTCTGTGGTCCTTCTAGTTTTTTCTTAGCTTATTCTTGATATCATTTTCTGATTTCACCTGTTTTATCTGCCCCATTCATCAGACATGATCTTTTTACTTAATATCCTTTGAATTTTTGTGTGTGTGTGTGATAGTGTCCCTCTGTTGCCCAGGCTAGAAAGCCATGGCATGTGCCTGCCTCACAGCAACCTCAAACTCCTGGGTTCAAGTGATCCTCTTGCCTCAGCCTCCTAAATAGTTGGGACTACAGGCACCTGCCATAATGCCTGACTAATTTTTCTACTTTTAGTAGAGACCAGGTCTCACTCTTGCTCAAGCTGCTCTCCAACTCCTAAGCTGAAGTGACCCTCCCTCCCTGGCCTCCCGGAGTACTAGGATTACAGGCAGGAGACACTGTGTCTAGCTGACATTCTTTGATATTGAGGGATCATAGTGTAGACCAAGAATCTCTGTTGAGTCACCCTGGGCTTCTCTCCCTTAGTCACTTCCCCATCCTAGCCCTTTGTCCTCTATTCTTCCTTCTAGTCAAGAACCCTATTGAGGCAAGTGTCCTGTTGGCTGAAGCCTCACTGGCACGGAAACAGCGGAAAACACATACTACCTTTATTCCACTGATGCTGAATGAGATGCCACAGGTCGGGGACCTGGTGGGTCTGGATGCTGAATTTGTCACTCTTAATGAGGTAACCAAGATCAAAGGATGGGGTACTGGAACAGAACTCTGAAAATATTAGGAGTAGTAAGCATTTCTCTTATTCTCTTATTAACACTTATTATGTAGGAAGAAGCAGAGTTACGGAGTGATGGTACTAAGTCTACTATTAAACCAAGCCAGATGTCAGTAGCAAGAATTACTTGTGTTCGGGGGCAGGGACCCAATGAGGGTATCCCCTTCATTGATGACTACATCTCTACCCAGGAACAGGTATTATGATATGGAGGTGCAGTGACACAGATCCTGTGCTTATGTAGAGTGCTTAAGAACTCAGGGAACAGTGATAGGAGAGGATTCCACAGCTTCCTAAGTCCTTTTCTCTATTTCTAGGTGGTGGATTACTTAACTCAATACTCGGGGATAAAGCCTGGAGACCTGGATGCTAAAATTTCCTCCAAGCACCTTACAACTCTCAAGTCTACCTACTTAAAGCTTCGTTTTCTCATTGACATTGGAGTCAAATTTGTGGGTCATGGCCTGCAGAAGGACTTCCGGGTCATCAACCTCATGGTTTGAGCCAGTCCTCTTTTGAGGGTGGGCCCCTCGGGGTATATATTGTACTTTTGGAACATGGGAAATTATAAATCCTTTACCTTAAGTTTCCCACTCTTTTATTCCTGCCAGGTGCCCAAAGACCAAGTCCTCGACACTGTCTACCTGTTCCACATGCCCCGAAAACGAATGATTTCCTTGAGATTCCTTGCTTGGTACTTTCTGGGTGAGTTGCTCTGTCTTATAGGCCCGGTGGTGCATACTAAGAATATAAAAAGTATTGGAGAGGGCAGCACCTGTGGCTCAAGGAGTAGGGTGCCGACCCCATATACTGGAGGTGGCAGGTTCAGACCCAGCCTCTGCCAAAAACTGCAAAAAAAAAAAAAAAAATTACAGGTATGAACCACCTTGCCTGGCCTGTGTATTTCTTCTTTAAATTGATGATAGGGCTGGGTGCAGTGGTCCACA
>NW_003852438.1:10795757-10797331 GCF_000181295.1 Otolemur garnettii | reverse complement strand
TGGGCACAGTGGCTCATGCCTGTAATCCTAGCACTCTGGGAAGCTAAGGCAGGAGGATCTCTTGAGCTCAGGATTTTGAGTGCAGCCTGAATAAGAATGAGACCTGTCTATACTAAAAATAGAGAGATTAGCCTGGCATTTTGGGGGCCTGTAGTCCCAGCTAACTTGGGAGGCTGAGGCAGGAGGATCACTTGAGCCCAAGCATTTAAGGTTGCTGTGAGCTAAGACACTATGGCACTCTACCCAGGGTGACAAAGTTAAAAGTGTTGGAGGACTAAGTGGTACTAGGGAAGACTCTGAATTAGTGGTCCCTTCTTTGCACTAGGGAAGGTGTTTAACTCTTTCCCTTAAGGGAAGTCAGGTTTTTTATTGTTGTTTTCTGGGAGTCAGGGGTAGGAGTAGGGGAACATCTTTCTACCTCCCTTTGCTAGGTCCCAAAATATTCCACCTCTACTTATCTCAGACCTGAAGATTCAAGGGGAGACTCATGACAGTATTGAGGATGCCCGTACAGCCCTTCAGCTCTACCGAAAGTATCTGGAGCTAAGCAAGAATGGCACTGAGCCTGAGTCTTTCCACAAGGTGCTCAAGGGTCTTTATGAGAAAGGCCGAAAGATGGACTGGAAGGTGCCTGAGCCTGAGGGCCAGACAAGTCCCAAGAGTAAGACTGGGGAAGGGAAAAGGGAATCTGGACGAGGTGGATTTTGATCACATATATGGAGATTATACCCACCACAATAATAATGTGGATAATGACAATAGCAATAGCACCCCTACCTTATATTTATTTATAAAACACTTAACAGGCTCAGTGCCTGTGGCTCAAGTGGCTAAGGTGCCAGCCATGTATACCCAAGGTGGCGGGTTTTAATCCAGTCCGGCCTGCCAAACAACAATGATGGCTGCAACCATAAAAAAAAAAAAAATAGCCGGTGTTGTGGCAGGCGCCTAGGGTCCCAGCTACTTGGGAGGTGGAGGCAGGAGACTCGCTTGAGCCCAGGAGTTGGAGGTTGCTGTGAGCTGTGATGCCATGGCACTTTACCCAGGGAGACAGCTTGAGGCTCCTGTCTCAAAAATAAAAAATAAAACACTTAACAGTTTAGAAAGGATTCAATCCTCCTAACACTCAGTGAAATAGATTGTTATTATCAGAACTTTTCGCTGAGGCTCAGCACCCATGGCTCAGCGGTTAGGGTGCTGGCCACATATACCGGAGCTAGTGGATTTGAACCCAGCCCAGGCCTGCCAAACAACAATGACAATTAGAACAACAATAAAAAAATAGTCAGGCATTGTAGCAGGCGCCTGTAGTCCTAGCTACTTGGGAGCCTGAGGCCAGAGAATCTCTTGAGCCCAAGAGTTTGAGGTTGCTGTGAGCTGTGATGCCACAGCACTCTACCAAGGGTGACACAGTGAAACCCTGTCTCAAAAAACAAAATTTTCCGCTGGGCACAGTGGCTCACACCGTTAATCCTAGCACTCTTGGAGGCCAAGACAGGTAGATTGCCTGAGCTCAGGAGTTTCAGACTGGCCTGAGCAACAGTGAAACCTATTCTCTGAAAAAAAAAAAAAAA
>NW_003852438.1:10792242-10795466 GCF_000181295.1 Otolemur garnettii | reverse complement strand
AAAAAAAAAGAATCGCTTTGAGCCCAAGAATTTGAGGTTGCTGTAAGCTATGATGCCACTCTCAAAAAAATAAAAAATAAACCCTTTCCATTGGTCTTATAACATCCTCTTTCCCAATTCTAAAATAATTGGTGAAAGTTTGTGCCCTCTTTTCTCTTGATTTTTGTTTCGTAAGTGTGAGAAAGTGCTTTTTCTCTATTCACCTTAAAAGTCATGCTCTTGGTTTTGTCTCTGACAGATGCAGCTGTCTTCTCTTCGGTGCTGGCACTCTGACCTTACCTCCTCCAAAGAACCACTGCCCTCTCCTTTTAGTGTTCTGTGGGCTCAGAACCTGGAGATGTTTCCCAAGTTGGCTATACCTTGTCCACTTCCAGAATTTGACCTGCTCAGGGTCTACAGATGGTGCTATTAATAGAACTGGAATTCAGCAGAATCATTGCGAAGGTTTTAAGAGGCAGATTCTGTCTTCAGCTTTTGCAAAATAGTACTGAAATAGACTGAAAACAGTCTAGAATTGACCCAGATGTAAAGAAATTGGTAATCTTAGTAAATATTCTGGGTGGTTAATATCCAGGCAGAGAAGCTCCTAGAACCAAAACTCTCAGTCGTAGACAGTGACAGAGGATACAACAGTATAAGACTTAGCTCAAGTAACCACTACTTTAGGGATGCCTGGAGGGGCCAGCATGTAAAGTCTTGGTGGCCCAAGCAAACCAGGGTTGTTAGTGCTATTTCCAAAAAAGTCTTTGGATCCTGGACAAAGGTTGGCCCCTGACTTCATTTATTTCTGCTGACAACTGAGAAACATTTGTCTTCCATCCACCCTCCTATCCCATGTTTTGTTATTTTTTTAAATTTTATTTTAAACCGCATGTTTTATAAAATAAAAAGTATTACTATCATCTGTCTCTTTAGAGAATTGGTAGTGTGGGTTTTCTGACTTTGGTCCTCTCCTTTCTTCATTTTGGCTTTTTATTACAACTGGGAACACATCATAATCAAATCCCCAACTAGCAGTGAAAGTAAAGCTAGCTCTGGAATCCAAAGTTATGAACATGAGAGGAGAATAAGTCAGCCTCTCCTGGACAATGTTAGGTCGTTGGTGTAGCTGTCTAGTATGCTAAGTCAGAATGTTTAAAGATGCATTACGGTCTCCCCGTTCATTGTGTAGGCTGACAAACTACAGCTCCCAGGATGTCTCAAGTTGTAGCTGCTGATAAAGGAGCGTCTGGTGTTGCATTTCCGCCTGGGAGATGTAGTCTGCGTATTAAAACCTGGGCTTCTCGCCAGCTGGCGCTTTCTGAAGGTCCAGTTAGCCCACCTGGAGTGACACGCGCACGGCTGGCCACTCCCACACCGGATGCGGGGACTCTCCGCGCTCTAGGCCACTCCTATTCTGCGGCTGACCCCTAGTGGTCACGTGGAGCTGTTCGCCACGCAAGTCTGGGTCCTTCCGCGATCGACCGGGGTCCTCGCTGCCCTGGAGTCGCTTCTGAGCTGCCTGTTCGCGCGAGAATTTGGAGGGGTCGGTCTCTGGCTGGGGCTCGCACGGCAGCACCCCCGAACCCCGCTTAGGTGCCAGTTTGGGTCCGGGGAGCTGGGTCAGGCGGTCGCCGGGGCACCCGGTGTCTGGGAGGCTGTGAAGCGATCTGGAAAAGCCGGGACAGCCCCACTCCCCCGCAGCCAGGTGTAGGTTCGAGAGACACCGCGGCCAAAGTGAGAGTCCGACGGTCTTCCAGTGCTTGGGCCACGGCAGCGGCCCTGGGAGCAGAGGTGGGACGGATGCGAGCGGCAGAGGCGCGGGCCGGTCTGGGTTGGGATGCATTGGAGCGAAAGCGATGGTGGAGTCCTCCGAAAGGGGTTGACCCGCACGGGCTGTCACGTAGCTGGAGGTGGGATTGCAGGAATTTTCGGTGCAGGGTCCACATAAGCCCTTCGAATCGAGGGCTCCTTGCCAGCCTTCTGGTCTTCCTTGCCTGCTGCTTCCCGGTGCCTGTCATAACCGTATTATCGCCTACTTCCCTCTCGTAGCTGCTACATAGCCCTGGGAGCCACAGGCAGCAGATGCTAAAGCACCTACATTTAGGGCCTAACCTGTCGACGACGTAGTGTTGGAGACTGAGCCCGAAGTCCAGAGGTCGCGCTCCCACCCATCGCCCTGGGGTAATTGGAGCCCTCAAACGCCAGAACAGAAGAGCCCCTTTGTGCCTCTGCCTTTTCCTGGAAAGTAGAGCTGGAGCCACGCTTAGGCCTTTGAAATCCCTGGGATGAGAAGTAGGGGGGCAGGGGGAAATGGAGTCAGCTCCTCACACTTGTTTTATTCCCGCCAACCCCAGGTGGAGCGACCCCATCACGCTCAAGATGAAAGGCTGGGGTTGGCTGGCCCTGCTTTGGGGGGCCTTGCTGGGAACTGCCTGGGCTCGGAGGAGCCAGGACCTACACTGCGGAGGTAAAGGCACAAAAGGAAGAAGTGGGAGGAAGCAGAGCCGTCACAGGAGGGCATGAGAGCCTAGGCCTGGGAGGATGAATGAAAATTCCTGGGTTGATCCCATTCTTTTCTCATTCTACCCCTACCCTATTCCCTGCCTCCATTTCTCCCCTTCCACAAGCTTGCAGGGCTCTGGTGGATGAACTAGAGTGGGAAATCGCCCAGGTGGACCCCAAGAAGACCATTCAAATGGGATCTTTCCGCATCAATCCAGATGGCAGCCAGTCAGTGGTGGAGGTAATTTGTTACTTTTCCCCCAAGTAAAGTGCACGTGCACTCCAAATGAGAATTCAACTAATTAAGAAGACCTTAGTTTAACAGAAATGAAGAAAACAGACCCAGAAAGGTATCTAAAAGGTTGGCTGGCCAGGCTTGGTGGCTCACACCTATAACACACCTGTAATCCCAGCACTTGGGAGGCTGAGGCGGGTGGAGTGCCTGAGCTCACAGGTTCGAGACCAGCCTAAGCCAGAGTGAGACCCCCATCTCCAAAAAATAGGCAGGCATTGGTTCAGCACGGGTAGTACAGTGGTTACGGTGCCAGCCATATATACTGAGGCTGGTGGGTTCGAACCTGGCCTGGGCCACCTAAAGCAACAATGACAGCAACTGCAACAACAGCAGCAACAAAAAATAGCTGAGTGTTGTGGCGGGCGCCTGTAGTCCCAGCTACTCGGGAGGCTGAGGCAAGAGAATCACTTAAGCCAAAGAGTTTGAGGCTGCTGTGAGCTTAGAC
>NW_003852438.1:10787376-10791241 GCF_000181295.1 Otolemur garnettii | reverse complement strand
CACTTGAGCCACAGGTGCCGAGCCGAGTGTGCTGTTTATAATTTGGGGCTAAGGACACTGTCTTATTTCTTAGGATTATATAATGAGGTAAAATAAGATCATATATTTGGAAGTACTTCAAAACTGTACAAGTAAGCCATACTGTTTTTAATTAGGGAAGGCTTTTTAGAGTAGGTCAATTGAGCTAAATTTGGAAGGAAAAGTAAGGATATAAAGTAGTAATGTATAGAGGTAGAAGAGTACTAATGTACATCTGGGCAGGGTGGCTCACCACTGTAATCCCAGCACTCTGGGAGGCCGAGGGTGGATTGACTGATCTCATGAGTTTGAGACCAGCATGAACCAGAGCAAGAACCTGTGTGTAAAAATAGCCAGGCAATGTGGTGGGCTCCTATAATCCCAGCTACTTGGGAGGCTGAGGCAAGGGAATCACTTTGAACTCAAGAGTTTGAGGTTGCTGTGAACTATGACACCATGGCACTCTACTGATGGCAACTGAGTGAGACTGTCTCAAAAAAAAAAAAAGAGTACTAATGTATGGAGATAGAAGAGAGTGACCCAAGGCTGAGGACGTTTCTAGGTGCCTTATGCCCGCTCAGAAGCCCACCTCACAGAGCTGCTAGAAGAGGTATGTGACCGGATGAAGGAGTATGGGGAACAAATTGACCCTTCCACCCACCGCAAGAACTACGTACGTGTAGTGGGCCGAAATGGAGAATCCAATGAACTGGACCTACAGGGCATCCGAATTGATTCAGATATCAGCGGCACCCTCAAGTTTGCGGTGAGCTATGGGAGCAGGTAGCTTGTTCTTGGAAATTAAGTGGGATGTTGGATGACCCAATTAGAAAGCTGGGTCAATATCCTTGCCCTTTTCTTTGGAGATAGAGGCAAGAGGCCTCTTGCTGCCCTTTGTCACTCATTTCTCCCTTGGGTTGGCAGTGTGAGAGCATTGTGGAAGAGTATGAGGATGAACTCATTGAATTCTTTTCCCGAGAGGCTGACAATGTTAAAGACAAACTTTGTAGTAAACGAACAGGTAAGCTGCCCCTGCTTAACTGCCTGTTCTGTCCTCATACTTCTGTGCAACCTGGTATGTTCCCGAACCCACCTACTTCCATTTGAGAAATCCTCTATTTAGCTAAAGAGCTAGCTGGCATCCATTTATTTCCCTTGGCTCAGGGAATTGGATTTTTTTCTCTATTCTATGTCTGTTTTCAGAATTTGTGGCCCCTTTACCTGAGATACAGGTGAGAGAGCGGTGGGGATGTTTTATCACTTATAAGCATATGTTCTGAAGAATGATGTTTGGTGTGTGTGCCAGTTTGGTTTGGGGTATTTCTTCCTTTTTTTTTTAATATTCAGCTTTGAATTGGTTCCAATGGACTATTTCTTGAGAGTGACATATGTCAATATGGGAGTAGCATTTTGCTTCAAATTGTTATGTGCTATTTGCAGATCTATGTGACCATGCCCTGCACATATCTCATGATGAGCTATGAACTACTGGAGCAGCCTAGACCAGCTTGATGGATCACCCCCAGGAGGGGAAATGGTGGCAATGCCTTTTATATTATGTTTTTACTGAAATGAACTGAAAAAATATGAAATCAAAAGTACAAACTGTGTTGTCTTTTCATGCCGGGAATCACCATTGCATTAGGCTTAAATATAGGGTATTACTGACAGGAAACAAAACAGGAGAAAGAAGAGTTTTGGAATTTGTATAGAACAAAGGTAGGAGGGGCCTGGACCTTTAATTCTTTTTACCTTCAGAGATCCCATTTCATTCATGAACTGGATAAGCATTTATACGGTATGATTAGAGTCTAACTGTGAACTATGGAGAACAAAGGAACCTCTGTGAATAAGCAGGGGAATATAAGTGTATGGTAGAATAAGATTCTAGAAAGTCCTTGTGTTCATGCTAATAAAACATAAAGTAAGATAGGGCTTGGTCTTGAAGGAAATAATGGACGTGGATTATTCTTCCTGCCCTTCCAGATGGAGGGACCAGCAAGAGCAGAGACAGGAAGGGGAAAATGGATGTGACCAACTGAGCTAAAAAGTAAGGGCTTTATTGGATAGGGACAGATGAGGTAAGGAATGTTATTTAATGAAAGGCCTTACTTGCCAGCCTAAACTTTTAGATTTGATGCCAACAACAACAATAAAGTATATCTCTTCTCATCTCCATTACTAGCCATTGTCAATCTGGACTATAAATCTGTCCTCACTTTCAGTGTGTTGACATTCTATATTGGGGCATAGGGATGAAAACCTAAAGGATACCTTCTTTTTTGTTGTTTTTTAAAGACAGAGTCTCACTTTGTCACCCTCAGTAGAGTGCTGTGCCGTCACAGCTCAGAGCAACCTCAAACTCCGGGGCTTAAGCAATTCTCTTGCTTCAGCCTCCTGAGTAGCTGGGACTACAGGCGTCCGCCACAACGCTGGCTATTTATTTATTTTGAGACAGAGCTTCAAGCTATTGCCGGCAACCCCCAACTCCTGGGCTTAAGCCATTCTCTTGCCTTAGCTTCCTGAGTAGCTGAGACTACAGGCGCCCGCCACAATGCCCAGCTATTTTTTTTGTTGTTGCAGTTTGGCCGGGACTGGGTTTGAACCCCACACCCTTGGTATATGGGGCTGGTGCCCTACCCATTGAGCCTCAGGCGCTGCCCATCAAATCTTTTCTAAATCAGCTGTTGAACCTTTTTCTTGTTCTGTGATGCCCATGAATAATATTCCTATTTTTCATACCCCTGAGAGTCCTGTTGATTGCCTGCCTGTAGTCTATAAACTTTCTCTTCCATCAGAAAGCTTATGAGAAGTATAAGCTTTTTTTTTTCTTATGTTTTTTGAGTAGCTGGACTGCAGATGTGTGCCACCACACCCAGCTACTTTTTTTGTTTTTAGTAGAGTTGGGGGTCTTACTTTGCTCAAGCTGGTCTTGAATTTCTGACCTCAAGCAATCCCCCTGCCTCACCTCACTCGTAGCTACTTGGGAGGCTGAGACAAGAGAATCACTTGAGCCTAAGAGTTTGAGGTTGCTGTGAGCTAAGAGGCCACGGCATTCTACCAAGGATGATAAAATGAGACTCTATCTCATAAAAACCCAAAAAAGTTTTGCATATAAGCAAGACTATGTGTAGTTTCTTTTATTTGTTAAGAAATGGGGTCTTGGGCAGCACCTGTAGCTCAAAGGAGTAGGGCACTGGCTCCATGTGCCAGAGGTTGCGGGTTCAAACCCAGCCTTGGCCAAAAACTGCAAAAAAAGAAAGAAATGGGGTCTTAGGCCAGGCATGGTGGCTTACGCCTGTAATCCCAGCACTCTGGGAGGCCAAGGCAGTCAGATCTCCTGAGCTCACAAGTTTGAGACCAGCCTGAGGCTAGAGCAAGACCCCGTCTCTAAAACTAGCTGAGTATTGTGGGTACCTGTATTCCCAGCTACTCGGGCAGCTGAGGCAAGAGGATCACTAGAGCCCAAAAGTCTGGGTTTGCTGTGAGCAATGATGCAACGGCACTCTACCAAGGATGACAAAGTGAGACTCTGTCTCAAAGAAAAAAAAAGAGAGAGAGAGAGATGGGGTCTTGTTACGTTGCTCACTCTAGAATGCAGTAGCATGATTATAGAATGCTATGTATGGCCTCAAATTCCTGGGCTCAAACAATCCTCTGACCACAGCTTCCCAAGTAGCTAGGACTATAGGCATGCCCCACTATACCTGGCTCAAAATATCTTTATTTATTTATTTATTTATTTTTGAGATAGAGCCTCAAGCCATCACCCTGGGTTGAGTGCTGTGGCATCAGAGCTCATAGCAACCTCCAACTCCTGGGCTCAAGCGAGTCTCCTGCCTCTGCC
>NW_003852438.1:10780083-10786763 GCF_000181295.1 Otolemur garnettii | reverse complement strand
TGTTTAGCAGGCCCGCGCCTGGGTTTGAACCCACCAGCCCTGGAGCATGTAGCTGGCGCCTTAACTGCTGAGGTAATGGGTGCCACCTCAAAATATCTTTAAATATAGCAACACATTGAGCTAAAGTCCCCAGGAAATTGGATAATCCCCAGGAGTTGACAATTACTCAAAAATACCCTTAACTGAGTTGCAGCTGATAATGCACTGTCAATCATAATATAAACAATACAGCTTAGTAGTTAAGATACAGGTTCTGGGCTAGTCCAAGTGCAGTGGTGCTTAAAGTTTATTTAATTTAAAAGCCTCAAGCTGTACCCCTGGGTAGAGTGCCATGGCATCACAGCTCACAGCAACCTCCAAATCCTGGGCTCAAGCCAGTCTCTTGCCTCTGTCTCCCAAGTAGCTGGGACCACAGGCGCCCACCACAACGCCTGGCTGTTTTTTGGTTGCAGCCATCATTGTTGTTTGGCAGGCCCGGGCTGGATTTGAACCCGCCACCTTAGGTGTATGTGGCTGGCACCTTAGCCACTTAAGCCACAGGCACCCAGCCCGGGCTATTTTTTGTCCAAAAAAAAAAAAAAAGAATAGACAAGCTTTGTGGTGGGTGCCTGTAGTCCCAGCTACTGGGAAGCTGAGGCAGGAGAATCACTTGAGCCTAGGAGTTGGAGGTTGCTGTGAGCAGTGATGCTACTGCACTCTACCTAGGGTGACAGCTTGAGGCTCTGTCTCCAAAAGAAAAAAAAATAGCCAGGTGTTGTGGCAGGCGCCTGAACTCCCAGCCCAGCTACTTGGGAGGCTGAGGTAAGAGAATAGCATAAGCCCAAGAGTTGGAGGTTGCTGTGAGCTGTGACACTATAGCACCCTATCCAGGGTGCAGGGTGATATAGTGAGACTCTGTCTCAAAAAAAAAAAAAAGAAGAAGATGGCTCTGGAGTGAGGCCAACCTCAATCTGAATTGTAGCTATGCCAATTCCAAGCTCTGATATTTGGTAGGATACTTCTTTTTTTTTTTTAAGAGACGGAGTCTCACTTTCTGACCCTCGGTAGAGTGCGGTGGCATCACAGCTCACAGCAACCTCCAGCTCTTGGGCTTAAGCTATTTTCTTGCCTCAGCCTCCCGAGTAGGTGGGACTACAGGTGCCCGCCACAATGCCCAGTGATTTTTTTGTTGCAGTATGGCCAGACCAGGTTTGAACCCACCATCCTCAATATGTGGGGCTGTCGCCCTACTCACTGAGCCACAGGTGCTGCCCATTTGGTAGGATACTTCATCTAAGCCTTGTTTTCCTCTAGCAATACCAATGTTATCCACATAGAGTGGTTGTGAGGATTAATTAATACAAATACTGCCTTTAGATAGTATATGGAAATAGTACCAAATAGAGTTTAGCTATTATCTATTTCTTTTTTTTTCTTTGTCAGCATCGCAAGCAAGGCAAACTATTATCTATTAAGTACAGAAGTTTGG
Source organism: Otolemur garnettii (assembly GCF_000181295.1). Classification (NCBI taxonomy): domain Eukaryota; kingdom Metazoa; phylum Chordata; class Mammalia; order Primates; family Galagidae; genus Otolemur; species Otolemur garnettii. Next base: position 10,785,295 of record NW_003852438.1, on the reverse strand, counting down.
TTTGCTCATGTAGATAATTTAAGAGGGCTTAAATTTAGTCTGCATGCGCCCACTTTCCAATGGCCACCAGGTGGCACCATTGCCCCTGTTAATATTGAAGAGGTCCTCCCAAGGTCCTGGTGACCTCAATTCTCCGCCTTTTCTCCCTTGCGCCTTCTAGGACTAAGAAGGTCCGGCGTCCTGTCACTGTCCAGACACTATGCAGAGGCAGAGATAGATCCACACGCTTTATTAGAAGAAGGCCAGCAATTCTGGAGAACATTCGTGTAACATTGGCACTCTCCAAGACTGTTCTGTTCTTCCATTTCCAAAATTATAATTTTATGCATAAAAGATAAGGGAACTGTACTGACCCTTATCTTAAGCAACAGTAAGTAATACTTATCTTAAACAATAATTGCTATAACCCATGACCCATAATAAACAATAATTGACATAACCCATGACCCAAAACAATATTCTAATTCAAAAAGTTAATCTCTTAAATCAATTTCCCTAAACTACTTAAATACACACCTTCAGGTAAAAGCTAAATTTATAAAACCACAAAAATGGGAGACATGAGGTAAAGGTCACATATGACCTATGTGTCACGTCAGCCATAGCTTGATTGTATTTTTCTCACTACATGCACTCTCAGTTCCCAGGCACTTAGTTGTATTTGGTTTTTATTTTCTTATTTACTATCATTTGCATTGTGGTTTTACACTTAGTTGTATTTGGAACTAGAGCTCTCTTGGCTGCTTTATTCATGCCAATCCTTTTCCCTTAACATTCTCTCCACCTCCCCAGCTCTCATCAGTGTTCAGAAAGAGACAGCTTCCGGGAGATTCCAATAAGCGTCTTTGATCACTAGGCCTACCAATTGACCTTATAGTGGTGGATGTCAGGACCAGAAAACTTCAAAACAAGTCTATGAAGTCCTCATGACACTAGGTTCCAGGCCACAGTGTCAAGAGGCTCAGAGTATTGCTATTCCTCACCTTCCTTCCAGTTGCTAAATCTCCAAAATACTTTACCCTTATGGCCATTGAATAATCATTCCTCCTTTGGTAGCTTCACCTTGAGGATACCTGCTGTCTCTTGGGGCACTGGAGTTCAGTCCTCTGGACTGCTGGCTAGTCTCTGTGGATAATTAACCAGGGAGAAGGACCCAGGTCAGACTATTCTAGGGTTATTCTAGAGGAAATTCTCTATGAGATGCTAAATTGGGAGCAAATATCGATCACTGGAGCTTTGAAGTCACCGGGGAGGTAGCTGAGGTCATTGCTTCTCTGGGGCATTGCCTGGCTTCTTCTCTTTATGAAGTTCTTTCCTGAGACCTACTCATCTGATCCCTAAGTCAGAGGATCTCTAGTTGGTAGGTGTGAAGCTGGATGTGAGGAAACTCTAGAAGAGAAAGTTTTCTTTGTCTTTTTTCAAATCCAAGCTATAACTAAGTTCTTTATAAACAGAGTTCAGCCAAACCTGGCTAGATGGATACTGAGACCTCTGAACCTTGTTACTGCTATGTGGTGAGATAAAAGGACAGTTCGCTTGGGGCTGGGGGTTTGTAGATAAGGTGCTGTGGTCCTTGGGTCAGCTCCCCTCTGCCCTTAGATCAATGACAACAGGATTAGGGGACAAAGTGTCCTGAGGTCTCCTCTACCCAGAGGAGTTAGAACAGTGTTTTTAATCTCATGGCACACTTGAACCTATAAACTTCTGTAGCATACTTAAATTATGTTGATCAAAAAAGAAAAAAAGTAAAAAAAAAAAAAAAAAAAGAATACATTTACTGTGCTTTGAACTTCTTTTGAAAATAATTTCATTAATGATCTTTAAAATTTTTCGCAGACTCTGGGAGGCCAAGGCGGGTGGATTGCTTGAGCTCACGAGTCCGAGGCCAGCCTATAACCCAGTCTCTACTACAAATAGAAAAACTGAGGCAAAAGGATCGCTTGAACCCAAGTTGGAGGTTGCTGTGAGTTATGATGCCACAGCACTCTACCCAGAGTGACAGCTTGAGACTGTCTCAAAAAATAAAATAATTTTTTTTGCAGCACACCAGTTGATAATCACTGAGGTGTGGAAGATCATTGCAGTGCCATGGGTCATTTAATGGTCTCTGGGCACAGATTAAGAGAGTACAGAAGCCAAGTAGGAGAAGTGGCCTAGGGGCCATATGGGTGTGTTGTAACAAATAGAGAGAGTACCTAATGCCTGATCTTAGATGAGGGTTTTGTCCGCAGCTCCTAATTTTGTGGTTATATGTAGGGTGGGTTGGTAACATGACTGGAGTGGCAGTGAGACTAATGCCCAGGATGCGGAGGCTCTAGCCTGCTCTGTAAGACTTAATATTAAGGGGTCGTTTGTAAGACTTAGATTTCCGGCATTACTCACATAACTGCCATCTCACAAAGTTCTGGATTCAGGCTCCCGCTTTTGTTTTCATCCAATATTCGGGTCTGTTAGTATGTATAATACCATGGCCTCCGGCGGGTGAACAAACCCGACTTCAAATGATATCCACCAAGCATCTAACTCTGGCACCAGAGCCTCTTGTCCACATGGATGTCCCTCTGTGGCCATGAAGTCATTAACCAAAGACGTTCTTCAAGAAAGTGCGCCAAATGGGTAGGAGGAGTGGGCAATCGTCGGTTTCCGTGATAGTATATTAAGGAGTTAGCTCCCAACGACCAAAGGTTGAGTGGTGAAGCTTTTTCTTTGGTATTCACCTCAGGACCAACCTCACATGCGTTAATGGCAAAGGAAGAAGTAAACTGAATTCTCAGGCATTGGCTTAGCCACCTACACCCCGCCTCCTGCAGCCCATCTACCCTTAATTAGCCTAATCCGGTCGAACCAATCCGCCCAGCCACAACCGCTGTCAAAGGCTCGGGTCCCGCCCCACTTCTCATTGGACCAATGGCCGAGCCTTGGGCGAGTCCCCCGAGAGGGACAGGCCGGTATTTCGGGCAGTGGGCGGGGCCTCGCCGAGGACCCGGGGCTGGGCGCCGACGCCGGTTCGTCTACCCTCTCTCCGAGCCGCCTCCTTTCAACCTTGTCCACGGGTTGGCGTGGCCTCTGGTGCAGCGCCGGCGGCTCCCGTTCCTGTCTGCTCTCTCCCTTCCTTCCCTCCCCGCCAGGTCCTGGAGCTCGCCCGCCATGGCTTTACTCACTGCGGCCGCCCGGCTCTTGGAAGCCAAGGTGAGTAACTCGGGAAGGGAGCGTCCCATCCAGGGTGGGGCAGAGGCGACCGCAGGCCTCCGGCGCCGGGGTCTCCCTCCCACATCTGAGCGCACCCTGCGCGCCTTAAAGAGCCCTGCGCCGGGCCGGCCGCCAGCCCTGCGTACAGCTCCCAGGGCCATGTGCTGTGCTTCCTTTCCGGCGCCGGGGGTGAGCTGAACGCCGCCCGCTCCCGGCCTGCGGTCTCCGGCGGGTGAACAGGCCCGACCCTGCAGTGACTCGGTGTGTCTCAGGCGGAAGGGGAGAGACGCGTTACCCTGGAGAAAGGGGCCGAGCCGCTGGTAGAGAACAGATGTGTGTTCCGCGGGAGTTAGGGAAAGGTCTGTTAGGGCGGGGGTAAGAGGTAAAACGGGTGGCAAAGGTGAAGAGATGTATGCACCCTGTCTTCTGGGCCAGAGCTGATCAATGGCTACTTTCGTCTTTTGCTTTGTGGGAAGGGCCTTGTTCCTAAACTGCTTGTTTTCGTTTCTCTAAGCCAATTATTTAATCCTTTAGTAAGCACCCTGTAGCAGTTTCTGCTGAAAAAAGAAAAGAAAAAAGTGAGACCCTCAGGTCCTCTTTGTCCTTGGGACGTTTGCACTTACTCTTTATATATAGGAGGAGCTTGGGTAGGGTGGAGCACTTCAGTAAAAACCTCCTGCATGATTATCACATATGATTGGAGAAAGAGCCAGAAAGGTGGTTCCACCAAACTGCAGGCCAATAAATGAAGATACTCTGAAAGAGGTAGTAATGCCAAGGTCACGTGACCAGTCATACTCCTTACTCTTCCAGGTGTTGCTGTTTATCTTAAGTCTGTCCAGGTTTTTCCTGTGATTCTTCAGGACCCTTGACAATTACCTTTTGGCTAATTTTTGGATCCTAGAAGTACTGTTGTAGGTAATGGTGCCTCCAATTTCAAATTGCCAGTACTTTTGGTTATAGATAACTTGGCCCTTTAAACAGAGAAACTGCTATGCTGAGGGAGTCCTGGCCCTCTCATCCAAGCCAGGACAGTCCCACAAGTGACCTTGACTTTTTGCAAAGAACTTAAAATTTCTCTTCAGCAGACAGTTTAAAGCTGCCAGTACCTGAAGGGAAGAAGAGCCTTAGAATGGTTTTGGTGTGCCACGTTTAGAGATAAAGTGAAACCTATAGGACTATTTACCTTGAGGTTCTTCCAGCCACCCAGCAGCAAGGTAGAGGCTGATCATTGGAAGATACTTGTCTTGACTGTGGCTTATGCTGCTGCCAGGGAACAGGGTAAGGAAATCTCTTGGGAAATGCAGCAAGTTCTAGATGGTGTTTTGGCAGAAGAGGCAATACTATAATTAGCTCATTCCACAACTGCTAACCCAGACCAGATAGTTGACCCTCTACAATGAATTTGAAAAAATGTTTGGATTTGCCTTTTGAATTAATTTTGTCTCTTAAAAGTCCTTGGGAAGTTCAGAACACTTTTAGGATAACAGGACTACATAATTTTGGTATTATTTCTTTTTTTTTTTTTTTTTTGTAGTTTTTGTCCAGGGCTGGGTTTGAACCCACCACCTCCAACATATGGGGCCTGTGCCTTACCCTTTTGAGCTGCAGGCACCGCCCTCTTTTTTTTTTTTTTTTTTTGAGATGGTCTCAAGCTCTTGCCCTGGGTAAAGTACTATGGTGTCATAGCTCATAGCAACCTCCAACTCTTGGGCTCAAGCGATCCTCTTGCTTCAGACTGATTTTTAGTAGAAACACAGTCTTGCTTTTGTTCAGCTGGTGTTGAACTGAACTTGTGAGCTCAAGTGAGCCACCATGCCCAGCCATATCACTATTTTCTTTACTCTTTTTGTTTTTTGCAGGTTTTGGCTGGTGCTGGGTTTGAACCCACCACTTCTGGCCTTTGAGCCACAGGTGCTGCCCTTTCTTTACTCTTCTATTAAGTGGTAGACTTGATGATCTAGAAACCCGTAAGTTGAAAGTCATTAGAAGGCTTTTACTCTTTTTTTTTTTTTTTTTTTTT
>NW_003852438.1:10777274-10778303 GCF_000181295.1 Otolemur garnettii | reverse complement strand
TTTTGAGACAAAGTCTCTTGTCACCCAGGGTAGGGTATCTTGGCATCATCATAGCTCACAGTAACCTTAAGATGCTCAAGATGCGCTTGAGCATCTTGCCTTAGCCTCCTGAGTAGCTTGGATTACAGGTGCCCACAACAATGCCTGGCTAGTTTTTCTATTTAGCAGAGCCCGGGTCTCACTCTTGCTCAGGCTGGTCTTGACCTCTTGAATTCAGGCAATCTACCCGCCTCGCAGAATGCTAGGATTACAGGCATGAGCTACTGTGTCAGGCTTAGTCAGATAATTAATTAATTAATTGATTTTTTAGTCAGATAATTTAAAGTGAACTCCTGAGTTAGACTAATTCAGAGCCTTGAATGAATTAATGCAAAATAATGGCCTAAGTATTATCTGTGAGTGTCTCAGCTTTGTGACAGAAATAACTTTTTGCAGATGATCTGGGTTTGGATTTGGGCTGGGGATTGAAGTAGGGCTATAGTTAGCTTATGGACTCTTTTTTTTTTTTTTCCTTAGAGTCTCACTTTATTGCCCTTGGTAGAATGCCATGGCATCACAGCCCACAGCAACCTCCAGCTCTTGGGCTTAGGTGATTCTCTTACCTCAGCCTCCCAAGTAGCTGGGACTACAGGCACTCGCCACAATGCCTGGCTATTTTTTGTTGCAGTTTGGCCAAGGCCGGGTTTGAACCCGCCACCCTTGGTATATGGGGTCGGTGCCCTACTCACTGATCCACAGGCGCTGCCCACACTTATGGACTCTTAAAGTCACATGCTTATCCAACCCTAGCTTCGAATTCCTGAGCTTGAACCACGTTAGCCACTTAGTAGCTGGTACTACATTGTACCTGGCTAATTTGAAAAAAAAAATTTTTTTTTTTTTTGGAGACAGTCTTACTACATTGCCCTTGGTAGGGTAGCAACCTCAAACTCTTGGGCTTAAGCGATTCTCTTGCCTCAGCCTCCCAAGTAGCTGGGACTACAGGAGCCCTCCGCAATGCCCAGCTATTTTTTTGTTGCAGCTGTCGTT
>NW_003852438.1:10767825-10773226 GCF_000181295.1 Otolemur garnettii | reverse complement strand
GGCCCGGGCTGGATTCGAACCCGCCACCTTAGGTGTATGTGGCTGGCGCCTTAGCCAGTTGAGCCACAGGCGCCGAGCCTCAAGGTTTTATTGAATGTTGGATATGTGGTAGAACATAGTCTTGATGTGGGGAGAATAGAGACTCAAATTCAGCTTCTCCTGTAGAATGAGGGTCCTAAATGTGGGCCAGTGGTGATACATGATCAGGAGTAAGAAAGAATTAACTACATTATAGTGTAAGTGATTATCCAAATGGTATCCTATTGTTCATACAGTTTGAAAGAGGGGGTAGTACATTGATACCTGGCTAGTGATTTGGCCAATATCCTATTCCTAGACTATTCTAAATAGGCAAGTCTTGGGCAAAATTTCCTGCATGTACTAATTAGTTAGTCCTTTTCCTCTCTTGGCCCTTTAAGATAGAGGTTCTTTTAATTTTTATATTTTCCCATGTCCTAGCACATGTGAAAGCCACAGCTCATCACTGTCAACATTAGTAGGCTCTAGAGGAGATCTGATAAGGGGGCAGCATGTGAGGTTTGAAGAAGCCTCTCAGTGGTTGTGCACTCCCCCAGGGAAAGAGCATTGGCTGGGAGGCACTGTCAGCCAGTCTGTGGCAGCAGCTCTTTTCTTCCCTGAGGGAGCTGCCCTATTGAGTGAGTCTGCCTGGTTCACCTAAGGCTGCTGCTCCAGTAGAATGGCTCGCCAGGTGGCCTGCCATCCAAAGCTGAAAGCTAGGCTGCCACGTCCAGGGTTGAGGGAGAAGCTGAAAAGGGGAAAGTTCAGGAATGATTCAGAGGTGTAATCTGCCTGTCCTATCAGTGAGTGGAAACAAAATGTACTGTACAGAGCCATTCAGCAGCTTCCTTTGGCAGCCAAGGATAGAGGAAATAAGGTGTGTGACTTTAGATGTGACATTCCTCAACCATCTCCCATCTAGAGTCATTTGCAGTGCTGGTGGAAATCAGGATTACTTAAATGTGTTTGTTATCCTTGAGACTCCTCCATCTTGGTCCAGATGCCCTTTACAAGAAAATTGGGGCTTTATTCCCCAGCTGGAAGGAATTATCCATTCACTTCCTCAGGCTTGACTGCCTCTTTCCTGGGATTCAACTAGCAGCAGTTCTCAACCTGTGGGTCACGACCCCTTTGTAACAACGAAAATCGCGGCATTAGGAAGGTTGAGAACCACTGAACTACAGGAAAAAGTTCTGACACTTTCACGATGGGTAATAAGCCAACACATTTCTAAGAAGCCTATATTGATTGCACAAGGCACTGTTCCAGGTGTGGTTATGCAAATTATCACTTTATTGTCCAGGCTAGAGTGCAGTGGTATGATCATTGCTCAGTGAACTCTTGAACTCCTGGTTTCCTCCCGCCTTATCATAGCTTCCTGATTAAGACTGCAGGGCTATACCGCCACACCTGGCCTTTTTTCTTTTTTCTTTTTTTTTAAGATTTGGGATCCTGCCTAGGATTTGGTGGTTCACACCCGTAATCCTAGCACTCTGGGAGGCTGAAGTGGATCCCTTGAGCTCAAGAGTTCTAGACCAGCCTGAACAAAAACAAGACCCCATCTCTACTAAAAATAGAAAAATTAGCCAGGCATTGTGTCAGAGACCTGTAGTCTAATTACTTGGGAGGCTGAGACAAGAGGATTTCCTGAGCCTAAGAGTTTTAAGTTGCTGTGAGTTATGATGACACCATGGCACTTTACAGAAGATGACAGTGAGACTCTGTCTCAAAAAAAAAAAGTGCTGCTGCTGAAGGTTAAGGACAGCTGTCTTTAGGTTATTCCTGAGACTTGCTATTAAATTGGTGGTCCCCAACCTCTTTGGCACCAGGGACCAGTTTCATGTAAGAACAATTGTTCCACGGGCAGGGGTGGGGGCATTAGATTTTCATAAGAAGCATGCAACCTGGGTCCCTCACACTGACACTTTACAGTAGGACTTGTGCTCCTATGCAAATCTGATGCAACCCCTGGTCTGACAGAAAGTACAGCTCAGACATTGATACCAACAATGGGGAAAGGCTGTAAGTACAGATGAACTTTTGCTTGCTGGTGGCTCACCTCCTGCTGTGCAACCCTATTTAACAACCCATGGACCTGGTATTGGTCCACCATCTGAGGGTTGGGGACCACACCATTAAATGGCAAAGAAGCGCTCTATAAATGAAGTTACAACTTTGCTGAGGGTGGAAGTGATAGTTTAGCTCCAAGTTCCCTTTCCCGAACCATTTATTTAAGTAACGTTTATATAAATAGATTTGAGAGATGATGATAACTGTTGTCAGCAGGCATGGTCTATTTGATCCCTTTTAACTGATGTTGCATTCTTATAGCCTTGTTAGGTGACCTTTCTGGTTTCCTGTTTTGTTTTTAGCTTTTTTTTTTTTTTAATGTATAATGAAGTAAAAAGAGAACAGCTGGCGATTCTAGCAGTTTTCCCTCACAGTGAAAATTTTAATGTTCATATTGATAGGAGTAAAATTTCCAGCCTGAGAGAATTTCCATTGTCACCTTATTATTTGGGACCTCATTGTATGTGTTGAGCTTGGATAGATTAAACTATTTGTATAATGCTTTCTCTTGACAGTGAAGCAGCTGGGCATTATAGAAACTTAAGGGCTCAGCGCCTGTGGCTCAAGCGGCTAAGACGCCAGCCACATACACCTGAGCTGGTGGGTTCGAATCCAGTCCAGGCCTGCCATACAACAATGACGGCTGCAACTAGAATATAGCTTGGCATTGTGGCAGGCGCCTGTAGTCCCAGCTACTTGGGAGGCTGAGGCAGGAGACTTGCTTGAGCCTAGGAGTTGGAGGTTGCTGTGAGCTGTGATGCCACGGCACTCTACCCAGGGTGACAGCTTGAGGCTCTGTCTCAAAAAAAAAAAAAAAAAGAAACTTAAGGATAGTTTAGAAGTGGAAAAATTATAACTATGGAGCGATTTCAACTTTTGTAAGATCTGTTGCCTGTAGCCACTTCAAAAACCAAAACCAAGGCTCAGTGCCTGTGGCTAAGGTGCCAGCCACATACACCTAAAGTGGGGGGTTCAAATCCAGCCCAAGCCCACCAAAACAACAATGAATGGCTGCAACCAAAAAATGGCCGGGTGTTGTGGTGGGCGCCTGTGGTCCCAGCTACTTGGGAGGCCGAGGCAGGAGACTCCCTTGAGGCCAGGAGTTGGAGGTCGCTGTGAGCTGTGATGCTAGGGCACTCTACCCAGGGGACAGCTTGAGGCTCTGTCTCAAAACCAAAACCAAACCACCACAATAAGCAACTATTCAAAATTAAAGATGTGTGGCTGGGCTAATGTAGTCTCTGGGAGATGGGGCTTCTGTAATAGGGGATCTATAAGACCTTAGAATGTGGGCCCAGTGCCTGTAGCTCAGTGGCTTGGGAGCCAGCCACATATACCAGAACTGGGGGGTTCAAACCCAGCCCAGGCCTGCTAAACTGCAATGAAAAAATAGCTGATCAGGCGGTGTCTGTGGCTCAGTGGATAGGGCTCTGGTTCCATATACCAAGGGTGGTGGATTCAAACCCAGCCCCAGCCAAAAAAATAGCCGGATGTTGTGGCAGACACCTATAATCCCAGCTACTCGGGAGGCTGAGGCAAGAGAATTGCCTAAGCCCAGGAGTTGGAGGTTGCTGTGAGCAGTGTGATGCCATGGCATTCTACTGAGGGTGATAAAGTGAGACTCTGTCTCTACCAAGAAAAAAAAAAGCCAGACATTGTGGCAGGCACCTGTAGTCCCAGCTCCTTGGGAGGCTGAGGCAAGAAAATCACTTAAGCCCAAGAGTTTGAGGTTGCTATGAGCTATGACTGCACAGCGCTCTCCTGAGGGCCACATAGTGAAACTCTGTCTCAAAAAAAAAAAAAAGGCCCTAGAATGTGGACTAGCTTAAGTGAGGTTAACTCAGTAGAATAACAGTTTAACTCATTCACATATCTTTCCTTGACCACTTTTTTTTTTGCAGTTTTTGGGTGGGGCTGGGTTAAAACCTGCCACCATATGGGGCTGGTGCCCTACTCCTTTGAGCCACGGGCACCGCCCCACCTTGACCACTTTTATTTATTTATTTTATTTTATTTTATTTTATTTTGAGACAGAGCCTTAAACTGTCCCCCTGGGTAGAGTGCCATGGCATTGCAGCTCACAGCAACCTCCAACTCCTGGGCTCAAGCGAGTCTCCTGCCTCAGCCTCCCAAGTAGCTGGGACCACAGGAGTCCGCCACAATGCCCGGCTATTTTTTTGGTTGCAGCCGTCATTGTTGTTTGGCAGGCCTGAGCTGGATTCGAACCCGCCACCTTAGGTGTATGTGGCTGGTGCCTTAGCCGCTTGAGCCACAGGTGCTGAGCCTTGACCACTTCTTAGTGACTAGTTAAGGCAAAGTTATACTTGGAGTTCTAGGTTCAGCTTTCTATTCACCTTATATAGGGAATAGGGGTTGTAAAGGGCTATTTGTGTGGCTTACTTTTGCCCAGATGATCCTCATTGAGCTAGGGAGACTTTTTAGGAAATTAAGAAATGGAGTTAAGGACAGCTCTAGTTGAGATATTTTCTTTGCTTTAGGGACATCTTAGCTTGCCTTACATTCTCTGAATTTAGCTTTGAATTAAATAGCCTTTTCTGAAGGTTCTTTTCCCCTTTCAGTCCTCCCCTCCTGCCCCAACAGAAATAGGGGCACTACATTCTAAAAAGCTTCCTGCCTTCAGAATTCTCACTTGACACATGTAGCTTTTAATAATTTACACAGTACCACCTGTTCAAATGGTTTCTGCACAGCCACATAACAGTGCAGTAATTACCAGGAAAGGCCTTTTGGCAGAAGGAGGAAAGGTGTAGACTTGCTGCATATTTATTTGTGTGTGTCTGTGTGTCATCTTTTTAATTTGCAAAGTATTTTCATATCCATTACAATTTAATTATCACAAGATAATCCTGTGAGTTATATGATGGATATAAGCACCATCTTATAGAGCAGGAAAGTGAGACTTGTTTTGACTGTCATTTTCTCTTCAAAACAATCTAGTGCAAAAAATTAATTTTCTCATCTAAGTCCTTATTCCTAGTTAGCAGTATAACTGGTTGTCAAATATTTTAACATTGGTGTCGAACTTCTATTAGAACTCTGCAGTCTTTTGGAAAGTAGTTTTTCCTTCAGGGGGAAAAATCCTATCCCTACATGTAGAAAAATGTAAGCTGGCCATGCTGTTAGGTCATTAAACCTGACATACCCAATTTTGGGTGAAAAGTTTAGTTTATTATATCTCAGATAAGAAAGCAGTACCATCAAAGTATGTGCCTGAACAATCAATACAGTTTTGCCCTTCTTTTTTTTTTTTTTTTTTTTTTTTTGAGACGGGAGCCTCAAGCTGTCCCCCTGG
>NW_003852438.1:10765486-10766773 GCF_000181295.1 Otolemur garnettii | reverse complement strand
AAAAAAAAAAAAAAAAAAGAGGATTGGGCTGTCTCTCTTGACCAGTCTCAGCTGTTTCTTTATTTATTTTTTAGACAGAGTCTCACTTTGTTGCCCTTGCTAGAATGCTATGGCTTCATAGCTCACAGCAACCTCAAACTCTTGGGCTCAAGTGATCCTCCTATTTTGGCCTCCCAAGTATCTGGGACTACAGGCATGCACCACAACACCTAGCTATTTTTAGAAATGAAGTCTTGGTCTGGCTTAGGCTGTTCTCCAACCTATGAGCTCAGGCAATCCCCCTGCCTCGGCCTCCCAGAGTTGCTAGGATTACAAGTGTGAGCTACCTCACCCGACCCAGAATGGAACTTTTTTTTTTTTTGGCCAGGGCTGGCCGGGTTTGAACCTGCCACCTCTGGTATATAGGGCTGGCACCCTACTCCTTTGAGCCACAAGCGCTGCCCCCTCCCCCCCCCTTTTTTTTTTGGACAGAATCTCACTATATCACTCTCAGTAGAGTGCTGTGATGTCACAACTCACAGCAACCTCAAACTCTTGGGCTTAACCAAGTCTCTCTCTTTTTTTTTTTTTTTTTTTTTTTTGAGACAGAGCCTCAAGCTATTCCCCTGGGTGGAGTGCCATGGCATCACAGCTCACAGCAACCTCCAACTCCTGGGCTCAAGGGAGTCTCCTGCCTCTGTCTCCCAAGTAGCTGGGAACACAGGTGCCCGCCACAACACCTGACTATTTTTTGGTTGTAGCCATCATTGTTGTTTGGCAGGCCCAGGCTGGATTCAAACCCGCCACCTTAGGTGTATGTGGCTGGCGCCTTAGCCCCTTGAGCCACAGGTGTGGAGCCTTAACCGAGTCTCTTGCCTCGGCCTCCCTGAGCTGGGACTACAGACTCCTGCCACAACACCTGGCTATTTTTGTTGCTGTTGTTTAGCTGGCCCGGGCTGGGTTCAAACCTGCCACCTTCGGTGTATTTGGCTAGCGCCTTAGCCACTTGAGCCACAGGTGCCGAGCCTTAACCGAGTCTCTTGCCTCGGCCTCCCAATTAGCTGGGACTACAGACGCCTGCCACAACACCTGGCTATTTTTGTTGCTGTTGTTTAGCTGGCCCGGGCTGGGTTCAAACCTGCCACCTTCGGTGTATGTGGCTAGCTCCATAACCACTGTGTCACCAAGCCCACAATGGAACTTTTTTTTTTTTTTGAGACAGAGCCTCAAGCTGTCCCCCTGGGCAGAGTGCCATATTACAGCTCACAGCAACCTCCAACTCCTGGGCTCAAGCGAGTCTCCTGCCTC
>NW_003852438.1:10759299-10764174 GCF_000181295.1 Otolemur garnettii | reverse complement strand
CCTTAGGTGTATGTGGCTGGCGCCTTAGCCACTTGAGCCACAGGTGCCGAGCCTTTCTGAATAATTTTCTTCCTGAAGTATATCTTTTAAAATTCCTTAGTACAGGTGATAAACTCAGTTTTTGTTTATCTGAAAATGTCTTTATTTCTCCCTCTTTGTTCATAGACACACACAACTGTAGCTTAGTAAGTATTTTGTCTTGGCACTGTTCTAGAAAATTTTCCACTTTTCAGGTTTCCATTGTTGCCAAGTAGTTTTCTGTCAGTTGTTTCTTTATAGTCTGTCTGCTCTGTGCTGTTTCTCAGAGGGTAAGAAGTAGGATGTAAAAGGCTGCCCTCTGCTTTTGGACTCTCCTAGACGGGAGAGGTTGAAGTACTGCCAGGAGACCAGGTGTGGGAGAGATATCGCCAGCAGCGTTAAGTACTTGGTCACTTTCCTCATTCATTTTTCCTCGGGCCGCTCAGAATACTGACAGCTAGATTGAGAGGGACTGGATACTCAATGACTGCTCTGATCTGGTGTCCAGGTGATGGGAAAGACTCTTCAAGGAATGTAGTGAAGCTGTGAATCCAAGAACCAGAGTTAAACCTGCTGCTGTTTCCAGACTGGTAACTCCTCCCCAGCAGTTCAGAGCCTTTTATAGCTTTCTTTTGTCAAACTGTCCTAAAAGGCTAAGATGAGGAGAGAGCGGTTGAGTCAACTGTAACTCTTCCTTGTTAATACAAAGGAGAAAGGAATTAACTTTTACATAAAGTTTTTTTTGCTTTGCAGAATGCATCCTGTCTTGTTCTTGCTGCCCGGCATGCCAGTGCTTCTTCTACGGTAAGGTCTAGAAAAGAAGACAGAATTATTGGACAGCCTGACTCTGGGGCAGAGGGTTTGGTGACCACCTTTTTCTCTTACTACATGGATCACTATAAAGGTTTTGAGACACACTGTGTTATGGTCTATTATTTTACTTCCAAGAAATAGAATCGACACTGTCCTTTCTGATTCACCTGTGTAAGTGTCAACTTGGCTCAGCTTATTGGTTTTGCTGGGAGGGTTTCATTTCTTTCTGTCAGTGTGGATTTCATTTCGCTCTTTTTTTTTTTTGCAGTTTTTGGCTGGGGCTGGGTTTGTACCCGCCACCTCCAGCATATGGGGTTGAGGCCCTACTCCTTTGAGCCACAGGTGCCATCTGATTTCATCTCTCTTGATATTTGTGTATCTCAAAGCTTTCACAACTATTATTACTACTATAGTACTATTATATATGTATATATATATATTTTTTTGAGACAGAGTAGAGTGCTGTAATGTCATAGCTCATGGCAACTTCAAATTCTTGGGCTCAAGTGATCCTCCTACTTCAGCCTCCCGAGTATCTGGGACTACAGGTGTCCACCATAATGCCCGGCTATTTTTAGAAATAGGGTCTCTCTTGACTCAGGCTAGTCTTGAACCTGTGAGCTCAGGCAATCCAACCACCTTAGCCCCCCAGAGTGCTGGGATTAAAGGTATGAGCCACTGTGCCTGGCCATTTCTATGGTAGGTTTTTTTTTTTTTTTTTTTTTGAGACAGAGCCTCAAGCTGTCCCCCTGGGTAGAGTGAGTGCTGTGGCATCACAGCTCACAGCAACCTCCAACTCCTGGGCTCAAGCGATTCTCCTGCCTTCAGCCTTCCAAGTCTGGGACTACAGGTGCCCACCACAACACCCAGCTATTTTTTGGTTGCAGTTATCATTGTTGTTTGGCGGGCCCAGGCTGGACTTGAACCTGCCAGCTCAGGTGTATGTGGCTCGTGCCTTAGCCGCTTGAGCCACAGGTGCCGAGCCTCTATGTTAGTATTTTAAGAAATTATTTAGGTAGTGGCTATGCTCAGGGGGTAAAGTGCCAGCCACATACACCGAGGCTAGTGTGTTCAAATCCAGCCCAGGCCAGCTAAAACAGTGACAACTGCGACGAGAACAACAAAATTAGCTGGGAGTTGTGGTGGGTGCCTCTAGTCCCAGTTACATGGGAGGCTGAGGAAAGAGAATCGTATAAACCTAAGAGTTTGAGTTGTTGAGAGCTATGATGCCACAGTGCTCTATCCAAGGCAACAGCTTAAGACTATCTCAAAAAAAAAAAAAAAGAAAGAAAAATAATTTACTTGGCTGGGCTCAGTAACTGCCTGTAATAATAGCACTCTGGGAGGCTGAGGTGGGCGGATCTCTTGAGCTCAGGAGTTCAAGACCAGTCCAAGCAAAGTGAGGCCCCATCTCTACTGCAGATAGAAAAGTTAGCTGCTGCTCAGTGCCTTTAGCTCAATTGGCTAAGGCGCCAGCCATATACACCCAAGCTGGCAGGTTTGAATCCAGTCCAGGCCTGTCAAACAGCAATGACAACTACAACCAAAAAATAACTGGGTGTTGTGGTGGGCGCCTGTAGTCCCAGCTACTTGGGAGGCTAAGGCAAGAGAATCACTTAAGCCCAGGAGTTAAAGGTTCCTGTGAGCTGTGATGCCATGGCACTCTACCCAGGGTGACAGCTTGAGGCTCTGTTTTAAAAAGAAAGAAAAATTATGTGGGCGTTGTGGATACCTCTAGTTTCAGCTGCTTGGGAGGCTGAGGCAGGAAGATCCCTTGAACCCAGGAGTTTGATGTTGTTGCAAGCTAGGCTGATGCCATGTGGGCAACCGAGTAAGACTTTTGTCTCCAAGAAAAAAAGAAAGAGAAATTTACTTAACTTGTATAGTGAGGCAGGAATATTAGATACATTTTTTTTTTAATTTTTGAGACAGAGTCTTACTATATTGCCCTTGGTAGAGTACTGTGGCATCACAGCTCAGAGCAACCTCAAACTCTTGGGCTTAAGCAATTCTCTTGCCTCAGCCTCCCAAGTAGCTGGGACTATAGGCGCCTGCCAGAATGCCCGGCTTTTCTTTTTTTATTTTGAAACAGAGTCTCATTTTATTGCCCTCAGTAGAGTGCTGTAGTGTCACAGCTCACAGCAACCTCCAGCTCCTGGGCTTAGGCCAGTGGTTCTCAACCTTCTGAATGCTGTGGGCTTTTCCTTTGGATCATGACCCACAGGTTGAAAACTGCTGGCTTAGGCGATTCTCTTGCCTCAGCCTTCCAAGTAGCTGGGACTACAGCTGCCCACTACAACACCAGGCTATGTTTTTGTTACAGTTTGGGAGGGGCTGGATTCAAACCTGAGGGCACTGTCCTACCCACTGAGCCACAGGTGCTGCCCCCGGCTGTTTTTTTGTTGCAGTTGTCATTGTTTAGCTGGCCCAGGCTGGGTTTTAACTCACCAGCCTCAGTGTATGTGGCTGGCTCCATAACCACTGTGCTATGGGCACCGAGCATTCTTTTTACGATTGTTGGTGAATCATTGAGGGTACAAAGAACCCCAGGTTACATGCTTTCATATAAGGTAAAGTCCCACTTATAATTGTGTTCTCTCTCCCAAGAGGTGTGTGTTTTTGTTTTGGGGGGTTTTTGTTGTTGTTGTTTAGCGGGCTTGGGCCAAGATTGAACCCACCAGTCATGGAGCATGTGGCTGGCACCCTAATCAATAAGCTATAGTATAGCTGCAGGCACTCAGTTTTTTTTTTTTTTTTTTTTTTGAGACAGAGTATCTCTTTGTCACCCTGGTAGAGTGCCTTGGCATCATAGCTCACAGCAACCTCAGACTCTTGGGGCTCAAGTGATTCTCTTGCCTCAGCCTCCCACCTCAGCCTCCCAGAATGCTGGGATTACAGGCGTGAGTCACTGCGCCTGGCCACCTTATTTAAATTTTTTAAAAATTAGGCAGAAGTACCTGATAGGCCATGGTGGGCGGTCGTTTAGACCAGCCTGAGCAAGAGGGAGACCCTGTCTCTAAAAATAGCCAGGTTAGTTATGGCAGGTGTCTGTGGTCCCAGCTAATTGGGAGGCTGAGCCAAGAGAATTGCTTAAGCTCAAGAGTCTGAGGTTGCTGTAAGCTATGACACCGTGGCACTCTACCAAGGACAGCAAAGTGAGACTTGTCTCAAAAAAAAAAAAAAAACTTTAAACATTTTAGATTGTGGTTAAATACATACAATATACAGTTTACCTTTTTTTTTTTTTAGAGACAGAGTCTCACTTTGTCACCCTCAGTAGAGTGCCATGATGTCATAGTTCACAGCAATCTCTAGCTCTTGGGCTTAGGCGTTTCTCTTGCCTCAGCCTCCCAAGTAACTGGGACTACAGGCACCTGCCACAATGCTCGGCTATTTTTTGTTGCAGTTTGGCCAGGGCCGGGTTTGAACCCTTAACCCTCAGTATATGGGACCCATGCCCTACTCACTGAGCCACAGGCGCCACCTACAGTTTGCCATTTTAATTTTCTTTTTGCAGTTTTTGGCCGGGGCTGGGTTTGAACCCGCCACCTCCAGCATTTAGAGATAGAGTCTCACTTTATCTCTCTCTATAGTGTGCTGTGGTATCACAGCTCACAGCAATCTCCAACTCCGGGGCTTAGGCAATTCTCTTGCCTCAGCCTCCTGAATAGTTGGGACTACAGGCACCTGCCACAATGCTCAGCTATTTTTTGTTGCAATTTGGCCAGGGCCGGGTTTAAACCCGTCACCCTAGGTATATGGGGCCAGCACCCTACCCACTGAGCCACAGGTGCCGTCCTCCACAATTTTTTCATCTTCCCAGATTAAAACTGTACCCATTAAACAGTCTTCATTTCCTCCTGCCCCTAATTCTTTTATCCTCATTTACATTTAATAGTTGGTCAGACTTCCCTGGTAGACATAGAAAGTCAAATTTTTTTTTTTTAATTTTTTTTTTTTTTTTTTGAGACAGAGCCTCAAGCTGTCCCCCTGGGCAGAGTGCCGTGGCATTATAGCTCACAGCAACCTCCAACTCCTGGGCTC
>NW_003852438.1:10752244-10759065 GCF_000181295.1 Otolemur garnettii | reverse complement strand
TTTTTTTTTTTGGAGACAGAGTCTCACTTTGTCACCCTTGATAGAGTGCTGTGGCGTCACAGCTTACAGCAACATCAAATTCCTGGGCTTAAGTGATTCTCTTATCTCAGCCTCCCCAGTAGTTGGGACTACAGGGATCTGCCACAACATCTGGCCTTTTTTAGAGAGGAGGTCTCACTCTGGCTCAGGCTGGTCTCGAACCTGTGAGCTCAGGCAATCCACTTGCCTCGGCCTCCCAAGTGTTAGGATTACAGTTGTGAACAATGGTGCCCAGCCTTCTAATAAACTTTTTTGACTGTCACTTAGCCCTTCTGCTTCTATTTTTAGAATTTGAAAGACATACTGGCTGATCTGATACCTAAGGAGCAGGCCAGAATTAAGACCTTCAAACAGCAACATGGCAAGACTGTGGTGGGCCAAATCACTGTGGACATGGTAAGGGTAATGGAGTCATGGCTGGGAAAAGAAGCTCTGTAATGTGGTTCAACAAAAACACCATTCTCTTCAGTGACTATTCAAATTCATTCTGTCCCATGTAAGAAGTGTTGAGGTTTATGTTGTTCCTTTGAGATTAGATTGTTCTTTTCTATAAATTTGATGATTGAGTTTAACCTAATTTCTTCTACAGGAAAGATGAAATTTCTGTTCCTAATCCCAGTCCGTCAGCTTTTGGAGCCAGAACTTTGTGTCTTTGATGCTATGCCAGCCATCTAGTTAAAGCACAGCCTTAATAAGCCTGGTAGGCCCTCTAGAACAGCATTAGGATGACTTTTCCCTGGCCTTAATAAGTTAACTGCCCAGACATCTTCTTCCCCTGAGTGCAGTCTTGGCAGTCAGAGAATAAATTTCTTCTCCCAGATCCCGTGACGTTCTAACAAGCTCTATCCTATTGTCATTCTAACTACTGGTTATAGCCTCTTTTTTTTTTTTTTTTTTCTCCCATCCTCTTCAGATGTATGGTGGCATGAGAGGTATGAAAGGATTGGTATATGAAACATCAGTTCTTGATCCTGATGAGGTAAGATATCTTCATGTCAGTCACTATAATTACTGTGTTTATTGACTGCAAACCATGATTAGACCAGTCAGAGTTAAGGAGAGTAAGTATATTTGTTTTTTGGAAGGTAGAGAATAAGTATGTATGGAATAACTGAACAACATATTTATCTTTTTAGTATATCAACTATAAGAGTTGTAATTCTCACTCTTCTCCTCCATCAAGGGCATCCGTTTCCGAGGATTTAGTATCCCTGAATGCCAGAAACTGTTGCCCAAGGCTGAGGGTGGGGAAGAACCCCTGCCTGAGGGCTTATTTTGGCTGCTGGTGACTGGAAAGATTCCAACAGAGGAGCAGGTAAAGCAGAAGGACATTATTAGCCCTTTCCAGTCTCCTTCTTCATTGCCTTTTTCTGATCTTAGAAAGTTAATCCTGACCTGACTATGGGTGGTAGTTTGTAGAGATGTGTGGTGAGGGGAAGAATTCAGAGCAGAGTTCTATTATATAAGTGGATTGGATTGAACTCTTCTTGACTTTACTCAGATGCACTGTCCTTTTGTTTTTCTTCTTTCCTTTCCTTGCTAGTGTTCTGAGCAGTGTCTCCTTTTTCTACAGGTATCTTGGCTCTCAAAAGAGTGGGCAAGGAGGGCTGCTCTGCCTTCCCATGTGGTTACCATGCTGGACAACTTCCCCACCAATCTACACCCCATGTCTCAGCTCAGTGCAGCCATCACAGCCCTCAACAGTGAAAGTAACTTTGCCCGAGCATATGCAGAGGGTATCAACCGAACCAAATACTGGGAGGTAGGAAATTTAGGTGGGGTGACTGGTGTGTGATGGGAATTCAAGGGACTTAAGTATGAAGGAAGGAAAAAGAACGTAGACTCTTGAGAAAAATTACTTCTGAGTTATGGCAGACACTTATTTAACACATATTCATTGTAGGCTTGATTTGTGTCACTTATTAGGATTACAAAGATAGAGCATGGTTTCTGTCACCAAGGTAATTTGGTTAGAGTGATAATACATGTAAAAAAGAAAGTTAGAATTCCTTAGAATTCCATAATCTTGCAGTACCACATAATAGAAGTATGTACTAAGGGCTGTTGGAACATTGAAAAGGATGTGATAAAACTGCAGGATCCTTGAGGAAAATTTCCCAGAGTAGTCTCACCCGAGTTCTAGCAGTTCACTTCCCCACCTCCTCCTCTTTAAATAATAAAAATTTAAGAGAAATCTTAACAAGTTGGGAATACTAGCTAAAGCAACTTTAGAGTCTAGAGGAGGACTCATGCCAATTAGCTACGTTCTGGGGTGGCCACCCCCAGATGCCTGTGAGGAGTGAGTGAGAAGGTAGTTACTATCCTGGGAATAGGACCCAGAAACAAATGAGCTTTATCCTCTGAAAATGAAAAGTGACCTTCCTTACTAGTTTAGATTCTAGCTGGGGAATGGGTGGTTGTTTCTTACTTCAGTGAATAGTACATAATTCCTTCCATCCCCTTCCTAGTACTCCATATACCTACAGACACGGGGTAAAAATACAAATTATGGGCTCGGCGCCTATAGCTCAACCAGCTAAGGCGCCAGCCACGTACACCTAAGGTGGCGGGTTCAAATCCCCAGCCCGGACCCGCCAAATAACAATGACAGCTGCAACCAAAAACTAGCCGGGCGTTGTGGCGGGCGCCTGTGGTCCCAGCTACTTGGGAGGCAGAGGCAGGAGACTCGCTTGAGCCCAGGAGTTGGAGGTTGCTGTGAGCTATAATGCCACGGCACTCTACCCAGGGGGACAGCTTGAGGCTCTGTCTCAAAAAAAAAAAAAAAGTACAAATTATGTGGCTTAGTTTACCAGAGGACCTCCATTTTCTTCTCTTATTTGGAGAAACAGCACAGGAATAGAAAAATTTCCTTTTTACAATGCAAGTACACTAAATGATTTTTGACCAGGAGATGGTAACCACCAATCTGCTTCAGAGAGTTCACCATGATGCAAGACACAGAATAGCATGATCCACTGATCTCATGAAACCCCCTTGAGGCATTGGCAAATCCTGCTTCATTTGATTGGTCAATATTTATTCAATGCCAACTGTGTACAGAGAAATGTTACTGTTAGTGGGGAGAGAGGGAGGGTTTGAAATTTATATTAACCTGATTGGAACTAGAAAGGTTGGTATGGGGAAAATGCAAAGTATACTTATTTATACTATTTAAAACATTTATAAAGCCACACATCAGTCCAGGCGCAGTGGCTCAGCGCCTTATCACTCTCAAGAGGCCAAGCCAAGAAGATTCCTTGAGTTCAGGAGTTTGAGACCAGCCTGATGAAGAGTGAGACCCTGTTTCTACTAGAAATAGAAAAATTAGCTATCTGTTGTAGCAGGAAGCTGAGGCAGGAAGATGATTTGAACCTAGGAATTTGAGGTTGCTATGAACTCCCCTCACTCTGGAAGGCCAAGGCAGGAGAATTGCTTGACTTCAGGAGTTTGAGACCCGCCTGAGCAAGAGCTGGACCAGCTCTACTAAAAAAAGTAGAAAAATTAGCTGGGAGTTGTGGTGGCTCTTGTAGTCTCAGCTACTCAGGAGGCTGAGGCAAGAGAATTGTTTGAACCTAGGAGTTTAAGGTTGCTGTGAGCTATGATGCAATGGTACTTTATCCAGGGCAACAGAATGAGACTCTATCACAAATAAACAAACAAAAAAAATTGGCAGTTCTTCTGCTCTAGAGCATGTTTTAGAAATTGGCCACCCTGGCTGAGTGTGGTGGCTCGCACCTGTAATCTTACCACTCTAGGAGGCTGAGGCAGGTGGATTGCTTAAGCTTAGCCTGAGCAAAAGTGAGACCCAGTCTCTATTAAAAAGTAGAAAAACTGAGGCAAAAGGATCACTTGAGCCCAAGTTGGAGGTTGCTGTGAGCTGTGATGCCACGGCAGTCTACCCAGGGCGACAGCTTGAGACTCAGTCTCAAAAAAAGAAAAAAAAAAAAAAGAAAGAAAGAAATTGGCCACGAAGAAATTCCTGTTACTACTTACAATATTATTTATCTTTACTACCACAAGGGGGAAAAAAACACCTTCTTCAAACTTGATAATGGATATCTATAAAATATTTTCTAGGAGTGGCTCACGCCTGTAGTCTTAACACTTTGAGAGGCTGAGGCAGGTGGATTGCCTGAGCCCATGGGTTCAGAGACCAGCCTGAGCAAGAGTAAGACCTTGTCTCTTACACTAAAAGTAGAAAAACTATCCAGGAGTGGTGGTGTACCCCTGTAGTCCCAACTACTCAGGAGGCTGAGAAAAGAAAATAGCTGGAGCCCAAGAGTTGGAGGTTGCTGTTAACTATTATGCCATAGCATCCTACCCAGGGCGATAGAGTAAGACTCTGTCTCAAACAAAAAAAAAAAGCTGTTTCCCAAGTGGCCAGACATGGTGGCTCACACCTGTAATCTTAGCACTCCGGGAGGCTAAGGCAGGAGGAATGCTTGAGCTCAGGAGTTCAAGATGAGCTGAGAGAGTGTGATCTGCACATTGTGGTACATGCCTGTAGTCCCTGGTACTCAGCAGGGTGCGGCAGAAGGATTAGTTGAGCCCAGGAGTTGGAGATTGCAGGGAGCTATGATGATGCCACTGCACCGTACCTGGGGTGACAGAGTGAGACTGTGTCTCCAGAAAGAAGAAAAAAACAACCAAACATGCTACATGCTTAATACTGCCCTTTAATGAATCACAGAAATGAAGACTCTTGGATTCCCTTGCTTGATGTGGCCTCCATTTTAATGTATAGGCATTGCTTGACTGTTCTGCTGTGATTTCTGTGAGATGTTATCTAAGAATGACTGTCTTGAAGTAAACATGTTATATTTCAGGACTTTGCTAATATTTTGGAGAGTGTGAGCAATACCGTTTTATAGAGTGCAAAAAAAAATGGGTACACATTTTAAGAATGGAAAAAACTATCAAAATTGTAATACTCAAGTAATGTTTGACTTCTGCAGTTATAAGAGATACAAGATACAATTACAAGATAACATTGGTATATGTTATTCCAATTTTAATATTTTTTCCTTAAAATATGTATACATTTTTGGCACCTTTTGCCTTTGTCAACTGTAGGATGTGTGTCTAATAAGGTCACACTGCACAAGAGTACTAGTAACTGCTTTAGGTTAGTAGAGCTTGCTGCCACATCTTAGATCTCTCAGGTTATATACTGGTTCAGGTCAGTTCTCTATCTTGGTTAAATTATTTGCGGGCTATTTATAACAGTATCCAGGGGTTGAAGAATTTTTTTTTGTTTTTTTTTGTTTTTTTAATTGAATGGTAACTATGTACATTAATGCACTTCTGGGATACAGTGTGGGGTTTTCACATGCAATCCGAAATACTTCCATCAAACTGGTCAACACAGCCTTCATGTCATTTTCTCAGTTATTGTTTTAAAGGAGTTTTTTTTTTTTTAACATAAACCTCAAGAGGATGATCTGCTTACAACATTCCTTCCACTGCGATTTCTATGACTGTAGATGAATAATGTAATCCTTTGAGTTGGAAGAGTTAGCCAGCTTCCAGGTTTCTTTTTTTTCTTATTTTTTATTTTCTTATTTATTTATTTATTTTGAGACAGAGTCTCACTATGTAGCCCTTGATAGAGTGCTGTAGCGTCACAGCTCACAGCAACCTCCAACTCTTGGGCTTAAGCGATTCTCTTCCCTCAGCCTCCCAAGTAGCTCAGATTCTAGGTGCCCGCCACAATCCCCAGTTATTTTTTGGTTGCAGATGTTTAGCTGACCTGGGCCAGGTTTGAACCCGTCACCCTCTGTATGTGTGGCTAGTGCCGCAACCACTGTGGTAAGGTCGCCAAGTTGTTCCAGGCCTTTTATTTGTTTATTTATTTATTTTTGCAGTTTTTTTGGCTGGAGCTGGGTTTGAACCTTGCACCTCCAGTATGTAAGGCCAGTGCCCTACTACTTTGAGCCACCTTTTTTTTGCGCTGCCTTTTTTTTTGAGACAGAATCTCAAGCTGTCGCCCTGAGTAGAGTGCCATGGCATCAAACTCTTGGCTTTAAGCAAGTCTCTTGCCTCAGCCTCCCAAATAGCTGGGACTACAGGCACCTGCCACAATGCCCGGCTATCTTTTGTTGTTGTAGCAGTTGTCATTGTTGTTTAGCTGGCCTGAGCTATGTGGCTGGTGCCCTACTCACTGAGCCACAGGAACCACCCAGTTTATTTTTCTTTTCTTTCTTTTTTTTTTTTTTTTTGTTTGTTTGGTTGGTTGACTTAACTTCATGATAAGGTAGCTCTGATACAAGCAACTATTTAATTGTGAGATGATGTTGAATTCAGTATGATGTGAAGTAGCTGACTAAACAGGTTCTGCTAGTGATACTACCTCTTACAAGGTTTGTGAATGGTGTATGTAGATTTTGGAACTTTCTGTAATAAAAAGTCACACTCATCACCTTAACACCTAACTCTTTTGAAAACATGCCAAATATTATGCTTAAATGGTTTACATGGGGGGCACCTGTGGTTCAATGAGTAAGGGCACTGGTCCCCTATACCTAGGGTGGTAGGCACCTGTGGTCCCAGCTACTGGTGAGGCTGAAGCAAGAAAATTGCCTAAGCCCAAGAGCTGGAGGTTGCTGTGAGCTGTGTGATGCTACAGCATTCTACCAAGGGCGATAAAGTGAGACTATCTCTACTCCCTCCCCCCAAAAAAGGTTTATAAACATTATGGTGCTTACTTAAATGGTTCTGATTTAATCCTCAGAATAACTATGTGAGTTGTGTGTTTATTTTCATTTTTCTTTTTCTTTTTTTTT
>NW_003852438.1:10746078-10748672 GCF_000181295.1 Otolemur garnettii | reverse complement strand
AAAAAAAAAAAAGCCTATATCTGCTCAACCTTCTACAACTACATCTATCAATTTATAGGAAATACAGTGGACAGAGGAACATGTTAAATTACATCACAGGCGTATAACTAGCAAATACTTAACCGTAGGAAATTCTACAGAACAAGTGTCATCCCGTTTTCACAAATACAGTCAATCTCAGGGCTAAATGTGGTGGCTCATGCCTGTAATCTCAGCTACTTGGGAGGCTGCGGTAGAAGGGTTGTTTGGGCCAACAGTTGGAGATAGCCTGGGCAACAGAACAAGAACCTGTCTCTAAAAAATGTGTATTAATTTGAGTGGGTGCAATGGCTCATGCTATAATCTTAGCATACAGTCAGCCTTAGCAAGACAAGACCCTGTCTCTATAAGAAAGAGAAAAGTTAGCTGGGCATATTGGCATGCACCTGTAGTCCCAGCTACTTGGGAGGCTGAGGCTAGAGGATTGCTCAAGTCTGGGAGTCGGAGGGTAAAGTGAGTAGCACAATTGTAGCCTGGACAACTCCTTTCAGCCACAGGTGCCACCTGAGAACTTGTTTCAAAAAAAGAAAAAAGCACTAGTGTCTTAACCCATTCGTTGAGTGCAAAGTCATAGTGTAGTGAGAAAGATCATGAGTAAACACACCAGGGTTCAAACTTGATTTTGATATTTAACTGAATAGTATGAACTTTTCTGTCCCTTCATCTTTAACATAATGGCCATTATATACTTTGTAGGATAGTAAGCATTGGGAGTAATGTTTTAATGTATATAAAATAGTATATTATAAATACTATTTATAGGCTCAGCACCTATGGCTCAAGTGGCTAAGGCACCAGCCATATACGCCTGAGCTGGTGGGTTCGAATCCAGCCCAGGCCCACCAAACAACAACGGCTGCAACCAAAAAAAAATAGCTGGACACTGTGGTGGACGCCTGTAGTCCTAGCTACTTGGGAGGCTGAGGCAAGAGAATTGCTTAAGCCAAAGATTTGGTGGTTGCTGTGAGCTGTGACACCATGGTACTCTACCCAGGGTGACATAGTGAGACTCTGTCTCAAAAAAAAAAATAAATGCTCAATATATAAAAACCCAGCATATAACCATTAACCTGAATAACCCAATCCATGAAGAACAGATAGTATCCCTGCCTAATTCTTCTTCGCTGATAATTCCTTCTTTTTCTCTTCATCTTCTTCTCTCATTAGTTGATTTATGAAGACTGTATGGATCTGATTGCGAAGCTACCTTGTGTTGCAGCAAAGATCTACCGGAATCTCTACCGAGAGGGCACCAGTATTGGGGCCATTGACTCTAAGCTGGACTGGTCCCATAACTTCACCAACATGTTAGGCTATACTGATGCACAGTTCACTGAGCTCATGCGCCTGTACCTCACTATCCACAGGTGAGCTAGACCCAGCAACCATAGCCACCAGGAGCCAATTGGTGGGAATTTTTTTTTAAGCTCCTTCATGTTCTCATCTTCTGGATGGTAGGCAGCAAAGAGATGGAAATTGGCGTAAGGGATGATACAAGGCAAAGAAGGGGTCTGGTTAGGAAAGTCAAGAGGCCTAGGGAAATTACAGTAGGCTAAGAACAAAATGGGTCTTCTAGCTGAGAAAGGGTCCTAGCTGTTCACTTTAGGTGGTCCTTCAGCTTTCTAGGAGCTCCCTCTTCTGTCTGGCCATCGCTGTTAGAGCTGGGTGGGAGTCAGGGACTTGGGCTCACAGGCATCATCAGCTGGTAACCTTTCAGCTCTGTGGATTAGTGAACAAAAACTGGTAATGAGATTAGGATGTCTTTTCCAAGAGTTTAGGTATAACTGACTGACTGGGCTAGTCCATAACTGGGCTAGTATGTGACAGATAGAACTACAGGTCTGTGTTTTCTATAATCTTTCCTTTTCTTTCTCCCCTTGGCTCTCCCTTCTTTCTTCCCCACAGTGACCATGAAGGTGGCAATGTTAGTGCCCATACCAGCCACTTGGTGGGCAGTGCCCTTTCAGATCCTTACCTGTCCTTTGCAGCAGCCATGAATGGGCTGGCAGGGCCTCTACATGGACTGGCAAATCAGGTAAGGTGATTCTTTCTCTTGTCTCGCCACATGTTTTTCTTACGCCTATACTTTGTTCCTGATCTCAGCATTCTCTCCTGGCATAAAAATTGACATTCCTTGTTCCCCAAACTTTACCCCATAGGAAGTGCTTGTTTGGCTAACACAACTACAGAAGGAAGTTGGCAAAGATGTATCAGATGAGAAGTTAAGAGACTACATCTGGAACACACTCAACTCAGGACGGGTAAGCAGATATGTGAATGAGAGAGGTCCCCAAATTAGAGAAGGAAATTCCCCTCCACCCCGTTTGTCTACCCTGAAGAATTTAGAAACAAATTTCTTAGCCAGGCATTGTGGCAGGCACCTATAGTCCCAGCTACTAGGGAGGCTGAGGCAAGAGAATTGCTTAAGCCCAAGAGTTTGAGGTTGCTGTGATACCATGGCACTCTACCCAGGGTGACAGCTTAAGACTATCTCAAAAAAAAAAAAAAAATTAGGGGAGGGGGAGGCTGGTTGCAGTGGCTCACACCTGAAATCT
>NW_003852438.1:10745004-10745481 GCF_000181295.1 Otolemur garnettii | reverse complement strand
ACAGTTTGAGACCATGTCTAAAAAAAAAAAAAAAAAAGGAATTCTAAAAATAGAAAAATTAGCCAAGTATGGTGGCCTTTGCCTGTGGTCCCAGCTACTTGGGTGGCTGAGGCAAGAGGATCACTTGAATCTAAGAGTTTGACGTTGCTATGAGCTATGGTGATATCATGGCACTCTATTCAGGGTGACAAAGTGAAACTATGTCTCAAAAATAAATTAAAGAATTTCTACCTGAGAATACTGTCTTGTTGCCTTTACTCTTCATAGGTTGTTCCAGGCTATGGTCACGCAGTTCTAAGGAAGACAGATCCACGATATACCTGTCAGCGAGAGTTTGCTCTGAAACATCTGCCTAATGACCCCATGTTTAAGCTTGTTGCTCAACTCTACAAGATTGTGCCCAATGTCCTCTTAGAACAGGGCAAGGCCAAGAATCCTTGGCCTAATGTAGATGCTCACAGTGGGGTGCTACTTCAG
>NW_003852438.1:10742484-10744752 GCF_000181295.1 Otolemur garnettii | reverse complement strand
CAGTACTATGGCATGACGGAGATGAATTACTACACGGTCCTGTTTGGGGTGTCGCGGGCACTGGGTGTACTAGCACAGCTCATCTGGAGCCGAGCCCTAGGATTCCCTCTAGAGAGGCCCAAGTCCATGAGCACAGATGGTCTAATGAAGTTTGTGGACTCTAAGTCAGGGTAAAACAAGTCTGGGAGGAAACTGACTACCAGAAAGTGAGGAAGCTTAAAATACATATATATATATACATACATGTGTATATATATATACATATACATATGTGTGTGTGTATATATGTATACACACACTTTTGTTTCAGGGGGCCTTTAAAGACTTAAGATTAAATTGTATCTGAGGCACTGATAATATGTTTGAGGTTAAAATATAAATTACAACTTTAAATAATGAAAAGTGACCCCTTATTCCCTAACCAGCTCCCTTCCCCTGCCTGGTATGAACTGCCCATTCACTGTAGAATGACCAAGACTAACGCATGTAGTACAGGTTAGGTTTGGTTCCCCACCACGTCTAGAGTGAGAATCTGGCTCCTCTTTCCCTGGGTCACATCTGGTTGCAGAGTCTGCAGCAGTCACTTTGGAGCTTTTGCTTCTACTCTACCAAGCCCTCGGTTATCCAGTAAACCAGGACTTTGTCCTGCTCCATAGGAATTACGTTGGATTGTCAGCTGCACCCAGCCCCTTAGCCCTATCCCATACACATAAATGTCTCCTAGCAGAGCCTATTGGTTAGGTGGACATGCTTTGACAATTTTTTTATGCCACCAGGTGATCATAAAAGCATGGCATTTGTTGTGACTGGCACCCAGTGTTTAATTTTCACTTTTTAAAATTATCTCATTAAATTAAAGTCTGGGAGTATTTTGTTTCCCATTACTTTAAAATTTACCTTCTTCCAGGCTTTCTATACCTGCTGTACCTCAGTCTGTGGGTGTTCTGGACCTTCCCCCCTTGGTCCCCATTAGAGACCTCTTTCAGCAGATCTGTCTGATCTGTGGTTTGTCCCAGTCATTGGGTTTTATCAGTGCTTAATGTGAACTAAGCTTTTTACTTCCACAGAATACAAGCCACTACCTTCTGACCATCATCCCCACTGCCCTTTAATATGCTGTGGGACAGGGACTTAGGAATGATCAGCATCATATCTTTAGAGTCTGGTCCCAGGGTTACTAGCACCCCTTTTGAATAGGGAAATCATTCATGATTGGACATGGATGCCTTTGAGTATCAGATCTGGGGAATGAGGATATTAAAAGTGGTAAGCTCCTCTCATCTCCTGCCTCAAGAAGATGCCCCTGTATTTATCAACATCCTTTTCCTGCCTCTTCCCCAAGAGCTCACAGTATGTGTTTTAGAAGCCCCATTTGCACAGGTTTTCAACGACTCAATACTCTCCTGCCTTTTCTTTGAGAAAGGGTTGAGATACACTCCTGCTGTGCCCCTTTCTTCCTTCAAAACTCCTGCCTGTGTTTGTGTGGATCCCCAATCCCCAGAACCACACTTGTCAAGATGGACACACTGTAACCCCTGGGTAACTGTCAGGTCATGATGCAGACTTCAGGTTGTTCTGTATAAAATGCAAAATAAATGTTTTTATTAACAATGCTTGAGCCTGCTATTAAATAAGAACTGGATGAATTTTTATTATGACGTAGGGAATCTGGCTAGTAAGATCTTGAAGGTAGCAAGTTTTAAGTTATCCCCTATATCCCTTTATCTTTAGAGAGGTTTGACCTTTTTTTTCTTTTTGCATTTTGCGGGGGGAGGGGGGGGCGGGGCTGGGTTTGAACCCACCACCTCTGGCCTATGCAGCCAGTGCCCCATTACTTTGAGCCACAGGTGCCCACCGAGGTTTGACCTTTTACCCTAATCAGTGAAAACCTCCTGAGAGATTCCCAAAAGAGATTTCTGTCCTTCCTCAAGATTAGGAAGACCTTGATCTTTAGCCCCTAATCTTAATTCTGTTGTAAAGACATTGATTCAAGGACTATAATCCATACAACTGAGACCAGGAGTGTTTATGCGAATAAGAACTGGTCTAGGAGGTGGCCCCTATGGCTCAGTGGGTAGTGCGCCAGCCCCTATACCGAGGGTGGCAGGTACAAACCCGACCTGGCCAAACTGACAAAAAAAAATAGCCGGGCATTGTTGCAGATGCTTGTAGTCCAGCTACTTGGGAGGCTGAGGCAAGAGAATTGCCTAAGCCCAGGAGTTGGCAGTTACGGTGAGCTGTGTGACACCATGGCACTCTACTGAGGGT
>NW_003852438.1:10735462-10742258 GCF_000181295.1 Otolemur garnettii | reverse complement strand
ACTCGCTTGAGCCCAGGAGTTGGAGGTTGCTGTGAGCTGTAATGCCATGGCACTCTACCCAGGGGGACAGCTTGAGGCTCTGTCTCAAAAAAAAAAGAAAAAAGAAAAAAAGAAAAAAAAAACTGATCTAGGCTTGGTGCCTGTGGCTCAAGCTGCTAAGGTGCCACCACATAACACCTGAGCTGGTGGGTTCGAATCCAGCCCCAGCCTGCCAAACAACAATGACTGCAACCAAAAAAAAGCTGGGTGCCTGTAGTCCTAGCTACTTGAGAGGCTGAGGCAGGAGAATCACTTGAGCCCAGGAGTCAGAGGTTGCTGTAAGCTGTAATGCCACAGCACTCTGCCCAGGGTGACAGCTTGAGGCTCTGTCTCAAAGAAGAAAAAAAAAAAAAATGGTCTAGCCCAGTGGGTGAAAGGAACAAGCCACAGTACACCCGTAACAAATGGGCTGTAGACTGCTAGCTCAGGACCCAAGCCACTAGAGGGCTCTGGTGCTGCTTGGTGTGCCTACTCTTCTTTTCTCCTTTTCTTAAGGAGGTCACCAAAATAAGAGTGGTCCTGAGGGCATCAAATATATGGGAGGTCTGAGATCAGATGATTATGGCCTAAGACTCTTGCTGCAAGTGACCTTCTGAAAAAGTCTATAAATAAACAAGGGGGTGGGTACTGGGTCCTGGCTTGCAGCATATGCTACTATAGTTAGCAGGGACACTATGTCCAAGAGGCCTTTTTACACTTTCCCCCAGGGAAGGAAGCCATGACTTTCATCTACTCTGCTTTATCTACATACTCCTTCAAGAAACAATACAATAAAGCCAAATTCACAGTCATAATTTATTGAAATTTTATAAAAATTCAGATC
The DNA here is from genome assembly GCF_000181295.1 of Otolemur garnettii. Lineage (NCBI taxonomy): Eukaryota > Metazoa > Chordata > Mammalia > Primates > Galagidae > Otolemur > Otolemur garnettii. The sequence continues at coordinate 10,741,396 of NW_003852438.1, read as the reverse complement.
AAGTGGAAGAATAAGGTACAACCTAAGAGAACAAAGACACTTCTGTTCAGTGATTTGTTTTTTGTCTCCTGGGCCCTGTGGCATTGATGGTGAGAAAGCCCCTTGTTATCTACTAGCCAGGCAGCATGGAAATATTCTTAGATGAGGCCTTAAGATTTCAGGTTTGGGGGCAGGTTGCCTCTTAAGGAACCTCAGGCAGTGTAGAAGTTACTACTCAGTACCTCTGTGCCAGAAGAAAATTTCAATTGATTTAGTTCTTAGAGAAGTTACTATCTTACTGTAATCAGAAACTAAGGTGCCCTGACAGGGACCAGAGACAACCACACAGTCCTGATTCTAATTCACTGAAAAGGCTGAAGTCATATCGAGCTCTCAGCATGGGCATGACCCTTTCCTGGGCATGTCACATTTTCCCACCCCCACTTTTTCCTTCCCCCTGCATAGAACCCAATTTCTGGGGAATTGAGGGGAGGAACAGTATTTATGAACACAGTCTCCTCTCATAGGAACAGGAGCCAAGCCAAGGAAGAGGATTGGGTGAGGAAGGGGAGAGAAGAAAGGCTAAGGAAAAATCCTTTGCCTCAAGTCTGGTGCACTTCATGGAACATCAGTTCACGGGGTATGGCTGTTTCTGGACCAAACTTGGTGGCTGCCCGACGCTCAAAGGCAGCAACATTCTGTTTGACAACCTCATCAAAAAACATGGTGGCCAGCTGGGAGTGCAGCAGAGAACGAAATTCAAAGGAAATCTGGGAATGGGTAAGAGACAGTCAGAAACTTCAAGGCCATTTTGGATAATCTCTGGCCAAATGCAAGGATGCCCTTCCTCAGTTCCTTTTCCTCCCCCACCCTCATCCAGTTCCTGAGATCCCTAACAAGGCTGAGCACAGAGTACAAGTTTGGTACAAGTTTAGACCTGTGAAAACTGCTGGACCTGGGAAATGCTAAGTGCTAGCTCTACTTTAAGAATAATCCTGTCATAAAGTTCTGCCCCACATGTAACCCTAGTCCTATACTACACAGCCTCCTGACTCACCGAAAAGTCCACAGTACAGGTTCGGGGGTAGGCAGGAATACCAGGACTGAATCGCCAAATGGTCTCTAAGTGGTTGAAGAGCTTGCCATCAGTACAAACAGCCTAGATTAGGACAATCAGGTCGTTAAATAACATTAGTTAAGTATAGGAGGCACTACAAAGGAATTGAAAGCCATCTTCAATCTCTTCTAATATTTTATCAGAAAAGTATTTGTCATGTGGAGATACAGTAATTACAACGAAGGCCAAAATAGCCCTTTTAGTGTGACAGTGCTAAGGAACACAAAAATTTATTAGACAATCGCAATCAGGCCTTACCTTGACCATGTGAGGTTTGACCATGGAAACTGCAGAGGTATAACGTTCAATGACAGGTGGAAAGCCAACCTCCAACTGGGCCTTCAGGTGACCTTTACGGCTGGATACCACCAGAGACTTCTTACACCAGGGCACAAACTCGCGATATTCCTGGACATTGGACACCACCTCATACATCTCCTGCATTGAATACCTAGGGGAAGAAGAATCAGGCCAAGGAACTGCCAGCTGGGTCAGGTTCCTCTGCCTTAAGTCCCCAGGTCATAACTTTATCCATTAACCATACACATTCAGGAACTAGAAGATCCCAAATAAGCCTGGATGAATGACTTCTCAAAAGCAATTGTGCAGACTCAGCCCCTGTAGCTCAGTAAGTAGGGTACCAACCACAAACAGCAAAGCTGGTGGGTTTGAACCCAGCCCGGGCCTGCTAAAATAACAATGACAACTGCAGCCAAGAAATAGCTGGGCCTTGTGGCGGATGCCTGTAGTTCCAGCTACTTGGGAGGCTGAGGCAAGAGAATTGCTTAAACCCAAGAGTTTGAGGTTGCTGTGAGCTGTGATGTCATGGCACTCTACCAAGGGCAACATAATGAGACTATCACAAAAAAATAAAAAATAAAGGCAGCACCTGTGGCTCAGTGAGTAGAGTGCCAGCCCTATATATTACCGAGGTTGGCGGGTTCCATCCCAGCCCTGGTCAAACTGCAACAAAAAAATTGCCGGGTTCCATGGCAGATGCCTGTAGTCCCAGCTACTCTGGAGTCTGAGGAAAGAGAATCGCCTAAGCCCAAGAGCTGGAGATTGTTGTGAGCTGTGACACCACAGCACTCTACCAAAAGAGATAAAGTGAGACTCTATCTCTTAAAAAAAAAAAAAACAGGCAGGCGTGCATGTTGCTCAAAGGAGTAAGGCACCAGCCCCATGTGCTGGAGGTGGCGGGTTCAAACCCAGCCCTAGCCAAAAAAACTGGAAAAAAAAAAAAAGCAGCTGTGCAAATCTCCATGATGCTAACATTACTTTATGTTTTGCAGAATGCTTTGGCATTCGTTATTTTTATCATAAGGGAGAGGAACATCTAAGGAGTACAGGCTGTCAGTTTTACTAGTGATCATGCAAGAATCCGATCCCAGCTCTATAATCTCCTGACAGGGCAGGCAAAAATAGTCATTTTAATGTGACTGAGCCCTAGGCAAATCACCTGTGCCTCCATTGCTCAGCTATACACCAGAGGCAATAATAGTACCTGATCTGTAGGTTTGTTGTGAGGATTAAAGGAAAAAAACTTTAAGCAGCCTAGCTGCGTGCATGTAGGAGTGCTAAATTAGGTTAGCTATTTCTCTGGAAGGCTGAGGTGGGTGGATCACCTGAGCTCAGAAGTTCAAGATCAGCCTGAGCAAGAGCAAGACCCCAGTATCAATAGCTGGGTGTTGTGGTGGGCACCTGTTGTTCTAGCTACTTGGGAGGCTGAGGCAGGAGGATGATCACTTTAGTCTAAGAGTTTGAGGTTGCTGTGAGCTATGATGATATAGCACTCTACAGTGAACAGCAAAGCAAGACTTTCTCAAAAAGCCATTACACTGTGCTCAGAACACATTTTTTTTTTTGGAGACCATCTCACTTTGTCACCCTAGATAGAGTGCCATATCATCATAACTCACAGCAACCTCAAACTCTTAGGCTCAAGCGATTCTCTTGCCTCAACCTCCCAAGTAGCTGGGATTATATGTGTGAGCCACTATTCCCAGCCTGGAACACATTTTTTTTTTGAGACAGAGTCTCACTATGTTGCCCTCAGTAGAGTGCTATGGCATCACAGCTCACAGCAACCTCCAACTCTTGGACTTAAGCGATTCTCTTGCCTCAGCCTCCCAGGTAGCTAGGACTACAGGTGCCCGCCACAACACCCAGCTATTTTTTTGTTGTAATTGTCATTATTGTTTGGCAGGCCTGGGTTGGGTTTGAACCCACCTGCTCCGGTGTATGTGGCCAGTGCTCTAACCACTGAACTACAGGTGTGAAGCCTAGAACACGTTTTTTAAAAGTCAGGTCACCAGAGAAATAGCAATTTAAGGTAGAGTTCAACCCTCTACCTCATCTTACTCGCAGATGCACAGAAACTGAAAAAGAGGGAAATCAAGTTTAGGAGAGAGAATAAAAGGATAAACAATAGATCTGGAGCCAGATATTAATCTTGCCCCCTACTGGTACTCTTACATTCTAGCCTGCACATGGTTATTTGGAGGGAAAGGGGAGATAAAAGGGTACACAGCGGGGAAGGATGCTCACCCCATGATCCTGCGCTCCGAGTAAGCCTTTCGCTTGTTGGTGAAGGGGGCAGCAAAGCCCATGAAAGAACGGCTGAGAGGTAAGCCAGCTTCAGCCACAAAGACCTGGGCAGCCCTAGGCAAGAAGAGGCTGCAGGAGATCAGAAACCTAAGGCCAAAAGCAAAGAAAAGAAACCCTTACCCTTCTTTATATTCCTTTATCATTTTCAGGTGAAGAGGAAGACGGGTGCACCACAGAGGAAGGTCGTCCAGACAGGCTTTCCCCCCAGCACCTGCTGCGCCGGCCAGGCTCTCTGGCCAAGCAATCACGAGTGCAAAAGGTCGAGGGCAGCTGAGGACAGAGCTGAGGGTGGGGATGGGAAAAAGCAGAGTGCACACGAAGCTCCAGTAGCCTTCGACTGAGGCTACGCTACTGCTTAAGCTAAGATTCTAAGTAAGAGTCTCTGCCCTAGGCCCCGCCAGGCCCGTTATTGCTAGAGCGCCCACGAGAACCAAGAAGTGTTTGGACACCCACCCCGAGGGCATCCTTTCTCGTATAACTTGCAAAAGCATCCTCCAAAGCTCCGCATGAGGTCCCCAGGCACGACGCTGCCGACTGCCGCCGCGCCTGCATCCCAGGGCTGCAACCTTCCACCGCAGAACCTCGGGGTCCTAAGCGACCCCCTGTTGCCCGGAGGGGACGTCCGCGCCTCGGCTCACCTCATTGGTCGCGGCTGTCGCAAAGGGCCTAGAGGCGGAGCCGGGCGCGCGCCCGGGCGGAGCGAGAGGACTCCGCAGCGCTGGGCAGCCGCGCCCGTCCCAGTCGAGAACCGCCGCGCGCCGGCCGAGGCCATGCGCGCGACACTCCCTAGCCCTCTGGGATCTGACACTGGCTGCTCCCGCTCACTCCAGAAGAGGAGCGGCAGGAAGCGACTGCCCAGCGGATCCCAGGCGACCCGCGGGGGCAGCGAGGCCGCGGCTCCTCGCCCTGCTCCCGTCCTGACGGCCGGGTAGGCTAGAACTGAAGCCGGTACCGCTGTTCCGCAGCTCCCGGTACCCCCACGTCACGCGTTGCCATGGCTCGGGGCTGGGAAAGTGAGGAAGGAAGGGGACAACGCTGCCGATTGGGAGATGTAGTTTCACACCCTGGCGAGTAAGGGCTCTCGGATATGTGTTTGAGAAGCTGCAGAGCTGGCCCTGGGGAGCGAGGTCATCAGGCAGTAACGACTTGGCAAGTCTGTGGTCACAGGACCTGATACGTAGGCACAGAGGCAATTTCGTAGGCGTGTCAATGGCAGGTATCTGTGATCCTCTGAACACCTCTCTTAGAGCCTTTATCATATTCCGTTTTGTTTATATAACAGAAGATTCGTTCATCTTTGTAGCCTCCACGGGGCCTGTATTACATCTTTGAGAAAGGAAATTAACGTTCCAAGCAAGCTCTGAGCTAAGATTTTGCATAGTTTTCTCTTTTAATATTTACAGAAAGAAGTCAGGAAAGAACCAGACTTAATTTTAGGGGAGATAAAAAGTCTCCCCTTGGAAAAGTGTGCACTTGAAGAAGAGTGAGACAGAAACCTGGGGATTTAATTATCACAATACTACCTTGTATGATGCAAGGAGGGAAAAAAACTGCTCTTGACAAGAGTGGAGAGAAGAAAAGAATAAAAAAGAGAGGAGAATGAAATAGAGCAATTAGAAAGATTCGGCTGGGCGCGGTGGCTCATGTCTGTAATCCCAATACTTAAGAAGCCAAGGCAGGTGGATTGACTGAGCTCACAGGTTCAAGACCAGCCTGAGCTAGAGAGTCACTGGGCCTGAGACCCCGTGTCTAAAAATAGCCGGGCGTTGGTACCTATAGTACCAGCTATTTGGGAGGAGCAAGAGAATCGCTTGAGCCCAAGAGATAGACGTTGCTGTAAGCTGTGACGCCACAGCACTCTACCGAGGACGACCTAGTGAGAATCTGTAAAAAAAAAAAAAGGAAGGAGGACTTGATTTAGGTGAATGCCAGAGCGATTTAAATTTTCCAGTGTGGCCCAACCTGTAACCACAGCACTTTGGGAGACTGAAGCAGGAGGATGGTAGGAGCCTAGGAGTCAAAGATCAGCCTGGCAACACAGCGAGGCCCCCAAACTCTACAAAATATTTTAAAATCCCCCTGTAATTTTAACATCAAGGCAAATAAATAAATAGAATTTTATTTTATTTATTTATTTATTTTTGAGACAGAGCCTCAAGCTATCCCCCTGGGTAGAGTGCAACTCCTGGGCTTAAGCGAGTCTCCTGCCTCAGCCTCCCAAGTAGCTGGGA
>NW_003852438.1:10732116-10735290 GCF_000181295.1 Otolemur garnettii | reverse complement strand
CCCAGCTACTTGGGAGGATGAGGCAAGAGAATTGCTTAAGCCCAAAAGTTTGAGGTTGCTGTGAGCTGTGACGCCATGGCACTCTACCCAGAGCGACAGCTTGAGCTGTGTCTCAAAATAATAATAATAATAATAGTTCTGCCTCCATAGCATTTAGTACTACTAGTTCAATAAATAATTGTTGACCACAAGAAGGATCTGTCATCTTTCCTTTTAATTATCTTTTTTCCTATTAGGAGGCATGAAACCCCAAGTTAGAGAATGATATTGCTTTTTTCTCTCCTGAAATCTCTTCATTTTCCCTCAGCACTTCAGAGGACTTGACATGTCCACATCCTCCATACCTGTCTCCGCTACCACAGTATAGTATCTCCTTCAGTTCAAAGATGATAATCTGGAGTCACCTTCAAGTGGACATGTGACATTGAAGAACACATTTACTTCAGTGTGTCCAGCCCCCAGCTCTTCTGACTAAGGGCTTACATATGTGAGACAGCTGCTTTTTTTTTTTTTTTTTTTTTTTGAGACAGAGTCTCACTTTGTCACCCAGGCATCATAGCTCATAGCAACATCAAACTCCTGGGTTCAAGCAATCCTCCTGCCTCAGCCTCCCAAGTAGTTGGGACTACAAGCACCCACCACAATGACAGGCTAATTTTTTTATTTTTAGTAGCGACAGGGTATCAGTCTTATTTAAGCTGATCTCCAGCTCCTGAGTTCAAGTGATCGTCCTGCCTTGGCTTCCCAGAGTGCTAGGATTACAGGCATGAGCCATGGTGCCGGCTGGAGAGAGCTGCTTTGAATGAGGATAAAGGACCTAGGTGGATAGAAGAAATTAACTGGGATACATGACCTGCCCTAATTGTGACCTCATTAACACTCTTCCTTGACTGACTTAACTGCTACAGAATCCCCAAAGTCCAATAGACCTGCCAAGCCAATTTGCTTACTGTCCCCCTACTAATTAGATTAGCTAATTACTGCCATTTAAATTTTTCCTAGTTTATCCCCTGTATTTGATTTACTGCCACATCCCTGCCATTGTACATCAATAACTTCCTTCAAATACTGATTTCAGAATACACCTCCTCGGCTCGGCACCTATAGCTCAACCGGCTAGGGCGCCAGCCACGTACACCTAAGGTGGCGGGTTCGAATCCCCAGCCCGGACCTGCCAAACAACAATGACGGCTGCAACCAAAAAATAGCCGGGCGTTGTGGCGGGCGCCTGTGGTCCCAGCTACTTGGGAGGCGGAGGCAGGAGACTCGCTTGAGCCCAGGAGTTGGAGGTTGCTGTGAGCTGTAATGCCACGGCACTCTACCCAGGGAGACAGCTTGAGGCTCTGTCTCAAAAAAAAAAAAAAGAATACACCTCCTCCAGGAAGACCCTCTCAGCTGAACCCATCCCTCAACATTACTCCAAACACATTACACCACATGAACTAGCGTGTATCCTATATTCTCTACTTGTTGTATGTGTATATGTGTGTTCTTTAAGTTGTAAGCTCCTCAAAAAGAGACATAATTACTTCTGCACTTGATCTTAGCCAAAAGGCTGAGAAGTAATGAGACACCATTACCTACCTCTGAATAAGTCAATCCTTTTTTTTTTTTTTTTTGCAGCTTTTGGCCAGGGCTGGGTTTGAACCCACCATTTCCAGCATATGGGGCCAGCGCCCTACTCCTTTGAGCCCCCTCAGAATAAGTTAGGACCCTATACATGATGAGTCTTCACATTTGTGAGAGGAAAGAAAACGGAGTTTTTAAAAGATAGGCATCTGCCTAGAGTTAACCAAATGTGAATTCTGTAGTTTGAATACACAAGTACTATCTACAGAAGAGAATTTGCCACCACTTTGGGCTTCCTTCTCCTCCACCTTTTGTGTCTCCCTGAGTCCTGAAGGTATCAGCGCTACCTACCTACATCACATCCCTTTTTTCCCTACTGGGAAATCCTCTTTCTGTGCTCTGAATAATATTAAAAATAACTCTTCTAGCCCTTCCTCCACCTTATAGCCACACAGATAATCAGGCTTGGCACTTTCCTTTTTCACCTCCATCCGCAAGCCAGACCCAGGCACATGACCCTAGCTCAACCCCTAACTCTGATTCATCAGGTTACCAAGAGCTATTTTGGGCAAGGGATACTATTTATTCCCCTCCTCCCCATCCTCTGGGCTATATCCTACCCTTCCTGGAAGGCCCATCATATCAGATAGCCAAGTCCTAACACCCATATCCATCTGATCCCTAGCTGCTTTTGGTTTCTACTTCTACCTTCTCCTCCTTCTCCTCCTCCTCCTCATCAAATATTAAATGCCTGCTTCCATCTCTTGATTTGCTGAAGCTAAAATAAATAAATAAATAATATATACCTTTGCCTATATAAAGCTCAAAATTCTTTTTCCATTAAAAAATCAGGGCAGCACCTGTGGCTCAAGGAGTGGGGCAAAGGCCTCATATGCCAGAGGTGGCGGGTTCAAACCCAGCTCTAGCCAAAAACTGAAAAACTGCAAAAAAAACACCCAAATCAAATAGGCCAGACACCGTGGCTCACACCTATAATCCTAGCACTCTGGGAGGCCAAGGCAAGTGGATTGCCTGAGTGCACCAGTTTGATACCAGCCTGAGCAAGAGTGAGACCCCTGTCTCTAAAAATAGCCAGGTATTGTGGCTGGCACCTATAGTCCCAGCTACTCCAGAGGTTGAGACAAGAAAATCTCTTGAGCCTAAGAGTCTGAGGTTGCTATGAGCTGTGATGGCTGGGTGAGGTGGCTCATGCCTGTAATCCTGGCACTCTGGGAGGGTGAGGCAGGTGGATTGCCCTGAACTTACAGGTTCAATACCAGCTTGAGCAAGAGCAAGACTCTGTCTCTAAAAAAATAATCAGGTGTTGTGGCAGGCACCTGTAGTCTCAGCTACTTGGGAGGCTGAGGCAAGAGAATCATTTAAGCCTAAGAGTTTGAGAGGTTTCAAAAAAAAGCACTAACAAAGGGAAACTAGCCTGTTAATCAGGGGAGGACTTCCTGGTTAATAGGTAAGTTTTTTTCATTTTGTTTTGTTTTAGAATGAGCCAAATTTAGCAGTGGGGTTAAACAATATTTTAAATTTTATTTTCGGCTCAGCGCCTATAGCTCAACTGGCTAAGGCGCCAGCCACGTACACCTAAGGTGG
>NW_003852438.1:10721196-10730064 GCF_000181295.1 Otolemur garnettii | reverse complement strand
TTTTTTTTGCAGTTTTTGGCCGGGGCTGGGCCTGAACTCGCCACCTCCGGTATATGGGGCCAGCATCCTACTCCTTTGAGCCACAGGCGCCACCCTAATCTCCACTTTTCTTCTTCCCCTTTTTTCCCCCTTTCTGGGCTGGAAAGACCTCCTTTCATTCAGTTCCTCCCTAATTAAGCCTCTTTGTCCTGTCCATTGGGGCAGTGGAAACACCTCCACCCTTTCTGGGGAGAAACCCTTGTATCTTTTGTAGTGTAGTCACCCTACCACTTTAACATGGCAATGGAGTAATTAGGAAGTTGAAAAGTGCCCCTTCGGTTAGCTTTGGAGGCCTTCTCCAGCTGCCAGTTGTCCCAGCCTCTGGGTGGGCGTTTCCTGCGGCAGGAGATTCTAGGGGTTTCTCAGCAGTTTGAGCCCCTTTACTAGTACCTTTCTACCGACCTTATTCCTGTGTCCCCTAGTAGACATAGGCGCCTTTGCTCCCTCTGGGGCTACAGACTATATACTCCCTAGATCTCCACCCCCAGATTACCCTAGTGTGTGGAGAACGTGGGAAGTGGAAGAGCTGACTGAGGAGTTAGCTCGGGTAGGGGCGTTGCGGGTTGGGTGCGATCTGGACAGCCGTTGGTCTCCAGGTTGAGAGGAACGGCGGGAACAAGGCCTGGGTTTCCTCTAGGGCTTGCGGAGGACCCCGCAGGCGGACCGACTGGAGCCGGCAGCACAGTGCAGCCTTCCGCGGGAGCCGCGGAGCCAGCGCGAGGAGGGGCTGCCGGGCAGCGCGGGAGGCGGGGCAGGGCGGGGCGACTGCGCTGCGGCCTGCTCAGCTGGCGTGGAGAGAGCGCCGCTGAGCCCAGGACGGTAGCCAGGGGGCGCTGCGGCCTCCCGCTCGCCCGCCCCCCGGTAGGCGGGGCCGCGCTCTCCCCGCAGCCGCCGCCGCCGCCGCCGCCGCAGCCGCCTCCTGGGCCGCCCCGTGTCCCCGGTGGAGTCGCTGCCGCCGCCGCCGGGAGCTCGATGCGGACGGAGCCCGGCCCGGGCCATGGGGATCCTCAGCATCACAGACCAGGTCAGCCCTCCTGCCCTTCCGCGCTTCCTACTTCAGTGCTCTGCGCCGCCGCCACGCGAGCCCGGGGATGTGCGGCCTAGACTGGGCCAGAGCCCGGGGACCGCAGCTCCCGCCCCGCCCCATACCGCGCTCCCCTCAACCGAGCCGGTGTCCTTGGAGACCCGGCAACCGGCGGAGGCACCGCGGAAGCCCGCTGCAGCCGGGACCCCCACGGCGGAGCCCCTCTAGCGACGTCCCCCCCCAAAGGTTGCTGCTCCCCCACCCCCACCGCGGCTCCGCTACGGCCGGCTCTCTGAATGCGGGTTCTGCTTGCAGCCGCCCCTGGTCCAGGCCATCTTTAGCCGAGATGTAGAGGAAGTGCGTTCCCTCCTCTCGCAGAAGGAGAACATCAATGTGCTGGTGAGTTGGGAGCAGGAAGGATGGCGAGCCCCGAATCCGGTGATCTGGACCGCTTGCTTGGGGCGGCTCCGGTCTCTGCTCAGATGAGGCCGCAGCTCTTTCCACCCTGGGGTGTGAGCCAGCTCTGCATTTGGGATGGAGAGCAGCAGGTTAGTTAGGCTTTGGAGTCCAGGTCTGTGGGTCTGAGGATGAGCAGAAACAGTGTTCTTTGAACCATTCGGGTCTGCAGCGCCCCCAACTCCTGGAAAAAGGAGCCGGCTTCGTAGCCCTGTGGCCCTGACTCCACCCTCCCTTAAGGTGCTTATCTTTGATGCTCTATACTGGGTTTACGACTCTGCTACAGGAGGAGAGTGTGGATCCTGGAGCTCTGAGACTTGGGCTCAGGTCCTTGATAGTTTCCCACCAGCCGCTCCTCTTTTCTGCCTTCCCAGGACCAAGAGAGGCGAACCCCATTGCATGCTGCTGCCTACGTAGGCGATGTCCCCATCCTCCAGTTGCTACTGATGTCAGGTGAAAGTGGGGAGCTGGAAGGTGTGGCATCTAGGGAGGGTGGCGGAGGAGTCTCTTTTTTGATATCCAAGGATTGATCTCTGGTGCCTGGTCCCAGGTGAGGCACCAGCCCCATCCAGATTACCTGGCTTCCTTCCCACCCCCTCCCCACCTTCCATCAAAATAGGAAATTATATCCCTACAGGTGCTAACGTAAACGCTAAGGACACACTGTGGCTGACCCCTCTTCATCGTGCTGCTGCCTCCCGAAATGAGGTATGGGCCTCCTACCTTTTTTCATCCTTCTGTGAAGGATGAGTTGATTAAAAGTGGTGGTTAAAGGTTGGAGAGCCTCAATCCTCTGCCCTACAAGCTGTTCCACCCCAGGTAGGGAAGAGACCAATTCTTGGCTCCTCCCTATCCCCAAAACCAGTTGGTAAGGGGGCTGAATGCTGCCAGCTGATGTGACGTCAGGGAGAGCTTAACACTGGGCTGGCAGACTGTGGGGGCCCTGCTGCCAGGCCTGAGTGACTCATGCCTCCCTGGGGGGCCACCTTGAGTCTGATCCCCCTCTGGGCACTGAAATCTATTTCCTTGTGAGGGGGGATGGGTATGGTGATCTGTTGCATCCCTGTCCCTCAAACATTGTGAAAGTTGACAGCACAGGGGCCAAACACATTTCATTTGTTGGGTCCTACATCGTGTTCCCTACAGACCTGAAAAGACTCAAAAGGAGACCCTTCCCCCAATTCAGCCATCACTGGCTCCAGCCACCAGGGGGAGGGGCTGAGGCCAGTGGGAATGAGGTGGGTGGTGGTTAGGGCATTTTAGCCTGGATTTTGGAGAGGAACCAGTATGTGTTTGCTTGCTGAGGTAATGGAAATGATTTTAGTGCCTATGAAAGGGCTAAGGAGCATGTTCAGCTCATTAATGTAAGGGGTGGGAAGTATGGCTCTGCATGTGTGGATTTGCTTGGGAATGGATGTATGCAGGGGAAGATTTTCAGGGTCTGGAGTAGCGAGTGGTACAAGGTGACACAAGGAAGGGTTCCCTGTTTTTCTCAGCAAGTTAAGGAAGACTTTAAACTTGAAGAAGATCCAGAAGTTCGGAAGTAGATATGGAAAGGCTAAATACGTTGGAAAAATTAGGAGAGACTCTGTGCGGGGAGAATGGGGTCATGCATGCCATGCTGACCAATCTCTCCTCCGTTTCCTGTTATTTTACCCTCTCATTCCCCTCTGTCTTTTGCTCCCTGCTCCTCAACAGAAGGTGCTGGGGCTGCTGCTGGCACATTCAGCAGATGTGAATGCCCGGGACAAGCTGTGGCAGACACCACTGCATGTGGCTGCGGCCAACCGGGCCACCAAGTGTGCTGAGGCTCTGGCACCCCTGTTGAGCAGCCTCAACGTGGCTGACAGGAGTGGGCGCAGCGCTCTGCACCATGCCGTGCATAGTGGGCATCTTGAGGTGAGGACTGCTCTGACCCAGGTCAGCCCAGTACTGGCCTGTCCTTGCCTTCCTCTCACCTTTTCCTGCTTCTGGGCCATCAGGCCTGGGAGAGAAGCAGCCTAGATCATTATAAACACTCTGGCTCAAGCGCCAAATGAATGATTGGACTAGATTGAAATTGTTGATTTGAACTTCAGGAGGCTGACAAACCCTCTGATGTTACATGCAAAATTTTGTCATAAATGTCTTTTTCGAAAGAAAGAGAAACACATTTTCAAAGCCTTATATGAGTTTAAGAACCCTCAAATCACCTGAAGAGATTCCCTTGAGTTTCCCTGAAAGTTTAAGGTCTGTTTGCTATCTCTTCCTCAGTGCCTGCTTCTGCTATTTCCTTTAGTCCTCCATGTTATGCTGAAGAACACAGGGTGCCTCAGTCTTTTTGTTTTTTTGGTTTTTTTGAGACAGGAGCCTCCCTCAAGCTGTCCCCCTGGGTAGAGTGCTGTGGCATCACAGCTCACAACAACCTCCAACTCCTGGGCTCAAGCGAGTCTCCTGCCTCAGCCTTCTGAGTAGCTGGGGCCACAGGCACCTGCCACAATGCCCAGCTGTTTGGCCCAGTTGTTGGGCCTGGGCTGGATTCGAACCTGCCACCTTGGGTGTACATGGCTGGTGCCTTAGCCACTTGAGCCACAGGTGCCGAGCCGGTGCCTCAGTCTTGTCAGGAGATGAGGCCTATGCTCCTAGGTAGTTATCAGCATGAACCTGGCACTGAATAGGTTTGTTTTATATCCTGATACAGACGGTGAACCTGCTTCTCAACAAAGGAGCCAGCCTGAATGTCTGTGACAAAAAGGAGCGGCAACCTCTGCACTGGGCAGCTTTTCTAGGTGAGAGAGAATACATGGGAAAATTAGGAATTCAACATTTAGGATTTGTAGGGAAGGGCTGCAGTCTTTGGAGAGAGGACCTTGGGGCCTTAGAATACACTCTACCTCCTTGAGAGTATCCTTTCTTTTTTCAGGGCATTTGGAGGTCCTAAAACTGCTGGTAGCACGGGGAGCAGACCTTGGCTGCAAGGACCGCAAGGGCTATGGACTGCTCCATACAGCTGCTGCCAGTGGCCAGATAGAGGTGGTGAAGTACCTGCTTCGGATGGGAGCTGAGGTCAGGGCATGGAGCATGGCGGCTGGGGACTGGACAGGCAGAGGGAGGTCAGGGTCTATTGTGGCAGTACAAAGGGTCTGGGGGTGACAGTGTGGTTTGGAGACTGGGAAGATGTGAAGTGTCTGAGTAATACTTACTGTAAGTAATAGTGCCTCCTTCAGTCCTTTGAGTCAGGAACCAGAGGGGACCGAGGCATTGGATTTCTGGGACTCTCTAGGCTAGATGTGCCAGCTTCTACTTTGTTAAACTGATACCTCCCTTACCCTCACCCCTGGAAATCCAGATCGATGAGCCCAACGCTTTTGGAAACACAGCTTTGCACATTGCCTGCTACCTGGGTCAGGATGCTGTGGCTATTGAGCTAGTGAATGCAGGAGCCAATGTCAACCAGCCAAATGACAAGGGCTTCACTCCACTGCATGTGGCTGCAGTCTCCACCAATGGCGCTCTCTGCTTGGAGCTGTTGGTCAATAATGGGGCTGATGTCAACTACCAGGTATCTGAAGGGATGAGGCTTGGACCAGTGGGGAGAGGAACCTGGCTATTGGGGTCCAGACTATGTCTGGATAGCTTTCCTGGGGAACTATCCCCTTGCCTCCTGGGGTGATTAGACCTTGCTCAGGACTCAGAAGAGTGTGGGCTGAGAAGATGCTGTGTCCTCAGAGGTGTGTCCTTTGAAAGGGGGAACAGAGCATTTTCTGCTTTGCACTACAAAAACCCACCATGTTTCTACAGAGCAAAGAAGGGAAAAGTCCTCTGCACATGGCTGCGATCCACGGCCGTTTCACCCGCTCCCAGATCCTCATCCAGAATGGTAGGGACTGCTGAGAGGCTTGTGCTCTCATTTCCTCATCTCCCAGGAAACTCATCCCTAGAAGCCCCCTACTTGCCTTCTTCTTCCACCCTCTTCTAGTTAGGATGGGCACTTGGAACTCTGTGGAAATGGCCCTGTTCTTCCCTGCCAGCCTCCTAAGGCCTATAGACCAGATAATGTATGTAGAGGGCTGGGCCTGGCACCAGCTGCTTAATAAACACTAGATGGCAGCTGACCAGTAGAGTGCTCTTAAACCCAAGCTCTGCCTGAGTTTGTGTATGCCCTTCTCTCAGGCAGTGAGATTGATTGTGCTGACAAGTTTGGGAATACGCCGCTGCATGTGGCTGCTCGCTATGGACACGAACTGCTCATCAGCACCCTCATGACCAATGGCGCAGATACTGCCCGGTAAGTTGGGACCCCTAACCCCACTTCTGGGTTCTTCAGATCTATACAGACATCAAACACAGAGGCACAAAGAAGCTTGCCAAAGGGAAGCTCCTGTCCTGCCCCCTAAGATGGTGGTGGGCCACAAAAGAGAGGTCTATGATTAGTCCTTCCTCAGTCCAAGGACTGAGTCCCTCAACTTCTTCCCAGGCGCGGCATCCATGACATGTTCCCCCTGCACTTAGCTGTTCTCTTTGGATTCTCTGACTGTTGTCGTAAGCTGCTTTCCTCAGGTATGTCCCAACTGTCTGGGGCTCAGGCGGGTGTACAGGAGAGCACAGGCCTTTGTCTTTCTGCTTCATGCTCTCAGATGTAATCTGTGGCTGTTCTGCCCCTCAGGTCAGCTGTACAGCATTGTATCTTCACTCAGCAATGAGCATGTGCTTTCAGCTGGGTTCGACATCAATACACCTGACAACCTTGGCCGCACCTGTCTTCATGCTGCTGCTTCTGGAGGGTGAGTTCTCTTTCCTCTTAGGCCTTGAGAAGAGAGTGGGCAGGGGTCTGAGCCCCTCATTCTTGCCTGCCTATATCTATGCCCCATCTCACAATGAGAGCAGTCACAACAAAAAGGGCTGTTTAGTTCCATCTTGCCTCATCCCCTCCCTCAGCCTATGGCTGCTCCTTGAAATTCTAACTCATCTTCCTTTTAGGAATGTTGAATGTCTTAATTTGCTGTTGAGCAGTGGAGCTGACTTGAGGAGGAGAGACAAATTTGGAAGGTGTGTTAATATGCAGGGAGTGTCTGATGAGATAGAAAATGGTAAAGGAGGAGAATGTTACAAAGCAGCAGTCGGATCTGTCCCTGATTCTCTTATCCACCCTGTTTCACTCCTTCCCCAGGACCCCGCTGCACTATGCAGCTGCCAACGGTAGTTACCAGTGTGCAGTGACACTGGTGACTGCTGGGGCAGGTGTCAATGAGGCTGACTGTAAAGGCTGCTCTCCCCTGCACTATGCTGCTGCCTCTGACACTTACAGGAGGTGAGACTCCCACTTTGGCCCTTCTCAACCCCATTCACATCCCTGAACCTCCCCCTGACCTTTTCTCTCTCTTCCCTAGAGCGGAACCCCACACACCTTCCAGCCATGACCCTGAGGAGGATGAGCCACTGAAGGAGTCCCGCAGGAAGGAGGCTTTCTTGTAAGAGGAGACCCCTGGGACATGTTTTCCCCATAGTGCTGTCTTTGATCTACCATTCTAATCCCACCTCTTCTGAATCTCCATCACCACATCTCTGCTGCCATCCTGCTGGTCAGTCAGCAGTGTTTTTTGTTTTTTGTTTTTTTGAGATAGTCTCACTGTGTCACCCTCAGTAGAGTGCCATAACATCACAGCTCACAGCAACCTCAAATTCTTGGGCTCAAGTGATTCTCTTGCCTCAGCCTCCCAAGTAGCTGGGACCACTGGTGCCCATGACAATGTCTGGCTATTTTTGTTTTTGTTGTTGCACGTGTCATTGTTTTAGCTGGCCTGGGCTGGGTTCAAACCCGCCAGCCCCAGTGCATGTGACAGCTCACTACCCACTGAGCTACGGATGCTGCTATCAGTAGTGTTTTGTTTCACATTTTTTCTTTTTTCTTTTTTTTTTTTTTTTGAGACAGAGCCTCAAACTGTCACCCTGGGTAGAGTGCTGTGGCATCACAGCTCACAGCAACCTCCAACTCCTGGGCTCAAGCGAGTCTACTGTCTCAGCCTCCCAAGTAGCTGGGACCACAGGCACCTGCCACAATGCCCAGCTATTTTTTGGTTGCAGCTGTCGTTGTTTGGCAGGCCCGGGCTTCAAACCCGCCACCTTAGGTGTATGTGGCTGGCGCCTTAGCCACTTACACCACAGGTGCCGAGCCATAAAGTTTACTTTTTGCCGGGGACAGTGGTATGTGCCTTGGTCCCAGCTACTCAGGCAGCTGAGGTCAGAGGATCACATGAGCCCAGGAGTTCAAGGTTGTGATGCACAATTATTGCTCCTGTGAAGCACTGCATACCAGCTAGCACAACACACAGTGAGATCCCCATCTATTAAAAAAAAAAAATCTGGGTGTGACCTTGTAGCATGGTGGTAATGGCTCCAGCCACATGCACCGAGGCTGGCAGGTTTGAACGTGGCCCAGGTCAGCTAAACAACAATGACATCGGCAACAAAAAAATAGCTGGGTGGGTGGTGCCCATGGCTCCGTGGGCGGGGCTCTGGCCCCATATACCGAGAGTGGAGGGTTAAAACTTGGCTCTGGCCAAACTGCAGCAAAAAAATAGGTAGGCGTTGTGGCTGACACCTGTAGTCCCAGCTACTTGGGAGGCTGAGGCAGGGGAATCACCTAGGCCCAGGAGTTGGAGGTTGCTGTGAGCTGTGTGACACCATAGCACTCTACCATGGGCAATAAAATGAAACTCTGTCTCTGCAAAAAAGAAAAAAAAATAGGCTCGGTGCCTGTGGCTCAAGCGGCTAAGGTGCCAGCCACATACATCTAAGGTGGCCGGTTCGAATCCCCAGCCCAGGCCCGCCAAACAACAATGATGGCTGCAAACAAAAAATGGCCGGATGTTGTGGCGGGCGCCTATAGTCCCAGCTACTTGGGAGGCTGAGGCAGGAGACTCAATGAGCCCAGGAGTCGGAGGTTGCTGTGAGCTGTGATGCCATGGCACTCTACCCAGGGGATAGCTTGAGGCTCCGTCTAAAAAAAAAAAAACAAAGAAAAAAAAATAGCTGGGCATTATGGTGGGGGCCTGTAGTCTCAGCTACCTGGGAGGCTGAGGCAAGAGAATTGCTTAAGCCCAAGAGTTTGAGCTGTGATACAACGGCACTCTACCCAGGGGTGACATCGTGAAACTCTGTCTAAAAAAAGAAAAAGGCCAACCCTGCTTGCTCATGCCTGTAATCACAGCACTCAGGTGGCCGAGATAAGTGGATTGCCTGCGCCAGAGGGACAACCCAGAGGATCAAGGAGTAGGGCGCCAGCCCTATATACCAGTGATGGCAGTTCAAGCCCGGCTCTAGCCAAAACACTGAAAAAGAAAATAAGCAGAATCCTTTTCTTTTTTTTT
>NW_003852438.1:10701200-10721125 GCF_000181295.1 Otolemur garnettii | reverse complement strand
CTAGGCTCAAGCGAGTCTCCTGCCTCAGCCTCCCAAGTAGCTGGGACCACAGGCGCCCGCCACAACGCCCGGCTATTTTTTTGGTTGCAGCCATCATTGTTGTTTAGCAGGTCTGGCCTGGATTCGAACCCACCACCTTAGGTGTATGTGGCTGGCGCCTTAGCCACTTGAGCCACAGGCGCCTTTTCTTTAAAGTTTTACTTTAGAGCAGGTGTCATGGTTTAGGCCTGTCTTGATTACACTTGGAAGCAGGAGGCAGGAGAATCACTAGAGCTCAGGAGTTTGAGGTTGGAGTGAGCTGTGATGGTGCCATGGCACTCTAGCCTAGGCAACAGAGGGAGACCCAGCTAAAAAAAGAAAAGGGTATTTTTCAAAAAAACACTAGCATCCAAGAGGCTCACCTGTGTAACCTTTGACAGTTTACTTAACCTCAGTGCCTCAATTTCCTCAACCATAATAAGGATAAAAATAGAATCTACTTCATGACATCACTAGGAAGATTAAATTATTTAATACACATGAAGTGCTTAGAACAGTGCTTGACTCATAGTCAGTGCTAGATGTTTCCTCATTACATACATGTTACTACTACAGTTATTGCGAGTGTGTAAGAAGGCTGCTAAGGGTGTCCAGAGGAGGAGACACCTTCCCCTAGGAAGACTAGGGAAGGGCTTCCAGAGGAGAGGAGCTGGGACTGAGTGTGAGTTAATAGGACTTCCTCAGATGGGCTGGGAGGGGAAGGCATCCTAGGCAGGGCTCCATGTACCTGGTAGGGGAAGCATGGGGATCAGCGGGAAGCTGGCAACTGAGCGTTGTGCTCTAGGCTCTTTAGGAGAGTGTTGAAAAGACAGAGGAGTGGTGTGGTGCCTGTGGCTCAAAGGAGAAGGGCACCAGCCCCATATGCCAGAGGTGGCAGGTTCAAACCCAGCCCTGGCTGAAAAAAAACAAAAGACAGGAGTCATTGAAACTAGAGGAATTGAGGGCAGACTTTGAGAAGGTAGTAGGACTGAAGATGAGGCTGAAGACAGCAGGATGCAGAGAGCCTACCTAGAGCTGAGGGTGGGTGCCAGCAAGGTAGGCCTGGAGAGGCTCCCTTGCCTCTCTCTGGCCCTCCCAGAACTGTACCTTCCTGGGCTGGGCCTGTCCCTGCCTCACAGTCTACCCCTGGCTCCCCAGCTGTCTGGAGTTCTTACTGGATAACGGTGCAGATCCCTCCCTGCGGGACAGGCAGGGCTACACAGCCGTGCACTATGCAGCTGCCTATGGCAACAGACAGAACCTCGAACTGGTATGTCATGACCGGCCTGGAGAAGGGGAGGTAGGGGCAGGGCACAGAGTCTGCCTTTGGGTTTGCTGATTCTGGAACCAATGAAATGTGGTTGAATCAAATGTAGGCTTTAGATTTAGGGGCTTAGGGAATTTGGGGGGAGGGTCATATCATGAGAGATCCAGAATCTTACCACCTACATTCCTGTTCATTACAGCTCTTAGAAATGTCCTTTAACTGCCTGGAGGATGTGGAGAGCACCATTCCAGTCAGCCCTTTGCACTTAGCTGTGAGTCCAAAGCTTTTCCTCTTGCCTTCTTTGTCCTGACTTGCCCCCAGGACCACACAAAGGGGCTAGCAGTTGTGAATGCATCCTTGTCTCTCCCTGCTTACGGGGATGCAAGTAGGCAGTTGTCTGGAGAGGGGACGAGTGCAGTGCATAGTAAGATGCCTCAGGGCCCAGGGAGCTTTTAGAGGACTAATGCCCATGGGCCCCAAGAGCAGAGTTGGAGCGGGATGGGGACAGGAGAATGTCCTGAACTATGTCTGTTGGTTGCCTATCCCCTCCAGGCCTACAATGGTCACTGTGAAGCCCTGAAGACACTGGCAGAGACGCTGGTGAACCTGGACGTAAGAGACCACAAGGGCCGGACCGCGCTCTTCCTGGCCACTGAGCGAGGCTCTACTGAGTGTGTGGAGGTGCTTACGACCCACGGTGCCTCTGCCCTCATCAAGGAGCGCAAGCGCAAGTGGACGCCCCTGCATGCTGCTGGTCAGTCTCCCCTGCAGGCTGTTGTCTCATGCTTGCCATAGCAAACCCCACCAGAGTGGGTTTGGGGGTAGGGTGAGGAGAATGGAAAGTTCAAGCCCTGATTTGTAGCTTTTGATCCTCAAAGATTTCACCCTGGCCCAGATCTTCCCATAACTCCCCCCGCCCCCGACACAGGCTCCCCCTTTAGGGTTGGCCTGGCTTCTTTACCTGACTCTCCCTGACACAGGCTTTCTTTTTCTCTAGCTGCCTCTGGCCATACTGATTCCCTGCACTTGCTGATCGACAGTGGGGAACGAGCTGACATCACAGATGTCATGGATGCCTATGGACAGTGAGTATGGGCCAGGGATGGGGCACAGGTTTTCCAATCCTTGCTGGACCCTGACCCTTTCTTCTGCCTCCTCTGCAGAACCCCACTGATGCTGGCTATCATGAATGGCCATGTGGACTGTGTGCATTTGCTGCTAGAGAAAGGGTCCACAGCCGATGCTGCTGACCTCCGGGGTCGCACCGCCCTCCACCGTGGTGTGAGTACTTCTGGGGAGAATTCTTCACAGATGGGCCTCCTTGTGGGAGCACAGGACCCCAGCAATAGGGCATTAGAGTGTCTAGGTAACAGGCCAGGATTTTATGCCCAAGGTCTTACTAGGCCTTACTGTGCTTACCCCAGGATGTGTCCTGGACATCATGGGCTGATTCTCCAGATGACCCTGCTTTGTAATCACCTACCTGTGATTACACCTCTGCTCCTCACTTGGGCTGCTCAGGGTACCCTGTTGGCTCTGTCCCATCAGATAATGGTAATACCACCCAGATCTTTCTTGTCGATAACCTGTCCTAAAACTTCTTCCTCCTGCAAGGAATTTTGATCCCTTAGTGTTTTTCTTACTCTCCACTTGTTCTTTTACTCCAAGCTCCAGTGGTAGGTTCCACCATCCTGATTGTTAGCATACAGAGTCAAGGAAGCAGGCTATGATCCCTGATATAGAACCACTGTTGTAAAGACAAGGATGGGAGCCCTGCAAGTGTTTCTTACCCTTGGGTCAGCCTATAGCAACTGGTCAGTGGGAAGGGGGTAGCTTCTCACCCCTCTCATATTCCCAAATCACCCACAGGCAGTGACTGGCTGTGAGGACTGCCTGGCTGCCCTGCTGGACCACGATGCATTTGTGCTGTGCCGAGACTTTAAGGGCCGCACACCCATTCACCTGGCCTCGGCCTGTGGCCACACTGCAATACTGCGGACCCTGCTGCAGGCTGCTCTTTCCACAGACCCCCTGGATGCTGGGGTGGATTACAGCGGATACTCACCCATGCACTGGGCCTCCTACACTGGTACAGGAATGTGTGTGGGGTGTACAGGAGGACACATGGGTTGTGGGATAGACCTGGGTTGATCTGGAAGTGGATCAGAATGTCAAGAGACAGGACAGAGGCCAGGTGCACTGGGAACCTGTACTGACTCACACCTGTAATCTGACTGCTTTGGAAGGCTGAGATGGGAGGATTGCTTGAGCCCAAGAGTTTGAGACCAGCCTGGGCAACATAGTGAGACCCCATCTCTAAAGAAAGAGAAAAATAGGACAGATGTAGGGAACCTTGTCATTTCTCTTCATCATCACTCTTTCTTCCTCATGCCCAGGACACGAAGATTGTCTGGAGTTGTTACTTGAACACAGCCCATTTTCATACCTGGAAGGAAACCCCTTCACTCCTTTGCACTGTGCAGTGTAAGTCTTCTGTGCTGTGTCAGCCCTAGGGAACTAATCTGGTCCTGGCTTAGGACAGGTAGTGCATTTCCCTTGTCCCTCCTGATGACCCCTCCTCTCTCTTGCCCCAGAATTAATAACCAGGACAGCACTACAGAGATGCTGCTGGGAGCTCTGGGTGCCAAGATTGTGAACAGCCGTGATGCCAAAGGACGGTGAGTGATGGGAGGCTTGGGAGAATCCCAAGTCGTCTCTGGCTCTGTCTTTCTGCTCAGGCAGAAGAATCTCCCTATTTCAGTCTGCCTTGACCCTCACCCCACAGGACCCCCCTTCACGCCGCTGCCTTTGCGGACAATGTCTCTGGACTCCGGATGCTGCTGCAGCATCAGGCCGAGGTGAACGCCACTGACCACACTGGCCGCACTGCGCTTATGACAGCTGCTGAGAACGGGCAGACTGCTGCTGTGGGTGTGTAGAGGCCACGGGCACAAGGGAGGGGCCCCTCTTTGTTGTTAGCTAGACGAATCACCCCTGCCTTGCTGGGACTGGGGTTCAGGAAGCAAGAGAGGTGTCTTTGGATGTCTCACCCTCTGCGAATGGAATGCAGAGTATATGCAGATTGGAGGCGGGAGAGCCAGGGTGCCACTCTGGAGGGAGGTGTAGATCTTTCTGTTACATTTCTCTTGTAGAATTTCTGCTGTATCGAGGAAAGGCGGATCTTACTGTGTTGGACGAGAACAAGAACACAGCTCTCCACTTAGCTTGTAGCAAGGTGCCACTTGGGGAGTTTGGGGGTGCTGTTTAAGGGACATGGCTTGATAAAGGGGTATGGGCCTTGGTTGCAGAGAGTGCTGGAGCAGAAGTCAGGATGTCTAGCATATCTGAATGGGGGGCTCCTCTTTGTCTGCCAGCTACCCTCCCCAACTCCTACCCTCTGGCCTTTCACACTTCTACTTCATAAGTCTCCACTCTGTTCATCTCCCTCAGGGCCATGAGAAATGTGCCCTCATGATCCTGGCAGAAACCCAAGACCTTGGCCTTATCAATGCTACCAATAGTGCGCTGCAGATGTGAGTGCCCAGGGAAGGGGGCTCTTGGCTGGGGGAGGCAGGTGGGTGAAGAGAGTGGCCCCCACTCCAGGGGATCTCTGGAGCCTGCAGTATTTGTGTAGTGCCCTTGCCTCCCTGTCTGGGAGTGGAAGCGCAGCTTGGCCTTCCGTTGACTTCTTGCTCCTTTGTCCTTTCTTCCAAGGCCACTCCACATTGCTGCCCGGAATGGTCTAGCTTCTGTGGTGCAGGCCCTGCTGAGTCGTGGGGCCACAGTGCTGGCTGTAGATGAAGAAGGTGAGGGGGTCTAGAGCCTCTCCCAGGTTTGGGGTTAGGGACATTCTTAACCTTGCAATTAAAGAGGTTTTATTTCCAAGGGTGCTTGCCAGAGCAGGGCCCCAACACCAATGCTCAGGAGTCTCAGAGGGCAGTCTGATGGACCTGGACAGAGCCAGCAGAGTAGGGAAGACATTCCACAGCCCCTAGGCTTTTGTCTCCCTTGCTCTGCCCTTTACCCCAGGAAGAGAATCTGCCTGTCACTCTTCTGGGCCCTCCTCATCCTTGAATTCTGACAATGCTGGGTGCTTACCTGCCTTGGCACCTCTCTTTTTTTTTTTTTTCAGTTTTGGCTGGATGGGCTTGAACCTGCCACCCTGGTATATGGGGTCGGCACCCTACTCCTTGAGCCACAAGTACCAGGCCATGGTGCCTTTCTACAGATAAGAGACTTTAGGGTCCAGGGGAGGGTGAATGAGCACCCAGAATATGGGTCCCTGTGCCTCAGTTCTCCCCCTTCCCCTGCAGGTCACACCCCAGCACTGGCCTGTGCCCCCAACAAAGATGTGGCAGACTGCCTGGCCTTGATCCTTTCCACCATGAAGCCTTTCCCACCCAAGGACGCCGTCAGTCCTTTCAGCTTCAGCCTGCTCAAGAACTGTGGCATTGCAGCTGCCAAGACGGTGGGTGGCTGCGGTGCCCTGCCCCATGGGGCCTCCTGCCCCTACAGCCAGGAGCGGCATGGCGCCATTGGGTTAGATGGCTGCTACTCTGAGTAGGCTCCCTCCAGTGTCCCTCCCCTTGCCGGTGGCTTGATATCTTATTCTATTTATTTAGAAAAAGTCTAAACATTTAGGGCACTTTAAAGGAGAACACGACTGCTTAGAGTGGGCGGAGGGGGAAAAGAAGCACTGGGGAGCAGTTGCTCACCCCTTTGCCACACCATCCTGGCCTGGCAGGGGTCGGGGACCGACAGGGAGCACCCCAGGCCCTTAGTACCCCCAGGGGAGCCCCTTCTGCCAAGTGTCCCAAAATGATTGCTAACTGCCTGGCTCCTCCTCTCCTAACTCCATTTCTCAGTTCCCCTTTCTGCTGCCAGCTCCTCCTATTCTTCCCTCTGACTCTCCTCTTTGTGTCCCTTTTCCCTTCACACCTACTGCCAGGCAGACCCTCTCCTTTTCTTCCATACCCATCACTGCCTCCCTACTTGGTCAGCCCCTCCATCCCCGCAGCAGTGAGAAGCCTTAATTTCTGGTACTGTGTGAGCACTCTGGGGGTATCCCCTCCCCCTTCAGGGGCAGCTAGAGGATGAGGGGGGAGGATATTTAGCACTGGGGCCTGGAGCTTTTCCCCCACTTCTATACCCGAATGCCCCTAAAGTTCAAATGCAAAACACTTGAAGCAGCAACTACTGTACCTGGCCCCAACCCCACACCCTCCCCTGCTCCTCATATGCAAATCAAGGGCTGGTTCTGCCCCCACAGCCTGCCCCATCCCTCTTCCTTTCCACTCTTGGCCTGGCCCCCTAACCACGCACTTTAACCTTGCTTCTTTCTTTTAACTTCTTTTGGAAGGGCAGAGCCTGTGGTCATTCCCTCCCTGGCTCTCCTCTCCTGAACTTTGAGGCTTGTCATGAATTTTTAAGTAAGCATTTTATCCTTTAAGGGAAGAAACAAATTAATTTCCTGCCCATTTCAAAACCACAGTCCTAGTATGTCCTATGTGTTTCAGGCATGTGTTTGCATGTATGTGGGAGGACTGTGTTCTTCCTCCTGTGCCCTCTAGTCCCATAGTTCCTCTGTGCCCCATCTGCCTCCACCTTCTGTTACGTCCAAGAGTACCCACTGCCCCCAGTCACTCCTGATCTGAAGCCAAAGATGGTGGGAGGGGCAGGGCAGACAGGGACACTGGCTACTCGGGACCTAGCCTTCCCTCCATGTGAGGAGGGAGTTCTGATCTAAGGAGAGATGAGTAGATACTGACAGTTGGGCCCTGCCTTCCCAGCAAGGGGGAACGATGGGATAGAGCTGGGGGCTGCACTGATAAGATTTCTAAAAGTTGCACCCCAAAAAGCCAAACTGGGCTGGTTGTGAAGAGGGGGCAGTTTTCTCTAAATGTAGCATTGAATTTGGCCCTGGTCCCTTTAAATGCTCTGTCCATCCATCTCCTAGTTAAGTCTCCTGGATAGTTGGACCCACTCCTGTAACCCATCGTTCCTTTCCTCACACTCAATACCTCAGCCAGGGGCCAAGACACAGAACTTGAATAGAGGTCATGCCCCTTCCACCCCCACAGTGCATCCTTGCCCAGTTTGGCTGCCATCAGTATTGTCCCCTGAGAACTGGACAGGCTTTGTTTACACAGTACAAGGTCTCCCCCTGGGGGATCCCTCGGCCTCCTTCCCTCACCCAAGTTTGCATTATTTACAGTCCTACCCATTTTTTAGTTGAGTCCCCTGAATGTCTTGCCACCCTTGCCAAGGGTGCACTGAGGGGAGGGGACATCCAAGGGATCCCTCTCTCCCCG
Source organism: Otolemur garnettii (assembly GCF_000181295.1). Lineage (NCBI taxonomy): Eukaryota > Metazoa > Chordata > Mammalia > Primates > Galagidae > Otolemur > Otolemur garnettii. The sequence goes on along the minus strand of NW_003852438.1, from coordinate 10,713,529 downwards.
ACAGATACCCTTAACCATACCTCATGCTGGTTCCCTGAAGCATGAGGTGTTGTCCAAGTCCATGTTTTCATGGTCCCTTTCTATCTCCTGTCTCTCTGTCTTGCTTCTCCTGACCCTGAGCTCCTAAACCATTTCAAGGCTTCCAAATGACCATTATTGGTGAGAAGGTTTGTGCAGCTTTTAGTTCTTATTTTTGTTTTCAAAGCCAAAGGGCCTTGTGATGCCCCTCTTACCCACTTCCCTTCACACCCTCTCCTCCCCTTTACGACAATCAATGTGACCTCTCTTAAGGGCTGCAGCCCCCTATCCCCAACCCTGCTTGTTCTGCAAAGCTTGTCCCTAACTTTAGTTCTCTCTCTCAAAATCTTCCCATTCCATCCCCTCCCTCTCATCTTGGTGCTGGGAATTAGGTGGTGGGGGGCAAGGGGAGCAGGGAGATGGGTCCTCCAGAGAAGAGACTCGGGGTATCAGTCGTGTTCTCCTTTATCAATGTTTGGCAATGACAGGAAGAGTCTGAGTATTTGTCAGGAGCCCCATTGTCTTGCTAGATGAGATTTCTGGTGGCTGTCTGTTCCCTGTTACCCCTCAGCACATCGTCAGCAGTGCTGGGGAAGGTAGTAGGGTGTCCTCTGTCCCTCCTCATGTGGCTGTGAGGAGGCCTAGGGACAAGCAGCCTCCTCTCCTATGCCAAAGGAAACCCCACCCCCCACCCTGGGCTCCCCAGCCCCTAGTGTTTTTTGAAGCATTTTGACCATTCTCATGGCCACTGCGTATTTATTTTAATATTAAGATTTTTTTAAACCTCTTTGACTTAAACGGGTGTGGAGAAGTAAAACAGGCAGAATGCCCCCCAATCTTAAGAGGGTAGGGTGAGGAGGGAACATTTCCTTCCCTTCACCCACCCTCTTCCCCGCCCCCTCTCCCCATTACAGCTCTAAAGCACTTGCTTCAAGTAATAAGCACTTTTGTGAAAAGGCCTATTTTAAGTGAGGACCCTGGGAGCAGCCCAGGTCCCAGCAAAGGAGACAGAGCGAGGGCTACATAGGAGACAGGGAAACAGACATGAATCAGAGGGCGAGATGAAAAGAGCCAGTTTTTAGTTTCTGATTTTTGGGGGGATGTTTCTGTTTGGGCGGTGGCTTTGGTAGGGTTGTGTACTATTCTTCAGAAAAACAAATGGCACAAACTGTGGGTCCTAGGATGGACCAACAGACCCGGGTCACTGCCACTGTCCAGCTGAGACTGATGGGCCACCTCCCCTGCCCCGTGGCCCCCTGAGCCATAGGACTGCTAAAAACCACTGAATGTACAGCCCAGGTTGGGGTGGGGAGCAGCCCCTGGGGGAGGGGGTTTCTCCTTTTGTTTGGTGCTGTGGGGGGTGGGAGAGATGAGACTGAGGGACTGCCACCCCATGTAGACATGTTCCTTGGGGTGGAGGGGCTGAGGAGGGTCTACCTCCCTCTCCAGCCCCAGTGTGGCCCCTCTTCCTTCCTCACCCTATCCGTTTTGACTGTAAGTCCAGCTCACCTTTGCCTTCAATATGTAACCAAAGGAAAACTCAATACTGTTTCCACCGCTGTCTGCCCACCCGAGCACCTTCTTACTCCCTAGACCTAAAAGGGGAGAAGAGGCTGGGGGTGGGGCAGGTGGGGCCAGAGTGAACGGTTCTGTGGCTGTACCCCCAAAACCTTCTCTGAGGTCTTGGAAGGGGTCCTGAGAGGTGGGGTTGGGGCCAGGTTAGCGGGGCTAGGAGTAGGCACACTCTGTATGTTAGGCATATGAGTGTTTCCTCGTCTAAATGACTCCAGCGGGGAGGCCCCTTCCTCCTTCCTTTTCAGCCATTTCTCACCCTCTCCCCATACTCAGCGTTCATCCCTTGCCTCACCTTCCCACCACAAAGGAAAATAGCCTTACAGACCCTAGCCCAGAAACCCTACTCCTGGGGCAAACCAGAATGGGCCCCCCATACCGCCTAGCTTGAACCCTACCTTTTAAGAAGGAGGGATAAGGAAAAAAGCAGCCCCTTCCCCTCTAATTGTGTCTCTAGCCCTCTGTAACCTTGACCCAGGTCGAGCAAGGGCGGAAGTAAGGAATCGAATCTTTGAGGACCAAGCCCAGTGGTCTGGGAAGAGGGAGGTAGGGAGGGAAGGGTCTGACTTAGGGACTCCCTCCTCTCACCCCATCCCCTAGAGAAGCGACCAAATCCCAGAGTTGGGAGGAAGCTAAGGTGGGGAGGGTCTGCTCTTTGAATTACTTGAAGGTACTGACTCCAAGGCTGCTGTTGCCCACGTAGGTGTGTGGGGGGGTGTTGTCACTGCATTTGGGAGGGCAGAGGATGGCAGGTGACAGAGGAACCCTACCTTGGCCCTCGCTCACTCCTGCTAAACCCTTCTCTGGGGAACCTAGAAGCCTGGCTTTGCCCCCAGGGAAGGCAGGGAGAACCTCCCCTCCTAGCCCACCCCTCACTCTGGGCACCCTCTCCAATTGCACTAAAGTAGCTGTTGTGCCAGTCTTACCCCACACTGGGGGTCGGGGGAGGTCTCTGCTTCCAGTCTTTTCCCCCACTGCCTCTGTTCCCATCCCGGACAATCTCCTCGTTCCCCTGGTATTCCTGGATAGCTCAGCTTTGTGTGTGTGTGTTTGGGGGGTGGGAGTGGGTTCTGGCTGGAGTGGGTCTTGCAGGGGTTTGGGAAGGGCTAGGGGAAAGATGGAGAGTGAAGTCTCCTGCCCCCTTTCCCAGCTCCAAGCCGCAGAAGCCTGGGAAGGAGAGCTACTCTCGCCATGTGTCTTGCAGATGTGCCAAAACGGGGTGGGGGGAGGGGAGGGTGCCTGGCAGAGCAGCCCCCAGGGTGGCTCTCTCAAAGCAATACAGTTCCCCTGCTGGGGGGACAGCAAGACAGGGGAGAGGGTTGGGGTGGGGACCTGGGGGTTCCCCATGTACAGCTGTGTATATTCAGGGGTGTTCTCTGTCTGGTACCTGCTGTGGGCATCCATGTGTGTGTGAACCTCCCCTTCCCCATGCCCTGCATGACCTGTGATGCTGCAGACACCACCATCCTGTGTGCAGGTGTGCATTGGGGGGGCACAGAATGGCATGTTCCATGTCCGGTCCACCCTCCACCCTGTAACCCATGTACTCGGTTGTAGGAAGTAAAGAAAACTGAGCACAATTCACTGGATTCTAGTTGAATCTTTCTCTAAGCAATTTACCCATTCCTGCCCTCCTCTTGCCCCAGATCCACCTGTGGTGCTAGTGTTGTGTTGGGGTGTTAGATGTGGCGGGCAGCAATAAAGGGTACATCTGCCCAGTCCTGGATCCCCAGGGTGCTGAGGGCAGCAGGAAAAAGTGGGGACCCTCAGTACATTTGCCCCACCCCTCCCCCTCCTCCCTGGGCTAAAGCACAATGCTCTCCCTGCAGACTGATGCCCCCCGCACCCTCCAGGCCCTACTCATGACCTCTCCAACCTGCTTTGAGTCCTCCCACCACACCCTGGTTTTCTATGCTGTTTTGGTGCAAGTACAACTGTCGTAGTCATGGCTTTGGGATGGGTTCTGTTTATTAAAATCCTATTGCTCCTACTGGCCCTGTGTCCCGCCTCCTTTCCTGTGGTTGGGGGGAAGGAAGGGCAGCCCAAACCCCTCTCCACTGGCCCTCATCAGCCATCAGAGACCAGGGGCAGCAGCTGCTCCTCCAGCAGGGCTATGGTGAACATGAGGCTGCCCCCCAGCAGCAGCCCCAGCCCCTGCAGCAGCACATGGAGCATAGGGAGGGGCTCAGGAGGGCGAAGCAGGGCTGGTAACTGAAAGAAAAAACAAATGTTGGGATTGTGGCCTTGTCTCTGACCTCCAAACACAAGAGAAAGGGCATCAGGATGTCTCTGCAGCCCCTGCCCACTGGCTGTCAGTCCCTCAGTGTGGGCCTGTGGACTGACAGGAGCTGAGGAGGAGGATTGATACTGCCTGATCCTCCACACCCGCCTCCCCACTTCCCTTGGTTTCTCTGCTCTACCCCACACCTCTCACCATGTCCACAAGGGCCACATAGAGGAAGACCCCGGCAGTGATCCCAAATACCCAGGGAGTGAGGGGGACAGGGCCCAGGCTGAGCCCCACCCCCAGGGCAGCACCCCCTAGTCCCAGGGTTCCAGACACTAGGCTTAGGAGTAGCAACCGGCGAAAAGGCAGCCCTGCCTGGAGCAGCATGGCAAAGTCACCTGTTGGGGAGAGGACAGGATTGCAGGGAATAAGCCAGGGCTGCCCCTGGCACCCACCAGCTTCCAGGTTCTACCCCTTGTAGGTATCTCCTTGCCGGAGTTCACCCCACCCTGCTTCTGCTGTTCCTACCCAGTTCGTGGGGCAGCTCATGGCAGAAGACTGCTATGGTGGTGCTGAGGCCACTAGGGAAGCCATCAGAGAAGGCAGCACCTGGGTTCAGCAGGATCAGAAGTTGTCAGTCCAGAAGAAAGCTTCAGGAGCAGGCTCCTGTGTCCCTCAGTAGCCCTCCCACCCTCCTGGTTGTCCTCTCCAGTAGGACAACCTGCCCCAACCTGCCTCCTTCCTTCCCTGCATACCTATGGCCAGCCCGTCAGTGAGGTTGTGCAGACCATCTCCCAGGAGGACCATCCAAGTGATATTGGTTCCACCTTGGTGCCCATGACTGTGTCCTAGGTGCCTAGGAGGGGCTAGGTCTGGTGGGGACCGACTGTCCTGCTCCTTCTGGCCCTGAGCTCCTGGCTCTGAAGAAAGGACAAAGACAATGTTGGTGGCTGCAAGTGAGGACTGTGAGCCAGGAGTCTGCTTTTTTCTCTCCTAGTCACCTGGAGCTGCTTGTAGAGGCTGAAGGGCCATCCCACTGCTATCCTCTGGGTCCAGGTTTGGTGTTGCGAGGTCCCTTCTTTTTCGCCTGCAGCACCTCTGAAATAGGAGGATATCCCTCCTGGTGGAGGCGGCACCAGAGCCAGGGGCTAAGGTGAGGCCAGGCCACAAGCTGGGAAGATGAACACCTGGCTTCACCTCTGGCACCTGGAATGTTCTTTGGTTCCCAGGTTGGCACCTCCTGTTTCTTATTGACTTGAATTTGGAAGAGAAGGCCATGTGGCCAGAAGTCCTGCATCTATGCTTACAGAGCCCCCCACACTCTGTCAGCTTTTGGATCCTGCACAGTCAGGCAGGCCCCAGAGATCTGAGAGCACTGCCCTCATCTCCTGGCTTCTTTGACTGATTCTTGGTTAGGACTCTGGCCTTGATAGTAGGAAGAGAAAAGGGTGTCACTCACTGGCCTGAGCCCTCGGTGCCGCAAAAGCCCTAGCGTGTTCTCCAGCACAAAGAGCAGGAAGAGGCCTCCAAGCACAGACAGCCCTGGACCCAGGTCCTCCTCTGGTCCCCCTCCAGGTCCTGTGTGCTCCCTCTCTTGTGCCTGGTAGAGAGGAGGTTAGGACAGAACCCAGAAGTCCTTACATCCTGGAGGGAGGTGACAAGCTCTGCTCTGATGCCCTGTGAGCTGAAGCCAGGAATGGGGGAATGGGATGTAGGAGCTGACACAAAGCGGGAGGCAATGTCCAATGGCTGGGGATACCTTCGATCTGTGTAGGCCATCTGCCACTGGGGACAGGGGTACAAGGAAGGGGCTTCACATACGTGTGGCAGCAGGTGTAGCAGTGCGTCCCCACAAAGAGTGCCCACGGCCAGGGCTCCCAGGAAGCCCAGCAGGGGCCGTAAGAGATGAGGTCCCAGAAGCCTCAGCAGCAGTAGGGAGAAGGGAGCAGGGAGGCTGAGTAACAGGACTGCCAGGGTGCTATGAAGCAGGGCTGGGAGAATCAAGCTGAAGTTAGGCCAGGGCTGGAGAGGGGCCCCAGAGGGAAGGGAGGGCAGAGATGTGCTGAAAGGAGAGGCAGGGCCCTAGTGAGCCTCTCTCTTGGCATGGTCCCACTCCCTACCATGATTCAGGGTGCCCACTACCCACTCCTACTCACTGACCAGATAGCAGATCCCTGGGGGATGCAGGGGCTGGGGCTTGGATGCAGACTCGGCTGTCGATCTGATAAAGCAGTGCTGGGCATAGCAGAGCAAACTGATGAGGGGTCAGAGGAGCAGCGGGGCTCAAGCCAAAGTTGACCAACAACTGAGAGCCGTTCAGACACTGGGGGATGGAGTTGAGGGTCATACATTGGGTAATTGCTCAGAACTACAACTTGGCTCATTAATATCTGTCCCTCCATTGCATGGGTCTGTCTTTTCTTTTTTTTTTTTTTTCTTTGAGACAAAGCCTTAAGCTGTCCCCCTGGGTAGAGTGCTGTGACATCACAGCTCACAGCAACCTCCAACTCCTAGGCTCAAGCGAGTCTCTTGCCTCAGCCTCCCAAGTAGCTGGGACCACAGGCGCCCGCCACAACATCCAGCTATTTTTTGGTTGCAGCCATCATTATTGTTTGGCGGGCCCAGGCTGGATTTGAACCCACCACCTTAGGTGTATGTGGCTGGTACCTCAGCCACTTGAGCCACAGGCACCAAGCCACATGGGTCTTTCTGAGAGTCCCCTTTGCTCATGCTGGCAGGTGCATCAGGGACTGGGGGGCAAGGGTACTTATAATTGATGTGTGTTAATTATTAGTGAATATTCAGTCAAATGCATATATTCAATTCAAAGCAAACTGAATGCTAGTGAACCAAGCCATCGTTTCTCTCATGGTCAAGCCCTGATCATTTTGTTGATTTCCTGATGGAGTTAATTGGACAAATGGAGGACTCTATGCCAGAATCTTAGAAGGGAAAAGAACCTGCGATGTCATCCAACCTCCTTCTTAACAGCTCCATCACATGTTCATCCAGCTTCAACTTGAATCCTTCCTGTGACTTGGGGTACCCACTGGACCTGCTTCAAAGTTAGGCAGCTTTGCCAAGCTGAGTCTTGGAGCTCTGGGTATGGGTCACTTGCGCTGAGCCCAGAGGGAACATATTTCACTATTGGAATAATATACCCCAAGGCCACACTGGGATTTTTTTTTTTCTTTTTGAGACAGAGTCTCAGACTGTTGCCCTGGGTAGTGCTGTGGCATCATACCTCATAGCAACCTCCAACTTGGGCTCAAGTGATCCCCTTGCCTCAGTTTCTCTATTTTTAGTAGACACAGGATCTTGCTTTTTTTTTTTTTTTTTTTGGCTGGGGCTGGGCTTAAATCCACCAGCCCTGGTATATGGGTTGGCACACTACTCCTTGAGCAACAGGTGCCACCCGAGGGGGGTGGGTCTTGCTTTTTGCTCAGGCTGGTCTCGAACATGTAAGCTCAAGCTATCCACCTGCTTTGGCCTCCTAGAGTGCTAGGATTACAAGCGAGAGCCACCGCGCACAGTGGACGCTGGGATTTTTTTTTTTTTTTTGAGACAGAGCCTCAAGCTATCCCCCTGGGCAGAGTGCTGTGGCATCACAGCTCACAGCAACCTCCAACTCCTGGGCTCAAGCGAGTCTCCTGCCTCTGCTGGGACCACAGGCGCCCGCCACAATGCCTGGCTATTTTTTGGTTGCAGCCATCATTGTTGTTTTGGCGGGCCCAGGCTGGATTCGAACCCACCACCTTAGGTATATGTGGCTGGCGCCCTAGCCACTTGAGCCATAGGCGCTGAGCCTGCAATAACTATTGAAATAACTGTTAACATTACTGATTTTAAATATTTCAGGCCATCTAATCTCATGGCTCCTTCCCCCTCTTTAGAGACCATCAGACTCACGTCCTCATTCAGATGGTCAGCCAGCGAGTGGTCCAGCAGCAGAAGTCTGTGAAAGAGGCCCAGGCCCGAGGGGGCTGGCCCATGGGGTAGGTGGGAGGCCTTTGACTCCTCCAGATCACCCCACCCTGAAGGAGCCAGAGGCATCCCTGACCAGACATGCACACTCAGCTCAGAGTCCTGCGGCCTGGAACAGATGGCATAGCAAGTCAATTTTTCTCTTATCTCAGAAACCACCTTGAGAGGTGCCCAAGGAGCTTAGGGGAAAAGAGAGGACCCACCACTGGCTGGAGTTCCTGAGGCCCAGAAGTCATGGAATGTAAGCATCTAGGAATCGGGCCATGGGTGTGACAGAAAACGAAAAGACAGATGAAAGTGCTACAGATTGGAAGCCAAGTCAGCCTGGAGACAACATTGGGACCAAGAGCCAGAAATGTAAGGCCTTAGGGACTTGGAGGAGGAAGTTGAAGGCAATATGTGCAAGAGGGGCCTGGAAGAGATGCTAAAGAGCTGGGTTCTGAAGAATTTGTAACTCCAGGGGTCTCATTTATGAAGCCAAGCTAAGCAATTGGAGACTATTCTAAACACTGACAGGAGCTGGAAGATGTGGCACTGTGGAGTATAGGAGAGGGTGATACCTGTCTGTGGCATTGTCTATGGCTGGGGGTGTTGTCCGCCCTGTCAGAGGCCCATGGTGACCCAGGCGAAGCCCTTGAACTCGGCCCAGCCCCAGGTTGTGGAGAAGCCGGGCCAGGCCGCCTGCAGTCAGCGTCCCATTCTCTCCGTAGAGGCCAAACAGCTGGGTCAGGTAGTGGTTCTGCTCCTGCTCTGCAGGGCCAAGGTTAGGGACTGAGCCCCTTACCCAGCCCAAGACCACCCCTACACAGAAACCAGCCAGTAGACGACTCATTGGGGACCCTGTCATTGCGGGGAATGGCTCAGAGGCTCTGGTTCCAACTTCTATTACCCCCGGAACATCCTGAGGACTGTGCCCTGGAAGAACAAGGTGAAGTGGGTCAAAGCTACTGCTCTGCCGTCTGGGCCAGGGGAGGATCATTCCCTGCACCTGCCTAAGCCCCTCAAAGTCCAACCGCAATCCCCACTACAGCCTCCTCCTCACTCCCCAGTGTCTCTATTTGGAGCAGCCTCTCCTTTGCCAGTTTGTTCTGAGAGCACCTCTCTGATCAGAACTGACCAACCATCTCAATTACCAAACCCCCACTGGCAAAAAAAGGATTGTGTCCACCTCAGGTCTCCTGTCAGGTCTTGCTGTGGATGTCGAGGTTCTTGAGTCAGAGAGGGTAAATCCAGGTTCAGACTGTGTGCCCAGGTGGAATGGAGGCCACGTCATATAGAAGGCTGAGATGGACAAGCCCCCACACCCCACATCCAGTCCACCTGCTTTGGGGTGGAGTCAGGGGCGGGGCCAGTGTGGGAAGTCTCACATCAGAGAGGAGTTAATGGTTCACTGTCTCTAGGGGTGGGGGTCAAAGGTCAGTCTGCTGGGGCCCTGAATAGGGAGGGGCCACCATATGCCCCTGGGAAAGCCACATGGCTGAGGAAAACTTGGGCCTGTTTTTTTTTTTTTCTTAAAAAATTCCCCACACCCCTAACCCAGTTAGTACCATTTTAGCCTTTTCCTGCATATATTCCCACTCCACCTACCTAACATCTGGCACTGAACTTCATGTTCAACCCCCATCCCCATGTTCCCTAGGAAAGCTGGACCTGGGTGTCCCTACTGTGGGGAGGAGGGGAAAGAGGCAGATTAAGTGGCAAGCCCAGATGCACCCATAGAGAAGAGATTGTTCTCAGTGATTTCTCATCCCAAGAAGACTAATAAGTCAGAGCTCTAGGAATCAATGACCAAGAAAGGGGAAGTCCTGGTGGGGACGGAAACAAGTACTGGGGCTCCCCCCAGGTGTCTGACCTGGCCTAAAATCAGGCAAACAAAGCCTGATTGGGGCAATTAGTCCAGAGGGTCCAGGGTGGCATTACCTGAGAGCAGGAGACAGGAAGGACACCCAGAAGGGGGACACAGCCTTCTTGGTTCTAGCTTGGGGGGTGTGTGTGAAGCAGGCAGGCGGGCAAGGGTCACCTGAAGGGAGGGGGCAGGGGAGGGACACTATCTTAAAGGGGCAGGTCTTCTTTGTCAAGGCCTCCTTGTTTTTTTTTTTTTTTTTTTGGCCCAGGCTGGCTTTGAACCCACCACCCCAGGACAGCAGAGCAGTATGGTGCTGGTGCCCTACTTTGAGCCACAGGCGCTGCCCAAGGCCTCCTTACTTGTAACCCGTCTTCCCTCCACCTCCTATGGACATCTCACTTTCCCAAATGCCTAGCTTTTTTCACAAAAAGCAAAGGAGTCAGCACAGAGTGGTAACATTTATTAGGAAGGAGAGATTCCAATTTAAACCCCCAATTACACACAGAAGAAACAGATTGTAACTATTGTTTCTAAAGAGGAAGGCGGGCAGGCAGAGGGTCCTGAATCCAAGGAGACAGACAGCTTCAGCTGGATGCCGGGAGAGTATGGCCTTAGGGAGGATAAGGCCGCTCGCTGCTCACCACCCCTCCAGTGAAGTTTAGTTGCTAAAATGTTGTCCCCCTCTATCCCAATCCCAAAGCCAGAAGCCCAGTAGAAGGCTGTCTTGCTCACTGGCAGAGACACTTGGATATGGTTGATGGCGGGAAGGAAGAGTGTCTTGCTATCTCTTGCTGCTCCTCCGGGTTTCTTTGCCGTTACTAACAGGGTTGTTAGAGGGGCCAGGAGGGCCTGCAGGTGTGTGGTTGGGTTGGCTTCGAGTGATTCGTGTGCTAGGGGTATGAGAGGGAGCGTGGGGGGGATGTGAGCCACCACCAGGTCCTGGTGGGGCACTCAGTCCATTCCCGTTCTGGCTCTCAGAGGCTAGTTGTGAGAGAAGATGAAGAAACACCGGAATTAGAGAGTTAAGGTAGGAGAGGAGCCAACCTCCATGACCCAAAAGTGGCATACCTTCACCACACACAACTGCACACATTAATTCCAACTGGACCAAGAGCAAAAGAATCTGGATTGCAAGTATGAATGAAGCCCCAGAGAAGACTCAAATAATCACTTTCCAAGTTGCCACATGAACTCTGGTATATTTTTCTCTCTTACTCATCTTTGTATCATTAGGAGTTAGACTTAGATTCTAATTGTTTTTAGTTTTAGGTTCTAGGACCCCTGATAAATGCCTCTTTACCAAAAGATATTGTAAACTGGAGACATATAAGGGGAAGGGCCTGAAGTTTTTGCTTGTTTTTTTTTTGAGACAGAGTCCCACTCATTCGCCCTGGGGTAGGGGTAGAATGCCATGTATCACAGTTTACAGCAACCTCAAACTCTTGGGCTCAACAGATGCTCTTGCCTCAGCCTCCCAAGTAGCTGGGAGTACAGGCACCTGCCACAACACCTGGCTACTTTTAGCAATAAGGTCTCGCTCTGGTTCAGGCTGGTCTTGAACCTGTAAGCTCAAGAAATCCCCCTGCCTCGGCCTACTAAGTGCTGGGATCATAGATGTGAGCCACTATAGTGGCTTGCGACTAGTTTTTCAATTTGTAGAAACTGGGTTTTGTTTTACTAAGGCTGGTCTCCAACTCCTGAGCTCAGGTAATCTACTTGCCTTGGCCTGTCAGAGTGCTAGGATTACAGGTTTGAGCTACCATACCCAGCCCATGAAGTTTCTGTGTTTTATTCCTTGACACACAGCAAGTACTCTATAAACATTTGGTAAATGAAGGCAGAGGCCTGTCCCTTGCATCTGTAAGGCACTAAGAAGCTTAAATGGGATAGATGTTACAGGCTGGTAGTTCTTAAACCATATCCCTAGTGAACCTTGCTGCTCCACTGCACTAAGATACATGCAGCCAAAACTGAAGAATACTGCCCTTTCTCAATTCACAGGAAAAGGTGAATGTATAGAAGTCAATGTTATTATATCAGTATCATACATTTTGTTACCTGTCAGCTGATGACAAAGTGAATAAACACATGGTAAATAAATATAAGGTGTAAACAGGCCCCTAATGTGCCTTATTAAAGATCTTTTTGTAAATTATGGAATCATGAAGGCCTGAAAACAGGTAATAGTTGTATTTCCTGTTCGGAACATGGACACTGATTTTTTTTTTTTTTTGAGATAGAGCCTCAAGCTGTCCCCCTGGGTAGAGTGCCGTGGCATCACAGCTCACAGCAACCTCCAACTCCCGGGCTCAAGTGAGTTGCCTGCCTCAGCCTCCCAAATAGCTAGGACCACAGACGCCCTTGGTTGCAGCCGTCATTGTTGTTTGGTGGGCCCGGGCTGGATTCGAACCTGCCACCTTAGGTGTATGTGGCTGGCGCCTTAGCCACTTGAGCCACAGGCGCTGAGCCGATGGACACTGATTTTTGTAGCAGAATTAAATGTTGCTATTTTCTGGCTGTATTAGGGTTCTCTGGACAACCAGAACCAATAGGAGACATGCATACATACACGTACACACACACATACACACACACACACACACATTTATACCTATAACAACAAACCTGTGATAGTTAAATTTAATTACATAATGGGATTTATAATAAGGAATTTTTTTTTTT
>NW_003852438.1:10692498-10700847 GCF_000181295.1 Otolemur garnettii | reverse complement strand
GGATTCGAACCCGCCACCTTAGGTGTACGTGGCTGGCGCCTTAGCCCGTTGAGCTATAGGCGCTGAGCCAATGCCTGGCTATTTTTAGAAAGGAGGTCTCGCTCTTGTTCAGGCTGGTCTTGAACTCCAGAGCTTAAGCAATCCACCCACCTAGGCCTTCCAGAGTGGTGCTGGGATTGCAGGTATGAGCTACCATACCAGGCTTCACAAGTATTATTTTTTTTTAGCCAGGGCTGGGTTTGAACCCACCACCTCCAGCATATGAGGCTGGCACCCTACTCCTTGAGCCACAGGCACTGCCCACACAAATATTCTTAATAAGGCACATTTAAGCTTCTTTGCCTCTAATGTTTATTTGCAACATAAAGAGAAATTATTCTCCATTTTGCTTTTCTTTTGCTTTTTTGAGACAGAGACTCAGTTTGTCGCCCTCGGTATGTGATGTCACAGCTCACAGCAACCCCAACTCTTGGGCTTAAGTGACTCTCTTGCTTCAGTCTCCCAAGTAGCTGGGGTTACAGATGCCCGCCATAACGCCCAGCTATTTTTTTTTTATTGTAGTTGTCATTGTTGTTCGGCAGGCCTCAGGCCGAGTTCCAACCCACCAGCCCCAGTGTATGTGAATGGCGCCCTAGCCTCTGAGCTACAAGCGCTAAGCCATGCTTTTTGCTTTTCAGTTGCAGTGGGAAAATGGTACCCAAGCTCTATCAGTGACTGAAATAGGTTTCCAAATTTTCACTAAAGGCACTATAGGTACCAAAAATGAGGGTACTGGGAAAATAATTGGTTAGTAGGAGATATACCCCAACAGAAGATAGATTTGGAGAAAGGATGAGGGAAATCCATCCTTCCAAGCTGGGGAGAGTAGAGGAGCTAGGAGAACCAGCGAATGGAAGGAATTATATTTACCTGGAGAAGTGGCAGGGGGTCCCGTGGTAGGCTGGGGAGTCGTAGGGCTGCTGTCGTTCTGCACCTGAAAGCACAGATTGGACACTCAGACCCTGCTCCCTATCATATTTCTTGGTTTCTGCCCTCCTTCCCCACCCCTACGGTCATGGACTCACCACCTTGTTGGGTGCCTGCTGGGTACTGTACTCTGGGTTTGGCTCACTGAAGTTAGGAACCTCAGAATAAACCATACAGAATCTGCAAGGAAAGAAAGTAGCTAAAGCTGTTGGGCTCATCCTCTGGGCCACTGTTAGAGGCCTTAGAAAAGTCCAGAAACAGGCTGGGTGCAGTGACTCACACTTGTAATCCCAGTACTTTGGGAGGCCTAGATGGGTGGGTTGCCTGAGCTCAGGAGTTAGAGACTAGCCTGAACAAGAGCAAGACCCTGTCTCTACTAAAAATAGAAAAACTAGCTAGGCATTGTGGCAGGTACCTGTAGTTTCAGCTACTTGGGAGGCTGAGGAAAGAGAACAGCTTGAGCCCAAGAGTCTGAGGTTGCTGTGAGCTATGACACCATAGCTACCAGGGGTAAAAAGAAAAGAAAAAAGAGAGAAAGAAAGGTCCAGAAACAGATCATAGACTGCACACCCTTATTCTGCCTCCTTGGAAACCTTAACTTTTACTCTGTGGGCTGGTGCTTCTTCATCCCCATCCCTAAGACAGTACTTACTCTCCAATCTTCTGCAGATCGCCCCCACGGCCAGTGTACAGTGTCAGACAACCTTTGAACACTGAAGCATACCTGTGGAAGCAAAAAACACAAGATTCAGAAGAATTGTAGGGAATGTGAATCCCAAACCTTTGATTGTTGCTGCCCTTGGAAAGCCAGGAGTCTGCAGCTGGCTTACCCTTTGGTGAGTCGGATAATGTCCCCAGGCTGGATCAGGTTGCCCACGTCGTCCCAGACGGAGATATTGATACTGCCCGTTTTGTCTGCCACTTTGCAGGTCCGAACTTCGTGCCCGTCCTTTGTTTTGGTCACTCGGCCTGAAGGGAAGAGATAAAAAGGGGTTGGAGGATGGTCAAATAAATGGGATGGTGGCAGTCAGAGGGATGAGCTCTGGATATTGGTGGGTGAGGAAAAAGGTGTACAAACAACAAAGTCCAAATCCCTGGGGCATGAGGGGTTGGGGGTGTGTGTGTGTGTGTGTGTGGAGGGCCAGCACCATGGAGAGGGCCCTGAGTGGAAAGAGGCCCACGTGGCAGATATTGGGACCATGGATCTGGTAAGAGTTCTACCTACCCTACTCCCGACCGCATCTGGCTGTGCCAAGGTCTTAGGAGAGAGTTCAGGACTGAGCGGTGCCTTAGGGCGCGCCCTGCCGTCACTGAAGCAAGTTAAGAACTTAGGCAGTGTTCTCCCCCTCCCGCCCTCCTCCTCCAACCCGCGCCCCCCACATCCAGCCCACGCGAACCCACCACCCCCAGGATAGCCACCTGTCTCCAGCACAATGAAGATAAGGTTCAGATTCTTGAGCCCAGGCTTGATATCTTTCACAAAGGTCTCCGTCGTCATGCTGCCCAAGCCTCTAAACCCCACTGGCAGAGGGAACAAACAATTAATGGTCAAAGCTTAGAGCCTTTGCCCCCTTGCTCCACTTCCCGAGGCCTACCTATTACACCAGGTCAGGCAGCCTCAACTCCTCTGATCCTTCTAAAAGGACAGAAATAGGCTTCCCCTGAGGCCTCCAACTTCAGGATCACAATCTGGGGGGGTCTCTGGATAGGCTGCTTCGGGGCAGGAAGACCCCCTGCCAGGATGCTCTTTCAGTGTAAGCACCGAAGTGGGGGAGCCGACGGAGACAGGAATAAAGGATCTGGTGCAAAGCCGGGGACAGAATTTTTCTGGTCAAACCTTCCCGAATCCTCATCAGGACAACTCGGAACCTTGGCCCATCTCCTACACCACCTACAGCCCACCACCCACCCAGCCAATCGGCCAGGCTGTGCACCAGCTGAGCAGCCCGCAGGGGGAGCTACACGCCCTGCTACCGCCGGATGCTGCCAGATGGAACGCGGGAATGCAAGCATTCCCGGAAGTTTCCCCCGGCTGGCCTCCCTCGGCCAATCAGCACTGCCCGGGCGCGCCCTGCGTCCTGCCGCCTGCCCTGCACAGCCAATCGGGATCCAAGACTCTTGCGCCGCAAAGGGGGAGAATTTCAGATATTAAAGGAACCTCGGAGGTAACTAGCGCTTTGTGGGGGCCGGGAGAACTACCATCAGGGGGCGCCAGAGACCCTAATTTTCCCCGACTTGGCTAGGAGAAGGCATTTAGGCCGTAGGATGTTTCTCTCCAAGGAGTGTGATACAGTGGAAAAAGGACCAGAGGCTTCTTTGGAATTTGACAGACAAAAAAGTTTGAACCCTGGCATTTTTCTCCACAATTCTTAAGTATATCCCTCCATTTTACAGATGAGATAACAGAAATTATATAACCATTCCTCTCATTCTCATCTTTAATGCACTACTCAGCTTGGTCAGGGCCTTTGGGAAAACTGGAATTCATACAACAGACTATAGGCTGACTCACCACCTCCTTTGGAAGAAATGGACCCGAGGCATAGAGAACACTTGCATTAGTCTCTCTGTTGTTCACAAGACACCTATTCCTCGTCTCGGGGCGGAAGAAGAGGAGTCACGGCCAGCTACCAGACTCTGCGCTCCTCACTTGGGTGCTGCATGGTCTTCCCTGCTGCTGCTCTTTGGTCCCGCGCACTCATCCACAGCAGTCTGCCCGACTCAGACATGGCCTTAAGCGCCACCACCACCTCTGTGAAGATTGGAAGAATTGGTGGAACAGGCTTGGATGATCCAGAAATTTTAGAAGGAAGAACTGAAAAATATGTGGATACTACATTTGGCAAGCCATCTGATGCCTTCATTCTGGGGGAAATAAAAAATGTCAATTGTGGGCTCCACGCCAGTAGATCAGTGAGTAGGGCACTAGACACATACACTTAGGCTAAAGGGTTCGAGCCTGGCCGGGGCCTGATAAACAACAATGACAACTGCAACAAAAAATAGCTGGGCGTTGTGGTGGGCACCTGTAGTCCCAGCTACTTGGGAGGCTGAGGCAAGAGAATCGCTCAAGCCCAAGAGTTTGAGGTTACTGTGAGCTGTGACACCACAGCACTCTACCAAGGGTGACATAGTGAGACTGTGTCTCAAAAAAAATTTTTTTTTATTGCGTTCTCCTTGCAAGGCATGGGAGGCAGCACACCATCATGCCTTCAAAAGTCAACTACCAGGCAAATATCTGAGCTTTGAAGGAAGGTTGTACACACGTCATAGTGACCACAGCTTGTGGTTCCTTGAGGGAGGAGAGTCAGCCTGGTAATATAGTCATTATCGATCACTTCATCACAGGACCACCATGAGGCCTCAGACCTTTTTTTTTTTTTTGCTTTCAATTTCATCTGGCTTTCACTTTATCTTAGTTTGAAGTGTTTTTCTTTCTTTTTCTTTCTTCCTTTAGCGATTTTCTTGCCCTTTTGCCCCCCAAGTAGCTGAGATTATAGGCGCTCGCCACAACATCTAGTTTGGTTTTTTTTTGGTAGACATGGGGTCTCACTCTGGCTCACTCCAGCTTATGCTGGTCTTGCACTAGTCTTGAACTTGGCTGAGCTCAGGTGATCCACCTGTCTTGGCCTTCCATAGTGCTGGAACAACACTGAATCACCACGCCCAGCCCTCAGACCTTTTATGAGAGAAGTCATTCCTGTACCAGAGAAGTGTGCCACATTCCCATGGCTGAGCCATTTTGCCCCAAAATAAGAGAGAGGTCCTCATTGAAACTGCTAAGAAGCTTGAACTCTGGTGACACTCAAAAGGGACAATGTTGACAACTGAATGACCTCGTTTTAGCTCCTGGACAGAAAGCCTTGTGTTATGCACCTGGGGGTGGGGGGGCGATGTCATCAACATGACCACATTTCCAGAAGTGGTTCTTGCCAAGGAGGTTGGAATCTGCTATACAAGTTATCACCAAGGCAACAGATTATGATTGCTGGAAGGAGCACAGGAAGCAGTTTCCATGGTCCCAGTCTTAAAGACCCTGAAATGCCAATAAAGTCAAAAGTTTACTTCTCACCACGATTCCTCAGATAGGGTCTATGGGAATGGTCAGAAACCATCTATAATCTGAAGAATATGGCCCAGTTTTCTGTTTTATTACCAGGACATTAAAATAGCATGGCTGCCCAGAAGAAGACTTTCTAACTCCAGTTGCTTTGGAAATTGTTGCTTAACTTGAAAAACATGGGAAGGCAGTGCTTGTGGCTCAAAGGAGTAGGGTGCTGACTCCATATGCTGAAGGTGGTGGGTTCAAGCCCAGCCTCAGCCAAAAATTGCAAAAAAAAATAATAATAATAATAAAATAAAGAAAAAGAAAAGCGGCTCGGCACCTGTGGCTCAAGCAGCTAAGGCGCCAGCCACATACACCTAAGGTGGCGGGTTCGAATCCAGCCCGGGCCCGCCAAACAATGATGGCTACAACCAAAAAATAGCTGGGCGTTGTGGCGGGCGCCTGTGGTCCCAGCTACATGGGAGGCTGAGGCAGGAGACTCGCTTGAGCTCAGGAGTTGGAGGTTGCTGTGAGCAGTGAAGCCATGGCACTCTACCCAGGGGACAGCTTGAGGCTCTGTCTCAAAAAAAAAAAGAAAGAAAAAGAAAAAGAAAAACATGGGAAAGACATGCAGCTTTCATGCCCTTGCCTTGGTAAGAAAGACAAGATGTTGTGTGTATGAGACACTTCTAAAAGACTTGAATGGCTTCAGAATACAGAAGAAAAACAAATGATCAGGTAGCGCCTGTGGTTCAGTGGGTAGGGCGCCGGCTCTATATACGGAGGGTGGTGAGTTCAAATCTGGCCTGGCCAAATTGCAACCAAAAAATAGCCGGGTGTTGTAGCAGGCGCCTGTAGTCTCAGCTACTCTGGAGGCTGAAGCAAGAGAATCACCTAAGCCCAGAAGTTGGAGGTTGCTGAGAGCCATGTGATGCCACAGCACTCTATCCAGGGCGATAAAGTGAGACTCTGTCTCCACACACAAAAAAGCAAATGACCAGTAAACATGGGGAAAATTTTTACATTTTAGAAAAAAAAAATCCCCAGAAGACAGGAGACCTGAAATTTTAGTTCCCCTGGAAACCTGCCAGATTGTCAATAAAAGGCAGCTAGCTCTGCTCTGTTGTGTATAAAACAATTACACAAAGATATACTAATGTGCTTTACCATTTGCTGACCGAATATCCGTAATAAATGCTATTTAATACCAGATCAAGCTAAGAGGTGACATAATTGTAATGCTTTGGTTTGCTTAATTAATCCTTTACCTTCTCATTAGAGCCTTTAGGTTCCACCTTGACTTCCCTCAGATCCCAGGTTCTCTCTGGTCCACCACCACCCAACTACAGTGTTGTAAGATAAGGAAATCAAACCACAATCCAGTAAGGACAGTTTCTCTTCTTTCTCTCTTGCTAGGTGTTTCAGGGGAACTCTAAGAATGTTCCGGATGCCACAGTGGAGACGGCAGGAGTATGGCGGGGAGAAGCAGATAAACTGTTGAGCACCCCAGATCTAAGCTTTGTGGTCAGACACCCTCTCACTTCCCACCCCGTGGCCGCCTAGTTAACTGCAGTATCCATTCCAATGACTAGGAGTCATAAAGTCAGAAGGCTCCAGGATGCAGACAATGGCTTTGGAAATGGGAGCGGGGTCTGGTTACTCTGCAGGCCGGCCTCCCCGCGACGATTTCGCACCACTCCGCATCAGCTTTATGACAAGACACGTGCCCTCCTACAAAGGTAAGTGTAGCCTTCTAGGGGAGACAGCCCCGGGATTGGGCGCTGACCTTCCTGCCAGGAAGAACAGAAAGGTCTCCCTCCCAAATTTATATACAGTCCTGGCTGGGACCATAAAGACTTCCGGTCCTTAGTCCCAGCTACTCGGGAGGCTTAGGCAAGAGAATCGCTTGAGCCCAAGAGTCTGAGGTTGCCGTGAGCTATGACACCAGAGTACCCTACAAGGGTGAGACAAAGTGAGACTCTTGTCTCAAAAAAAAAAAAAAAAAAGAAAAGAAAAGAAAAGAAAAAAAAGACTTCCGGTCTAGAGCGGAGGCCTGGTTAGCTTTAGTCCCTTCTCATTGGACGCTCCGGGGATCTAGTCCGGGTCTGAATTAAACAAAGAGGCGGAGCTTGGTGACGAGCTTCCGCCGGGTTGCGTAGCAGCGGTAGGCGGGACAAAGGATCTGTCTCAGACCGCGACAAGTGGTCGGAACCTTCTTTCCCCTCCTTCCCCTTCCTTTCCCAGGAAAGGCTGAGACCCGGCACCCGGGCTGTCCCGTGGACGCTGCGGCTTCAGCTCCAGCCAGGCCAGGGTACGAAGAGTCCGGGCTGCGTCCAGGGCGGTGTGTACTGCGCCTGCGCGGGCTTCCACTTAATAAAGGGTGTGTGGGGGTGTGTGTGTGTGTGTGTGTGTGTGTGTGTGTGTGTGTGTGTGATGTCCCGGGGGATTGGGGTGGGGGTTCAAGAAATTGGGATGAGGAGGAGGATAGGAATAAAGATGAAAATGGGGGAAGGGAGCAGCACTGGGGAAGAGGCAGGAGGTGAGAAGGGACCTTTGGAGGATGAGTTGTTGGGGACGGTCCACTGGAGTAGGGGAGAAGTGCGGGAGGAGGCCTGGGCTGGCTGGATGACAGGGAGCAGCGGACAGGGGGAGCAACGTGGTATTTAAATAGGCGATGAGTGACGTTCAGGAGGGGAAGAAGGGAACACCTCGGGGACCAGCCTGGGCAGTGGCAGCGGAACCTGAACCTCCGCCCTCAAAGCGCCATAGCTTGGCTCCCCTCCCATGCCTTGTCTTTAGCAGCCTTGTCCTTCCTTTTCATTCCTTCCTCGATTCTCTTCCCCCTTCCTGTCCTCCATGAAGAAATCTCACATTCCTCACGTCCCTGCCCTTGGTTTGTATTCTGGTCCGTTGGCACGTTCACTCGGCACACCAGAAAGCCTTGGAAAGTCTTCCCCAACCTGGGACTCGAGGAAATTGGGAGTCAGGATTAGGGGACCACAGAACAGAAAGCCAAGAGGGGTGAGAACGTTTGTTTGAGTGATCGACAAACACCACCTTCCTCAATCAGAAACTGACTTCATTTCATCTAATAGCAAACGCGGATATTAATGAGGCCACGGTTCTTGGGGATGTCCCTGTGGTTTTAGTCTGGGAACAGGGCAAGAGGCCGATAGTGTTGTTGGATGATAGTTTTCTCTCAAATACAAATGGGGTGGGCAGTGTTAGGGAATGTGAATGATGCAGAGTTGCTACCTTCTGTGTCCGCCTGACCTGTGGCTGGGCTTGCTTCCCAGTAATCGAAAAGAAGGAACAAACTTCTTTTTTTTTTTTTTTTT
>NW_003852438.1:10687886-10688883 GCF_000181295.1 Otolemur garnettii | reverse complement strand
ATTCGAACCCGCCACCTTAGGTGTATGTGGCTGGCGCCTTAGCCACTTGAGCCACAGGCACCGAGCCGAAAGCACTTTGAAAACATTAAAGCATCATACTGTACATGTAAGATATTATCAATCTATGTATTTGTACCCATAGATTTGGAATCAAATCATTGACATTACCTGTAGAGCACTGAATAAAATAATACTTTTTATCTCTAATAGCTCTTTTTTTTTTTTTTTTTTGCAGTTTTTGGCCAGGGCTGCGTTTGACCCCACTACCTCCGGCATATGGGGCCAGGAGGCTCCTCTGAGCCACAGGCACCGCCCTGTAATAGCTCTTCTTCTCTACCTTTCCACTTGTCCTTTCTTTCCCCTTCTCAGCTGTGTTTTGAGTCTACTGGACGATGTTTGTGATACTTCAGCCTTAGAGGGTAGTGTTGTATGCATAGCACTAAATCCTGTAGTGCTTAATGGAGTTGTTTATTCTCCCCAACCAACTGCCAGATCCAAGTCTGTCTAGTCTCATTGCCAAGTAGAGGTAGTTCCCTTGACTTACCTTTCTCTTCCTTGTTCCTATTAATAGAGTGCTCCTGATTGTGACATCACACCCATCCCCTTGGCAATGGAGCTTGTCACTAGGAAGGAAGACTCAGTCGAACAGTAGCCAACAAGATGGGTTACTGGGAACATCTCCTGAGTGGCACTGAGTGGAGGCATCAGGGGGTTGGAGCCTTGTGAACAGGGACCTCCCCCCCAACACTTGGAAGGTAAAGTGCCTTGATTCAGAATCCCATTCCAGGCTTCAGCCTTCTCTATAAATCAGATGTCCTTCTGCCCTTGAAAGCCTGCTTCTTAAAACTCCTTTCTACAGAAAGCTTTCTGTGATAAGCCCATATCATCCTGTCCTTTTTTGCATATTTATGTGTTATGTAATTATTAATTCTTAGTAAGCTGATTAGTAAGTTTTATGTCTATATCACAGCTCACAGCAACCTCCAGCTTTGGGGCT
>NW_003852438.1:10680972-10683683 GCF_000181295.1 Otolemur garnettii | reverse complement strand
GTAGAGTGCTGTAGCATCACAGCTCATAGCAACCTCCAACTCCTGGGCTCAAGCAAGTCTCCTGCCTCCGCCTCCCAAGTAGCTGGGACCACAGGCGCTCACCATAACGCCTGGCTATTTTTTTTTTGGTTGCAGCCGTCATTGTTGTTTGGTGGGCATGGGCTGGATTCAAACCCACCACCTTAGGTGTATGTGGCTGGTGCCTTAGACACTTGAGCCACAGGCGCTGAGCCGTGGCCTGTGTTTTTAAAATATGTCAATGTCTGGCTCAGCACTCAAAGCTCAGCGATTAGGTGCTGGCCACATGCACCAGGGCTATTGGGTTCGAATCCAGCCAGGGCCTGCTAAACGACGACAACAATGCTGTATACTGTGGTGAGTATACCTGGGCCATTTGTGCTTGGCTCCTGCCCCCTTCTGTCCTCATCTTCCAGCACACCTCTAAACAACTTTTTCTGATTTCTTGCTTTGAGTCATGCTATTTTATCTGCTCCATCTCCTCGTTTTTCTAAACCAGTGATTCTCAATCAGGAGCAATATCGTCCCCCAGTGGATGTTTCCCCGTGTCTGGAGACATATTTGGTTGTCACATCTGGGGAACCCTACTGCCATCTAGTGGGTAAGAGCCTGATAATGTGCTGTTAAACATTCTATAGAACACAAGACAGCCTCCCACAACAAAGTCAAGGCAACTCATACTTGTAATCCTAGCTCTCTGGGAAGCCAAGGCAGATGGATTGCTTGAGCTCAGGAGTTGCAGACCAGCCTGAACAAGAGCAAGGCCCCATGTCTACTAAATGAAAAACTTAGCTAAGCATTGTGGTAGGGATCTGTAGTCCAAGCTACTTGAGAGGCTAAGGCAGGAGGATGGCTTGAGCCCAAGGGTTTGAGGTTGCTGTGAGCTACGGTGATGCAACAGAGTAGGACTCTGTCTCAAAAATTAATAAACAGTTAAATTCTAAAACCTCTGATCTTTGCCCAACAATGATAGCACACAGTAGGTTTTCAATGAATGGAAACCTATTATGTTGGATATATGAATGGATCTTGGCAATGAGCTTATCTGCCACACATATGCAGGCTTCTTCTAAACTGGCCTCTTTTTCCTCTGTTGTCCCTCTCAGGACCTGGGTTTCAGTGATGAGACATGGGGTATGATGTAACCCGTTTCCAGGGGGATGTTGACGAGGACCTTATTTGCCCTATTTGCAGTGGAGTCTTGGAGGAGCCAGTACAGGTAAGTTGGTCTGATGGCAGGTTTGGTACAGAGGAGGAGTGGCAGCTACAAGGAGAATAGGCTCCCAAAATCTAGACATTTAGCTGGGCATTGTAGCAGGTGCCTGTAGTCCCAGCTACTTGGGAGGCTGAGGCAAGAGAATTGTTTGAGCCCAAGAGTTTGAGGTTGCTGTGACCTATGATGACCAAGGGTGACAAAAAATGAGACTTTGTCTCAAAAAAGAAAAAAATTGTCTAGATGTTGATGCCACCAAGATCTGGTGGTTCTCAATTTCTTTCTGAGGTTACTCTGAGAGTTTTCTCCTGTAAAATGATCAACTGCTGACTGATTTCTGGCTTATTAGTTAGTAGGAACTCTTCCTTTCCCCTGCAGGAACTCTGAGTACTTTCCATTTTCCTATCATTAAACTTCTGGACTCTCCTGATAACTTCTGCAGTTTTTGGCTGGGGTTGGGTTTGAACCCACCACCTCTGGTATATGGGGCCAGTGCCCTACTCCTTTGAGCTACAGGTGCTGTCCTAGTTTTTTTTTTTTGAGGCAGAATTTTATGTCGCCCTCGGTAGAGTGTAGTGGCATCATAGCTCACAGCAACCTCTTACTCTTGGGCTTAAATGATTCTCTTGCCTCACCCTCCCAAGTAACTGGAACTACAGGCGCCTGCCACAATGCCCTGCTATTATTATTATTATTATTATTATTTTGAGACGGAGCCTCAAGCTGTCACCCTGGGTAGAGTGCCATGGCATCACAGCTCACAGCTACCTCCAACTCCTGGGCTCAAGCGAGTGTCCTGCCTCAGCCTCCCAAGTAGCTGGGACTACAGGCGCCTGCTACAATGCCTGCTATTTTTTGGTTGCAGCCGTCATTGTTATTTGGCAGGCCCGGGCTGGATTCAAACCCGCCAACCCAGGTGTATGTGGCTGGCACCTTAGCTGCTTGAGCCACAGGCACTGGGCCATTTTTCTTTTCTTTTTTTCTTTGCAGTTTTTGGCCAGGGTGGGGTTTTGAACCCACCACCTTCAGTATATGGGGCTGGCACCCTACTCCTTGAGCCGCAGTTCCTGTCCTTTTTGTTGTTGTCATTGTTGTTTGGCAACCCTGGGCTGGGTTTGAACCCACCAGCCCCAGTGTATGTGGCCGGCACACTAGCTGCTCAGCTTCAGGTGCTGAGCCTTCTCTATGTGTTTTGATGTTGTAGTCCTTCAGATAAGCAGCCCTTCCTCCTGCAGTCTCCTACCTGCCTTCTGTTGAACACATTAGAAGTGGGTAAATGTATGTACTGATCTATTTTCTTTCTGGGGTCTGTTGAAAAGACCAGTTTTTGATGCAGACACGCACTCTGCATTTTGATATAAAAGTTGCCACCTGGCTCGGCACCTGTGGCTCAAGCGGCTAAGGCGCCAGCCACATACACCTAAGGTGGCGGGTTCGAATCCCCAGCCCGGGCCCGCCAAACAACACTGATGGCTGCAAC
>NW_003852438.1:10677605-10679443 GCF_000181295.1 Otolemur garnettii | reverse complement strand
AGGCAGGAGACTTGCTTGAGCCCAGGAGTTGGAGGTTGCTGTGAGCTGTGATGCCACAGCACTCTACCCAGGGTGACAGCTTGAGGCTCTGTCTCAAACAAAACAAAACAAAACAAAATAGCAGCTGGACACAATAGCTCATGCCTATAACCCTAACACTTTGGGAGACTGATTCCTTAAACCCAGGAGTTAGGGACCATCCTGAGCAACATAGTAGAATCCCTATCTTTCTAAAAAATTTAGGCCGGGCGTGGTCACTCATGCCTGTAATGCCAGCACTTGGGAGGCCGAGGTGGGTAGACTGCCTGAGCTCACCGGCTCTAGACTAGCCTGAGCCAGAGTGAGACCTCATCTCTAAAAATGGCTGGGCGTTGAGGCAGGCACCTGTAGTCCCAGTTACTTGGGAGGCTCAGGCAAGATAATCACTTAAGCCCAAGAATTTGAGGTTGCTGTATGACACCATGGCACTCTACCAAGGGGGACAAAGTGAGAATCTGTCTCAAAAAAAAAATTAGCTATACCAAGTAATTTGACAATCACTTGAGCCCAGGATTTAGAAGTTACAGTGAACTATGATCACACCACTGCACTCCAATGTCTGTGACAGAGCAAGACTGTAAAACAATCTAAAAAAAAAAATACAAAAATCAAAATCGCATAAAAAAGTCTATTATTGAGAGCTCTTATTTCCATTCTTGTCCCTGTCTACCTTATCCCCACATAGATGGATAACTACTTTTATTAGTTTGTTATCTTTCCAGTGCTTATTTAGGTAGATATATTTTTGTGTGTGCATACAAGAGTGCATGTGTGTGTATATATATATATGACTGTATTAAGGCTGGGCCTGGTGGCTCATACCTGTTATCCTTATGCTCTGGGAGGCTGAGGTGAAGGATCCCTTGAGCTCAGGAATTCGATACCAGCCTGAGCGAGGGCGAGACCCTATTTCTAGTCAAATTAGAAAAAATTAGCCAGGGTCTTGGTGAGAACCTCTGAGAGCTGAGACAGGATTGCTTAAACCTAGGAATTTAAGGTTGCTGCAAGCCATGACCCTATGGCATTCTACCCAGGGGAACAGAGTTAAACTCTGTGTAAAACAATATCTATCTAGGCTTGGTGCCCATAGCTGGGCACATACACCAAGGCTGGTGGGTTCAAACCTGGCCTGGGCCTGCTGCTAAACAATGACACTGCAACAGAAAAATAGCTGAGCTATTTTTGCATTGTGGCAGGTGCTTGTAATCCCAGCTACTAAGGAGGCTGAGGCAAGAGACTCGCTTAAGTCCAAGAGCTGGAGGTTGCTGTAAGCTGTGATGCCACAGTAAAGTCTATAGCTTTATAGATCAGCAGTTCTCAACCTGTGGGTTGCGACCCACAGGAACTGTATTAAAGGTCCGCGGCATTAGGAAGCTTGAGAACCACTGATATAGATATATATGAATATATCTATGTTTTGGGGGAGCTGCTTTTCTTTCTTACACAAGCAGCAGCACATTGTGCATACTTCTGCAGGGGAAGCAATTTAAATAGGTTGGTCATGAAAGAAGTGACACTAGAGCCAAGACATGAATAAGGGGCTGGCTCAGTGAGTAGGGCACAGGCCCATATACCAAGGGTGTTGGGTTCGAACCTGGCCCTGGCCAAACTGCAACAACAACAAAAAGAAAATAGCTGGGCCCATAGTCCCAGCTGCTCAGGGGGCTGAGGCAAGAGAATTGCCTAGGCCCAAGAGCTGGAGGTTGCTGTGAGCTGTGATGCCACAGCACTCTACTAGAGGCAACAAAGTGAGACTGTCTTTAAAAAAAAAAGATCTAGGCTCGGCGCCTATAGCTCAA
>NW_003852438.1:10672150-10676285 GCF_000181295.1 Otolemur garnettii | reverse complement strand
TTTTTTTTTTTTTTTTGAGATGAAGTCTCACTATGTTGCCCTTGGTAGAGTGCTGTGGCATCACAGCTCCCAGCAACCTCTCAAACTCTTGGGCTTAAACGATTCTCTTGCCTCACCCTCCCAAGTAGCCACAATGCAGGTGTCATTGTTATTTAGCAGGCCTGGGCTGGGTTCAAACCTGCCAGCCTCGGTGTATGTGGCCAGTGACCCAACCACTGAGTTACGGGCGCCGAGCCTGGTTTGTATTTTTAAGATTTTTTAAATTTAAATTTAATTTTATTAACTTATTTTTTTAAGACAGAGCCTCAAGCTGTTGCCCTGGGTAGGGTGCTGTGGCATCACAGCTCACAGCAACCTCCAACTCCTGGGCTCAAGCGAGTCTCCTGCATCCGCCTCCGGAGTAGCTGGGACCACAGGCGCCCGCCACAACGACTGGCTATTTTTTTTTTGGTTGCAGCCATCATTGTTGTTTGGTGGGCCCAGGCTGGATTCGAACTGCCACCTTAGGTGTATGTAGCTGGCGCCTTAGCCACTTGAGTCACAGGCACTGAGCCTGGTTTGTATTTTTAAATGATCACTCTGACTACTAAATATAAGAATGAGGGCCGGGCACAGTGGCTCATGCCTATAATCCTAGCACTCTGGAAGGCCACAGCAGGTGGATTGTTTGACCTCACAGGTCAGCCTGAGCAAGAGTGAGACCTCATCTCTAAAAATAACTGGGTGTTATGGCAGGTTCCTGTAGTCTCAGCTATTTGGGAGGCTGAGGCAAGAGAATTGTTTACAAGCCCAAGAGTTTAAGGTTGCTGTGAGCTGTGATGCCATGGCACTCTACCAAGGGTGACAGAGACTCTGTCTTAAGAATAAATAAATAAATATGAGTGGATTTTTCATGATAAAAAAATGGATTATGAGGGCAGTGCCTGTGGCTCAAGAAGTAGGGCACCAGCCCCATATACCAGAGGTGACGGGTATAAACCCGGCCTGGCCAAAAACTGCAACAACAACAACAACAACAAAAGAATGGATTGAATGGATTGGCTTGGCACCTGTGGCTCAAGTGGCTAAGGCGCCAGCCACATACACCTAAGGTGGCAGGTTCGAATCCAGCCCCGGCCCGCCAAACAACAATGACGGCTGCAACCAAAAAAATAGCCGGGCATTGTGGCGGGCACCTGTGGTCCTAGCTACTTGGGAGGGTGAGGCAGGAGACTCGCTTGAGCCCAGGAGTTGGAGGTTGCTGTGAGCTGTGATGCCATAGCACTCTACCCAGGGCAACAGCTTGAGGCTCTGTCTCAAAAAAAAAAAGAATGGATTGTAAAGGGGCAAAGTAGAAGTAGGAAAACCAAGTGGGGTTCAGTGGCTCACACCTGTAATCTGGGAGCCGAGGCTAGAGGATCAACTTTGCTCAGAAGTTCAACACCAGCCTGAACAAGATTGATTGCCCCATCTCTACTAAAAATATAAACATTATCCAGGTGTTGTGGTGAGCTCCTGTAGTTCCAGCTACTTGGGAGGCTGAGGCAGGAGAATGGGTTGAACCCAGGAGTCTGAGATTGCTGTAAGCTAGGCTGACGCCATGACACTCTAGCCTAGGCAATAAAGTGAGTCTCTGACCCCTTACCACCACCAAAAAAGGAGTAGGGAAAACAGTTTTTCTAAAGACGTTTTTAATAATTCAGGTGAGATGTAGTGGCCACTTAAATTGGGTTAGTGATAGTAAAAATGGACAAAAGTTGACAGATGATGGATTTTTTGAGATATATTGTCTAAGATTTTTAAAAGAATGGTTCGGCACCTATAGCTCAAGTGGCTAGGGCGCCAGCCACATACACCAGAGCTGGCGGGTTCAAATCCAGCCCGAGCCTACCAAACAATGAGGGCTGCAACCAAAAAATAGTCAGGCATTGTGGTGGGTGCCTACTGTCCCAGCTACTTGGGAGGTGGAGGCAGGAGAATCGCTTGAGCCCAGGAGTTGGAGGTTGCTGTGATGCCACAGCACTCTACCCAGGGTGACAGCTTGAGGCTGTGTCTCAAAAAAAGAGAGAGAGAGAAAGAAAAAAACATCTTTCCTTACTGAAACTTTCTATATTTGTCTTTCATGTTTATGAGCATCTCAAAGGGAGAAGCTTACCTTTTTTCTCTTTAGGGTTTCACTCTGTTGCTTAGGCTAGAGTACAGTGGCCAATCTGATCATAGTTCACTGCAACCTCACACTCCTTACTCTTGGGTTCAAGGGATCTTCCTGCCACAGCCTCCCACATAGCTGGAACTATAGGCAGAACACAACGCCCAGCACCATGCCTGGCTAATTTGTAAATTTTCTGTAGAGATGGTCTTGGTATGTTATTCAGATGATGTCATATCTTTTTTTAAATTTTATTTTATCCTAAGTACCTAGTAAAGTGTTTGGCACATAGCAGGCAGTCCAGTCATTTATTCATCAACATCTACTAAGTGCCTACTGTGTCCCATGTCAGATGCCAGATGGTGTCTGCGCAGAAGCCAGGGAATCCTCTCACTTTGGTGGATTAATATTAGGTTACTGAGTTGTCAGGGAAGTAGGCTGAACTGATTAGGAGGGTAGGCATGGCTAGTGGGACTCAGGTCAACACTTCAGGTCAGCTGTCATAAAATAAGAACCTGGGCCCAACACATAGAGTTCTAATAACCTCTCAGCAGGAGTCCCAACCTTTTTTTTTTTTTTTCAGTTCATCAGCTTTTACAGCTAAACATCTGTCCTCTTCCGCTCTATTTATCTGTAGTCTAAATAATCCTTCAAGACTAGCATCAAATCCTGTCCTGTCTGTAAATACTTGCTGTGATTACCTAGCCTAGAAAGCTTTTAACCTTCTCTGGTCTTGTTTGGTGATTAATGTGTATGTAATCCCATTGGCAATTAATAATTGGCTGTCTTATGTCATCTATTCTGGAGTACTATTTATATCTGTTATTGTTATACCTTTTTTTTTTTTTGGAAACCTGGAAACAATTTATTGAGTTGCTGTATAACAGCAAGCATATCTTAAGCCTGTCTCCCACAATGCCTTTCCTAGTAGATCTATATTTTGCTGTAACCCCAGGGATTTGTGGTCCTGAGAGCTACTGAAAGGCTTGACTGGCTTTGTAGGGTTATCACATCCAGGCTCTTAGTTCTTGCTAATTCCCTCGTCTCCCCTGCATTATTTCCTCTCCCAGGCACCCCATTGCGAGCATGCTTTCTGCAACGCCTGCATCACCCAGTGGTTCTCTCAACAACAGACATGTCCAGTGGACCGTAGCGTTGTGACGGTTGCCCACCTGCGCCCAGTACCGCGGATCATGCGGAACATGTTGTCGAAGCTGCAGATTGCCTGCGACAACGCTGTATTTGGCTGCAGTGCTGTCGTTCGGCTTGATAACCTCATGTCTCACCTCAGCGACTGTGAGCACAACCCGAAGCGGCCTGTGACCTGTGAACAGGGCTGCGGGTGAGATTCCTTCCTTCTTCTGCCTCACATAGATAAGGGCCTTTCATTTACTCCCTGTCTCTGGGTGCCTTATTCACTAGCTGACATCTCCTGGGCACGTTGGAAGGGAGTACTCTTAGTCTCCTTAGGGCTCTGCCGTAAGTTCTGACTTTTGTCTTTTCCAACTCTTTGGTCAATTCTTTTTTTTTAGAGACAGAGTCTTACTTTGTCACCCCCCGTAGAGTACCGTGGTATCGCAGCTCACAGCAACCTGCAGCTCTTGGGCTTAGGCGATTCTCTTGCCTCAGCCTCCAGAGTAGCTGGGACTACAGTCACCCACCACAGCGCCCAGCTATTTTTGTTGCAGGGGCCGGGGCCGGGTTTGAACCTGCCACCCTTGGTACTACAGGACCGGTGCCCTACTCACTGAGCTACAGGTGCTGCCCTCTTTGGTCAATTTTCAAAAGATCTCACTTTTTTTGCTGCTTTTCCAACTGTGATCTTTTTGCTCCTGCTTTTTTTCTTTTTGAGACAGAGCCTTAAGCTGTCCCCTTGGGTAGAGTGCTATGGCATCACAGCTCACAGCAACTATCAACTCCTGGGCTCAAGCGATTCTCCTGCCTCCGCTTCCTGAGTAGCTGTGACCACAGGTGCCTGCCACAACACCTGGCTTTTTTTTTTTTTTT
>NW_003852438.1:10664920-10672012 GCF_000181295.1 Otolemur garnettii | reverse complement strand
ACAGGTGCTGAGCCTGTTTTTTTTTTTTTTTGGATAGAGTCTTGTTATGTTGCCCTCAGTAGAGTGCTATGCCATCATAGCTCATAGCAACCTCAAACTCTTGGGCTCAAGTGATTCTCTGGTCTTAGCTCCCAAGTAGCTGGGACTACAGGTCCCTGCCACAACGCCCAGCTATTTTTGGAGATAGGTCTTGCTCTTGCTCAGGTTGGTCTCAAACTCCTGAGTTCAAGCAGTCTGCCCCTCTTGGCCTCCCAAAGTGCCAGGATTACAGGGGTAAGCC
Organism: Otolemur garnettii; assembly: GCF_000181295.1. Taxonomy (NCBI): domain Eukaryota; kingdom Metazoa; phylum Chordata; class Mammalia; order Primates; family Galagidae; genus Otolemur; species Otolemur garnettii. The sequence continues at coordinate 10,671,732 of NW_003852438.1, read as the reverse complement.
ACTGTACCTAGCCTATTTTTGCTCCTGCTTTCATAAAACAAGCGGGACAGCAGTTCAGCAATATCTGTGTGATAACACTGGGAACTGACTCATTTTTTTCTTCCCTTTCAGACCAGTACTACTTTCTCCTTGTCAGGTTAACTGGTCTCTAATTTCCAGCCTTCTCATATTTTCTTTTGCCTTATTTTTTCTTTCTGGGTGTGATATAATTTGATGAAATGTTGATAGCTGGGGCTGTCAATCTACGGCCTGTCAAAAGGAATAAGTGTATAGGCAGAATCCACAAGAGAAAGGATGGCTGTGCAGTGGCTAAAATACTGTGTTTGGAGAAAGTAGAAAGGGGGCAAGGACGGAACCTGGAAGAAAGTGAAGGGAACCAACAAGAGGGAGGCCTGAAATGAATGGTAGAAATTCGGGGAGGAGAAAGCTCACTTGCAGTTTTCTGCCACAGAATAGGCCATTTGCCCACATTTCCTACTGAATGCCCCTGGTGGCCTGTTCTGCTCTTTCCCCATCCCCACCTTGGGTGCAGCCTGGAGATGCCCAAAGATGAGCTGCCAAACCACAATTGCATTAAGCACCTGCGCTCAGTGGTACAGCAGCAGCAGACACGCATCGCAGAGCTGGAGAAGACGTCAGCAGAACACAAACACCAGCTGGCAGAGCAGGTAGGTCTAGAGAACTTGGAGGAGAACACAGCCTTCACACGAACATGACTGAGTGTTTGTGGGCAACACACAGCCCTTGTGTGAGCCTCTGCTCATGGCTTAGTAGGGAATCAGATTGGAGCTCTCCTTGCTTCCCTTCATCCCATTCATTCACCTAACATTTATCAAATGCCTTCTCCTAAGCATGAGGAGATAGCTGTGAATGAAACAGTCCTATCCTTATCTTCCTGAAGCTTATAGTCTTGTTGATTTTCAGATCTCTCAATTGCCCTCATTCTCACATAAGCTTTTGTCTTTTATTTGTTGTCTGCCTTAATCATCATCCCTGGTTCTCCTTGTCTCCAACAGAAGCGAGACATCCAGCTGCTAAAGGCATACATGCGCGCAATCCGCAGTGTCAATCCCAACCTTCAGAACCTGGAGGAGACAATTGAATACAATGAGATTCTAGAGTGAGTGCCACTAGGGACGTGTAACGAGTGGCTCCATGTTCTGGTAACAAGGCCTGAGAGGAGGAAGAGCAGGGGAGTGCCAGGAGGAGGGCAGTAGGAGAACCAGCCTGGGGTCATTGCTCCTCAGATGTTGGGTTAGAGGACAGGGGCAAATCATCTCTTAGGCATTTGGGTGGATGGAAGGGAAAGCCTGCCCAGGGATGCAGTTTATCCAGAATTAGGTGAGTACTCACCAGGTGGAGTGCTAGGAGGGCCAAAAGGAAATATCATCCCTATCTTCAGGTAGCTTACAACCCAGAGAAGAGGCAGGTGCAAGGCCAGGAAAGTGATCTCCAAGCGCAGCAACAGCAAGTGAAGTGAACAAGCAAAGTCTAAGGTCCCTTTTAGTTTTGGAGTCCTATACGGTTCATAGGCTAAACTGTAAGTGTGAATCAACACGTATAGGGCAAATAGTGGGAATGGTATAGAGGAACAGTTGCTTCATTCAATAAACATTTGTTAATCACTATGTGCCAGGAACCATGTGTGCTAAGTATTGGGATTTCAGAGAAAAAAAAACAGGGACAGGATGTAGATTTGTGGAATTTAATCTGGTGAGTAACATGTGGTTACTTAGTTGGGACCAACTAGGAAAAGATTAGGGGTTTCACAGCTACTGATGGAAGGAAAGAGGGAAGAATAGTTAAGCAGAGTGCAGAGTGGGTGGTCATTCATTAGGAGAAAAAGGCAATGCAGAGAAAAATGAGCTGAATAACTACCTCCAACCCCCTCCACACAGGTGGGTGAACTCCCTTCAGCCAGCAAGAGTGACCCGCTGGGGAGGGATGATCTCAACCCCAGATGCTGTGCTCCAGGCTGTAATCAAGCGCTCCCTGGTGGAGAGTGGCTGCCCTGCCTCTATTGTCAACGAGCTGATTGAAAATGCCCATGAGCGTAGCTGGCCCCAGGGTCTGGCCACACTAGAGACAAGACAGATGAATCGGCGCTACTATGAGAACTACGTGGCCAAGCGCATCCCTGGCAAGCAGGCTGTGGTCGTGATGGCCTGTGAAAACCAACATATGGGCGATGACATGGTGCAAGAACCGGGGCTCGTCATGATATTTGCTCATGGTGTGGAGGAGATATAGAACTCAACCGGCTATCAGGAAGAGATGGAAACAAGAAAATCCCATTGCTCCAGCAACTGGATCCTGAATCCTCCCCACTATCCTTAATACTGTGGCTTATGTTTGAGCCATACATCTCCTGCTCTTCTGGCACTGAAGGGCCCTGGGGTACTTTGCTCAGCCTTTCAGATGGGAAACCTAGATTTCCTCCTTTTGCCATATTTCTTCCCCTAAAATGTCTGTAAATTCCCGGTCTGAGTGGGGAAATCTCCACCTGTATCCATTGTTCTGCCTAGGGTCCTGGTTCTGGATATTTTCAGAAAGAACAAAAAGAGATTGGTTTTCCCTAGCAGATCAGGTTGGAGTGAGGAATTTAATCAGTCCCTCTCCTCCAAAACCAGGGATCAGAGTAGGCAGGCCTGTGGACTCCAAGCAACATGTAGAGGGCAGCTCTGGGGAGCAGACATCCTTAGGAAAGATAAGGGTAGAGCCAACACTCTACAAATAGTGAGGCCTGTGACTAGCCATCTCTGACAGCCCTTAGGAGGAGACTACTGGACCTCTGTGCCAAGTAATATCCCTGTTCAGCCCACCTTAAAAGTGCGGGCTCCCACCGTGCTTTTGGGTCTGCAGGTTGGGATGCTGAAAATTTCCAGATTTCTTCTCTCTTACACTTTTCATAATTAGGGAATGGCAGGGTTGGGATTAGGGGTTAATCTCTTTGGGTTTCTGTGTTCAGCAAGAAGCTGCTGTCTGGCTTTTGCTGAAATGGCATAGGTCCTGCCTCTTGTGGCACAGGCCATCATAGTTCCACAAACCCCTCTCCAGCCCTGTGAGTGTAGTCGGTTATTTTGATAATTTTGCCATTATTATATTTCACAAGCCCCACCCTCTCTCCACTTTTTTTTTTTAGAATGGCCTGGTTATGGCTACCCCACTTTCTAGCCCAGCCACATTGTTGGCTATTTAATTTATTACTTTTTTTTTTAAGAAAGGGAAAAAAGAAAAAAAATCAACAAAACTGAAAACTTTTCTTTTGCTATTCCTATTGTGGGGGTTCTGGATAGGTTGGGATAGGGATGGGGTCTATTTTATAATTTTCCTTTTTGGCACAACCTTTGGCTTTAATATAGGAAGAGCCAAGGGAGTCCTTGGCTGAACTTATCATGATGTCTGTCCTAACCCTCCAAAACCCTGTCTGAAATGAGGAGCTTCCTCTACTCCCTTGATGAATGTGACAGTTGTTATGAATATGAATGCTTGTGCCCTCTGGAAAGTTTATTCCTAGCCTTCCAGGGTCTCATCATAAAACGCTGGAGTATTCATTTTTAAGGCAGTCAGTACCCACCCCTCCAAGTTACCTTGGAGCTATACAGCCAGGTTTACCAGGCAAATGAGATAGAAATTATATTTCTGTATCTCTAAGTACAGACTGTGTTAGGCCTCATCCATACCCACCCAAGGACTTCAGCTCTATTCCAGGCTACCTGGGGCATCCCTTGATTCCTAGGGTGATTAGCAAAGTGAGAAGGGGAGGGACAGTAGGTATGATTATTTTAATATGCACGTGAGATTAGGGTTGGAGAAAGAAAGTCTCCTCTCCTTTTTGGAATTTTCCAGGCCAGCTTGCTGTAGGCCTGGGTAGTTGGGTCATGGCTCCACTGAAATTGGGGTGGAGGGATACAGTTTGAGGGGAGTAGGGAACAATCATATGTCCCAGCTCCACGACACTGTGCTCAGGAATTTGAAAACGCTGCTATACTTAGTCTGGTCACTACATTTCCTCCACTCCCCTGCTCCTGCCTGCCTTACCAAGGCCCGTACTTTCCTGTCCTTACCCTCAGATGGAGCCAGGAAGCTCAGCTAAGGCTTCCCTCACACTAGTCTCTGCAGGTGCTGGTTATACTGTACGTGCTGTTCCATGGTGTTGACTGTACTAATAAACCTTTCACCCAACTCTTAAATTCTTTTTTTTTCTTTTTGGAGATAAGAGTCTCAAGCTGTTGCCCTGGGTAGAGTGCTATAGTGTTACAGCTCACAGCAACCTCAAACTCTTGTGCTTAAGTGATTCTCTTGCCTCAGCCTGCCAAGTAGTTGGGACTACAGGCACCTGCCACAATGCCCAGCTATTTTTTTGTTGTAGATGTTATTGTTGTTTTAGCTGGCCCAGGCCAGGTTTGAACCCACCAGCCTTGGTGTATGTGGCCGAGGCCCTACCCACTGAGCTACAGGCACCTCCCCAACTCAGCATTGATCCCCTTCTTTTGAAGGTCTTCTCTATGCCCTTACCTTCTCTCACCTCAATTCCCCTTTCTTCTTCCTTGCTTTGTTAACCTACCCTTATCTCAGCGCTAACTTCTGTTTCTAGAGGATTCTGTCTAGGAAGTGTGTACCTCACATCTGCCTTACCCTGTGTGCCTTTCTGCATCCTCCCCTCCGGTCTCCTGTTCCCTTACAGCCAGAGCTCTCTCCAGTCATCTGAACTGTGTTCCTCCCAGGGTCTGCCTTCTTCCTAAACTCCATGTCTCCTCTTAAGTGCTCCTGGGACTGGGGTGATACTTTCTATAGAAGATATGCATGTACTTTCCCTTGTCCTAGGCAACTTTGCTTTGGAGTCTGGAATTCCACTGCAGAAAGACAGACAGGGAAGCCTCCACCCTTCCCTGCTCATTTCCTAATCAAGAAAGTCAGTGTGAAAAAGGGGACCTGAAACAACTGTACCTGCTAGAAATGTCACATCTTGATAAACCACCACCCCCTCTTTTTTTTTTGAGACAGAGCCTCAAGCTGTTGCCCTCGGTAGAATGCCATGACACCACAGCTCACAGCAACCTCCAACTCCTGGGCTCAAGTGAGTCTCCTGCCTCCACTTCCTAAGTAGCTGGGACTACAGGTGCCTGCCACAACGCCTGGCTATTTTTTGGTTGCAGTCGTCATTGTTGTTTGGCAGGCCCAGGCTGGATTTGAACCTGCCAGCTCAGGTCTATGCGGCTGGCACCTTAGCTACTTGAGCCACTGGCCCCAAGTCCCCCCAACCCTTCTTTTTTTTTGAAAGAGAGTCTCATTATGTCGCCCTTGGTAGAGTGTCATGGCGTCACAGCTCACAGCAACCTTTAACTCTTGGGCTGAAGTGATTCTCTTGCCTCAGCCTCCCAAGTAGCTGGGACTACAGGTGCCCACCACAATGCCTGGCTATTTTTTGGTTGCAGTTGTCATTGTTTAGCTGGCCTGGGCCAGGTTCGAATCCACCACTCTCGATGTATGTGGCTGACTCTGTAACTGCTGTGCTATGGGCACCAAGCTGATAAAACCCTTTTGTAAACATTTGCTTTCCCTTTTTTCTGTCATAAGGAAAAGGAAATATTCCCCACAGGAGTATATTTTAATTTTTTTGAGCATTTATTATTCACCTAATGTAAATCTAATAGTATTCTAGATACTGTGGGTGCTAGGGATCTTATGGCCTTCTGATTTCAAGATTGTTCTTTTTAAGCACCAAAGGAAGCAAAAAAAAAAGCTTCATTTGTTTCTGCTGCACCCCTTAATAAAAGGATTTGTTCTATAAAATTAAGATTCAGTCAAAGGCTGCATTTAGGAACCCAGAAGGCCACATTTTACCTTAAAGGCATGAGCTCCCCATGCCTGCAGGGCTTAGAGGAAAAATAGCATTCATGCATTCACTGAATCTATGCTTTCATACATACAAGTTAAGATTATAAAGTACTGACGAACATATCACAATACAGAGCACAAGAGGCAATATATGTACCCTAGAGATACCAGTAATACTTTTTTTTTCTTTCTTGAAACTCCATCAAACTTACTTTTAAAACCTGCTACTCAGGGCAGCGGCTGTGGCTCAGTGAGTAGGGCCTCAGACCCATATACCAAGGGTGGCAGGTTTGAACCCAGCCCTGACCAAACTGCAACAAAAAATACCCTGGCATTGTGGCAGGCGCCTGTAGTCCCAGCTACTCGGGAGGCTGAGGCAAGAGAATGGCCTAAACCCAGGAGTTGGAGATTGCTGTGAGCTGTGACTCCACAGCACTCTACTGAGGGCAATAAAGTGAGTCTCTGTCTCTAAAAAAAACACAAACAAAAACAAACCTGCTACTCATTATTTTGTATATTATGAATGATACCATATGTTCTTTAGGGTAGATCTGGTTTTTGAAAACAAATATTCATTGAATGCCCATACTGTGAGATACTAGAATGGGGATGGGGAGGTTCAGGTAACAAAATGGCATTTACTTTCAAAGAACTTACTCACTGATGGGGATGAGTATATAATAAGGCACAATAGATGTGCTAAGAGGATATACTGCTAATATGTGAGCAGAGGAATATAAAGTCACTGATTCTGATGGGTATCAGGAAAGGCTTTTTAGAAGTGTTACTTATTGGCCAGGTGTGGTGGCTCATGCCTGTAACCCCAGCACCCTGTGAGGCCAAGGCAGGTGGATTGCCTGAGCTCGCAGGTTCAAGACCAGCCTTTGCCAGAGCAAGACTTTATCTCTGAAAAAGAGCCGTTGTGGCAGGTGCCTATAGTCCCAGCTACTTAGGAGGCTGAGGCAAAAGAA
>NW_003852438.1:10662437-10664536 GCF_000181295.1 Otolemur garnettii | reverse complement strand
CTTGAGCCCAGGAGTTAGAGGTTACTGTGAGCTGTGATGCCATGGCACTCTACCCAGGGCGACAGCTTGAGGCTCTGTTTCAAAAAAAGAAAAAAAGAAAAATACCAAGGATCTACCAACTGCCAGCCATGTGTAATCCTCTAGACTTAAGACCCCTAAGTAAAAGAGCTCATGTGGAGACTCCCAAGGGAGTTCTTCAGTTCTTTCCCCCTTCCAGAAGCTCTGGTGCTTTTTATTTCTGTATTCTTTTCTAACTTCTAATAAAAGTCCTATCTTACCACTGGGGGAAAAAAAAAGTTACTTGTTTTAGATCAGAAGTCAGCAGACTATATAGCTTTACAACCTACTGCCTGCTTTTGCAAAAAATTTTATTGGGGCCTGGTGTGATGACTCACACATGTAATCCTAGCACTTTGGGAGGCCTAGGTGGAAGGATCACTTGAGGCCAGGATTTGGACACCAGCCTCAGCAAAGAATGAGACTTGTCTCTACAAAAAAATAGAAACATGGTTTTGCACACCTGCAGTTCCATCTATTTGGGAGGCTGAGGCGGGAGTGTCACCTGAGACCAGGAGTTTGAACCTTCAATGAGCTATCATGATCCCACCACTGCACTCTAGTCTGGGCAGCAGAGTGAGACCTTATCTCTAAGAAAAGAAAAAAAAGACTTTTTTGCCGAGGCTGGGTTTGAACCTGCCACCTCTGGTATATGGGGCCAGTGCCCTACTCCTTTGAGCCACAGGTGACGCCCAAGAAGAAAAAAAGATTTTAAAAAATAACAATATAGGCTCGGTGCCTGTGGCTCAAGTGGCTAAAGCGCCAGCCACATATACCTAAGGTGGTGAGTTCGAATCCAGGCCGGGCCCGCCAAACAATGACGGCTGCAACCAAAAAATAGCTGGGCGTTGTGGCAGGCACCTGTGGTCCCAGCTACTTGGGAAGCTGAGGCAGGAGACTCGCTTGAGCCCAGGAGTTGGAGGTTGCTGTGAGCTTTGATGCCACGGCACTCTACCCAGGGGGACAGCTTGAGGCTCTGTCTCAAAAAAAAAAAAAAAAATTATTTAAGGGCTCTGTGCCTGTGGCTCAAGTAGCTAAGATGCCAACCACATGTATGTGAGCTGGTGGATTCGAATCCACCCTGGGTCCACCAAACAACGATGGCTGCAACCAAAAAATAGCCAGGCTTTGTGGCAGGTGCCTGTAGTCCCAGCTACTTAGGAAGTGGAGGCAGGAGACTCGCTTGAGCCCAGGAGTTGGAGGTTGCTGTGAGCTGTGGTGTCATGGCATTCTACCCAGGGCAACAGCTTGAGACTCTATCTCAAAAAAAAAAAAAAAAGAAAAGTAACAATATATGGCCGGGTATGGTGGCTCACAGCTATAATCCTAGCACCCTGGGAGGCTGAGGTGGATACATTAACTAAGCTCAAGAGTTCAAGACAAGCCTAAGAAAGAATGAGACCTCATCTCTAAAAAATAGCTGGGCATTGTGGCAGGCCCCTGTAGTCCCAGCTACTGGGGAGGCTGAAGCAAGAGGATTGCTTGAGCCCAAGAGTTTGAGGTTGCTGTCAGCCATGATGCTGCAGCACTCTCCTAGGGCAAGAAAGGGAGACTATGTCAAAAACAAAACAGGTGTGGTGCTTGTGGCTCAAGCAGCTAATGCACCAGCCACATACACCTGAGCTGGCGGGTTCAAATCCAGCCCAGGCTGCCAAATCAACAATGACGGCTGCAACCAAAAAAATAGCCAGGCATTGCGGCAGGCACCTGTAGCCCCATCTACTTGGGAGGTGGCGGCAGGAAAATCACTTGAGCCCAGGAGTTTGAGGTTGCTATGAGCTGTGATGCCACAGAACTCTACCCAGGGTGACAGCCTGAAGCTCTGTCTCAAAAAAAAAAAAAAACCCACTAATATATCCTTAATAATCTAGTACAAACCCATATGACATTTCCCTAACTGTCCCAAGAAAATTGCTTTTATACTTAATTTTTATCTAAATCTGGGATCCAATCCAGGACCATGCAAAAGAAGCACTTTAGCTTTTTTTCCTCTTTTACCCACTTTATCTGAATTTCTGGAAATTTTTTTTTTTTTTTTTTTT
>NW_003852438.1:10656456-10658729 GCF_000181295.1 Otolemur garnettii | reverse complement strand
TCCTGCCTCAGCCTCCCAAGTAGCTGGGACTACAGGCGCCCGCCACAACGCCTGGCTATTTTTTGGTTGCAGCTGTCATTGTTGTTTGGTGGGCCCAGACTGGATTCAAACCCGCCACCTTAGGTGTATGTGGCTGGTGCCTTAGCTGCTTGAGCCACAGGCGCCGAGCCACACTATTCTAAGTTTTAAGCAATAATTTAGTCACCTCAACTTTCTTTTTTTTTTTTTTTTTTTGACACAGAGTCTTACTCTGTTGTCCAGGCTAGAGTGCCATGGCCTCAGCCTAGCTCACAGTAGCTTCAAATTCCTAGGTTCAAGCGATCCTGTCTCCACCTCCTGAGTAGCTAAGACTGACACCTGCTAGTATGCCTGGCTAATTTTTCTACCTTTATTTTTATTTTTTTGAGAATCTCACTTTGTTGTTCTCAGTAGAGTGCTATGGCATCATAGCTCACAACAACCTTAAATTCTTGGGCTCAAGTGATCCTCTTGCCTCAGCCTCCTGAGTAGCTGGGACTACAGGCACCCGCCATAATGCCCAGCTATATTTTTGAGACAAGGTCTTACTCTGGCTCAGGCTGGCCTCGAACCAGTGAGCTCAGGGCAATCCACCCACCTAGGCCTCCCAAGTGCTGAGATTACAGGCGTGAGCCACCTTGCCCGGCCCCAAATTCCATTCTTGCCCTTCTTCCTATCCTCTCCTTTAGTGTTTGCATGCTTTCCTAGCATTTCATGATCACCTCTGGGTAGATTAATACCAAAATCCACATCTTTAGCCCTACTTGCTCTTAAGCTCCCAAGCCATGTTTCCATTTCCTGGCTAAAAACATCTATGTGAAGGAATTTCCAGCTCAATGTTCCACAAATGAACTCGTTTCTTCACCCCCGCTCCCAAACCTGCTTATCCTCTTCTCCTCCCTACTTAGGTTAATGACACCGTGTTCTCTGGAGGTAGAAACACGGTCCTGCCAGAGCCTGGGCAGACCAGAAACCTTCATCTGTGTGAATAGGTTACTTGCCCATTATTTATGAGCAATGTTTGGCTTGGGCTCTGGAATGAATTTTGGGGTTCAAATTCCAGTTCTGATTATCAGCTATAGGAATTTTGTCCTCTGGCTCAGTTTCCTCAGGGTAACAAAATAAGACTTTGTGTCAAAAAAAAAGAAAGAAAAAGAAAAAAAAGAAAACCTAAGGCAAGGGATCAATTTAGCCTAAAAGCAAAATCTGAAGAAAATACATACATGTGACAAAGTTGGCTAATTAAAAAAAATTTTTTTTTAAGTTTTTTTTTTAGAGACAGAGTCTCACTTTCTTGCCCTTGGTAGAGTGCCATGGCATCACAGCTCATAGCAACCTCCAGCTCCTGGGCTTAGGCGATTCTCCTGTCTCAGCCTCCTGAGCAGCTGGGACTACAGGTGCCTGCCACAACACCTGGCTATTTTTTTGTTGCAGTTCAGCTGGGGATGCGTTTGAACCCACCACCCTCGGTATGTGGGGCCGGCATGCTACTCATTGAGCCACAGCCCCTGCCCTAAAAAAATTTTTTTTAAGTAATGAATCATCTAAATGTGGCTCATAAACTAGCTATGAAGGAGGTCCAGAAAATGTTTTGTCCCACGACAGAACTGCTAAAACAAATGTAGTTGGAGATCATTTCAGCCCAAGTCCTCTAATGAAGAGATCCAAGCCTCTTAAAATGTGAAGTCAATAACTTGAAAGAGGATAATTAGTTCTTGTGAGTGAGATTCTCCCAACATTAGCCCTTTAAAAAACATAAGTCATATGAAAGCCATTTTGTTTTGTAATCATTTAAAGAGTATTATTATTATTTGGACAGGAAGTAAGATTTATTATTGGTGGGTGCAAATGATAGGCAACAAAGTCTAAGTCCTCATGAGTGCACAGCCTGCCACTTGTCCAGGGGACCACAATTGGGCCAGGTTTGAACCTGCTACCTCTGGTATATGAGGCCGGCGCCCTACTCCTTTGAGCCACAGGCACTGCCCATTTTTAACCTTTCTTGATCTTGTCCCCTCTTTGTTACCATTCCAATATAGTATTTACTTCCACCTCCTGGCGTTCTTTAGTTCCTTCATTTTATGTGACTTTGCTCACCTTCCCTGAAGTTACCTTATCCACCTAACCTGGCAATCCCAGTCATTTCAACCTCCTAGAGAACCTTACCTACCCCTCATACCTTCAAATTCTCCTATTACACTTCATGCATTCAGAACAAAACCCCATCTTCATTTGACACTTCTTTTTTTTTTTTT
>NW_003852438.1:10653538-10655540 GCF_000181295.1 Otolemur garnettii | reverse complement strand
CAAGTAGCTGGGATTACAGGCACCCGCCATAACGCCTGGCTATTTTTTGGTTGCAGCCGTTATTGTTGTTTTGCGGGCCCAGGCTGGATTCGAACCCGCCACCTTAGGTGTATGTGGCTAGTGCCTTAGCCACTTGAGCCACAGGTGTTGAGCCAGCTTTTTTTCTTTTTGTTGCAGTTATTGTTGTTTAGCAGGCCCTGGGCCTGGTTTGAACCCACCAGCCTCAGTGTTTGTGGCTGGTGCCCTACCACTTAGCTATGGGCACCAAGCCGTTTTGATGGTTTTTTTTTTTTAGAGACAGAAGCACATTATTGCCCTCGGTAGAGGGCCGTGGTGTCACAGCTCACAGCAACCTCAAACTCTTGAGCTTAAGTTATTCTCTTGCCTCAGCCTCCAGAGTAGCTGGGACTATAGGCGCCCGCCACAGCACCTGGCTATTTTTTTGTTGCCGTTTGGCCAGGGCTGGGTTTGAATCCGCCACCCTTGTATATGGGGCAGGCGCCCTACTCACTGAGCCATAGGTGCCACCTGTTTTTGTTTTTTTTTTGTTTTTCTTTGTTCTTTTTTGAGACAGAGCCTCAAGCTCTTTTCTATTTTGTCTTATTTTGGGGGGTTTTGTGGTATTTTTATTATTTTTTATTTATGTAATGTGTACATCAAAATCACTTGCTTTAAACCCATTGGAGTGGCTATTAATAAAAAAAAAAATTAAGACCCCATCTCTGCCAAAAATAGAAATATCAGCATGGTGGCAGCACACCTGTAGTCCTAGCTACTCAGGAGGCTGAGGCTGGAGAATCATCTGAGCCCAGGAGTTTAAGGTTTCGTGAGCTATGACAAGGAGGCCTTTGTACTCAAGCCAGACAGACGGTGTCAAAGAAAAAGAAGAAGAAAAAAGGATTTAGTAGGGGGAAAGGGGAAAGGACTGCAGGAGTTAGGCAGTGGTAATGGTAGAAATTTGAAATGATATACTGTACGGGAGGGTTCATAGCCTTAGCCTCTCCCTCCCAAAGTTATAAGGGAAGCATATGAGAAGGGATGATCTGGCTCGGCGCCCGTAGCTCAGCAGTTAGGGCGCCGCCCAAGTAGGGGTTGGTGGGTTCGCACTCGGCCTGGGGTGCTAAACAATGACAACTGCAACAAAAAAACAGCCGGGCATTGTGGGGGCACCTGTAATCCAGCTACTCGGGAGGCTGAGGCAAGAGAACTGCTTTAGCCCAAGAGTGGAGGTTGCTGTGAGCTGGGACTCCAAGGCACTCTACCAAGGGCGACATAGTGAGACTCTGTCTCAAAAAAAAAAAAAAAAAAAGGATGATCTTCAAGTACCAAATTACATCCACCACATTTCCCTCCTAGTTCAGATCGTCCATTTTATGAACTGTGGAGCCTTCTCCCACGCACAACATACCTGTGTGGTTGTTGGTTGCCCTCTGCTGGTCAATTTTGGTCTTGGCTCTCCAAGATATTTAAATCTAAGAGCATGTGCAAAATGGGATTTGCTAGGAAGTGAAGCCCAGAGCCTGTTAGATTCTACTAGTTCATAAGGATACAAAAATACACAACCCTTTCAAAAAGTTTATAGTCTAGTCTGAGTGGAGATGAAAATAGGCAGGGCGTGATGGCTCAGGCCTGTAATCCCAGGACTCTGGGAGGCCCGAGCTCACGAATTAGAGACCAGCCTGAGCCAGAGCAAGACCCGCCTCTAAAAAATAGCAGGATGTTGTGGGGGCGCCTATAGTCCCAGCTACTCGGGAGGCTGAGGCAAGAGAACTGTTTTAGCCCAAGAGTTTGTGGTTGCTGTGAGCTATCATGCCACTGTACTCTATCCAGGGCAACAAAGTGAGACTCTGTCTCAAAAATAATAATAATAAAAGAACACACTTTGGCTCGGCGCCTGTGGCTCAATCGGCTAAGGCGCCAGCCACGTACACCTAAGGTGGCAGGTTCGAATCCCCAGCCCAGGCCCGCCAAACAACAATGATGGCTGCAACCAAAAAATGGC
>NW_003852438.1:10640142-10653327 GCF_000181295.1 Otolemur garnettii | reverse complement strand
CCATTTATGCAACAAACTGGGTGATTAGATGAGTCAAGAGTTTATATCCCACAAGGGAAGAAAGACTTAAGATTAGGGCAGATGTTGTGGGCAACAGGTAGTCAGAAAGTTCTGCAGAGACCATGTAGAAGGTGAGGATGAGAAAGATTATTTCACCCTGAACAAGGCCAAATAACTGTACTCGTACCAGGAAGTAAGACTGCCAGTGGATGGAATGTAGGGAATATGGAAGAGTGGTGAGAGAGTCACATCCTTAGCTGGGCGTTGTAGCGGGCGCCTGTAGTCCTAGGTATTTGGGAGGCTGAGGCAAGAGAATCACTTAAGCCCAAGAGTTGGAGGTTGCTGTGAGCTATGATGCCACAACACTCTACCCAGGGTGATACAATGAGACAGAGATACAGTGAAAAAAAAAAAAAAAAAGAAAGTCACATCCTGCAACATAAAAAGCCAGGGAAGGATTTAAGGTCTTGGTCTGTAATGTGGATGCTTTAGCACAGCTTCTCAGACACTACCTCATGTAGTCCTCACAAATATCACCACTTTCCAAATGAAGGCTTTAGCAAGTGGTGAGCCCAGCCTGCATTCACCCCTGAGAAATGGGCAGATTTCAGACTTATTTATTAGTAATAATAAACTTATTATTTAATATCTTGCTATGTCACCCAGGCTGGAGTGTGGTGGTGCAATCACAGCTCACTATAGCTCCAAACTCCTGGGGTCAAGCATTCCCCCTTACTTTAGCCTTCCCAGTAGCTGGGACTATTGGTGTGACCCACCACACATTGACCTAATTTTTTATTCTTTTTTGGGGGGGCGGAGGGAGATGGAGTCTCACTTTGTTGCCTTTCATGGAGTACCATGGCATCAGCAACCTCAAACTCTTGGGCTCAAGCAATTCTCTTGCCTCAGCCTCCCAAGGAGTTGGACTACAGGCACCCGCTAAAATCCCCAGCTATTTTTAGAGACAAGGTCTCACTCTGGCTCAGGCTGGTCTCAAACCTGTGAGCTCAGGCAATCCACCTGCCTCAGCCTGCCAGAGTGCTAGGATTAGAGGTGTGAGCAAGCCACCTTGCCCAGCCAGTTTTTCTTAAGAAATTAGGAGGGTTTCTGTATGTTGTCCATGGTGGTCTTGAACTCCTGGACTCAAAAGATCCTTCTGCCTCAGCCTCCCAAAATGCTGGAATCAAAGGCCCAAGCCACTTCACCTAGCTTATTTTCCAAAATTTCTATAACTTTGCTCTAGATAGAGCAGGGCAAGACCTCAAAGCATTTCAAAACTGTTTTGGCAAGCCCTGGTAGGAATCTACACATTTTTGGAGACAGTCTCACTTGCCCTGGATAGAATGTAGTGGCCTCATCTTAACTCACTGCAACCTCAAATTCCTGGGTCAAGTTGTCCTGCCTCAACTTCCCAAGTAGCCGGGACTATAGGTGTGCATCACTAAGCCAAACTAGTTTTTTTTTTAGAGATGGGGGAATCTCACTATGTTGCCCAGGCTACTCTTGAACTCCTGGCCTCAAGTGATCCTCCTGCCTCAGTCTCCCAAAGTCCTGGGGCTACAGGCTTGAGTCATACCCTGGCCGTGACATATGTAGAAAGCAAAATAAATAGAACTTGTTTTTATTTTATTTTTATGGACACATGTTAAGGGAGATGGCTTGCATGCCACTTAGTCAATGGTGGTGGTAGACTGATAGGTCCCACCTGGTGCAATTAAAAACATCAAAGAAGGCTCAGTGCCTGTAGCTCAGCAGCTAGGGTGCCAACCACATACACCAGAACTGGCGGGTTCAAATCCAGCCTGGGCCTGCCAAACAAAGATACAACAACAACAAAAAATAGCCAGGCGTATGGCAGGCGCCTGTAGTCATAGCTACTTGGGAGGCTGAGGCAAGAGAATCATTTAAGCCCCCAAAGAGTTTCAGGTTGCTGTGAGCTGTGATGCCATAGCACTCTACCCAGGGTGACATAGTGAGACTCTGTCTCCAAAAAAAAAAAAAAATCAAAGAAGCCAGGCCTAGACAGCACCTGTGGCTCAAAGGAGTAAGGCACCGGCCCCATATGCCAGAGGTGGCGGGTTCCAATCCAGCCCTGACCAAAAAACGCAAAATAAATAAATAAAAATGAAAAAAAAAACAAAAAACCCAAAGAAGCCAGGCCTGTAATCCTAGCACTCTGGGAGGCCAAGGTGGGTGAAATGCTGGAGCTCAAGACCAGCTTGAGCCAGAGTGAGACCCCAGTCTCTACTAAAAACAGAAAAATTAGCTGGGTGTGGTGGCGGGCACCTATAGTCCCAGCTACTCTGGAGGCTGAGGCAAGAGGATTGTTTGAACTCAAGAGTTTGAGGATGCTGTGAACTATAATGCCATGGCACTCTATCCTGGGCAACAGAGACTTTCTTAAAAAGCCAACAGACAAAAACAAAACATCAAAGAGTAGGGGTCTAAAGAATGTGGAATATAGGGGCCTAAAGATTCTGGAAAGCCATTTTGGTGAGGAGCAGACAGGCAATGATGAGGGTGATGCTGGGAAGAACACCCTGTGCAGTGGTGTAAAGGTGGGAAACTCTAAGTTATAAGTGTAAAAAGCCTTATGAATTCCCCTTGAACTCCTACTTTTGGGATCCTTCTTGGAGAAGATGTTGCTGTGTAAGAAAAAATACAAAAAGTACATTCTCAATAAGCAACCTAGGCCTTCCTCACAGTCAGTAATTAGGGGATAGGAAGAACCAGGTGAGGTGAGTACAGAACAGTTAGGGGTAAGAGGAGATTAATTTTGTAGGTTCTTTAATACACATATAATACACATAGAGAATAATGTAGTAATAATGTAGTAATAATACACATAGAGAATTTCAAACAGTACCTGGCACACAGTGAGCACCAATAAAAAGCAATAGTTAAGGCTGGGCGAGGTAGCTCATGCCTGTAATCCTAGCACTCTGGGAGGCCAAGGTGGGTGGATTGCTTGAGCTCAGGAGTTTGAGACCAGCCTGAGCAAAAGGGAGACCCTGTCTCTACTAAAAATAGGAAAACTTGAGGCAAGAGGATCACTTGAGCCCAAATTGGAAGGTGCTGTGAGCTATGATGCTACAGCACTCTACCCAGGGTGACAGCTTGAGATTCTGTCTCATGAATAAATTAATTAATTTAATTAAATTTTTAAAAAAGCAGTAGTTATCTTCTTACACCCTGGCTCCAGCTGGATCTGCAGTGTTTATGCTCCTAGCCCTGTGATACCTGACATACACCTCAAGGAAATCCAAATGAGAGCATGCCCTGTTTCCTGGGTCTTCAATATAACCCGTCCTACAAGTAATGACTTCCAGTCAGGAAATTCAAAGGAAACTTTGAGTTTGACTTATACTGCACAACAGGCACTCACATTCCCAAACAAAGCCTTCAGCCAAAGAAGCTTTAAGCCTTCAACCAAATCCTTTGGTATGTCCTCAAAAAAATGAGACCTGTGCCAAGCTTGTTCTGCTAACAAGCTTGAACTTACAGAATTCTCAAAGTGTCTCGTATCCTAGCAGCCAAACTCGTTATGCATAATTCAGCTTCCGAACATCATTCTCTTCTCTCCCAAATGCAGGAGGTAAGACCTTTCAACTTCCCTTTTCCAGACAGAAAGAGAAGTACACGAAAGACACATGTGAGGACTGGGGCTCCTTTACTTACATGGTGGGAAGGAGAAAAATAAAACACAACCGTCACGAACAGGATTCGAACCTGTGCGGGGAAACCCCATTGGATTTCGAGTCCAACGCCTTAACCACTCGGCCACCGTGACTTCCAAAACCGGGCTCTGCCGCGCGCTTACAGAAGGGGTCCGTATTGCAACCGGAGAAGTCGCGTAGCAGCGACCAAGGCACCAGTCTAGACACACACACCCTGGCATTCCCCCCTCCACGCTCTTACCTCCCCTCTGCGCCATTCGAAGGAAAAGGGTTAGGTGGTCTGAATAACCCCAGAAGAGATGGTGAGGGTCTCCAGCTCAGGGAAGAGTTGGGGGTCTCCAGGAGCGCAAACCTATTTAGGAGGCGATGGCGAGACCTGCGGAGGAAGCAGTCGAGGGAAGGGAGTGGGGCCCCAGGACGGCGGCTGGGGGACTTCTCGGGTTGAGAAGTAGGGGTGGGGGGGAGGGCGGGACAAGACGTAGGGGGTGAGGGAGACACGGGAAGAGTTTAAATGAGAAGCTCCCGGGAACGGATGAAAGGAAAGAACTTCTTGGGGAAAGGGCTTGGGGTTCCTTGGGATTAGGGGCTCCATGGGGTTAGAAATGTGCAAGCCGAGAACCACCACCTCCAGCTATGTGGGCTGGGGCAGCGTTCCCTTGGGATGGGATGGAGTGTATACCACTCTCGGGCTAAGAGGCAAAAAGAGGGAAAGGGCTTCGCGTCCGGCGAAGAGGCTTTCCGGAGAATGGCGCCCCCTCCAGGAAGGAGTCACCTCTCCCGAGGCTCCCGCCGCCGCCGCCAGGAAGGCCGCCAGAGTCGGCCCTGCGCCAGGCTGTGCACCGTCGCGCCAGGCCTGCCGGCAGGGGGCGCTGCGCCAACCGGGGCCGGCCCAGGCGGCTAGAGGCGGCGGCCGCGGCGGCGGGCGGCGGCGGGAGGCGGGCGGAGGAGGAGGCGGAGGAGGCGGGAGCTGAGCTGAGCGGGGCGGGCGGCGGCGGGGCCCGAGCCCGAGAAGATGGCGGTGCGGAAGAAGGACGGCGGCCCCAATGTGAAGTACTACGAGGCCGCGGATACCGTGACCCAGTTCGACAACGTGCGGCTCTGGCTCGGCAAGAACTACAAGAAGGTACGCGGACAGGGCCGCGCGGGGACCGGAGGCGGGACAAAGGGACGACGGCCCAGCTGCCCCCAGGCTGCTGCCCACCCTCCAGCCGCCCCCGGCCCCTCCCCCGCGGCCGCGCGAACTGCCCCCTGCGCGCCGCGCCCCTCCCCCCGCGCCTGCCCCGCACCCCGGCCTCGGCCTCTAGCCCCCGCCCCCACTGCTGCGCCCTCTGCCCCTTGTTTTTCTCCACTGCCCGGCGGGCGCGGGTGTCAGCAGCCCACCATCCTTGAGCCATCGCCTTCCCAGCTTTTCTGGGAGGGGCGGAAGGCCGGAGGTAAACTGAGTGCCGAGGGGCTCCCTCGCACCCCCGGCGTGCTCGCCTCAGCCCGCCACAGCTCCCCACAGGGCCAGGCACCGGCGAGGCTGAGGCCTCCCTGGTGCTTTGTGTACGTTGGGAGAGAGATGATGAAAGCAGGAGGATAAACAGGCACGGAGCGGGCCTGGAAAAGGTCCCCACCCTGGGGTCACCTGTCTCCAGCGCTCATCTCCCACCTTCATTCAAGGGGCCACACAGCCTCTCAAGGACCAGGCTGCAGAGTTCCTGGGCAGCGGCCCCTTCTTAAACCATTCCCAAGCTTCACAATGAAGTCACCCTGCAATCTAGCTTCACATGCCAGGGGCTTGGGGTCCCGAGGCCGGGGATCGGGGGGCTTTATGTCTCTAGCTGCTCACCGCTACCCGGTAACTGGAGGTGAGAAGGGAGTGAACAAAGGGTTTAAGAATCCTTACCTGTCTTTTCCAGCAAACCTTTTCTTGGTGTCTTTGTCTCTAGGCCTGGTTTTCCTCTAGAGATGGTCTCCCTTCTCACCACCCACAGTTAGGGGCTCTCCTTCTGGCTTTCTTTCAGCTCCCCAGTTCTTCCTGCCCAGCTTTGCAGCCTGTCACAAGTGAGTTGGGTGGTTTAGGACTCCCCACTGATGCTGGTTGTGAGCCTGGCCTTGGTCTCAGGGTCTCTATGGTGTCAGAATCCTGACCAACAGCTGCTGTTTCTGTGGCCTGTCTACCCCAGCCTGATGCTCTGGTTCCCAGGCTTCTACCTTCCACATTTTGAAGGAAGATCAGGCTAGGGGCTTAGTTTCTGGCCCTGGGGAGACTGACTGCTGTGACCTGGTTCAGCTCTTAGCTCTTTGTCATTTACCTTTACCTTCACAGATCTTTTTCCACCTCCCACTGAGAGGTACTCTCTACTCTGTGATTAGGGTGGAGGAAACAGGGGTCAAAAGGTAAAGAGAAAGCCTGACTCAGTTTTAAATTAAAACAGAAGGCAGGATGCTAGGTAGCATAATATAGAAATGTTTTAGACGGCCCAGGGTTGCTTGTTTCAAATACAATTTCCTCAAAAAAGATAGATACTGTCTCCCTCTTCATCAGGCTGGGTAATAGGTAGTCCTTCCCATTTAAGAAGTCCTGTGAAGACATTTTCAGAAGCAAAATGCACATCTCTCTAGTCCACTAGTCCTACCTCACTTCCTTGTGCCTTTCTTGTTAGGCTGCATCATAGGAGAAATTGTGACTTTTCACAGTTTCCCCAAGAAATACACTGTTGTTTCACTTAGAGCTCTGGAAGGATTGCTTCCATGTCCTGAGCTCCAGAAACTTTCAGAATTTTATAACCCTCAGTGCTGTTCGCTGGAGATCAGGTACCAAGATAACAGGGTCCTGCAACTCCAATTTCAGGGTGTAGCTGAGGAAGACTAGGAAGTATCCCTCACGCTAGCACCCCACACTGGCAACCTGAGCTGGTGGCTGCAGAACTTCGACTTCCTGATTAGGGGTCCAGGGCCTCCTTTCTACCATTTTTTTTTAAAAAATAGAAACTAGACATGTTGAGAAGAAAAGCACTATTTTCTCTGTCCCAGATGCTTCTAGACCCCTGAAGAAGAAATATGGGAGATAATAGACAATTTATCTGGAGTCTATTTTTCTTTCCTTTCCCTCTTTCCCTAGTACATACAAGCTGAACCACCCACCAACAAGTCCCTATCTAGCCTGGTTGTACAGTTGCTACAGTTTCAGGAAGAAGTTTTTGGCAAACACGTCAGCAACGCACCCCTTACTAAACTGCCGGTGAGTGCAGAAGCAAAGGGGTAAATTCTCGAAATTGGAGAGGGAGTTGTAAAATTTTAAAAATATTTATAAACGTTAAAACTTTTGAGATTTGGGTTATTTCCTACCATCCCTATCCCTGATCAGAGCATTAAGGGGTTGACAGTAGTCTCCAATTTACCATTCCTTTTGTCTTAGTAATACTTTGTGCAGCAAGTTGTCTCCAAGCATGTGGGCTCTGTCCCTAAGTCTCTCATGGCATGGTTAAAAAGCTATGAGATGGCTTGGCGCCTGTGGCTCAAGTGGCTAAGGCGCCAGCCATATACACCTAAGGTGGTGGGTTCAAATCCAGCCCGGACCCACCAAACAGCAATGACGCTGCAACCAAAAAATAGCCGGGCGTTGTGGCGGGCGCCTGTGGTCCCAGCTACTTGGGAGGCTGAGGCAGGAGACTCCCTTGAGCCCAGGAGTTGGAGGTTGCTATGAGCTGTGAAGCCACAGCACTCTACCCAGGGGGATAGCTTGAGGCTCTGTCTCAAAAATAAATAAATAAATAAATAAATAGCAAGCTATGAGATTTAGTTTTGCACAGACTTGTATTCAAATCCTGACTCTGGCACTTGATGGATCTGTGATTCAGCCAACCTTTATGAGTCATTGGGTCCTTCTTGTCTAGATAGGATTAATAAACCTACTTTGCAGGGTTTCTGTAACAGTAAGTGAGGTAACCCAGTAAAGTATTTGCACAAGGTGATGCTTTCTGAATGTTGGTTTGTTTCTATCCCTCTTCTGGGCCACTTAATACAATAGCACAAGGGTTAAAGAATTCTGGCTTTGAGAGGAAGATCAGTTCAATGTGGGATTTTGCGAAAGGATTATTAAGTAGTAAGAGAATTTACAGTGGAACTCTGACATACTTTTTAACCTGTCTTGATTTTGCAGATCAAGTGTTTCCTAGATTTCAAAGCAGGAGGCTCCCTGTGCCACATACTTGCAGCTGCCTACAAATTTAAGAGTGATCAAGGATGGTGAGATACCTTCCATTTATGTTTTTTATGTATAGTTTAGAGGAAATCTCTCCGTTATGAAATCCCCTGGGGTCTTTCTGGGGTGGGAGAACTTGGGTAGAAATTCTTAGGAGTTTCTTATTTTGCTAAGTTGTTTGACCTGACTTCCTAGGTTAGAAAAACAGGCTGGGAGATAGAGCCAAAATCATCTCCAAAAGTGAGAGAGAGAGAGTGTATATGTGTGTGTGTGTGTGTCAGTGTGTGTTTTGAAGAGGAAAAGGAATTTGTAGGTTGGCGTCTCAAACTTCTTTTTGTCTTTTTGTACTAAGCATAGAGTGATTTATAGAGTTTAGATCCGTGAACCTCAGATCCCAGATAATTTTGGCAACAACTGTCACCAAGATTACTTTCTAATTTCCCATGTTAAGTCACATGCCCTCCCTAGATTATTACCTGAGTTATACCACTCACTAGATTATTACCTCTTCACAAGGCGGCGTTACGATTTCCAGAACCCATCACGCATGGACCGCAATGTGGAAATGTTCATGACCATTGAAAAGTCTTTGGTGCAGGTAATAGGAACTTCTCTGTCATCTTTTCTCCCTCAGTGAGAATCCAAAACACCCCTTTCCTATAGTCTCATCCCATCTGTTTCTTCTCTCCACAGAATAATTGCCTGTCACGACCTAACATTTTTCTGTGCCCAGAAATTGAGCCCAAACTGCTAGGGAAATTAAAAGACATTATCAAAAGACATCAGGTAAGTGGGCTGGTCTGGAGAGGTTTCAGAAACCCCATGACACTTTTCCTGATGTTTTTACACTGAGAAGCAGCCCTGAACTTCCTTGCTTTCTACTCCAGATGTGGCTCTGCCTACTTGGAGAGAGATTTGAGTTTCTTTTTCCTGTAGACTTCTCTCATTTCTGAGTCCTAACAAGTTTAGATTACTGTTTCTGGAGATTGTGTTGGCCTGGGGAAAAAATAGCATCTTCCACTGAGCTAGAGATTGCCTGATTTCAGATAAGTGAAATCCTCACTCTTTGGAACTTTGTAATAATAAGCAGATGTCACTGATAGGGACATAACACCCAACTTAAAATTTCCCATGTATAGATTATCTGTTCAAGGGATTATCTACGGCAGTCTTTAATTCTTTGACTTTTCTCCATTATTAGCACAATCCCAGCTGTTTCCCTCTGCTGCTCAGCTGGTATATACTTAGAGAATACAAACTAACTTTAATACCATTCCAAGAAAAATATGATTAGGAAGGCAGATCTGTGGCTAAATTTTATTTTGGTTTATTTACACCAGTGGTTCTCAACCTTCCTTATGCCTTTTATATAGTTCCTGTGGGTCACGACCCACAGATTGAGAACTGCTGATTTACACCCATGAGTAATTCAGAGGAGACCATATTTACCTGCTTCTCCTTGTGCCATCCAGGGAACAGTCACTGAGGATAAGACCAATGCCTCCCATGTTGTGTATCCCGTCCCAGGGAACCTAGAAGAAGGTGAGACCTGGGTTTTCCTGGCCACTGCAGTGGATGGCCTAGACTAGGAGGTAGAGATTACCACCTGGGCTCTACTCCTTTCATCCTTGAATCTCCCTATCATCTTAAGTTCCTATTACCAAGCCCCTGTTGCAACAGGAGAGTGCTAAGTTAAGGCTGTGTAGGCTTGGCGCCTGTGGCTCAAGTGGCTAAGGCACTAGCCACATACACCTAAGGTGGCGGGTTCGAATCCAGCCTGGGCCCGCCAAACAACAATGATGGTTGCAACCAAAAAATAGCCGGGCCTTGTGGTGGGCGCCTATAGTCCCAGCTACTTGGAGGCGGAGGCAGGAGACTCACTTGAGCCTAGGAGTTGGAGGTTGCTGTGAGCTGTGATGCCATGGCACTCTACCCAGGGGGACAGCCTGAGGTTCTGTCTCAAAAAAAAAAAAAAAATTAAGGCTGTGTAAAGAGTTATTTATTGTGCTCCCTCATTAGCTATCTCTCTGCCTTCTTTCTCTGTCTCTATCCCCAGAGGAATGGGTACGACCAGTCATGAAGAGAGACAAGCAGGTTCTTCTGCACTGGGGCTACTATCCTGACAGGTGAGGATATGTTCCTGAGGTAGGTTCAAGTTCAGGAGCCAGACACAGAAGGCCTAGAATGTCAGGAATGCCTAGCAGGCACTCTTCTGGGGTTTTTAGGTTAATTAGTTTTCCGACATCTGTTAAGTGAATCCTCTATCTTGTTTTTTTTTTTTTTTTTTTTTTTTTTTGAGACAGAGCCTCAAGCTGTCCCCCTGGGTAGAGTGCCCTGGCATTACAGCTCACAGCAACCTCCAACTCCTGGGCTCCAGTGAGTCTCCTGCCTCCGCCTCCCAAGTAGCTGGGACCACAGGCGCCCGCCACAACGCCCGGCTATTTCTTGGTTGCAGCCGTCATTGTTGTTTGGCGGGTCCGGGCTGGGGATTCGAACCCGCCACCTTAGGTGTACGTGGCTGGCACCTTAGCCGGTTGAGCTACAGGCGCCGAGCCTGAATCCTCTATCTTGGAGGAGATTTGGACTTACTGGACAAGGCTTACACTAAAAGGAGTGGGGCTTTCTGTGTGAAATAGTTACCTCAGTATAATTTTTGATAAATAAATATTAGAAACAATTTAAATGTCTAACAGTAGAAAAGTGTTTCAGTAAATTTGTATATCTAATTAGTGGGATCTTTTGCAGTTTTTTTTTTTGGTAGAGACAGAGTGTCACTCCATTGCTCTTAGTAGAGTGCTGTGGTGTCACAGCTCACAGCACTGTTCAACTCCTGGGCTTAGGTGATTCTCCCACCTCAGCCTCCCAAGTAGCTGGGACTACAGGCACCTCTCACAACACCTGGCTGTTTTTCTGTTGCAGTTTGGCCAAGGCTGGGCTTGAACATGCCACCCTTGGTATATGGGGCCAGCACCCTACCCACTGAGCCACAGGCACTGCCCAGATTTCCAAACTTTTTTTTTTTGCAGTTTTTGGTCAGGGCCAGGTTGTACCCCACCACCTCTCGTATATGGGGCTGGCGCCTTACTCCTTGAGCCACAGGCTCTGCCCTCTTATGCAGCTTTTGAAGTGATATGAAATAACAGTAATTTATAGATGAGTTTGTTTGTTTGGGTTTTTTTTTTTTTTGGTCAGGGCTGGGTTTGAACCCTCCACCTCTGGCATATAGGGCTGGTGCCCTACTCCTTTGAGCCATAGGCAACACCCTATATGTGAGTATTAACTGCAAAAAGTAATATATATAATAACATCTAGTGCTAGGCGTGGTGGTCACAACTATAATCTTTGCATTTTGGAAGGCCAAAGTGAGAGGATCATTTGAGTCCAGGAGTTTAATACCAGCCTACCAGCCTGAGTAACATAGCGAGCCCCCCACCCCACCCCGGCAGATCTATACAAAAAATTTAAACATGGCTCTGCACTCGTAGCTCAGTGAGTAGGGCTTCAGCCACATACACTGAGGCTGGTAGGTTCAAGCCCAGCCCAGCCCTCTTAAACAACAATGATAGCTGCAACTAAAAAATAGCTGGGCATTGTGGTGGGCACCTGTAGTCCAAGCTACTCAGGAGGCTGAGGCAAGAGAATCACTTAAGCCCAAGAATTTGAGGTTGCTGTGAGCTGTGATGCCACAGCATTTTACCCAGGATGACATAGTGAGACTCTGTCACACACACACAAAAAAATTTTTTTTAAACATTAGCTAGGCAGGCTATGCACAGGGCTCACACCTGTAATTCTAGCACTCTGAGAGACCGAGGCAGGAGGATCACGTGAGCAAGAGTAAGACCCCATCTTTACTAAAAATAGAAAAATTAATAGCTGAGCATTGTGTCAGGTGCCTGTAATCCCAGCTACTCCAGAGGCTGAGGCAGAAGAATCACTTAAACCTAAGAGTTTGAGGTTGCTCTGAGCTGTGATGCTACAGCACTCTACCAAGGGCAACAAAGTGAGACTCTGTCTCAAAAAAATTAAATAAATAAAAATAGAAAAGTTAGCCAGGTACTAGAATGGACCCCTGTAGTCCCAACTACTTGGGAGGCTGAGCCAGGAGGATTGCTTGAACCCAGGAGATTGAGGTTGCTGTGACATAAAATGCCATCAAGTCACCTTAGCCTGGGACAAAAGAGTGAGACTCTGTCTCAAAAAAATAACAAAATAGGTTGGGTGCGGTGGCTTACTCCTGTAGTCCTAGCATTATGGAAGGCTGAGGAAGGCAGATTCCTTGAGCTCAGGAGTTCAAGACCAGTCTGAGCAAAAGAATGAGAGCAGTCTCTAAAAATAGTGCCTATGGTCCTAGTTATTCAGGAGGCTAAGGCAAGAGGATTGGTTGGGTCCAGGAGTTTGAGGTTGCTGTGAGCTATGGTGCCATGGCACTCTTCCAAGGGTGACAAAGTGAGACTCTGCCTCAGAAAAAAATGTAAAATAAACATAAAATTGGGGCTCCGCACCTGTAGCTCAGCAGCTAAGGCACTAGTCACATACACCAGAGCTGGCAGGTTCAAATCCAAAAATAGCCAGGCATTGTGGTGGGCACCTGTAGTCCCAGCTACTTGGGAGGCTGAGGCAAGAGAATTACTTAAGCCCAGGAATTGGAGGTTGCCATGAGCTGTGATGCCAAGGCACTCTACCAGGGTGACAGCTTGAGACTCTGTCTCCAAATAAATAAATTAATTAATTAAATAAAATAAAACCAGCTCAGTGCCTGTAGCTCAGCAGCTAGGGTACCAGCCACGTATACTGAAGCTGGCGAGTTCCACTCCAGCCTGGGCCTGCCAAACAACAGTGACAGCTACAACCGAAAAATAGCTGGGTGTTGTGGCAGGCACCTATAGTCCTGGCTACGTGGGAGGCTGAGGCAAGGGAATAGCTAGAGTCCAAGAGTCTGAGGTTGCTATGAGCTGTGACACCATGGCACTCTGCTGAGGGCGATATAATGAAACTCTGTCTCAAAAAATAAATAAAAAATAAAAATAAGGCCAGGCACGGTGGCTCACGCCTGGAGGCTGAGGCAAACAGATCACTTGAGCTCAGGAGTTTGAAACCAGCTTAAGCAAGAGTAAGACCCTCATCTCTGCTAAAAATGACAAAAACAGGGCACCTGTGGCTCAAGTGGCTAAGGAGCCAGCCACATACACCCAAGGTGGCGAGTTCGAATCCAGCCCGGGCCCACCAAACAACAATGATGGATGCAACCAAAAAAGGAAAAATAGCCGGGTGTTGTGGCGGGCGCCTGTGGTCCCAGCTACTTGGGAGGCAGAGGCA
>NW_003852438.1:10634782-10639096 GCF_000181295.1 Otolemur garnettii | reverse complement strand
CCTCAGTGTACATGGCTGGTGCCATAATCACTTCCACAGTCTTACTATGTCACTTTTGGTAGAGTGCTGTGGTGTCACAGCTCACAGCAACCTCAAACTCTTGGGCTTAAGTGATTCTCTTGCCTCGGCCTCTCAAGTAGCTGGGACTACAGGTGCCCACCACAACACCTGGCAATTTTTTTGTTGTGGTTGTGGTTGTTTAACTGGATGGCCCGGGCCAGGCTGGAACCTGCTACCCTCGGGTTAGCATGTGGCCAGCGCCGTAACCACTGTGCTATAGGTGCTGTGGGAGGATGATTCTTTTTGTTGTCTATTTTTGAGGTGTTTTGTAATGTGCTTTTGTTACTTTACAAAGAAAAGAATCTCTGGGCAATGCCTGTGACTCAGTGGGTAGGGCGCCAGCCCCATATACCGAGGGTGGCAGGTTCAAACCTGGTCCTGGCCAAACTGCAACAAAAAATAGCTGGGCATTGTGGTGCTGGCCTATAGTCCCAGGTACTTGGGAGGCTGAGGCAGGAGAATCACCTAAGCCCAGGAGTTAGAGGTTGCTGTGAGCTGTGATGCCAGGGCACTCTACTGAGGATGATAAAGTGAAATTCTGTCTCTAAAAAAAAAAAAGAAAGGAATCCCATGTAGGGCGGCGCCTGTGGCTCAGTGAGTAGGGCACCGGCCCTGTATACTGAGGGTGGTGGGTTCAAACCAAGACCCGACCAAACTGCAACAAAAAATAGCCACGCATCGTGGCGGGTGCCTGTAGTCCCAGCTAGTTGGGAGGCTGAGGCAAGAGAAATCGCCTATGCCCAAGAGCTGGATGTTGCTGTGAGCTGTGATGCCAGGGCACTCTGCCAAGGGCAACAAAGTGAGACTCTGTCTCAAAAAAAAAAAAAGAGGGCAACGCCTGTGGCTCAGGGAGTATGGTGCTGGCCCCATATACCAGGGGTGATGGATTCTAGCCTGGTCCCGGCCAAAACTGGGGGGGCGGGGGGAAGAATCCCAATATTAATTGGAATTATAATCATATCAAAAAATAAACCAACATCCCAATACTTTTGTAAATGGAAAAAATAAAAGATGTGCACTTAACTTTTCCACTACTCCATCTCATTGATTCTCCTTCATGCTTAATTTTCCATGGCAGTTATGACACATGGATCCAAGCCAGTGAAATTGAAGCATCTGTGGAAGATGCTCCAGCTCCTGAAAAACCTAGGAAGGTGAGCTTTTCTTATATCCCCTGCCCTAAGAAGAATGCAACTCTTTGGAGGTAGAACAAAGGCTCCTATGCTCTGGGCTTTTCTGTTAGGGAGCCCCAGACAGAGCTGTGGCTTCCAGGTTTCCCTTTAGCACAGTCTGCCTTTGTACTTCAGGTTCATGCAAAGTGGATCCTAGACACTGACACCTTCAATGAATGGATGAATGAAGAAGACTATGAAGTAAATGACGACAAAAACCCTGTCTCCCGCCGAAAGAAGATTTCAGCTAGGACGTTGACAGATGAGGTAGAAATCCTGTTCTTGGGTAGCACCTCTGGCTCAGTGAGTAGGGTGCCAGCCCCGTATACTGAAGGTGACAGTATACTGAGGGTGGCAGGTTCAAACCTGGCCCTGGCCAAACTGCAACAAAAAATAGCTGGGCATTGTGTCAGGTGCCTGTAGTCCCGGCTACTCAGGAGGCTAAGGCAAGAGAATCACCTAAGCTCAAGAGCTGGAGGTTGCTGTGAGCTGTGATACCATGGCACTCTACCAAGGGCAACAAAATGAGACTCTGTCTCTAAGAAAAAAAAGAAAAGAAATTCTTTCTTCCTGGAAGCCCTTAACATAAGTCTCAGTTCTTTCTTCCTGGAAGCCCTTAACATAAGTCTCAGTTCTTTCTTCCTGGAAGCCCTTAACATAAGTCTCAGTTCTTTCTTCCTGGAAGCCCTTAACATAGTCTCAGAACAAGACTTCACTGGGCATTGTAGGCTGACATTTGTCCCATATCTCCAACCTGTAGGTGAACAGTCCAGATTCAGATCGAAGGGACAAGAAAGGAGGGAACTATAAGAAGAGAAAGCGCTCACCCTCTCCTTCACCAACCCCAGAAGCAAAGAAGAAAAATGCTAAGAAAGGGTATGCCAGCCCTAACTTGCCTCCATGTTTATTCCCCACACACATGCACAAGTTGAAGAAAAGAAATCCTGTCCATGACCACCTGGCCAGGACCTGGGTAAGCCGTGATACTGCAGGTGTCCCAGGAGAGAAGAAGATGAGATCTTCTGTAGCTTCTCAGTTGTTAGTCCCAGTTCCAACCACTTGTACACTCAGAGAGCATGTAATTAAATTAAAAGCCGTTGCCACTGCTCTTTACTCTGGTTACTCATTTCTATTTGTGCTCAGCTTTACTTTTGAAGTTGCTTCTCTTCTCTTGACGTTCAGCTTCTGGAGAGTCTTTGTCTAAGGATGACTGGGTTCTCTTTCATTCTCTTTCCCTTTCAGTCCCTCAACACCTTACACCAAATCTAAGCGTGGCCACAGAGAAGAAGAGCAAGAAGACCTGACAAAGGACATGGATGAGCCCTCACCAGTCCCTAATGTAGAAGAGGTGACCCTGCCCAAAACAGGTACGGGCCAAGCCAAGCTTCTGAGACCACCACTACTCCCTGTCCTGCCCCTACTGTGCCAAACCTCCTGCGTGAGCTGATTTCCTAGACCTAGCTCCAGGTCCAGATGATCTTTCCCTTAAATTTACCTGGTTATTGAAATTATTCTTATAACCATGTAAATCCTCTAACTTTATATCCATATTTGAATTCTGGGCTGATAGTAATCATCTAAGTAAAATATATTTGAACATAAATGATATATATGGGCGGTGCCTATGGCTCAATGGGAAGGGCACCAGCCCTGTATACCTAGGGTGGCGGGTTCAAACCCAGCCACGGCCAAACTGCAACAAAAAAATAGCCAGGTGTTGTGGTAGGTGCCTGTATTCCCAGCTACTCGGGAGGCTAAGGCAAGAGAATCACCTAAGCCCAGGAGTTGGAGGTTGCTGTGAGCTGTGTGATGCCACAGCACTCCATTGAGGGCAATAGAGTGAGATTGTCTCTACAAAGAAAAAAAAAAAAGATATATTATATACATGTATAAGCTACTGCTCTAGGAACATTATAAAACATGCAAACATCTTTTAAAAAAGAAAATAGGAAAAATAAAAACAGACACAAAAAGTGGCAATGCCCATAGCTCAGTGGGTAGAGCACCAGCCACATACACTGAGGCTGGCAGGTTTGAACCTGGCCTGGGCCAGCTAAACAACAGTGACAACTGCAACAAAAAAAATAGCCAGGCATTGTGGTGGGCGCCTGTAGTCCCAACTACTTGGGAGGCCAAGGCAAGAGAATCACTTCAGCCCCAAAGTTTGAGGTAGCTGTGAGCTGTGACATCACAGCAGTCTACCCAAGGCAACAGCTTGAGACTTTGTCTCAAAAAAAAAGATATAAAGAGAAGTCATGATATTTTCCTTCTGTATTCCAGTGCATTATCTTGCATCCCATGTGAGAAACCCACTTTGGAGATCATTACTTTGTAATACTGTTTACAGTCTGTATTTCATAAACTGGCCTCAAATATTCTAGGAGTATATTTCAGGAGTAAGGTTAAGAGTACCACTGAGAAAAACGTGGTGCAGTGGCTCATCCGTATAATCTCAGCAAGACCATGTCTGTAAAAATAGCCAAGTGTTGTGGCGGATGCCTTTAGTCCTAGCTACTTGGAACATTGAAGCCAGAGAATCACTTGGGCCCAGGAGTTTGAGGTTGCTGTGAGCTATGATGCTATGGCACTCTACCCAGGGTGACAAGAGGAGATTCTGTCCCAAAAAGAAAAAAAGTAGATTTAACTGCTCCCCGGGTATGGTAGCTCATGCTTATAAATTAGGAAGTGGAGGTGGGTGAATCACCTGAGCTTGAGTTCAAAACCAGCCTGGGCAAGGGTGAGACCCCATCTCTAAAAAAATAGTGAGCATTGTGGTAGGCATCTATAGTACCAGCTACTTGAGATGCTGAGGCAAGAGGATTGTGGAGCCAGAGAGTTTGAGGTTGCTGTGAGCTATGACATTAGGGTACTCAACTGGGGGCAACAAAGTGAAACTCTTTCTCAAAAAAAAAAAAAAAAGATCTAACCACTCCTCAACAGTGATACTGCAGGTATCACAGAGTGATTTGATCAGATATAGTCTGAGTCCATTAAGGACTTACAGACACATAGATAGGGGCCTATCAAAGTCAAAAATGATTATGAATGCACATAAAGAACTTAAATGGATTTTTTTTTTTTT
>NW_003852438.1:10628864-10634595 GCF_000181295.1 Otolemur garnettii | reverse complement strand
TTGTTTGGTGGGCCCGGGCTGGATTCGAACCCACCACCTTAGGTGTATGTGGCTGGCGCCTTAGCCACTTGAGCCATAGGCGCTGAGCTGTTAAATGGATTTTGATTGGAGAAGGGGGTAAGGTAATAAGTGAGTTTCAAGCCCTTGAATGATGGTGACTGGCAAGAGTTACTGTAATTTAATCAGTTTGAGAAAATTTCTGGAGCAATTGGCATGTCTAGAACTATTAAAGAGTGGAGAAGGTCTTCACTCCTAGCACTTTGGGAGTCTGAGGTGGGAGGATCACTTGAAGGCAGAAGTTAGAGATCAGCCTGAGCTACATAGTAAGATCCTTTCTCTAAAAAATTTTAAAATTAGCCAGCCTGGTGGCATGCACTAGTAGTCTCAGCTCAGACAATAGTGTTGCTCAAGTCCAGGAGTTCAAGGCTGCAGTGAGCTGTGAAGACACCATTGTAATATAGACCAGGCAACAGAATGAGACCTTATCTCAAAAAACAAAACAAAAAGAGTGAAGAGGTGAGAGCTTGAATTAGGCAGAATCTGTCTGATAAAATGACTCTCTTCTGGCAGTCAACACTAAGAAGGACTCAGAGTCAGCCCCAGTCAAAGGCGGCACCATGACTGACCTGGGTAAGATGGGAGCCTCTTGGGTAAGGCAGTTGGCCACGGGTGGGGGAGGGCTCAGCTGCCACCTTTCCCCTAGCTTTTCAATAGGGCCTTACCTGCTCCTCAGGAGGTTCCAGCCTTATATGTTGCTATCCTTTTCTTTCAGATGAACAGGAGGATGAGAGCATGGAGACCACTGGCAAGGTGGAGCCAGTTTAGAGAGGCCCTACCTCTCTATGTGATTCTGATTTGTGATTATAAGGTTCCTTCTCCCCAGGCTTTTTCACTGCCCAGACTTTTCCCACCCTAGACTAATTCTAGCTGTTGCTCGAAAGTCTGACTCTTTCAGAGTCCTGGGACCCATGATTGCTCATTACCATCACCTGCCTTTAGTGTCAACATTCCTCGGGTATGGGAGAAGCAGAGGGTTTCTAGGGGGAAATGGAAATGTTGAGTGTCCAGCAGCCTCCATACTCACAGGATGAAGATGAGAACAGTACGGGGAACAAGGGGGAGCAGACCAAGAATCCTGACTTGCATGAGGACAATGTGACCGAGCAGACCCACCACATCATCATTCCCAGCTATGCAGCCTGGTTTGACTACAATAGGTATTGTTGCTCCAGCTTCTCATTGAGTCTTATTTCCTTGCCCGCAGGGGTCAAGGGGCTGTTTCTCCTCTTGCCTCCTCCAAATAAGTTATTCCTTCCTTAGCCAGATAGGCCAGGGTATACTTCAATTTCACAAGAGCTCCTGCGCTCTTTTTGAGTCTTAAAGCCCTGGTGGGAAGTTCTCCCCAAGCTTCCAGTTCCTTCCTACAGTTTCTTGCTGTTTTCCCACTCTGCCTTCTAGGCTTTCCTCCCTGTGGGTTTCCCATCCTTCCTAATCCATTCTGGCTTCTCTTGCAGCGTTCATGCCATTGAGCGGAGAGCTCTCCCGGAGTTTTTTAATGGCAAAAACAAGTCCAAGACTCCAGAGATGTAAGAAAATCTTACCTCATGATTCTTTCTCCCTTTTGTCCTCATTTACCTTCCCGATCCAACAACATTCAGTTTAGCAAACATCTCTTGAGCTCCTTCTATGAGCCAGGCACTGTGCTAGGCTTACAAAGACATGGTGTCAGGGCAACACCTGTTTCTCAAAGGATAGGACGCTGGCCCCATATGCCGAAAGTGGCAGGTTCAAACCCAGCCCTGGCCAAAAACTGCAAAAAAAAAAAAAAAAGACATGGTATCTGCCTTTAGGAAGCCCCAGCAGTTGGACCCATGTTCTTTTATTTTTTTTATTTTTTAAGACGGAGTCTCAATTTAGTTGGCCTCGGTAGAGTGCTGTGGCAATATAGCTCACAGCAACTTCAAATTCTTGGGCCCAAGCAATTTTCTTGCCTCAGCATCCCAAGTAGCTGGGACTACAGGCACCCACCACAATGCCCGGCTATTTTTAGATATGAGGTCTCGTTCTGGCTCAGACTGGTCTGAAACCTGTGAACTCAGGCAGTCCACCTGCCTCAGCCTCCCAGAGTGCTGGTATTACAGGCATGAGCCATTGCACTTGGCTCAACCCATATTCTTTAGGTTCTTTAGGTTGTGCCCAAGGGTAATACTAAATGTGCTTCAAAGGCTCACATTTTTTTAACAGAGTACAAAGCCATTTAATCCATAATTACTGATACTATCTATAATGCAGTGTCCCTACCACAAATAATAGCGTGGATTAAAGTATTAATGACTATTATCAGGAGGGTTCCTAAGAGAAGCTTTTGACAGAAAAATAAGAGAAGGATCTAAGAGAAGACTCAAATCTGTAAATTAAAGGGTATCTGGGAGAAAAGTAGAGGCTTGGTGGCCCAGAGTGGTGGCCCCCCTTCTTTAATCTTAGCACTTTGAGAGGCTGAGGCAGGCAGACTACTTGAGCTCAGGAGATTAAGACTAGTCTAAGCAGGAGCAAGACCCTGTCTCTACT
Source organism: Otolemur garnettii (assembly GCF_000181295.1). Taxonomy (NCBI): domain Eukaryota; kingdom Metazoa; phylum Chordata; class Mammalia; order Primates; family Galagidae; genus Otolemur; species Otolemur garnettii. Next base: position 10,632,027 of record NW_003852438.1, on the reverse strand, counting down.
AAAAATAGAAAAACTAGCCAGGTGTTTTGGTGGATGCCTATAGTCCCAGCTACTGAGGAGGCTGAGGCAAGAGGATGCCTTGAGCCCAGGAGCTGAAGGTTGCTGTGAGCTATAACACCATGGCACTTTACCCAGGGTAGGGCAACAGAGTGAGACCACAAAAAAGAGATAGTACAGGCTTGGGTCTCAGAAGTCTTCATGTCGGCTCGTCGCCTGTAGCTCAGCGGCCAGGGTGCCAGCCATATACACCAAGGCTGATAGGTTCGAACCCATCCTGAGCCAGCTAAACAAGGATGACTGTAACAAGAAAATAGCCAGGTGTTCTGGCGGGCACCTGTAGTCCCAGCTACCGGGGAGGTTGAGATAAGAGAATCGCTTCAGCCCAAGAGTTTGAGGTTGCTGTGAGCTATAACACCATAGCACTCTACCTAGGGCGACAGTAGACTCTGTCTTAAAAAAAAAAAAAAAGTATGTTCTTTAAAGTTTTACTTCAGGCCAAACATACTTGTCTTTGGATTAGACTTGGCAATCTTCCATGGTTAGGGATACTTCAGGATAAATCCAGGATGAGGTATGTGAGACTGAGAACTCAGTGAGTTTTCTTGTCAGCTGTTTCTCAGCTTCCTCTCTGTAGGGTCTTTTCTTCCTTCCACATTTTTTTCCCCACAACTTGATATGGTTCTTTCTTCTTCCTGGAGAAAGCAGTATATGTGAAAATGGGGAAAAAGGAAATAGTAATAATGATCAGGTAAAAGGGATTCAACATGATGTACAGGCAGGACTGGAATAGGAATTGTGCTCTTGGTATAAAATAGTAAATGATGATAATTGCTTGAATCTCTTGAGAGCTTGCTGTCTTCCAGACACTAGCATAAGTGTCCAATATACATTCATGAATTTAATCTTTACCTCATCCTTAGGCATAGTTACTGTTATCATCAATTTACAGACTAGGAAACTGGGGTATAGAGGGATTAAGTCACTTGCATAAAGTCACAGCTAGTAAGTAGTAAAACCAGAATCTGAATCCTTTAATTTGGCTTATGTTCTCAAACTTTACCCTATACCACATAATAGTTACCACCTTTTGAGTTCCTGTGATGTGCCGCACAAGCACTGTAATAGTACTTCTCAGATCTCTGTAATCCTCACCATTCTATTTTATAGATGAGGAAACTGAGGTTCAAAAAATGGAAATAGGCTGGGAGTGTTGGCTCACTCCTATAATCCTACCACATGGGGAGGCCAAGGTGGAAGGATCACCTGAGGCTAAGAATTCGAGACTAGCCCCTAACAATATAGTGAGACCTTGTCTTTACAAAAAAATTAAAATAAGGCTTGGCGCCTGTAGCTCAAGTGGCTAAGGTGCCAGCCACATACATCTGAGCCGGCGGGTTCAAATCCAACCCGGGCCTGCCAAACAACAATGACAACTACAACCAAAAAATAGCCAGGCGTGGCTCGGCGCCTATAGCTCAACCGGCTAAGGCGCCAGCCACGTACACCTAAGGTGGCGGGTTCGAGTCCCCCAGCCCGGACCCGCCAAACAACAATGACGGCTGCAACCAAAAAATGGCCAGGCGTTGTGGCGGGCGCCTGTAGTCCCAGCTACTTGGGAGGCTGAGGCAGGAGACTCGCTTGAGCCCGGGAGTTGGAGGTTGCTGTGAGCTGTGATGCCATGGCACTCTACCCAGGGGGACAGCTTGAGGCTCTGTCTCAAAAAAAAAAAAAATAGCCAGGCGTTATGGCCAGTGCCTGTAGTCCCAGCTACCTGGGAGGCTGAGGCAAGAGAATCACTTAAGCCCAGGAGTTGGAGGTTGCTGTGGGCTGTGATGCCACGGCACTCTACCCAGGGCAACAGCTTGAGGCTCTGTCTCCAAAAAAAAAAATAAATAAATAAGCCACATCTATAGTGCTAGCTGCTTGGGAAGCTGAGCCTAGAGGCTCAAACCTGGAAGTTGAAAGTTGCAGTGAACCATGATCATACCAGTGCAGTCTAGCCTGGGTGACAGAGCAACATTCTCTCTCAAAAATAAGGCTCTGTGCCCATAGCCCAGTGGTTAGGGCACTGGCCACATACACCAGGGCTGGTGGATTTGAACGTAGCTGGGGCCTCCTAAACAATGATAACTACAACAAAAAAATAGCCAGGATTGTGTTGGGCACCTGTAGCCCCAGCTATGTGGGAGGCTGAGGTAAGAGAATCTCTTAAGCCCAAGAATTTGAGGTTGCTGTGAGCTGTGAAGCAACAGCACTCTACCGAGGGTGACATAGTGAGACTCTGTCAAATAAACAAATAAACAAGTTAAGTAAGCCAGGGGTGGCTCATGCCTGTAATCCTAGCACTCTGGGAGGCTGAGGCAGGTGGATTACCTGAGTTCAGGAGTTCAAGACCAGCCTGAGCAAGTATAAGACTCCAAGTCTAAAATTAGCCAGATGTCATGACAGGGGCCTGCTCGTCTCAGCTACTTGGGAGGCTGAGGCAAGAGGCTCTCTTGAGCTCAAGAGTTTGAGGTTGCCATGAGCTATGACAGCACAGCACTATATTGAGGGTGATAAAGTGAGACCATCTCAAAAAAAGGCTCAGTGCCTGTAGCTTAGTGGGTAAGGCGCTGGCCACATACACCCATGTAGATGGATTCGAACCTGGGCCAGGCCTGCTAAACAGCAATGACAACTGCGACAAGAAAATAGCCAGGGGCAGTGCCTATAGTTCAGTGGGTAGGCGTCAGCCCCATATACCGAGGGTGGTGGGTTCAAACCCAGCCCTGCTCAAACTACAACAAAAAATAGCCAGGCATTGTGGTGGGTGCCTGTAGTCCCAGCTACTCAGGAGGCTGAGGCAAGAGAATTGCCTAAGCTCAGGAGTTGGAGGTTGCTGTGAGCTGTGTGATGCCATGGCGTTCTACCGAGGGCAATAAAATAGACTCTATCTTAAAAAAAAAAAAAAAACCAGGCATTGTGGTAGGTGACTGTAGTCCCAGCTACTTGGGAGTCTGAGGCAAGAAATTGCTGAAACTCAAGAATAGGAGGGTGGGCTCGGCACCTTGGCTCAAGTGGCTAAGGCACATACACCTAAGCTGGTGGGTTCGAATCCAGCCTGGGCCCGCCAAACAACAATGATGGCTGCAACCAAAAATTAGTTGGGCATTGTGGCAGGCAC
>NW_003852438.1:10615419-10628555 GCF_000181295.1 Otolemur garnettii | reverse complement strand
CCCAGCTACTTGGGAGGCTGAGGCAAGAGAATCGCTTAAGCCCAAGAGTTTGAGGTTGCTGTGAGCTGTGATGCCACAGCACTCTACTGAGGGCAACATAATGAGACTCTCTCTCAAAAAAAGAAAAACAACATCATCAAGGAAAAGACATGTTTTAACCCCTTGTGTCTAGCACATAGCAAGCACTCAGTGTTTACTGTGTCTAATCATCTGCTCTTTTTCCATCTTTGTCACATAGGAGTCATTCATTCTTTTCATTTTTCTACCCTTCAGACCTCAGCATGCATTTATTTTTTCTTCTCTTGTTCTTCTCTCTCTCTCTTCTAAGCTACCTGGCCTATCGAAACTTCATGATTGATACATACCGGCTCAACCCACAGGAGTATCTTACCTCCACCGCCTGCCGCCGGAATCTGGCAGGTGATGTCTGTGCCATTATGAGGTGGGTCTTAGAGCTGAGGGGTAGTGGATACATGAGGGTGACCACCTATGGCTGTGTCTTGGCAGAAGTAGAAATGCCAGCAAGAAACAGGAATAGGCAGGAAAAAATCATGTCTAATGAAAGGGAAGGTATAGGGTTGGCTAATGAGTGGCTTGAGGGAATGTCAGTGTGCTCTCCAAAGTATGAAATGAAGAGTAAAGAAGGATAGCCAGGCATTGTGGGCTCTGTAGTCCCAGCTACTTGGGAGGCTGAGGCAAGAGAATCACCTAAGCCCAAGAGCTGGAGGTTGTTATGAGCTGTGACACCACAGCACTCTACCAAGGGCAACAACGTGAGGCTCTGTCTCTTAAAAAAAAAAAAAAAGAGTAAAGAAGAAATATGCCGATAGTTGAACGTCACTTGCAGGCTGAGGTCAGTGGCTCATGCCCTAATTCTAACACTCTGGGATGTTGAGGTGGATAGATTGCTGGAGCTCAGAAGTTCAAGACCAGTCTGAGCAAGAGTGAGACCCCCATCTTTACTAAAAATAGGAAAATGAGCCAGGCATTGTGGTAGGGTCCTGTAGTCTCAGTTACTCGGGAGGCTGAGGCTAGAGGATTGCTTGAATCTAGGAGTTTTAGGTTGCTGTGAGCTAGGCTGATGCCAGGGCACTCTAGTCTGGGGCAACAGAGGGAGACTCTGTCTCAGAAAAAAATTAAGAGGGGCTTGGGGGTGGTGCCTGTGGCTCAAAGGAGTCGGGCATTGGCCCCATATGCTGGAGGTGGTGGATTCAAACTCAGCCCCGGCCAAAAACTGCAAAAGAAAATAAAAATTAAATTAAAATAAAGAAAAAAAAAAAGAGGGGCTTGGGAAGCTCCCACTTAAGGGGTACAATGTAGGGATAAATGGCACACCTCCTGGGTGAAGGACTCAGATATTACCTAACAAGTGCAAACAATGTAACCCAAATGTAGGTGCCCTTATATTAATCCAAAGTAACAAATAAATGAGGAAGATACTTGCAGATACAGAGAGAGGGCCAGGCTGGAGCTATAGACTAGGGGTGTTTAGGTGGTAGGTGAACAGTGGGAGTAGATAGGATTTCCCAAAATGTACAGTGAGCAGAGAAGAGGGCCAGGGGAGAGGGAGAAGGGGCGCCTTTCTGCTGTCTTGTGTGACCTCTGTCTCTATCCTCACAGGGTCCATGCCTTCCTAGAACAGTGGGGTCTTATTAACTACCAGGTGGATGCTGAGAGTAGACCAACCCCAATGGGCCCTCCACCCACCTCTCACTTCCATGTCTTGGCTGACACACCATCAGGGCTGGTGCCTCTGCAGCCCAAGACCCCGCAGGTAGGGTGAGGTGCTGTGGGGGTGGGGTGGGTTGGAATGATTGGGCTTCTTTGGACTTTTCTTTTTCTAATTTTTTTAGGGTAATATATCAGGAGTGTTTTGAGGCTTCTTCCTTTTCCATGAGATGCAAAGGGCCACAGGAATCAGCCCCATGTGTTTAATCTCAGCCTCTGCACCTAAGGCTGTGGGGACTTGCTGAGGGAGAAGGGGATGCTCCTTGCCCTCAAAGAACAGACAGGTTAATGTAGGGGATGGAGCAAACAGAGAAAAATGGCTTAAAATAAACTTGTATGAAATTTGTAAACTTTATCATCTTTCCCACTTTTTTTTCATTTTTGCTTCATAATTATTGTCACCTCCATTTTTTTCCATTTCCACTTCATCCATTACAGAAGTTAATAAGAGAAAGGTTATGTGGCTTGCCCAAGGTCAGAGAGTACCAAATCTAGGATTAGAACCTAATTGTCCAGCTCCTAAGAGAACCTGTAAAGGTGTATGTGAAAACAAACGGGTATCATGTCAACTTCATGTATAATTAGTCATGAAGGGAATATGCAACAGTGGCATGAGTGCCCCCAGAGCTTGTGGGCCACCCAGTGTTTGGTCTTGAGGCCTCCAGGGCTTTGGCCTGGTCATTTTCTGCCCAGCCTCCATGACGCCAAGCTCTGTCCCCCAGGGCCGCCAGGTTGATGCTGATACCAAGGCTGGGCGAAAGGGCAAAGAGCTGGATGACCTGGTGCCAGAGACGGCTAAGGGCAAGCCAGAGCTGGTAGGTGGGGTGCAGACCCCGCTGGGCTTCTTATTTGCCCCTTTATTGGGGGGCCCCTGCCCGGGAAGAAGAGACATGAGAGCAGAGGATCTACAGCAGTAAGGGAGGAAATCCCACCCAGGGGCCCTTGCCCCTGGCTTTGGGAAGGAAGCTCCTTCTGTCTGTTTTCTCTCTCTCTGCTCCGGGTTCCCAGTGGTCACTGTACTCAACTCTTTCTTTCCCTCCACAAATAGCAGACCTCTGCTTCCCAGCAAATGCTCAACTTTCCTGACAAAGGCAAGGAGAAACCAGCAGACATGCAGAACTTTGGGCTGCGCACAGACATGTACACGAAAAAGAATGTCCCCTCCAAGGTAAGGGTGTGAGCTAACTTCAGGGACGGAGACCTTCATTCCTCAGGGCTCACCAGCTCCTCTCACCTAACTGGCATGTGTTTCTCCTGCAGAGCAAAGCTGCAGCCAGTGCCACTCGAGAGTGGACAGAACAGGAGACCCTGCTGCTCCTTGAGGTAATTGGGGCAAGGAAAAGAGTTCTATGAAAACAGAAATACTTACATCGCTAGCTCATTTGAGAGTGGGGAGAGACGGTGGAGTCTGCAGTGAACAGAGCATGATCCTGCCCTGGTCTCTCCCCTTCCTGATGCCTGTCGCACCTGCGCCAGGACACAGCTCCAGGCCAGGGACTTGGGCAATTTCATTAACTTCATATCCTTTCTTAGTGCTCCTTCAAGATCCCCATTGGACCCAGCAGAGTACACAAAAACCAGAACACAGAGCGCTTTGAAGCCAGCTGCCCTTAGTAGGATGGGGGGAGTTGACCTTCGAGGAAGGTGGCTAAGTAAGCGGAGTTGTGTCTCCACCACTACCACCAGGCACTGGAAATGTACAAAGATGACTGGAACAAAGTGTCCGAACATGTGGGAAGCCGCACACAGGACGAGTGCATCTTGCATTTTCTTCGACTTCCCATTGAAGATCCGTACCTGGAGGACTCAGAGGCCTCCCTGGGCCCGCTGGCCTACCAGCCCATCCCCTTCAGTCAGTCAGGCAACCCTGTTATGAGCACTGTTGCCTTCCTGGCCTCTGTCGTCGATCCCCGAGTCGCCTCTGCTGCTGCAAAGTCAGCCCTAGGTAATGGGGGGGTTCTTGGCCTTCTTAGTTTGTGTTTGAAGGACTAATTCCTGGGACCGTGAAACCCCTTCAAGTTTGGCTATCCTACTGGCCATGTCTGTGCTGGCCTCAGCTCAGACTCCATACTGGTCTTCACTGAAGAAATGGGCTTGTGAAGAAGCTTTCACAAGGATAGCCAGAACTGCCCCTCTGGGCCACTCCCAACCTCATCCCCTCTGGGTCTTGCAGAGGAGTTCTCCAAAATGAAGGAAGAGGTACCCACAGCCTTGGTGGAGGCCCATGTTCGGAAAGTTGAAGAAGCAGCCAAAGTGACAGGCAAGGCAGACCCAGCCTTTGGTTTGGAAAGCAGTGGCATTGCAGGAACTACCTCTGATGAGCCTGAGCGGATCGGTAAGGTCTGGCAAGTCCCCAGATTTCTCCCCTTTCACCAAAAGCCAGAGCCACCTGGCCTCCTTTATGCCATTGTGCCATGCATTGGCATCAGAGCACACATGAATGGGAGAACTAGTATTTTTAATTTTCCCCAGGTCTTTGTCTCAGGGGCCATTGCTCCCTACTGGTTTTCTCACAGAAATTTTGACTGGTAGAGAGACTGTTAGAAAAGTATAGAGAGGCTCCGCACCTGTGGCTCAAGCGGCTAAGGCGCCAGCCACGTACACCTGAGCTGGCGGGTTCAAATCCAGCCTGGGCCCGCCAAACAACAATGGCTGCAACCAAAAAATAGCCGGGCGTTGGGGCGGGCACCTGTAGTCCCAACTACTTGGGAGGCTGAGTGAGGCAAGAGAATCACGTAAGCCCAGGAGTTGGAGGTTGCTGTGAGCTGTGACGCTACGGCTCTCTACTAAGGGCAACAAAATGAGACTCTGTCTCTACAAAAAAAAAAAAGAAAAGAAAAGTGTAGAGAATGGCAGCACCTATAGCTCAGTGGGTAGGGCACCAGGACATACACGGAGGCTGATGTGTTCAAACCCAGTCCCTGCCAACTAAAGCAACAATGACAACTGCAACAAAAAGATAGCCAGGCGTTGTGGCAGGCACCTGTAGTCCCAGCTACTTGAGAGGCTGAGGCAAGAGAATTGCTTAAGCCCACGAGTTGGAGGTTGCTGTGAGCTGTGACACCATGGCACTCTACTGAGGGTTACATACTGAGACTCTGTCCCCCCACCCCCCAAAAAAGAAAAAGAAACGTGTAAAGCAGCCAGTCATAGTGGCATGCATTTATAGTCCCAGCTACTGGGGAAACTGAGGCAGGAGGGATCACTTGAGCCTAAGAGTTCAAGGCTGCAATGAGCCAGGGTGACACCATTTCACTCTAGCCTGGGCAACAGAGTGAAACTTGGTCTCAAAAAAAAGAAAGAAAAGAGGCTGGCGCCTATGGCTCAAAGGAGTAGGGGGCTGGCCCCCTCTGTCCCTGTGTTGGAGGTGGTAGGTTCAAACCCAGCCCCAGCCAAAAACTATTAAAAAAAAAAAAAGTGTTATAGAGACACTTTTGTGTATCAGACATTCTCTGTCCCTTTCTATTCCCATGGGCTCAGAGGAGAGTGGAAATGACGAGACACGAACAGAGGGCCCAGCCACAGATGAGAAGAAGGAACCCAAGGTACAGAGGGACCACCCAGACCAGGAGGTGGAGGGGTCACTCACAGCTCTGCAGAGATGGGAGTGTTGGCCTGGCTCAGCTCAGATGGGCAAGGGCTGGTCTTGGATGGGGCTATCCCCAGGGCCAGCTTACCTCCAAAGTAAAAGGAGTAAATACAGTCACAGTGTGAGCCCTTTGTGTGGGACCTAAGTTACCTTAGCCCCTGATGTTCTCTCCTTTTCTTTTGCTGGGACTTCAGGAACCCCGGGAAGGAGGGGGAACTATAGAGGAGGAAACAAAAGAGAAAGCCAGTGAGGCTCCCAAGAAGGACGAAGAGAAAGGGAAGGAAGGCGACAGCGAGAAGGAGTCAGAGAAGAGTGATGGGGACCCAATAGGTGAGCCTCCCAGAATGATAGACAGGGGTACTAGAAAGAAAGGTGACACTACAGGACTAACTCAACCCTTATCCTGGTCCAGTGGATCCCGAGAAGGAGAAGGAGCCAAAGGAAGGGCAGGAGGAAGTGCTGAAGGAAGTGGTGGAGTCGGAGGGGGAAAGGAAGACAAAGGTGGAGCGGGACATTGGCGAGGGCAACCTCTCCACTGCTGCTGCTGCTGCCCTGGCTGCTGCCGCAGTGAAGGCCAAGGTGAGGCCAGATCCCAGAAACCTTAGGGAGGAAGATGCCCTTTCTGTAATCTTATTTCACTTAAAAGAAATCCTTCCTTACTTGAGAAATAATGCTGGCCTGTTTTCTTTTTATCCTGAGAAGAGTTAGTCATTGCTAAGTTTTTAAAACTTTTTACCATTGGGCCTGTTTCTAGCCCTGTTATTATTTGACTCTATCTTTTTTTTTGCCATTCTCTCTTCATGTTCTTTTAAAAATGTCAAGTCTGAGGTGGTGCCTGTGGCTCAGTGAGTGGAGCACTGGCCCCATATACCAAGGGTGGCGGGTTCAAGCCTGGCCCCGGCCAAACTGCAACAAAAAATATCCAGGCGTTGCAGCAGGCGCCTGTAGTCCCAGCTACTTGGGAGGCTGAGGCAAGAGAATCTCCTAAAGCCCAAGAGCTAGAGGTTGCTGTGAGCTGTGATGCCACAGCTCTACTGAGGGCAAGAAAGTGAGACTGTTGTCTCTTAAAAAAAAAAAAAAGTCAAGTCTGGACTAGGTGCAGTGGTTCATGCCTGTAATCCCAGCACTCTGGGAGGCTAAAGCAGGTGGATTGCCTGAGGGCTCAGCACCTGTGGCTCAAGCAGCTAAGGCACCAGCCATATACACCTGAGCTGGCAGGTTTGAATCCAGCCTGAGCCCACCAAACAACAACGATGGCTGCAACCAAAAAATAGCTGGGTATTGTGGTGGGCACCTGTAGTCCCAGCTACTTGGGAGGTGGAGGCAGGAAAATCACTTGAGCCCAGAATTTGGAGGTTCCTGTGAGCTCCAAAAGAACCTCCAATTTGGAGTTTCCGTGATGCCATGGCACTTTACCAGGCAACAGCTAGAGGCTCTATCTCAAAAAAAAAAAAAAAAAGACCAGCTTGAGCTCAAACAGGACCTCATCTCTAAAAGTAGCCGGGTGTTTGGCAGCGCCTATGGCTCAAAGGAGTAGGGCGCTGGCCCCATATACCGGAGGTAGCGGGTTCAAACCTGGCCCCGGCCAAAAGCTGCAAAAAAAAAAAAAAAACCAGTAGCTGGGCGTTGTGGTGGGTGCCTATAGTCCCAGATACTTGGGAGGCTGAGGCAAGAGGATCGCTTGAGCCCAAGACTTTGAGGTTGCTGTGAGCTATGAGGCCACAGCACTCTTAAAAAAAAAAAAAAATTAGGAAGCCTGTACTCCAGGGTTGTAATCATAGCTAATTTTTTCTTTTTTTTTTTTTTTAAGAGACAGAGTCTCACTTTGTTGCCCTTGGTAGGGTGCAGTGGCATCACAGCTCACAGCAACCTCCAGCTCTTGGGCTTTAGGTGATCCTCTTGCCACTGACATTCTGTCCCACCTCCCCTTCCCTAGCACTTGGCTGCTGTTGAAGAGAGGAAGATCAAATCTTTGGTGGCCTTGCTGGTGGAGACCCAGATGAAAAAGTTGGAGATCAAACTCCGGCACTTTGAGGAACTGGAGACTATCATGGACCGGGAGCGAGAAGCAGTGAGTAGCCACCCCCTTGGGAGGCAGCAGGAGTCCAGAGCCCCGCCTGAGACCTAGCTGTGCTTCCACTAAAATTGGAGGAGTCTATGTGTGTGTGTGTGTGAGAGAGAGAGAGAGAAAGAAACAACAGTGCAGAAAGCCAGGGACTGGCAAGGCTCCAGAGCAGAGCAGGGCAGAGCGGGGCAGGCCAGGGCAGGGTGAGCTGCCCCAGGCGGTTAAGGACCGGCCACCTGACAAGTGACGCCTAGATGGTGAGGTCCTAGGAGCAGTGCTGGGCTCACAGTACTCTCAATAAATATTTGTTTAGTGATTGAATGCGTTTAAGGGGTGATCAGAAGTTAAGGGCCTCAGAACTTGGAAAGGGCATGAGACAGACAAGGATTGCACTATTTTGTGTTTGAGAGGACATAAAAAAATATTTAGCTGGGCACAGTGGCTCATGCCTGTAATCTCAGCATTTGGGGAGGCCGAGGCAGTAGGATTGCTTGAGCTTAGGAGTTCAAGACCAGCCTCGGCAAGTGACCCCATCTCTACTAAAAATAAAATTAGCCCGGCGCTATGACCCTCTGTAGTCCCAGCTACTCAGGAAACTGAAGCAAGAGGATCTCTTTTTTTGAGACAGAGCCTCAAGCTGTCCCCCTGGGTAGAGTGCCGTGGCATTACAGCTCACAGCAACCTCCAACTCCTGGGCTCCAGTGAGTCTCCTGCCTCCGCCTCCCAAGTAGCTGGGACCACAGGCGCCCGCCACAACGCCTGGCTATTTTTTGGTTGCAGCCGTCATTGTGGTTTGGCGGGTCCGGGCTGGGGATTCGAACCCACCACCTTAGGTGTACATGGCTGGCGCCTTAGCCGGTTGAGCTATAGGCGCCGCCAGCAAGAGGATCTCTTAATTAAGCCCAAGAGTTTGAGGTTGCTTTGAGCTATGATGATGGCATGGCACTCTACTCAGCCAAAAGAGTAAGCCTGTATCTCAAAAAAATAATGATAATAAAATAAAATGAAAAGAAATAGATGAAGCCTGCCCTAGAGAACTTACAATTTAATTGGAGACATCAAATGTATAATACGAAGATCAGAAACACGATGCTTAAAGTCTCTGACAAATTCAAATTAAGAAATTTCAAATCAAGTGTCTTTGAGTCTTTTGAGAGATTACGGCATAAAGCCAAAGCTCAGAGGCTAGTGAATTGATCTGAGGTAGCTTCCTAAGAAATGTGAGTTGTTAGCCAATTTTAAAGAAAGAAAAGAACTTGGATTGATAAGAAACACTGGAAGCATTTTCCAAAACAAAGTAATGGCAAGTTCAAAGCTTTGGAGCTGATATGAGCTGGGGCTACCCTACCACCAGAGTAACTTCATTGCAATGAGAAACCATGGGGGCAGCCAGGAGACATGAAGATCATGGGAGTTCACAGGAGGGTGGGGAAGATAAAGGAATCACAAGCACAAGATTTAGATTTTGGGAACCAGCTGAATGAAAGGATGGATCTTTCAGAAGACAAAGCGGGGGCAAGGCATTTGCCTTTGGAATCTTCTGAAAATCGGATAACAATACTCAATTGGCACTGGCAGCTGGAGTATCAGAGGCAGCAGCTCCTGGCTGACAGACAGGCCTTTCACATGGAACAGCTGAAGTATGCAGAGATGAGGGCCCGGCAACAGCACTTCCAACAGATGCACCAGCAGCAGCAGCAGCCACCACCAACCCTGCCCCCAGGCACCCAGCCTATCCCCTCCACAGGAGCTGCTGGGCCACCTGCAGTCCATGGCTTGGCTGTGGCTCCAGCCTCTGTGGTCCCTGCTCCTGCTGGCAGTGGGGCCCCTCCTGGAAGCTTGGGCCCTTCTGAACAGATTGGGCAGGCAGGGTCAACTGCAGGGCCACAGCAGCAGCAACCAGTTGGAGCCCCCCAGCCGGGGACAGTCCCACCAGGGGTACCCCCCCCTGGACCCCATGGTAAGTGATAAGTTCCAGAACTCTTGCTGGCTAGAGGGAACCAGGTGAAAGTCCCAGTTCTCAAAAAGATTACATTATGGGCCTGGAAATGAGGATTAGCCTTAGTTTCAATAGAGGGGCCTATCTCTGTTATGTCTCCAAGGCAGCAGGATTCACCCCCCCCCCCCCAAACCCAGACCTTTAGAATTTTGTTCCAGGATTTATAGTTTACTCCATCAGGAAAAGGGAAGGTAGTGCCAAGAAGTGGCTAGATTATCCTCCTGTGGAAGTGAGTTGGTGAGATTTTACCTCTAACCTCCATCTCCCCTCTTTCTTCTTAGGCCCCTCACCGTTCCCCAACCAACAAACTCCTCCCTCAATGATGCCAGGGGCAGTGCCAGGCAGCGGGCACCCAGGCGTGGCGGGTAATGCTCCTTTGGGTTTGCCTTTTGGCATGCCACCTCCTCCTCCTCCTCCTGCTCCATCCATCATCCCATTTGGTAGTCTAGCCGACTCCATCAGTATTAACCTACCCCCTCCTCCTAACCTGCATGGGCATCACCACCATCTCCCGTTCGCCTCGGGCACTCTCCCCCCACCTAACCTGCCTGTGTCCATGGCGAACCCTCTACATCCTAACCTGCCGGCGACCACCACCATGCCATCTTCCTTGCCTCTCGGGCCGGGGCTCGGATCCGCCGCAGCCCAGAGCCCTGCCATTGTGGCAGCTGTTCAGGGCAACCTCCTGCCCAGTGCCAGCCCACTGCCAGGTGAGAAGGGGCTAGGAGGGGAGAAGGGTGAGGGAGTGGGGTCCACCTGGAGGGAGGGGTCTGGGGAGGAAGGGGTCAGATGCTAGAGTTTCCACAATCCTTCTTGAATACTCTGGTATAATTAGAACACAGGAGGAAGGGCCTCTCTGGCTGTCCTCCACCATTTCCCACCTTGGCAGCTGCCACCTTTGGGATGATGTTGGGGCCTTTCACTGGTGGGTCACGGAGGAGTCCTGTGCACAGAGCATCTCAGTTGTAAACTTGAGAAACAGACACTTGTTTGCATGATGACTGGCATCCCTTTGCTTGTTCCCAACACGTTCAAGTGCCCCATTTAGAGAGTTCCATTGGAGGCAGGAGGATGATTTGGGGTCTGTTTTTTCCAGTGTGAGGTGCAAGAAGGTATTGGGAGAAGGAAGTTGTACGTTGTGGGTACCTCATTCATCTACCCACCCACTGCATGCCATGCCCGGTTCTGTGTCTTGGTGGCCTTGGTCAGGATCCCTCTCTCCTGCTCACCTCAACTGATTCATCTTCCTTTTCTCCACAGACCCGGGCACCCCCCTGCCTCCAGACCCCACGGCCCCAAGCCCAGGCACGGTCACCCCTGTGCCTCCTCCACAGTGAGGAGCCAGCCAGACATCTCTCCCCCTCATCCCCTATGGAGATCACGGTTCCAGGAACAGCCCTCCCCCCACCACTGGGACCCTTCCCCAGCCTGGAGAGTTCATCACTACGTAAGGAAAGCTCCTTCTGCCCCTCCAGAGCCCCCACCATGCCTAAAAGAGGCATGCGTTTTTATATTGGATTATTCAAGGACTTCTGTTTAAAAGATGTTTCTAATGGGGGGGGGAGGATAGGATGGGAATGCTGTCCTCAAAGGAAGGGCTGGGCAAAGATGTTTATACAAGATTCGATTAACCACTTCTAAGGGTGCACCCCCCTGAAAACTACTACATTTTCTATGGATAAAAAAAATTAAGTCCTTAAAGGCAGTAGAGAAATTTTTAAAAGCCACATTGGAGCTCCCTTTAACCTAAAAAATAACCAACTTACATTTTGCTGAGATGGGGTGTGTGTGACAGTTTTAGGAAAGGGGAATTAAGGTTTTGGGGAGAATTCTGGGGATTGTCTCCCCAAGCTGCTTGTTAGTGATGCAGTCAAACCCCCACTAGCCTCACCCCCAGTTATTCGTATAATCTCTCCCACTGCTTCCTCCTCATTGCTCTTATAGGCCATGCCAGCTCAGCCAGTGATCCCTTTCCCTCTGTCAGTTTTGTTCTTAAAAGTCACCTGCTTAGTTGATGTCAGTGTATGTGTATTTGGTGGGAAAAACCTATCTTTGGAGATTCCTGTGGTAGGAGTAGGGGCTATTCTTCTCCCTTCCCTGGGCAGTATCAGTAGACTCCTAGAAGGCACAGAAAGGGGAGCTGTAAAAGGATGGGAAGTTTTAAAAACCTGAAATTTTCACAAAGCACTTAAGCACCTCCTTATGACTCAGTGGGTCACCCCGTAGCCTCGTCCCTCTCCCACCAAGACAATTAGAATCTCAGCTGATAACTAGGGGCTCCCTGGAGGAGGACACAGGGATTTGAGAACAGTAGCGGGTACCCAACCTGCAGCTCAGTTTGGCTCTGCTCCTTGGACCTACGCCTCCCCATTTCAGCTCTTCTCCTCACCTTGATGAGAAGGCAGATGTGATTCCAGGCTCTATGCCTCTTCCCATCCCTCCCACCAGGCCTTTGTTCCTCTTGTTCCCGTGTTTCTCTTCCTCTGCGTCTTGGCACGTTTCTTCTGTTCAAAGTTTTCTGTAAATTTTCTTTTCTTTTTCTTTCTTTTTTTTTTTTTTTATAAATTAATTTGCTTTCAGTTCCATCTTGTGGATGCCTTCTGTGTTCTCTTACCTGTGGCTGTCAGGCCAGGGGGCTGGGATGGGATGGGGCATCTATCTGGGCTGGAGGCACTTTGCAAGCCAGGGATAGACTGCACCTCACCACAAAAGGCTGAAGGCAGCACAACTGTCAGGGCTGTTCTAGTATAACAGCAGCAGCTCTCATCTGCCCTAAAAATAGCTGGTTCAGACTTAGAGCATGCACACAATGTGGAGATTTTGTATCTTTATCCTTTCTTTAATAGTGGCTTTACTCCTTCCCTTATTAGGGAAGAAGCAGGGCCCTCTCCTACTTCTGTTATGATTGGCTCCTTCAAAGGAAGGGCTGGGCAAAGTCCTGCCAAAGTGGCAGACAGACTCAGGCAGCACTAATACAACCTGGCATTAGGGCCAATAAACACTCCTCAGGCCTCCCCACTAAAGGCCTTATTAAGTGGTTGGGATGGTAGGGGCTGAGTTTAAGGAGCTAGAGGACTACGAGAAGACTTAGTCTGATATGGGATGGAACAAGGGTAGCCAGCCTTGGTCCTACAGGAATTTATGGCTTTCCTAATTCCCCAAGGGATAGCTTTTATAGCATGAACTAATGGGGGGGGGCATGCCACTACAGACTTTTCTCTAGCTTCCCTCGATCCGCTGACCTTGGTTTCCCCCTTAGGCCAGAAATCCTCACCGTCTTACCAATTTCCCCTTTACCCTGGGTCAGAAAGGAAAGTAGAATCAAATTAGGGGCACAGAGAACAAGTTTATTTGGTGAATGCTGATGGCAAACATCATCCCAAAGAGACAAGGTGGGAAAGGTGCTGTGACCAGAGAGCCTAGGACACCTTCAGGCTAGATAAACAGTCTCACACAGGAAAAGGCACGGGCTCTGGGGATATTGGGTATAGTGTCTTCAGCCATTCAGCACCATACGGACGAGCTCTGTGGAAAGGGAAGGTGGTGGGTAAGCCAGGGAGCAGGGCTGAGGAGGGGTACACCAGGGACCAGGAGACTATAAGACTGCAAAGGTAGCATAGAAAAAGACATGCCGGCTTGGCGCCTATAGCTCAACCGGCTAAGACGCCAGCCACGTACACCTAAGGTGGCAGGTTCGAATCCCCAGCCGGGACCCGCCAAACAACAATGACGGCTGCAACCAAAAAATAGCCGGG
>NW_003852438.1:10605316-10615259 GCF_000181295.1 Otolemur garnettii | reverse complement strand
AAAAAGAAAAAGACATGCCTACAGCAACCAACCTTGGGTCAGTTTGCAGAGGAGCCACCTTGAGTCTGACCAGTTCTCCCTGCCCCTAGCTCCCCTCCCACCAGCTGTTAATTCCCCACCCTACCCTGAGCAGCAGGAACACAGCAGAGGCAGAAAAGTTCTCAACTACACCTACAGCTACTGCCAGCCATTGGCGGGAGGAGAGGGCTGAGTTTTGGGTTAGGGTACCTCCAAGCTGCCCAGCAGAGGGAAAGGGAAAGGACTGTTTAGCTATAGCAGCAGAATGGGACAGGCAGCCCATCCCCTCCATGCCAGCTACCCATGCTCCAGGGCCAAAGGATCACCCTAAAGCAAGGCTGGAATGTTAGCTGGTGAGAGTTCCGGACACCAGCACCCAGGCCCTGATAAGCCAACTTCAGAGCCCCTTCTGGGAGAGAAGGAAGGAGGTACCGTCCCCCTGGGTTGTCTTCCTCTTTGAGGAATCCCTCCTTTTCCCTCCCCTCCCTAGTCAGCTCCATGCAGAAACATGCCAGAAGGAGTTCAGATGGTAGTAGAGTCAGGGCAAGGGAGAGAGCACAGGTTGGGGAAAAAGAAACACTGGGGAGATGAACTAAAAGGAGAGGCTGGAGGAGCCGTACCCGCCCCACGGGCCCGTCACCCCGACAGGATATGCCTCACAAACGCTGCAGGAAGGAAGAGACATTAATGGTGAAGACAAGACACAGACATGGGGCGAAGGGGTACGGTGGTGGGGAAACAGACAATCCATTTATTTTCAGTTCCTTCCTTACCCACCCTTCACACATCACTCCTCCCTCTCCGATCACCACCTGACTGCCCACACCTAGATTGGGCTGGGCTCTGCCCCTTTCCTCCTAGGTCCTTTTGGAGCCCCAATCTGGGAATAGGAAAAAACCCAAATGCTACACTTGACCTGCACATACAGCTGCCTCTTCTGGGAAAACCCAGATTCACCCCTCACCTTCATAGTTGATACAACCATTACTGTCCTCATGTCCTGCCACCAGCATCTCAACTTCTTCCTCTGTCATCTTCTCACCTGCAGAGGGAAAGCGTTTTTGGAATTGGGTGACAAGTGGGATGTATTAGGGTGGCACCTCAGTTTAAGGACAAGGGCACAGAGCCTTACCCAGTGTGACAAGGACATGCCGGATTTCAGCACCCATGACTGTGCCATTCCCTTCCTTGTCAAACACCCGAAGGCCTTCAACATAATCCTCATAAGTGCCTTGGTCCTTGTTCTTGGCCACAGTCTGCAGCATAGGCAGAAAGTGCTCAAAGTCCAACACCTTCACATTCATCTCTACCATAAAAGGAGGTGCAAGTGTTAGGCCTGAGAAGTCACACAGGTTCTCAGGACAGTATCATGGGGATCTCAACCAAACAGATGGCTCCCACACAAAGCAGGGAAATCCATGGGATTGCTAACCAAGACATAACTTGCTTGAATTTGGAGTCTATGAAAATAATGGGAAGCTCCAGGCTGAAGAACTGTGGGCCCACTACCACACTTAAGGCCCCTCACCATCACTCTTGGGGTTCCCCAGGACCTTGAGCACCTCGGCGTTGGTAGGGTTCTGGCCCAGGGCCCTCATCACATCCCCACACTGGCTGTACAGGATCTTGCCATCGCCTGTTCGGTCAAACAGCTGGAAGGCTTCTTTGAATTCTAAAGATTCAGGTGAACATCAGTTGGAGAAGGGGGGTAATTGAAACTCTACCTCAGAGTTCTACTACCCACTGAAGTGTGATCATGCTGAGAAAGCCAGATATCTGTACCCACCTGTACAGCTGACTCTGCTAGGAGGGATCCATTACTCTTCCAACTCAGGTGTCCCATATAAAGATAAAGCTCCCTCCTCCCCCCGAGCTGCAGGGTAATATCCGTTTACAAACACCCTCTGCCTGCAGCTGGCCTCCCCCAACCTCTCTGCACTGCTAAACCACTCTGGGCAGGAATTTGCCACCGCCCAGTCTGAGTCCTGCCCTTATAAGGAAGTAGGAGCAGCACTGGGACTGGGGTCGCTCCAGCCTGCCACTTCCCACCCCACTGTACACCTTCCAGAGGATAGACCTACAAAGTCCTATCTCTAGCAAACTCTCCTGTCCTCGTTTTCAGAATAGCAAGTCACTGCTCTTTACAATCTTCACAATTTCAAGCTGGGGGAAGGGAAGAGTTATCACAGGAGATGAGGCAGGAATAGCTAATTAAGGGACAGAAGTGCACAGGCAGCGTAATACACCCTCCCAAGCCGCGCACACAGCAGGCATTGGTGACCAAGCTGTTTGACATACACCACCTAAAACTCACCCAGTGCCTGGGGCTGAGATCTAGAGTGGGAGGGGAAGAAGAAAGAGAAAAGAAAATGGAGGATCCAGAAGGAGGGAAAAAGGAATCCAGGGGGTATTCTCTTGTGCGGGCGCTAAAGAGATGACAGGTTAGGGTGAGAGGGTAGCTCGTAGAGGGGGTGTCTCTCTCCATACGTGTAACCTCACGGGGGTTAGAGACTACCTACCTGCAGTCTGGTCCTCAGTGAAGTCACACTGCTCAGAGAAGAGGGGAGCGGTCAGCAACTGAACTCTAATTCTCCAAGCTTCTATCCCGGTCCCACAAACTGAACCATAAACTCCTGCTTCCCAGCAGGACAGGGCCCCACATTTTTCAGCCCCACCTTCAACCTTCCAGACCTTCAGGTTCAGTTTGCCCTACCCCTGCCTTCCTCTTGCCTCCACCCATGGTGTCCCGCCTCTCACCCCAAACCCACTTATCTCCCAGGCCCGAGCCCCACCATCTTGACTGATCCGTTCCGCGGGACCTTTTCCTGCAGTAATGGCTCCGACTCCAGGCCCAACCCTAGACTTAGTACGGCCCAATGACGTCACCCCGGCTGATCCAGCCAATAGGAGCCCCGGCCTGGGCTTCCGCAGACAGTTGCTACAGTAGTAAGAAGGTGGGTGGGGCCGCTGGGGTTCCTTAAGTCCCACCTGGGCGCGGAGACCTCGCTGTGGGAGGCGGGATGGGGGTGGAGCGCAGTGAATCCGCTACCCCAATTAGAGCAATATCAAAGGATGTCACTTTTGGGAGCAGAGTCCTCCCCTCCCTCCCTCCCCCACCTCTGAAGAAAACATCAGTCCGAGACCAAGGGAGGAACTGCGTCTTTATTTTGAAACAATAGGTGGCCTCCTGGTGGCTGGAACGTGCTTCCGCTTGCAGGGGCTCGCTGGGTCTGTGAGGTAAAAAAGAAGTTGCCAAGCCCTGGCGCTCCCTCAGCAACCCCACAGGAAAATGCACTGCCCTGGTTTTCTCTGAGGGCTGAGGGACGGGATGGAGACTTGCCTCTCAAGACAGGAGGGGTGGGAGGGGTGGGAGGGCTCACCCACCCGCAGAGCTCAGACGCTTAGGATGTGTTTCAGGAAGGCTGCAGGGAGAGAAGGCCAGAGGAACTTCAGAGGTGGGGGAGGAAGGAAAGATGGGCCCCTCCGACTTCAGGTAACCCAGGGTGCTCCTCCCCTGCCCTCTCCAACCCTGGCCCTTCTGTCCCTCTGGCCCCTCACCCTCGTAGTTGATGCAACCATTGCTGTCCTCATGTCCTGCCAGAACAGTCTCCACCTCCTCCTCAGTCATCTTCTCCCCTGAATCCCAGACACAGCGTTTGACCTCTGCCATCCCTCCTTCATGCACCCAAGGGTTATGGTCATCAGTGTGGTACCCTGGGGACTTCCCAGAGCTACAGCCCTCAAAGGAATTCTACCGGGTTATGGATGCCTCTGGCTTTTTATTTTGCCTTGGTACTGAAGAACACTCTTATGGACAAGGAAACTGAAGCCCAGAGGGTTAAAAGCATCTCTTCCAAAACAAAAACTCAGGTTGCCCACCTCATCCCAGTTCTTCTGTCCTTCAGGAGGCACTTTAGCCTTTGGAAAAGCAAGTCCTTCAGATTCTGATCCCATAGCTGGGCCCTTCTCAGTCTCCTGCTCAAGACCTGCAGGACAGTAATCCCCTCCCTGGCCCACCTCCCTCCTGGTGCACACTCTCCTCTCCACCCCAAAGGAGTTCTGGTCCCTGGCTCACCCAGGGTGGTGAGGACATGTCTGAGTTCTGCTCCCATGACTTTGCCATTCCCCTCCTTGTCAAACACACGAAGCCCCTCCAAGTAGTCTTCATATGTGCCTTGGTCCCGGTTCTTGGCCACTGCCTGGAGCATAGGCAGGAAAGTCTCAAAGTCCACACGCCGGGACTTCAGTTCTGGAGGTTAGAGGGGTGAGGGAGAGGTCACTGTGGTTATCACCTAGGACCCAGTTCCCAACCCCTGCAACAGCTTTCATCTTGTTCAGCGTTCAGAATGTTTTTCTGCCCCTGTGAGAGATAGTTTTGTTTTTGTTGGTTTTTTTTGAGACAGAGTCTCACTATGTTGCCCTCAGTAGAGTGCCATAGTATCACAGCTCATAACAACTTCAAACTCTTGGGCTTAAGCAATTCTCTTGCTTCAGCCTCCCAAGTAGCTGGGACTACAGGCGCCTCCACAACCCCAGGCTATTTTTTTGTTTTAGTTGTCATTGTTTAGCAGGCCTGGGCTGGGGTTGAACCTACCTGCCCTGCTGTATGTGGCTGGTGCCCTAACCACTGAGCACAGGTGCCAAGCCAAGAAACAGTTAAGCCTTGAGTTTCAGCATAGCATCCTTTGTCACCTCACCAACATTTCATCATCAAAAATTGAAAACCTGCATTGTTCCAAGGGTTCTCTCACCGTCACTCTTGGGGTTCCCTAGGACCTTGAGCACCTCGGCGTTGGTGGGGTTCTGGCCCAGAGCCCTCATCACATCCCCACACTGGCTGTACAGGATCTTGCCATCTCCTACTCGGTCAAACAGCTCAAATGCTTCTTTGAACTCTGAGGTATAAGAAGGGGTCAGTGTTGACCTGAGGCTAACACCCATCCCATCACCCCCAGACAGAAGGGAGGTTCATAAACTATGTGCTAGAATTGGGCAGACAAGAGAGGAAAAGAGGTACTCGCTTCAGCAGCACATATACTAAAGAGAGGAAAAGAGGAATAGTGTGGAAGTTTCAAGGTCAGGAATAGGGTTAGGGGAATAAAATCAGGATCTGACCAGGGCTTTGGATTGGACAGTGAGCACAGGGGACCAGCTTCTCCTCACCCTCCAGCTGGTCCTTGTTAAACTCGATCTGTGGAAGAAAAGAGCAGGTGGGGAAAGATGACAGGGCTCATTCAATCCCTCCCTCTCCAGCACTCCTCCCAAACCAACTGGCAGCCACTTCTGGGGAGGGGCCCAGAGGGACCAGGCTAGGAGCCCAGCCACCTCAGTCCCATTCCCAGCTCTTGGCCTTGGGAGAATCCCAAGAGGAGGAATTATAGCGGGGAGGGTTTCCTGGGAACAGGGTTAATCCCACGCCACCTGTTCCCCTCCCTCCGCTGCCCTGAGCTCTGCATCCCTCACATAACTGGGGGCTGAACAAAGGCTAAATTTACCCCTATCCCCCAGCTGTGATTGTCTAACAAGTCTGTCCTTTTCAGCCTCCCTTTCTGGGGTTCAGAGCTGTGGCCTTTGAGTTGAACCACCAGCCAGGGGCAGACAGCAGCTCTCTTCCCTTCACTTTGAAACTGTCCTCAGAACTCAGGTGTTCCCCATCTCAGAGTCCCCCTGCCTCCAGTGGGCGGGGGGAAGCAGATATATACAGGTGTTACAGGTTAGAGGGAGAGAACTGCAAAAACAACAGCAGCGTCACAAGCCTGGATGCTTCCAAATAGGAGACTAAGGGAACCTCCAATCTCATTCCAGTGTTCATTGATTCTCTACCTTCTCTCTCTATATATATACAAATATGTATATATGTATTTTTGAGACAGTCTCACTCTGTTGCCCTGTGTAGAGTGCTCAGTCTACCTCACAGCAACCTCAAACTCCAGGGTTCAAAAGCTGATTGCTTCAGCTTCCTGAGTAGCTGGCACTACAGGTGCCCACCACAATGCCTGGCTGACTTTTTTCTATTGTTAGTAGAGACAGGGTCTCCCTCTTGCTCAAGCTGGTCTGGAACTCCTGAGCTCAAGGGATCCTCCCACCTCAGCTTCCCAGAGTGCTAGGATTATAGGCGTGAGCCACCTCGCCAGGCAATTCAGATTCTCTACTTTCTAGATACTCCCTGATCCCATAGGCTGTATCCCACTCATAAGCCCCCCACCTCCAAATTCTACCTTCACTTTCTGGAGACTCACCACAACTTTGGAGAGATCGATAGGGGGATCCTGGGTTTTCTGAGAGGCTTGGGGAACAGCTGGCTCAGCCTTAGTCTTGACTGGAGGGGCCCCTGCTGCTGGCTTGGCAGTAGGTTTGGAGATGGGGGGCCCTGCTGGTTTCTTCACTGGAACATCCTTCTTGGGAGGCATGATGTCCGGTGGCCAAAGGACAGTGTGCCGATGGGGGCACCCATCTCTGTTTAAATAGGCAGGGAGTCTGGGATGTCAAGGGGCGGGGGCAGGGACAGTGAGCCAGTTGGCAGTGGTGATGATGAGGTAGAGGAGAGATATGCCCGTCTGCCCTCACTCTCCTGCCCCAAGGTCTTCTCTCTGTTCATCCCTCCCTAAAGGCTGACCCAAACAATGTTCCCTCTTGGGGCAAGAGGAGGAAGCCAAAGACTGCCTAGAATGGAGGAGTTAACCTCCGGGGTTAGGATAGGATGCTTGCCAGTGACACTGAGATAGGGGTGAGGCAAAGGAAAGGATCCAGCAGCTTTAGACTCGGGAAGGGCCAGAAAGGAGGTGGTTAGGAGGCTGTGTGAACCATAAGTTAAAGTGGGGTCTGGGAGCTGTGAAAGGGAAAAAATCAAGCAGCTCATCCATCCATCCCTTCCAGTCTCCTCTGACTGCGGGGGTGGGGGTGAGGAGCAGGAGAGGTTAATCCCGCAGTCTACTAATCTCCAATGCTTGTTTCCCTAGGCACCCACCCACTCAGAACTGGAACTGTGCACAGTATAAAGAACAAACAGTAATAGAAAGGGGAGTGTGACATCTCCAGTTGTCTCTGGTGCCCAGTGTTGTTTTAGGGGCGGAGTAGGGGAAAGATGGGTTTAAGACCCACTACCCATCCTCCCAAGAAAGGAACTATTTTCCACAAGCCCTCGTCACTCAAGTAAAACAAAAAGTAAGGCATTTCCTAAACATACAGGGATCCTAAATTAGAGAATTTAGGCCCTTTGTCTCCCAGAATTTGCTCTCCCCCCCAGATGCCATCACACCTGGCGGGGGGGGGGGGGGGGGGGGGGGGGCGGGGGGGAAGCAAGTTCTGGGAGACAAAGGGCCTAAATTCTCTAATTCAAAAATGATGCAGGAGCTCCTATGCCCTCCAGGAGTACTCACCCTCCAACCAAGGAGGCAATTAAAAACCCTCACAGCCTGGTCACAAACCTTGTAGGGGCGCTGAGAGGGTCCAATTGAGGGCCTTTGGGAATGGGGAGGGGGTGCTGGCTACTTTTGTTCTGGAGGAAAAGAAAGGAAGTGTTTAGGTAGCATTCTGAGGAGGATAGCAGCGATTCCACTAAGGCCCTGGGGTTCAGAGAATGGATACTGGGTCCTTCAGCAAAAAAAAAAAAAAAAAGCGTCTGAATCCCATTACTGCAAATTGTCCCACTTTGGGAACATCAGGAATCATTTCTCCCGCGGGGAACACCTGTCTCGCTAACAAGCACTCTAAAATACGCACCCCCCGCCACGCTCCCCAAGTCTCAGAGAAAAGCAGTCCTCCCCAACCGCCAAACACTCACCCTGCAGGGTCCGCCTAGGGGAAGGGGGCGGGGCGCAGCGCGGCGTCCTCCCCTGAAGGGTTAAAGCCGGCGGCCGCGGAGCACACTGGGAGTCATAGTCCCAGGACGCCCGTGAGCTCTCTGGAATGGCGCGAAGACGGCGCCGGGCGGGGACATCCGGTCCCCCGCGGCTGTTGGTGTCTCCACTCTTGCTTTGAGCGGTTTTCTGCCCCGGAACTGAACGGCCGTGAGCAATTTACAATCCACATTAAGCCCAAAGCCCTGCGTGGCCCTCCGAGACATCCCTCTTGCTTAGCCTGGGTGAGCTTCTCACGCAGTGGGGGTGGGAGTGTTTTCCCTGATCTACTGGGGAGAGAGCTCGGGAAATACTGAAACTACGGCCGAGGTAGTGGAGGGCAGGCTGGACCTGACACGCGGAGATTGCCGCAGGCATTTTGCTTCCTCTCGCGGTTCGGAAAGATAGAAAACAGACCAGTGAATTACTGTGTGGCTTGGAGCGGAACTTCCACAATTTTTTATTTTTTTGAAATGAGCAGGTCTCTGGAGTAAAATATTAAGATTTGCAGTTAACACGCCCCTGTTGCCTACACTCTTGTCATCTTTTTTTTTTTTGGTAGGGGGACAGTCTCAGGAAGTCTTAGCTCACAACAACCTCAAACTCTTGGGCTCAAGCGATCCTTCTGCCTCAACCTACGACTAGCTGGGACTACAGGTGCCTGCCACAATGCTAGGGTATTTTTTTATTTTTGTTCAGAGACACAGTTGGTCTCACTCTTGCTCAGGCTGGTCTCAGAACTCCTGAGTTCAAACAATCCAACTGCTTGGGCCTCCCTGAGTGCTAGGATTACAGGCCTGAGCCACTGCACCAGGCCTCCTGTCATCTTCTTAATCATAATCTAGGGGTCCTTCCATGAGAGCACAGCTGCCTCATCTTGGCTGGAAAATAGACAAACTGATGGCTGAATGGGGGAGTGAAGATGAAGCCATGATTTGAGACTGTCACTTAGGGAGGGAAAGGCGCCTTAAGGGAATGATCTTGATGGCTGACTCTCTTGTCCTTCAGCTCCTAGCCAGAGGCTGTCCCTCAAGGAGAATCTCCAGTCAGAGAAGTATGTCTTAAGGAAAACAAAGAAAGTAGGCCTTTTCCTCCAAGGCAGCAAAGGGGTCCTGTTTGTTGTCTATGGCAAAAGTACGTTGCTCAGTAAACCCATATCTTGCTCTTGCTCTGCAAACCTACCCTTCCTCAAACTTTGTTTCATGTTTAGGGAAAAGAAAAATTTTTGTAGTTAATCCCTGTCACCTGTTCCAGTCACCGGGTCCGGGCTTCTTCATCTTGCACAGGTATTTGCGCCACCTTTCCGGATCTTCATAAGTCTTGTAACTGAGACAACTACTACCTATCATTGGGGTTCATTCATTCCTGCAGGTGTTTATCAAAGATCTCTGTGCTGCATGGTGCCTGTGGCTCAAGGAGTAGGGCACTGGCCCCATAAACTGGGGGTGGCAGGTTCAAAACCAGCCCTGGCCAAAAACTGCAAAAAAAAGAAAAAAATCTCTGTGCTGAGAGAGAACCAGCCCTGCCAGGCCCATCTTCACTCACTAGATCAATAAATGCCTTGAGGTCTGTACCTGTGTTGAAGGCAGGGCTACAAGGGTGTGCAAGGATTGGATTAGAGCAGAAAACTTGCACAAGGTCAGGGAAGTGAGGCATGGGTGAACTTTGTGGACTGTAAGTGATGTTCACTGTTTGGGGGAGGCTTTTCAGAATAGTAAAGATGAATTGTGCTGCAGAAATAATGATGATAGTGAAGTTAGCAACTATTCCTAGAGGCTGCCACAGGCTAAGTACTGATGAAGGGGCAAAATTATCTCAGAGTGTCAGCACAGGGGACGCTAGAGAGTGTAGGCTCAGGCCAACAGGCTCAAATTTGAGTCCTGGTTCTGTCAAGTACTGGCTGGTAAACTCCAGCATGTTTAAATTTTATTTAGTATGGCTCAGTGCCTGTGGCTCAAGTGGCTAAGGCTCTAGCCACATACACCTAAGGTGGCAGGTTCAAATCCAGCCTGGGCCCGCCAAACAACAATGATGGCTGCAACCAAAAAAAAAAAAAAAATAGCTAGGCATTGTGGTGGGCACCTGTG
>NW_003852438.1:10601777-10604625 GCF_000181295.1 Otolemur garnettii | reverse complement strand
CCAGGCTGGATTTGAACCTGCCACCTTAGGTGTATGTGGCTGGTGCCTTAGCCACTTGAGGCACAGGCGCCGAGCCAAACCTACCCTTCTTCACAGCAACTTCATACTCTTGGGCTCAAGCATTTCTCTTATCTCAGCCTCTCAAGTAGTTGGGACTGCAGGTGCCCACCACAAGGCCTGGCTATTTTCAGAGATGAGGTCTTAATCTGGCTCAGGCTGGTCTTGAACATGTGAGCTCAGGCAATTCATGCACCTTTCCATCACAGAGTGCTAGGATTATAGGTGTGAACCACTGTGCCCGCCTC
This sequence comes from Otolemur garnettii, assembly GCF_000181295.1. Classification (NCBI taxonomy): domain Eukaryota; kingdom Metazoa; phylum Chordata; class Mammalia; order Primates; family Galagidae; genus Otolemur; species Otolemur garnettii. The sequence continues at coordinate 10,604,320 of NW_003852438.1, read as the reverse complement.
TCCAGTATGTTTTAGTTATTTTGCTGTGCCTCAGTTACTGTATCCATAAAATAAAGATAATAGTTCCTATCTCTTAGGGTTTTGGGGAAGATTAAATGTGTTAATTGTAAAATAGAATAGGTCTTGCTTATCGTTAAGTGCTACTTAAGTGTTTGTTAAATAAATTTCTTTTTAATTTTCCCAATATATGAGGTTGGTGTTATTTTCCCCACTTTTTTTTTTTTTTTTTGAGACAGAGCCTCAAGTTGTCGCCCTGGGTAGAGTGCTGTGGCATCACAGCTCACAGCTACCTCCAACTCCTGGGCTCAAGCCATTCTTCTGCCTCTGCCTCCCAAGTAGCTGGGACTATAGGTGCCTGTCACAGTGCTCAGCTGTTTTTTTTTGGTTGCAGCCATCATTATTTGGCCGGCCCCGGCTGGATTCGAACCCACCACCTTAGGTGTATGTGGCTGGCACCTTAGCCGCTTGAGCCACAGGCACCGAGCCGGCTCTGGCTTTTTTTTTTTTAAAAAAAGCAGAGTCTCTGTTGCCTAGATTGGAGTACTTACTGTAACCTTGAACCATTGGGCTTATGTAATTCTCAGCTCAGCTTCTTGAGTAGCTGGAATTACAGGTACATGCCACCACATCTGGCTGACTTTTATTTTTGTTACTTCTGGCATTTTGACTAGAAAGTGATACCAGTGGTAACCTGTAGCCAAAAGGAGGAAGAGAACAAGGATGTATTGTGATGTACAGGTAGTTTATAAAGTCCTTTTCATGTCATTTTTATAGACCTGTACTGGATGCAAGATACAAACAAAAGTTTTATGGTCAGTAATGTTAGTTTCATTTTTGTAACATTCTAAAAACAGTGGTTCTGAGCTCTCTTGCTTCTTAATTGCTCTTAACAGAGGCCAAGTGCAGTGGTTTATGCCTGTAATCCTAGCACTCTGGGAGGCTGAGGCAGGTGGATCACCTGAGCTCGCAGATTTCAAGACCAGCCTGAGCAAAGGCAAGACCCCCATCTCTAAAAATAGCCAGGCATTGTGACAGGCACCTATAGTCCCAGCTACTTGGGAGGCTGAGGCAAGAGAATCACTTGAGCCCAAGAGTTGGAGGTTGCTATGAGCTATGATGCTACGGCACTCTACCCAGGGTGACAGTTTGAGACTCTGTCTAAAAAAAAAAAAAAGTCCTCTGTCCTCATTGCTCAGGTTGTTCCCTTTGTCTTTTATGCCCCACCCCAACACATTATTTTTAGACACTGCCTCCTACATATGAAATCCTCAAATATTTGTGGAACGATTGGATATCTGGGTGAAAGGGAAGAGTCAAGGATGAACAGATACTAGTAAATTAATGGGGGAGAGAGGTTGGTAATTCAAGGGATTCAATCCCACGTATTGGTATTGAGCTCTTATTTTTACCTTGAAGTAGAAGGGGAGGTTTTTTGATCTGCTAAAAAAGAAGGTAGGAAAAGGTAACTTGAGAAATAGGTGCTATGGGAGATGGCTTACTAGGGACCCCGTCATAAATGCTCATTTGACAAACAGTTAACTAGTACCTGCTCTGCTTGGCACATAAACTTGTTGGGCAGCATGGGAGGTGGAGCAATGAGAAATCATGAATTTGTAACTGCGCCAATCCATAAGGTAGTAATTTCTTCCATCAGTACTGAGCTATGAGGAAAATTGGGCCACGGAAAACAGCTGAAATGGTAATGGGTTAGAGTTTTGAGGACTAGAGATGATAGATGAACATGAGATTACAGGAGGTGAGCTTCTGGGTAGAAGAGGGTTTGTGATTCAGGCCAGATAGAGGTGTAAATATTGAGGAGTAGGCTATTAGATTTAAAGAATATGGAAGATCATCAGGGGCTGAAGCCTGATGAGGTTAAAGAAATGAAATGGTGTCGATTTTGGCTTGGCGCCTGTGGCTCAAGTGGCTAAGGCACCAGCCACATACACCTGAGCTGACAGGTTCGAATCCAGCCTGGGCCTACCAAACAACAAAAACGACTACAGCCAAAAACTAGCCGGGTGTTGTGGCATGCGCCTGTAATCACAGCTACTTGGGAGGCTGAGACAAGAGAATTGCTGGAGCCCAGGAGTTGGAGGTTGCTGTGAACTGTGACACTACGGCACTCTATGTAACCAGGGCGACCGCTTGAGGCTCCTGTCTCAAAAAAAAAAAAAAAATGGTGTAGGTCTTAGAGTTGTAGTTGGAGAAAATAGTGCATTTGAGATTAAAGAAATTTTTTTTTTTAGAGACAGAGTCTTATTATGTTGCGCTCGGTAGAGTTCCATCATGGCATCACAGCTCACAGCAACCTCAAACTCTTGGGCTTCAGCAATTCTCTTGCCTCAGCCTCCCAAGTAGCTAGGAATACAGGTGCCTGCCACAATGGCTTTTTTTTTTAATGGCTATTTTTTTTGTTGTTGCGGTTGTCATTGTTATAGCTGGCCCAGGCCGGGTTCAAACCCGCCAGCCTTGGTGTATGTGGCCTGCACCCTACCCACTGAACTAGGGGTGCCACCTTTTTTTTTTTTTATATAGAGACA
>NW_003852438.1:10599248-10601556 GCF_000181295.1 Otolemur garnettii | reverse complement strand
TTTTTTTTTTTTTTTGAGAGTCTCACTGTTACCCAGACTAGAGTACCATGGTGTAACCACAGCTCACTACAACTTCAGACTCCTGGGCTCAAGCAATTCTCTTGCCTCCTCGTCCAGCTGGGATGACAGGCCAGCACCACCACCACACCCAGTCAAAAAAAAATCTATATATTTTTGTAGAGACAGAGTCTCACTCTTACTCAGATTGGTCTTAAACTCTGGTCTCAAGCAATCATCCCATCTCAGCCTCCCAAAATGCTAGGATTATGGTTATGAGCTGCCATGCCAGGACAGTTTTTAGTTCTTTGTTTGTTTTATTTGAGATAGAGTCTCATTCTGTCCCACTAGGTAGAGAGCTGTGGCATCATAGCTCACAACCACCTCAAACTCTTGGGCTCAAGCAATCCCCTTGCCTCAGCCTCCACAGTAGCTGGAACTATAGTCATGTACCACCACACCCAGCTAATTCTTCTGTTTTTAGTACACACAGGGTCTTAGCTGTGCTCAGGCTAGTCTCAACTCCTGAGCTCAAGGGATCCTCCCACATTGGCCTCCCAGAGTGCTGGGATTACAGGCTTGAGCCACCCCACATGGCCAATTGGCAATTTTCTTTTCTTTTTGGAGACAGATTTTTCAGTGTCGCCCTAGAGTGCCATGGTATCATTATAGCTCACAGCAACCTCCAACTTGGGTTCAAATGATCCTCTTGCCTCAGCCCCCTGAGTAGCTGGGACTAACAGCTTTTTTTTAATGTTTTTTTTTTTAAGTAGAGACAGAGACTCCCTCTTGCTCAGGCTGTTTTTGAACTTCTGAGCTCAAGCAATCGACCAGCCTCAGTCTCCTGGGGTGCTAGGATTACAGGTGTGAGCCACTGTACCCGGCTGGCAAGATTATATATATATATATATTGCAGTTTTTGGCTGGGGCTGAGCTTGTACTCACCACCTTCAGCATATGAGGTCAGCACCCTACTCCTTTGAGCCACAGGCGCTGCCTGGCAATATTTTTTTAAATCATAATATTCTGGGTTGGAGAGGATATAGGAAAACACATTTTCACATAATGCTGGTGGGAGCGGAGAAGATGTATATGATCTCCTTAGATTGCAGTTTGGAAGAGTATATTAAAAGTCATTAAAATAGGCTGGGTGGCTTGGCACCCATAGCACAGTGGTTATGGTACCAGCCACATACACTGAGACTGGCGAGTTCAAACCCAGCTCAGGCCAGCTAAACAATAACAACTGCAGCCAAAATACAGCCTGACATTGTGGTGGGTGCCTGTAGTCTCAGCTGCTTGGGAGGCCAAGGCAAGAGAGTCACCTAAGCCCAAGAGTTGGAGGTTGCTGTGAGCTGTGACACCAAGCACTTTACCCAGGGCAACATAGTGAGACTCTGTCTCAAAATAAAATAAAATAGGCTGGGTGCAGTGGCTCACACCTGTAATCCTAGCACTCTGGGAGGCTGAGGTGGGTGGCTTGCCTGAGCTCAGAGGTTCAAGACCAGCCTCAGCAAGAATAAGACCTCATCTCTAAAAATAGCTGGGTGTTGTGGCGGATTTGCCTGTAGTCCCAGGTACTTGGGAGGCTGAGGCAAGAGTTGGGCTTAAGCCTGAGAGTTTGAGGTTGCTGTGAGCTGTGACACTACATCACTCTACCAAAGGCAACATAAATGAGACACTATCTCAAAAACAAAGTCATTAAAATACAGAAGTTGAGGGCAATGCGGGCGCCGGCCCCATATACCAAGGGTGGTGGGTTCGAACCCACCCCAGCCAAACTGCAACAAAAAATAGCCAGGCATTGTGGTGGGCGCCTGTAGTCCCAGCTACTTGGGAGGCTGAGGCAAGAGAATCAATCACCTAAGCCCAAGAGCTGGAGGTTGCTGTGAGCTGTGATGCCGCAGCACTCTACCGAAATGAGACTCTGTCTCTAAAAAAAATACAGAATTTGACCCAGCAATTCCACCTATGCCATAGAAATCTTTTGACATGTATATAAGTATGTGTATGTTCCTACACTGAATAGCAAAATATTGGGAAGTACCTTCACTTCTGATGACAATTAAGCAATGGTGCATTCATTCTATGGAATTATACACAAGTGCTATAAATTATGCTTTCAAAGAATATATAATCAAGTGTAAAAATGAGTGAAGAGAAAAAAGTCAGTTATAATATGATACTTATAAATTTGTATTCCTATAAGCATATTAACTTTTCCTTCGTTTGGTCACCTTAGGGCCTTATAAAAGGCTGCTGAAGGCCTGGTGTGGTGACGGGTATAGAGCATAAAGTTCTTTTTTTTTTT
>NW_003852438.1:10596648-10597826 GCF_000181295.1 Otolemur garnettii | reverse complement strand
ACTAACCTCCAACTCATTGAGTCTCTTGCCTCAGCCTCCCAGGTAACTGGGACTACAGACACCCACCACAATGCCCGCTAATTTTTGGTTGCAGCTGTCGTTGTTTGGCAGTCAGGGCTGGATTCGAACCCACCAGCTCAGGTATATGTGGCTGGTGCCTTAGCCGCTTGAGCCACAGGTGCGGAGCCCTCATCTTCTATTTTTTTAAAAAACAGTCTTATTTTATCGCCCTCAGTAGAGTGCTGTGGTGTCCATAGTTCACGGCAATCTCCAACTCTTTGGGCTTAGACAGTTCTCTTGCCTCAGCCTCCCAAGTAGCTGGGACTACAGGCACCCCACCACAACGCCCAGCTGTTTTTTTGTTGCAGTTTGGCTGGGGCTTGGTTTGAACCCACCACCCTCGGTATATGGGCTGGCGCCCTACTCACTGAGCCACAGGCACTGCCCATTTCATCTTGTATTTAAGTAAATTAGTACCTCCTCCCTATATCTCCTGAACTTAAAATAATTAGCAGAATAGGGACCCTTTTGAGCTGGGAGAATTTGTATCATGTCCTCTAGTTTTCTAGAAATGTAATTACTTGAAATAATGAACTAGGGGAAGTATTTCTTAAAATCCTATCTTGTGGATGGTTACAGTGGCTCACACTTGTAATCCTTAGCACTCTGGCATCCCAAAGTGGTTGGGTTGCTTGAATTCACAAGTTCAAGACCAGCCTGAGCAAGAGTGAGACCTTGTCTAAAAAAAGCCGGGCGTTGTGGCTCACTTGAGCCCAAGAGTTTGAGGTTGCTGAGAGCTATGACACCACAGCACTCCACCAGGGGTAACAAAGTAAGACTGTCTAAAAAAAAAAATTAAATAAGAGGCTGGGCTCAGTGGCTCTCATGGGAGGCTGAGGTGGGAGGATCCCTTGAGTGCAGGAGTTCCAAACCAGGCTGAGCAAGAGTGAGACCTTGCCTCTACTAAAAATAGAAAAACTAGTTGGGCATAGTAGCAAGCACCTGTAGTCACAGTTACTTGGGAGGCTAAGGCAAGAGGAGCCCAAGAGTTGGAGGTTACTATGAACTATGACATCACAGCACTCTGCCAAGGGTGACAAAGTGTGACTCTGTCTAAAAACAAATAAATAAAACCTTAAAGATTTAAGTTCCGGCTCGGCGCCTATAGCTCAACCGGC
>NW_003852438.1:10591691-10596207 GCF_000181295.1 Otolemur garnettii | reverse complement strand
CCCGCCACAACACCTGGCTATTTTTGGTTGTAGTTAGTGTTTGGCAGGCCCAGGCTGGATTCGAACCCACCAGCTCTGGTGTATGTGGCTGGTGCCTTAGCCGCTTGAGCTACAGGTGCCACCTCTCTGCCCTGTTTTTGCCCCTAAGATTCAGGAGCAGGGAAGGGGAGGGGGTATAGGAACTGAGACCGTCTTGTTCATGGGGAGCCTCTTAAGTTAATGAAAAGGAAGTGGAGATGGCAGTGAAACCAGTACAAAAGAGCCACTGAACACCACAGCTGAGTTAGTGGACATCATGGAGTTTAAATGGAACGAAACTTAGTCCTTTTCCAAGACTTCCTTTTCCTCCCTGGGGGCAGCATCCTAAGGTTTATGTTCTTCCAGAGATGATAAAGTCCCTTGAGACAGTTATAAAATCCCCAAGTTCCTATTCCAGTGACCTTATTTTTAGTATTAACTCTTCATCCATCTCACTCTTTCACTGGACCGTTAGAACAGATAGAGCACAGCTTCTATAGCTTGTGTTCCAGAAAAACTCCTACAAGGAGCAGAGTTCAAAGTGAGCAGATCAAATGGGTACAAAATATTTCTCAGTTCGCTGCCTGTCAGATGAACCGGAAGCCTTCTGGATGTAGCTGAGCAGGCCCTGATAGCACTGAGACACTCAAGAGCTTCTAGGCTTACCAGACAGGGATCCTTCCCTAGAGTGGTCACAGTAGTGAGACAAGTGGGCTAGTAACAGACATCATCTCTATGAGTGGAACCAAGTCTCACTCACCTGAAACTCAATAGCAGCTACTTCACACAGGCCCCTTGACTGTCCTTCCTGTTCTTGGTGGCTGCAACCTCGGTAGGTTTTGATCATCAATTAAACTGACATGACTCATGAATTGAATAAAAGCTGTTGACAGAATAAACATCTTAAGCAGGCGTCCTCAGACTATGGCCCACAGGCCACATGTGGCCTGCCTAGGATATTTATCCGGCCCACCAGGTGTTTTTGACACCGCTGCCTGTCCTGCTTAGCAGCCGACTCGTCCTGGGGCCTGCAGTCCAGCCCTCCAACGGTCTGAGGGACAGCAAACTGGCCCCCGGTTTAAAAAGTTTGAGGACCCCTGAATTCCTTACTTTTTTTTTTTGAGACAGAGCCTCAAGCTATCCCCCTGGATAGAATGCCGTGGCTTCACAGCTCACAGCAACCTCCAACTCCTAGGCTGAAGCAAGTCTCTTGCCCCAGTCTCCCAAGTAGCTGGGACCACAGGCGCGCACCACAACGCCTGGCTATTTTTTGGTTGTAGCCATCGTTGTTTGGCGGATCCGGGCTGGATTCGAACCCACCACCTTAGGTGTATGTGGCTGGCACCTTAGCCACTTGAGCCACAGGTGCCAAGCCGGACCCCTGAATTCTTAAGCAATAGCTTGGCTTCCCTGTTTTTAAGGAAGAGAACCATGCTGGCTTGAATATAACGTTTAATGTAAGATACAGTGGATTGGCAGAGTTGGTGCAAAACTAGGTTCAGTTCTAGTCAGTGAGTTTAACAGCCCAGGCACTTGGACAAAAAAATTGGCCCTGCTGTCCTGAGTCCTCCAAGGCCCCCTGCACATCACCCACTAGGGGCTCTAAGACTGAATCTCATTATTTGGAGGCTTCAGTACAATTCAGGTGTCCCCTATTCCCAGAGTGAATTAAGAGGCTGACCCCAGCTATCACAGCAGGTATACTTTTCAGGATAGGCTTGAGGCAAGGGGGGACAGTACTGGACAAGGGGGCTCAGGCTGCTGTACAGATGCTACATGCAATGGGCTCACAGCTTGAGAGGTTAGCTTAGACCTCACCCCCCCCCACCATGGTTATCCTCCCTGACTGCTCAAAGTAGGGAAGAAGGTGAGCATGCACTTAAAGAAGACAGATGCTTCCAGAAGCGATATTTGGCATAATCTAATGCCACTGCTGGTGCTGCCAGTGGCCAGGCACAGGTACAGAAGGCCCTGAGGAGTGGGGAGGGAGGACAATGTGCAGGCAGAGCAGGAAGCAGCCAGCTCAGGTCCCTGCCCCAGGAGCCCAGAAGGATAAAGGCCGTGCAGTAAAAGGAAACATGTGGTCCTTCTCTTTGGTCAGGCAAAGGCCCTGGTATAGGCCTGGAAGGTGAAAGGGTTGGGGGTGCAGGCTCTGCCCCCAGACCCCAGCTGTAGGCTCATCACATTGAGCGGTGACAAGTGTGCAGCAAGGTAAGATGACACGGTGGAACCAGGCTGGTAATCACTGGCTCCTAGGAGCTGCCCTTGTCATCCATTAGGTCATACCTATGGAAACAGAGAGGGCTTAGATAGAAAGATGACTACTCTGTGTCCTCTTTTTTTTTTTTTTTTTTAGCCGGGCCAGGTTTGAACCTGCTACCTCCGGTATATGGGGCCAGTGCCCTGCTCCTTGAGCCACAGGTGCCGCCCTTCTTTTTTTTTTTTAAGACAGAGTCTCACTATGTCACCCTCGATAGTGTGTGGTGTCACAGCTCACAGGAACCTTTAACTCTTGGGCTTAAACGATTCTCTTGCCTCAGCCTCCCAAGTAGCTGGGACTACAGGTGCCTGCCACAGTGCTCAGCTATTTTTTGTTGCAGTTGTCATTGTTTAGCTGGCCTGGGCCGGGTTTGAACCTGCCACCCTTGGTGTATGTGGCTGGCACCATAACCACTGTGCTATAGGTGCCTAGCCTCTGTGTCCTCTTCTAAATGAGACATGACCAAGGGCTCCTACACTTCATAGAATCTGTGGTTCCCAGCCCAGACTGCATCCTTTTTCCTTTCCTGTGATTGAGATTTCTCCTACTTAAATATCCAGACACACTGACCCTGATACTCACCACTGGGCTGCGCCTTGGGAAAGGTCCATCTCTGCTAGGTCCAGCTGTACCTGTATTGGCGGATGGTAGGGAACAAGACGTTATTTTGATGTCTCTTAAAAACCATATCCCCTGATCACACTCCTGATCCCAGCCACAGCAGAGGTGACAGAGTTGCCTCTAAAGTACCACCTGGGGTGCTTCCTTCCCAACAGGGGCTACAGCCTTGGTACCAACAGCTTCCAACTCTTACCCCTGCCCTGCCCATCCTGCCCTCCTACCTTGCCCAGCAGCTCACGCTCTCTTGACATGAAGGAGGAATTAGACTTGATGGAGACGTCCAGCTTTCGCCTAAGGACCTCATCCAAGGGCAAATCCCACTCAAACCTGGGGGATTACAGGGTGTTAGGGGCCGGGGTCCTTCTGCAGCCTGCCATCTCTCCAGCTACATGCCCAGTGACTGACCGTTCATTGAATTCAGGACTCAGAGTCCTCTTTTTCTGTGAAGTCTTCCTCTTGCTGCCTCGGTTCTTGTCTGGTAGTAGTAACAGTGACACATAGGGGTCTGGGGGATCCCGTCCATTTTGTCGAAGGGCCCTTCAACAGGAGGATATAAGTGAGTGATAAGGTAGCTCAAGGGAAGGGACAGAGGGAACAGAGAAGACAGGAGGATGAAGTCTCACCGGCAACTGTGAACAATGCTGACCAGCTTTCGTTCTTCACTATAGTACCATACCGTCAGTTTCACCTGGCCTAAAGGCCCAGCTGGAACTTCAAGGGGGCTGTGGAGAGATGGTGACAGGCTTGGGAAAAGGCAGAGCCTAGTGCTCCTTTGACTCACACTGTATATTCCCGACTCTGCCTGATCTTTCTGTCCCAGCCCTTTACCTGTCACTGTGTGTTAGGCGCTGCCGGAGCTCTGGGGCTGAGGAGGTATTAGGAGGGAGTGTTCCCCAAATCTCTGGTTCTTCACTCAGAGATGAGGAGCTGTGGCTAAAGCTGTGGCTATGAGCTTCCACTCCTGAGTGCTGGGACACTAGGATCTGGGGGCAAGAAAGCTGTGAGCTGGCAGAGTTCTCCCAGTGCCATGGCTCTCAGACACAGCCCTTTGTTCCCATACCCCTACCATTCCCCAGTAGGAAAGGCCTTCCTGCCCTCCCTCTCAGCCTGCCCACCATCTCCTGGCACTTACTCCTAGCTGTGCTCTCAGCAGCACCTGCCCTTGACCATTGTTGAATGTAAACCAGCGGTCCAAACAGAGCCGTTCAGCTGTGAGGAGCTCCGAGAGGGGCAGGGCTAACGAGCCCAGCATACCAGTCCCCTCACCCCGAACCTGTGGGGGCAACAGAATTGTGATTGAGGCATGCATGTGGATAAATCAGTTAATCCTGTTATTTAGGGTCCAAATGCTTGGACTCTTGGTGGTTTTGGTGAGAGGGTCCCCTTTGAGAAGGCAAGGAAGCCATGGTAACAGTTGCTGGTCCCTCTTACTTTCCTTCCTTAACTAGAGAACTGGAACTATTACTATTACTATAGTATCAAAAACTATTACTATAATATCTGTACAAAGTACAGAATAGTAAAAATGGCATGAAATGTAAATGTCTCGGCTCGGCGTCTGTGGCTCAAGTGGCTAAGGCGCCAGCCACATACACCTAAGGTGGCAGGTTCGAATCC
>NW_003852438.1:10589798-10591346 GCF_000181295.1 Otolemur garnettii | reverse complement strand
CCACCTTCGGCATATGGGGCCGGCCCCCTACTCCTTTCAGCTATAGGCACCACCCAAAATATAAAAACTTTTAAAAACTCCTTCTGTTTTCTTTGTTCTAGAGTAATGTTAATAAATGTGCCTACATCTCTTTTATGATTTGCCAACTTTAGATAGTAACTACCAATTCCCTGCTATGAAAGATGAATTGAGCTCATTTACACCTCTTTTCTACCTCTGCTAGTGTTAACAGTTATATTATTTTTAACCCTAAATTAGTTTCTATTTAATTCATGTAATTCTCTACTTTCTATCAACTTTAGAAGGAATTTTTTTTTTGAGACAGAGTCCCACTATGTCACCCTTGGTAGAGTGCTATGGCATCATAGCTCACAGCAATCTCCCAACTTTTGGGCTTAAGCAATTCTCTTGTCTCAGCCTCCCAAGTAGCTGGGACTACAGGTGCCCGCCACAACGCCTGGCTGTTTTTTTGTTGGAGTTGTAGATTGTTGTTTAGCTGGCCTGGGCTGGGTTCTATAACCACTGTCCTAGAAGGAATTTCTTTCTTTTTTTTTTTTTGTAGTTTTTAGCCGGGGCCAGGTCTGAACCCACCACCTTCGGTATATGGGGCCAGCACCTCCACTCCTTGAGCCACAGGCACCACCTGAAATTTCTTTTTTCTTTTTTTAGACACGTGATATGTTGCCCAGATCATTCTGTCTCAGCTTCCTCAGTATCTGGGACTACAGGCAGCTTAGACCTGACTTAGAAGCGATTTTCTTTTCTTTTGAGACACAAAAGTCTGCAGTGAGCTCACTCTTGTCACCAAGCTAGAATACAGTGGTGTCATCATAGCTCACTGTAGCCTCTAGATGCTGGGCTGAAGTCATGTTTCTATCTTGGCCTCTCTAAAGTACCTGGGAATCTGGGAATACAGGCACCGCCACGCCTAGCTAATTATTTCATTTTATTATTATCATTTTTTGAAACATAGTCTCACTTTGTTGCCCTGGGTAGAGTGCTGTGGTGTCATAGCTCATAGAAATCTCAAACTCTTGGGCTCAAGCAATCCTCATGGTTCAGCCTCTTGAGTTTATGGGACTACAGAGACCCAACATAACACCTGGCTAGTTTTTCTATTTTTAGAAGAGATAGGTCTCACTTTTTTTTTTTTTCTTGAGACAGAATCTCAAGCTGTCCCCCTAGGTAGAGTGCCGTGCTATCATAGCTTACAGCAACCTCCAACTCTTGGGCTCATCTCTATTTTTAGTAGAGATGGGGGTCTCACTTTTTGCTCAGGCTGGTCTTGAACACGTGAACTTAAGCAATCCACCTACCTCGGCCTCCCAGAGTGCTAGGATTATAAGGGTGAGCCACTGAGCCCAGGCTAGGGTCTCAATCTTGCTCAGGCTGGTCTAGAACTCCTGAGCTCAGGTGATCCACCTGCCTCAGCCTCCCAGAGTCCTGAGATCACAGGTATAAGTCATCATGTCCTGCCATTTCTTTTATTTTTTGTAGAGACATAGCCTCACTATTTTCTTTTCTTTTCTTTCTTTTTTTTTTTTTTTT
>NW_003852438.1:10586766-10589748 GCF_000181295.1 Otolemur garnettii | reverse complement strand
TCACAGCAACCTCCAACTCCTGGGCTCAAGCGAGTCTCCTGCCTCAGCCTCCCAAGTAGCTGGGACCACAGGCGCCTGCCCCAATGCCCGGCTATTTTTTTGGTTGCAGCCATCATTGTTTGGCGGGCCCGGGCTGGATTTGAACCTGCCACCTTAGGTGTATGTGGCTGGCACCTTAGCCACTTGAGCTACAGGTGCCGGGCCCAGAGCCTCACTATTATCCAGGCTGGTCTTGAACTCCTGGCCTCAAGTAGTCCTACCTTAGCCTCCAAACCCAGCTTAGAAGCAATTTCTAGGCTCTTCATTCCATAAGAAGAAATCAGCACTCCTCTAGTACTTTCCGTTTATCCTCTCCATAAGAGCACATTGTGTTCCAACAAAAGAAGGAAAAACGCCACGTGGGCAATAGATGTACCTTCTGGATGTCTCCTCATGGATGTCGCTGAAAGATCACAAATTCGAAAATTCTCTCTCTGCACTCCCTGTATTGCATCCATACCACCTTATGCCAAACGCCCTAGAGTTATCATCTAGGCCATTTCTTGTTCCTCCTCTCCTCCATGTCAGATCAGCCTCCAAATCCCATCAGCCCTTTGTCATTTCTTGTTTGGTTACTCTAATATTCACTTCACAGATCTCCCTGCCTCCTGGCTGATCCTTCCTGTCTATTCTTTACCTTGACATCAGCGTGATCTTGCTAAAAGACAAACCTGGGTATATTACTCTTCCTGGCTGCCTCTCTAATATGTAAGAAAATTGCCTTCTCTCTCCTCTGATCTTTTATCAGCTTAGAGATTTCCTGTTCCGTCTTTTCTGGGGCCACCCTTACTATCCTTAAGTTCAGGAGTCATTTAGAAATGCCTTACTTTAGGGGCAGCACCTGTGGCTCAAAGACTAGAGCACCAGCCCCATATACCATAGGTGGCAGGTTCAAACCCAGCCCCTGCCAAAAACTGCAAAAAAGAAAATAAAAAGTAAAAAAATGCAAATAAAAAAAAAATGCCTTACTTTCTATCTTCACTTTTTCTCCAGTTTGTTAGAACCCTCTTTTGTTCTCCACAACGATTTTTACCTCAGTTATTTTATTTATTTATTTTTGAGACAGAACCTTAAGCTGTCCCCCTGGGTAGAGTGCCATGGCATCACAGCTCACAGCAACCTCCAACTCCTGGGCTCAAGCAATTCTCCAGCCTCCACCTCCCAAGTAGCTGGAACTACAGGCGTCTGCCACAATGCCGGGCTATTTTTTGGTTGCAGCCATCACTGTTGTTTGGCGGGCCCAGGCTGGATTGGAATCTGCCAGCTCAGGTGTATGTGGCTGGCACCTTAGCCACTTGAACCACAGACACTGAGCCTTTACCTCAATTATTCTGCAAGTATTATCTAATTACTTTTCTTTTTTTTTTTAAGACAGAGCCTCAAGCTGTCCCCCTGGGTAGAGTGCCATGGCATCACAGCTCACAGCAACCTCCAACTCCTGGGCTCAAGTGAGTCTCCTGCCTCAGCCTCCCAAGCAACTGGGACCACAGGCGCCCACCACAACGCCTGGCCATTTTTTGGTTGCAGCCATCATTGTTGTTTGGCGGGCCCGGGCTGAGGATTCGAACCCGCCACCTTAGGTGTATGTGGCTGGCGCCTTAGCCGCCTGAGCCACAAGCGCCAAGCCTCTAATTACTTTTCTCTCAAAACAGTGTGAGCTCCATAAATGTAAGAACATGATCTTTTTTTTTTTTTATTTTGAATGCTCTATGCCTGGTTCAGTGCCTGGCCCAGAATCTGCTAAACATTTGAAGTATGAAGTTTACAGTACCTGCAACTCCAGGCTCTCGGTGTGTGGTTTCCTGATGAGAAAGGAGGCACTCTCATCCCAGACAGGGGCTGAAGTTTGGGACATAGTCTGATGGAGAAAAGGTGTTACCATCAGTGATTTATACTGTCTACTCATATCCCTCTCATCCCCCTCTCCACACACATACCTTGAGACCCTGGGATGGGGTCTCACTATATCACTCAGGCTGATGTTGGACTCCTGGGCTTAAGTGATCCTCCTGCCTCAGCCTGACAAGTAGCTGAGACTATAGTCATGAGCCACTGTGCCCAGCATCCCTCCCATTCTTAACCCTGAAGAATTTGCTAATACTTTTCTGTTTGTTTAGGTTTTGCCTCCTCCCAGTCCCATGCCAGTACCTTGGTTTTATGAGAAGTATCTCCCACAATGAGAGTAGCATAAGGACTGGGAGACTTGGTGCCTTTTCGGAGCTGGAAAGAGAATATTCATTCAGAATATGAAAGACAAATTAAATTCAGACCCAGTTAGGCAGTTCCCCCCATACACACACAAATTATATTCATAGCCAGCAGCCATGTCTCCATTATTACTTGACAGCTACTACTTTCATGGCCTTAGACAATTCTATCCATTTCCTCACCACCCTCAGAAAGAGAGGGGCCATTTACTATTCCAAAGACCCCAGGGGCTGGCCAGAGCATGGTGACTCATGCCTGTAATCCTAGCACTGGGAGGTTGAGGCAGGTGGACTACTTGAACTCACAAGTTGTTTTGTTTTTTTTTTTTGAGACAGTCTCAATGTGTCACCCTAGATAGAATGACATGGCATCATACCTCACAGCAACCTGAGACCAGACTCCTGGGGTTAAGCAATTCTCATACTTCCCAGCCGCCCAAATAGCTGGGACTACAGGTGCCTGACACAATGCCCGCCTGATTTTTTTGTTGCAGTTGTCATTGTTGTTTTAGATGGCCCAGGCTGGGTTTGAGCCCACCAGCTTCAGTGTATATGGCCGGCACCCTACCTACTGAGCTATAGGCGCAGCTGAGCTCACAAGTTTGAGACTAGCCTGAGCAAAAGCAAGATCCCGTCTCTACCAAAAATAGAAAAAGTGAGGCAAGAGGATCGCTTGAAACTTGGTGCCCGTAGTACAGTGGTTATGGCACCAGCCACATATACCGAGGCTGGTGGG
>NW_003852438.1:10582310-10586076 GCF_000181295.1 Otolemur garnettii | reverse complement strand
AGGAGTTGGAGGTTGCTGTGAGCTGTGATGCCACAGCACTCTACCCAGGGGGAAAGCTTGAGGCTCTGTCTCAAAAAAAAAGATCACTTGAACCCTAAGAGTTGGAGGTTGCTGTGAGCTTTGACACCACAGCACTCTACCCAGGGTGACAGCTTGAGACTCTGTCTCAAAACCCAAAAACCAAAAAACAAAGACCCCAAGAGAATTCAAACCTGAGGGAGGTGAAAGAAGGGCTAGGTTATGGGGTATGGGGAGCAGATCTTACCGGCAGGTCCTCCGCCCGCTCCAGATAGACACATAGTAGGGCCGCTGCTAGCTCTGCGCTCTTCTGAGTCTGGATCAAACTGTTCACCTGAAGCACCTGTGGGAGGGCACACTACAGGCTAGGCAGCAGTAACTTACACCCCAGGGTCTGGCATGTGCCTTGGAAGCTGAGAGGAGAGCTCACCCTGCCCCATCTTGGGTTCCCTGTTTACCTCCTCTAACTCAACAGCAGTGAAACGAGGGGTCAGGCGCTCCAGGCGCAAGTGCAGGCGGCCGGATGGGACATCTTCGAGGGTCAGCCACTGTGAAAGTAGGTAGGTAAAGACATGGGGGATGTGAGAACAGGTGAGAATAAGGCTTGGGAAAGATCAAGAAGGATTACTGATTCTTGGCTCAGTGCCTGTAGCTCAGCGGCTAGCGCACCACCCACATACACTGGAGCTGGTGGGTTCAAATCCAGCCCAGGCCTGCCAAACAACAATGACAACTACAACCAAAAAATAGATGGGCTTTGTGGCAGGCGTCTGTAGTCCCAGCTACTTGGGAAGCTGAGGCAAGAGAATTGCTTAAGCCCAAGAGTTTGATGTTGCTGTGAGCTATGTCACAGCACTTTACCCAAGGCAACATAGTGAGACTCTGTCTCAAAAAAAAAAAAAAGAAGGCTTAATGATTCTAATCTAATGCTTACCTCATCAAGGAAGCCACTATTTAATACTGTGGTGAGACTCACTTTACACCTATAGAGGAGAAAGATTAAGATAAGAGGTAGTTGGTCAGAATTGAGTCTCCCTCTCTAATTCTCTCTCTCTCTCAGACCAGATTCTAAGGCCTACAGAGGCCCAGTCTGTCTGCTCACCTGGACTGCTCCCCTTACCTGCCCAGAAAATCATCCTTGTCCAAGTCCTTGTCAAAGACTTCAACCTCTAGCTCTTGGCCTGGAATTGATGTAACAATCACCTAGTGGAAGAAAATAGTGCAGAGAAAAGGGGATTCTCTCCTTTTCCTCTCCAGATGACTGGACCCTCCCAACCAACTGAGCCCCAGAGTTTTCTGGACCACACTTAGAGCTAGGAGGAATAATGGGGCAGGACTGGGAGGAGTCCTTGCCACTCAATTCTGACCTCAAAAACCTCATTCCAGCGGGGATTAAGATCTTCCCGGACAACACGGCTCCGGAAGCTCCGTCCTGCCAACTTTAGTTTCACATAAGGGTCTGACTTGCCCTTCACCAATCCCCCTAAAAAACGGTCTTTGGCAATCAGGTCCTGGGCCTCTAATACATGGATCCGAAGCACATTCTGCAAAAGAGACAGATGGGGCATCAAGATGGCAAAGCACGAGAGACCTGCACCATCTTGAAACAGGCTGCATACACTTAGGGTGGGCAAATAGCCTCGCTCTTTCCAGATAGAGACTCACCTCAGTCCCAAAGTGGCTGTCAGGAGTGGTGTGACAGGGTCGAGGTGGGGCATCCACGCTGCTGCCCATTTGAGGGCTCTCACTGTCCAGGTTTCCAGCACCAGGAGCACCAGGCACAGTGGGAAAGCATATTCCTGATGAATCCAAGTACAAGATCTGTGAAGGGGAGTGTGATTGTTGAATCAAAAAGTGCAACTAGTCACCAGCGGGCAAGGTGTTGTGGGGGTTAGGAGACAGAGTCGGGACTCTGACCAGGTTCCTGCCTTGGCTGGGCTCATCTCTAGAAGTTTGTTTCCATACTCTTCCCCAACTCACACACCAATCCGCCCAACAGATCAACACTTTTTGTGCACCTGCTGAGCACTTCTACAAAGACTAACCCATTTAATCTTAGAAGGCTCCCCTCTTCCTTAACTCTTGATACCAAAGAATCTGCAGGCCCTGGCCCTGTAGCATTTCCTCCATTTCCTACCCTCATGACCAGTTTCATGTAGAGCCTAGAGTTAGGGCCAGAGCTGCTCAGCTGGAACCACTGGTCCAGGGTGAGTTCAGGGGCCGTCAGCAGGCGAGCCAGAGGCAAGGTCAGTGCCCCTAATGTCAGGGCCCTCGAGTCATCCTTCACCTATAGTCACAGGAGGAAGGAATATAGTAAGGAGATTAGAGAAATAGGAGGCACACTGGGTAAATCTAACATGGCTCCAGCTTCATTCCTCTCTGTACCAATCACAAACCTTTTGCTCCGCTCAGAGCCATCTTTTCTTTTCTTTTTTTTTTTCTTTTGAGACAGAGCCTCAAGCTGTCCCCCCGGGTAGAATGCCATGGCATCACAACTCACAGCAACCTCCAACTCCTGGGCTCAAGCAAGTCTCCTGCCTCTGCCTCCCAAGTAGCTAGGACCACAGGTGCCTGCCACAGTGCCCGGCTATTTTTTGGTTGCAGCCATCATTGTTTGGTGGGCCAGGCTGGATTTGAACCTGCCACCTTAGGTGTATGCGGCTGGTGCCTTAGCCACTTGAGCCACAGGCACCGAACCACAGAGCCATCTTTTCAATCTGCCCACTCCTTAGTCCCTTCCAGCTTTGCTTATTCTATTCCCATGTCTTGGGAAGTTCTCATTTTCCTCCTTTGGCCTGTTTAATTCATATTCATCCTTCAAAATCTTAACTTGCAGCTCAGTAGCTAGGGCGCCAACCACATACACCGGAGCTGGCGGGTTTGAACACAGCCTGGGCCTGCTAAACAACAATGAAAACTACAACCAAAAAATAGCCAGGCATTGTGGCAGGCACCTGTAGTCCTAGCTACTTGGGAGGCTGAGGTGAAAGAATTGCTTAAGCCCAACAGTTTGAGGTTGCTGTGAGCTGTGACGTCACTGCACTCTACCCAGAGAGACATAGTGAGACTCTATCTCAAAAATACACATGGGCTTGGCGCCTGTAGCTCAAGTGGCTAAGGCGCCAGCCACAGACACCTAAGGTGGCGGGTTCGAATCCAGCCCGGGCCCGCCAAACAACAACGACGGCTGCAACCAAAAAAATAGCCAGGCATTGTGGCGAGTACCTGTGGTCCTAGCTACTTGGGAGGCTGAGGCAGGAGACTCGCTTGAGCTCAGAAGTTGGAGGTTGCTGTGAACTGTGATGCCATGGCACTCTACCCAGGGGAATAGCTTGAGGCTCTGTCTCAAAAAAAAAAACCCATGTAACTTGCTTTATAAAATCTCTCTAGCTTCTACACCCTCTGTACCTTTCTCTGGCCATCCTAATATGTGTATTTTACTCCTACTAGTTCATATGTAATTGTTCGATTTTATGTATGTGTCTATTGTCTATGAAATTAGTGAGTTCTTTGAAGGCAGATAATGTTTCATGCTTTTGAAATGTTTATTTATTTATTTATTTATTTATTTTTTGAGACAGAGCCTCAAGCTGTCCCCGTGGGTAGAGTGCTGTGGCATCACAGCTCACAGCAACCTTCAACTCCTGGGCTCAAGTGATTCTCCTGCCTCAGCCTCCCAAGTAGCTGGGACCACAGGCGCCTGCCACAATGCCTGGCTATTTTTTGGTTGCAGCTGTCATTGTTGTTT
>NW_003852438.1:10577881-10582278 GCF_000181295.1 Otolemur garnettii | reverse complement strand
AACCCGCCACCTTAGGTGTATGTGGCTGGCGCCCTAGCCACTTGAGCCACAGGCGCCGAGCCTGTTTTTTCTTTTTCTTTTTTTTTTTTTAATTTTTTTAAGACAGAGCCTCAAGCTGTCATCCTGGGTAGAGTGCAGTGGCGTCACAGCTCACAGCAACCTCTAACTCTTGGGCTCAAGCAATTCCCTTGCCTCAGCTTTCCAAGTAGCTGGGATAACAGGCACTTACCACAAAGCCTAGCTTTTTTCCAGACGAGGTCTCCCTGACTCAAACTGGTCTGGAACCTGTGAGCTCAGGCAATCCACCCACCTTGGCCTCCCAAGTGCTAGGATTACAGGAGTGAGCCACAGCGCCCAGCAAAAATGCCAAGGGTTAATAATTTTTTTTTTTTAGAGACAGAGTCTCACTTTGTCACCCTCTGTAGAGGGCCATAACTTCACAGCTCACAGCAACCTCCAACTCCTGGGCTTAGGCAATTAATTCTCTTGCTTCAGCCTCTCGAGTAGCTGGGACTACAGGTGCCCACCATAACGCCAGACTATTTTTTTGTTGCAGTTTGGCTGGGGCCGGGTTTGAACCTGCCACCCTCGGTATATGGGGCTAGTGTCCTACTCACTGAGCCACAGGTGCCACCCTAAGTGTTAATAATTTTGAGGTATAATTTACATGCCATTAATTCATTCATTTTAAGTAGATAATTCCCAGTTATATAAATAATACTAGAGAGATAGGTGGGGAACAGTGGGGAGATTTGGGGGGAGGTGCAGAGTTCAGGTGGATGGATTAAAAATAGGGATCAAAGGGAGAGAGAAGAAATGGTACACATCTGGAAATACAGAATGGAGTGTTTAGGAGGGAGGAATAAGCGATTATCTCACTTGTATATCAAGTTCCTGGCTGCGAGGGTCTTGCAGGAAGAACCGGAAAGCTTCCTCCCACACTGGACAGTTGGTGCTGTAGACAGTCTGGAGATGGAAGGATGAGATTAAGGGCATATACAACAGCACCATTCCCTTTCCTCTAAAACCCCCTTGCATTTACAGGGATGCTAAAGGGGAGACTTTATCCCAGGACAGTCCTCTGCCCACACAAATTAACACCTCCCCCAGTGATGTCAATATTGGCCCTCACCTTGCTTTCCTGAGTCACATCCTGAATTGACAGTTGTATCATGGGGTTGGGTTCCTTATTCCCCTTCTTCAGCTGCAGGGGATATAAAATTCAGAGGTCACTATCTTTTTTTTTTTTTTTTGAGACAGAGCCTCAAGTTGTCCCCCTGGGTAGAGTGCTATGGCATCACAGCTCACAGCAACCTCCAACTCCTGGGCTCAAGTGGGTCTCCTGCCTCCGCCTCCCAAGTAGCTGGGACCACAGGCGCCCGCCACAACGCCTGGCTATTTTTTGGTTGCAGCCATCGTTGTTTGGCAGGCCCGGGCTGGATTCGAACCCACCACCTTAGGTGTATGTGGCTGGTACCTTAGCCACCTGAGCCATAGGCGTTGAGCCCAGAGGTCACTATCTTGAGGAATTTTATTATTGTTTCAGTAAAGGAAGGCGGGAATCTCATCAGAATCTTTTCCCTGAGGTGGATTTGATCTTCTCCTTGGAACCCCTGGTATTACATGTTGCTGCTTCTGGAGGGAAGTAGGCTGGGGGTACTTGCATCCTTAACAAGGAAGGGTATGGGAATGCTACATCCAGGCCTCTCTACTCATCAGCTAAACTCACAGGAAGATCCTGGGCCCGATCCAGGTATACAACTAAGATGGCAGCTGATGGTGGCTCCGGTCGAGAAGAGACTCCTCGGTTCCACTGTAGAACCT
The DNA here is from genome assembly GCF_000181295.1 of Otolemur garnettii. Lineage (NCBI taxonomy): Eukaryota > Metazoa > Chordata > Mammalia > Primates > Galagidae > Otolemur > Otolemur garnettii. Next base: position 10,580,454 of record NW_003852438.1, on the reverse strand, counting down.
AGGGTGGGTAGGAATAGTTAGTCCTTGGTCCCTCTAGCCTGTTTATACTTCCAGCTACCTACTTTTCCCCTGCCAGCTTCCTCATTCCTCTGTGGCTTACCTGCTCAAGTTTTTCCGCATCTGGCAAAAGTGACAGCCATTCTAGCCTCAAGTGAACTTGACCTTGCCCGCCTTGTAGAGGGAACCACTAAAAGGAGACGTAGAAGAAAGTGATGTGCAATAGAAATCAGATACCTCCCAACAAATGCAGGAACTATTATCTGCTCAGAGGGTAAGATTGCTCCCTCTGTCCTCTTCTCCCAACTTACATCATCCAGCACTCCAGCCTGTAATACCTTCCCTACATCCAGCTTCACTCTGAAGGGAGAGGTGGGGAGAGAGTGAGAGCAATATTATAATTAGAAGCATGTCAGCAGCCTTCCACTCACCCACCCAGAAATGACTGGCAGATCTCAGATTCTCTTTTCCTTACACTCAACAGATATTTAGTGCGTGAGCACATGCATGGTACGGTTGGGAGGTTAGGAAGGAAAATGATACATGATTCCCAGGCCCCCAAAATAACTGTAATTACCTGCAGGACCTTGGTAGCCCTGGGCTATATAGAATCCCAACATGGGTAGTCTCACCTGCCCAGAAAGTCATCTTTATCTGGATCCTTGTCGAACACCTCCACTTCAATCTCCTGCCCTGGGACCTCATGTACCATCACCTGGAGAACACAGAGGGATAAGAGTCTCATGGGGTGCAGCTGTGATGATCAGCCAATCAACATTTTCTCTCATAAACATCTGGGCCTCCTGACTCCTGCAGCCAGGCTCTCCCACCTCATAAGTCTCTCCCCATTGGGGGTTGAGTTCCTCATCGATGACACGACTGCAGAATGTCTGGGTGCCCAAACGCACAAGTGCATAGGGGTCTGACTTGCCCTCAATTAGGCCCTTCACATATTTGTCCTTAGAACTCAGGCCTCGAGCAGCAAGCAGGTGAATCCGAATAATGCCCTGGGGGAAGGAATCAAGATGGTGAGGAACTAAAGATGCAGTACAGGGTTCCTGATAAAGGGATCCAGGCAAGGGAGGAGAGGCCATACCCTGGGCAGAGGGGAACGCAACTGAGCCACATCTTGAAGGTTAGGCACAAGGGGCACCAATAATCGGTTGGGTAACACGAGGAAGGCAGCAATGGAGTCCATGATCATGGTGTCAGAGAGTGAGCTGAATGGGCGAGTAGAAAAGGAGTGGGTATGGCCCCAGCTTCCAAACCCCTGCAAAATCTACTATGCTTCACACAGCCAAGAGAAACCTAAAGCTTAAAGAGTCCTTTTTACTTTTTTTCTTTCTTTGTTTTTTTCTCTTGAGCCCCTCATCTCTATTTTTAGAGATGAGGTCTCCATCTGGCTCAGGCTGGTCTCAAACTTGTGAGCCCAGGTAATCCACCTGCCTCCGCCTCCCAGAGTGCTAGGATTATAGGCATGAGCCACCGCCCCAGCCTTAAGAAGTCCTTTCTTGGCTGTGCGCCTGTGGCTCAAGCGGCTAGGGCACATACACTAGAGCTGGCAGGTTTGAATCCACATACACTGGAGCTGGCAGGTTTGAATCCAACCTGCACCTGCCAAACAACAATGACAACTATAACCAAATAAAAAATGGCCGGGCATTGTGGTGGGCACCTGTAGTCTCAGCTACTTGGGAGACTGAGGCAGGAGACTCGCTTGAGCCCAGGAGTTGGAGGTTGCTGTGAGCAGTGAGGCCAGGGCACTCTACCCAGGGGCTCAGCTTGAGGCTCTGTCTCAAAAAAAAAAAAAAAAGGAAATCCTTTTTGCTACTCTTGTCCCCTAACTCCCTACCCACTCCTCTCACCCTTTGTCATTACCATTCACAGCTTTCTCTTTTGCAGTTTTCATTCTCTACCAAAAATGCATGCTCTCCCCATAGAAGAAAAATCACAGTATAAAGCATTTCAGGGATACTTCTCTTATCTTCCCAAATATAGTCAAAACTCCTGGAGGGTACAGGCTGCATCTTTTATAGCTTTGTGTCCTGTAAACCCCTAACCCAAGGCTGGATCACTTAGCAGGTGCTTAGTAAGTCCTTGATACCTAAGTCCTGGGATATCCAGCAAGTTAGTCATCCCTGTCCAGTTGATGTCCAGGGTCTGAAAGGAAAGAACAGAAGGGTCAGGATAGAGTCTGTAGGGCATAGTCATTCCTATCCCAGTTGACAGCCAAATCCCCTCAGCTTTCTTTCTTCTTTTTTTTTTTTTGTTTGGAGACAGAATCTCACTCTGTGCCATGGCATCCTAGCTCATAGCAACCTCAAACTCTTGGGCTCCAGTAATCCTCTTGCTCCAGCCTCCCAAGTAGCTAGGACTACAGGCATCTGACATGATGCCCAGCTAACTTTTTATTTTTAGTAGAGATGGTGGTCTCACTCTTGCTCAGGCTGGTCTTGAATTCCTGAGCTCAAGGGATCCACCCACCTCAGGCTCCCAGAGTGCTAGGATAAAAGGTGTGAGCCACTGTGGCCACCCACCAATTCACTTCTTTTCTTTTTCTTTTTTTTTTTTTTTTT
>NW_003852438.1:10559073-10577326 GCF_000181295.1 Otolemur garnettii | reverse complement strand
CTGCCTCAGCCTCCCAAGTAGCTGGGACTACAGGTGCCCGCCAGAACGCCTGGCTATTTTTTGGTTGCAGCCGTCATTGTTGTTTGGTGGGTCCGGGCTGGATTCAAACCTGCCACCTTAGGTGTATGTGGCTGGCGCCTTAGCCGCTTGAGCCACAGGTGCAGAGCCGCTTTTTTTATTTTTTATTTTTTAGGCCAGGGCCAGGTTTGAACCCAACACCTCCAGTATATGGGGCCAGGGCCTTACTCCTTGAGCCACAGGCACCACCCTAGAAGATCATAGCTTTTTCCCAGAATAAGCCCTCTGACCTTCCAGCCTTCCCTACCCTTGGTTTTTCCAACCTCCCACATCCTTATATCCCATGTGGGCCCCTGACATCTGCCCTACCTGCATGCCCTTGACTCCTGCTTTGCAGAAATATTTCTTCACTTCCACATCAATTTGCACATCACCCACGTAGCTGGGGTTGAAGAAAGAATAAAGAGGGTTAGTACTCATCTGACATGGCGGTTGGGGAAAGTGAAGTAGCCAGAAGTGACCAGGACACACTGGAGGGGAGTCAGGAAGAGCGGTGAGTGGCACTACCTGATGTTCAAGTCCAGCAAGATCTGCTCTTTCCGCTGACCAGGGTGAACCTTGACTCCTATGATGCGCAAAGGCTGGAGAGAGATGAATTCTTGACATGGGCGGGGAAAGGAGGAAGACTTCATACCCTCTGGGCCACCCATCCTCTTTATCCCATTTGCCCCCTTTCATTACTTTCTTTCCTATGAACGTACCTTTTCACCCAGTTCTACTCGTGTAAATGTAAATGTCTGAAGATGGGGGTTAGATCCCCGAACAGCTGGGGCCACAGTTTCTGCCAGAAGCTTCTCCATATACTGACCCAGGAAGGGCCAGACCTGGGCCACAATCTGGGAGGAAAGGGAGGTGGTCACAGGCCTGATCTTGCCTCTAATGGCAAGTTCCTTCAGAATCTTCCCCTCAAGAGAGCACCTGGGGACTAGGCTGGGGGTAGAGCTGAGGGTCCACCAAGAGGAATGAGCCTCCATTCTTCCCTCATGAAGAACAATAATCAGGAGAATCAGTCCTCACCTTATTTAGCCATTCAGCCTTTTCCACATCTGGGAAGCTGACCTGGAGGTGAGAAAGGCAGAGATAGCAATGAACACTCTCTGTCTGTGGTTCTTACCAAGATGTGGGTGGGATGCCCATAGAGGAGAGGAAGTGTGTGTTGCAAGGACTCCTCACACTGGGGAGGGGTCTGGGGTAGGGCGCAGGGGCTGGGATGTGCAGAGGTTTCATTCCTCCCAGAGTTTGAGGCTGAGGTCTATTAAGAGGAGCTGGCTGGACACAGTGGCTCACTCCTGTAATTAGCACTCTGGGTGGCAGAGGCGGGTGGATCCCTTGAGCTCAGGAGCTTGAGACCAGCCTGAGCAAGAGTGAGGCCCCCATTTCTTTTCTTTTTTTTTTTTTTCAGACAGAGCCTCAAGATGTCCCCCTGGGTAGAGTGCCATGGCATCACAGCTCACAGCAACCTCCAACTCCTGGGCTCAAGCGAATCTCCTGCCTCAGCCTCCCAAGTAGCTGGGACCACAGGCGTCCACCACAATGCCTGGCTATTTTTTGGTTGTAGCTGTCATTGTTGTTTGGTGGGCCCGGGCTGGATTCCAACCCGCCACCTTAGGTGTATGTGGCTGGCTCCTTAGTCACTTGAGCCACAGGCACGGAGCCGAGGCCCCCATTTCTAATAAAAAACAAAACAAGCAAAAAAAAAACCTAGCTGGGCATCATGTCAGGCACCTGTAGTTCCAGATACTTGCGAGGCTGGGGCAAAAGGATCACTTAAGCCCAAGTGTTTGAGGTTGGTGTGAGAGATGATGCCCCAGCACTGTAGTCAGAGCTACAGAGTGAGACTCTGTCTCAAAAAAAAAAAAAGAAAGAAAGAAAGAAAGAAAGGGCTTGGTGCCTATAGCTCAAGCTGCTAAGGCACCAGCCACATACACCAGAGCTGGTGGGTTAGAATCCAGCCCAGGGCCTGCCAAACAACAATGACAACTACAACCAAAAAATAGCCAGGCGTTGTGGCGGGCACTTGTCCCAGCTACTTGGGAGGCTGAGGCAAGAGAATTGCTTAAGCCCAAAAGTTTGAGGTTGCTGTGAGCTATGACTCCAGGGCTACAGCTTGAGGTTCTGTCTCGAAAGAAAGAAAGAAAGAAAGAAAGAAAGAGAGGCTCAGTGCCTGTGGCTCAAGTGGCTAAGGTGCCAGCCACATACACCTAAGATGGCGGGTTCGAATCCAGCCCCAGCCGCCAAAACAACAATGACGGCTGCAACAACAACAACAAAATTGCTGGGCGTTTTGGCAGGCGCCTGTGGTCCCAGCTACTTGGGAGGCTGAGGCAGGAGACTAGTTTGAGCCCAGGAGTTGGAGATTGCTGTGAGCTGTGATTCCACAGCACTCTGCCCAGGGGGATAGCTTGAGGCTCTGTCTCAAAAAAAAAAAAAGAAAAGAAAAGAAAAGAAAAGAAAAGAAAAAGGTTGAAAGAAAAAAAAGAAAAGGCCAGAAACTGATGTAGGCAACATGAAGTTGCTTTGTGGCTAGCTCCAGGCTATGAAATGACAGCTCTGACCCCCCCCCCCCCAGCTCACATTCCTTCTGGAAAGGGATGTACAGTCAAATCTGGAGTTCGAGGGAATCTGGGATTGAAGAAACTCTTCCCTTCTCTCCTCACTCTGGGGCTTGTATCGCAAAAAAGGTCAAGTGGGAAGCAAATCCCTGAGTCAGGGAGTGACCAGAAGAGCTAATGAGGTCCTGGCTTTGTGCTTGTTCTTTCTCTCTCTCTTTTACAGTTAAAAGAGACACCTGCGCTCGGCATTGCGTGGCAGTAAGATTAGCTTCCATGTGAGGCGCAGCCGCCCGGGCTACAGGTCCCCTAGGACCATTTCTTCCCCCTTTCTCCTCCCAGCCCAGGGCCTGGGAAGCATGGCTGTGCTGCTTTGTGTCAATTTAGATTCCCCTCGTCTGCCATTCTTCCCTTGGACTGGCACCTCCGCTGGGAGGGACCAGGTGAGGGACTCTGCTGCGGCACGGTGAAAAGGGTCTAGTCCCAGAGGAGCAAGCACAGCCCACAGTCCGGAAAAGGGTGTGGCCGCCGGCCGGGCGTGCGGGTCGGGCACTGCAGCAGCCGCCTCCACGGTGCCGCAGCCCGGCAGCCAGGGCTGGAAAGCCACTGCCGGAGGGCCAGCCCGGGTGCCAGGGCTCAGCTGGGAAGTGCTCTTGGGGCTGGATCTCACGGGTAAAAGGAAGAATCTTATGGCCTTAAGTGGGTAAAAAGTCTTGAGAACACAAGAGGCAGGGGAACCCTTTGAACAGTAACCGGAACCTGGATGCCCAGAAGCAGCGACAGGGCCAATGGCACCAGAAGCCAAGAGGGGCGTTCAAGATGGCTTGGCTAGGAGGGAAACCCCAGCTGAGATGAGGTCTCTAGATGTTCCCACTGCTGTAGACCAAGAGTAGGGGAAGAAGTCCTAGTTCTGTGCAAGGACCCATCTGGGAGCGCGGAGAGGGTGGGTGGGGACAGTGGCTCGTCCCAGCAGGCAGGAGGCTAGCGGGGAGGGGAAATTCTCCCCAATTCCCAAATTGGGGAGCTGACTCTAGGGAAGGACATACTCCAGACTGCGGAGTTGGGAGGGGGGCTGTGCTGCACCGAGGACGTATGGCAGTTGCTCACCCAGGCAGGTAGCTCTCGATGGCTCATATAGAGAGTTTTCGCTGTGACTTGCTCCTCGTCGTCCAGTAACTGCCTCGCTACTCGAAGGCTCCGTTCTTTCTCATCTCGGACCCGGCGCCAGCCCAGGTAGAGGGCGAGGCCGACGAGTACGAAACCCACGCTGAGTCCCACTGCCCCGGCCAGGTACACCGGTATCAGCACCAGCAACCGCCGCCCGAAAGAAGTCAGCACAGCCAGGGCCTCGCCCGCTGCTCCCGGGCCGACACGTTGGCCCCCAGAACCCGGGTCGGGCTTCGCGTAAGCAGCCGGGGGCTGGTCAGGGAGGTCGGAGGGGGCAGTGGGCTGGTCCATGGGGCTGAGGCTGGAGCCCTCTCCCGGGGAGCGTTCCATTGTGCCACCGCTGAGAACCCGCCCCACCCAGAGACAAGGGGAAAACTGCCTGGTCTAGCGGGCAGCAACCCTCTGCAAACCGTGATCCCCGCGAAGGGGGAGGGGACCTCAAGTCACGCCCATCCTCTCTGAGGGCTTGGGTTGGCTCGCGCCGCGTAGACCTAGGTGGAGTTAAAGATTGAAACTCCTCCCGTCTTCCGCGGAGAAGGGAGCCGGGTTCGGAGAGGCACGGCCTCACTGATTGGACCAGAGTGCCAAGATGGGGTCTGGGATGGCGGGAAAAGGACGGATGGGTCTCAGGGGCTGCATTTGATTTGGTAATAAGGAGAAGGCGTGGTGTACCATTTAAAGAGAGGAGGGCGGACCTAGAGCTCCCCCACGTGGGATTCCAGTGCCTACGGTATGACGTCATGCGGAGCCGTACTGTCAATTACTCGGTTTTGGAGAAAGCCCAAGTTGCGAAGTTTGAGGGATTGAGGGATTGTGGGGCGTCATGATTTCTTTCTATCTGTTCTGACGGTTTAGCAGGATTTGGTCTAGGACTCCTGTATGTTTCTTTGTCAGCTTTCCCTAGTTCTCTTTCTTTTCTTGGCTGACCTTACAGAAGGAAAAAAAAACCGAAATGATATTTGGAAGTGTTCGAGTACGGACCATCTATCCCACACCCCCAATTCCCTTACCTTTTCCATGCAGTGTAATAACTGACGCTACAGAAAACTGGAAAGTTTGGGAAGTACAAAACATAATCCAGCCTTCAGGGAAGAAAAAAAAAAAGCGGAGGAGCGAATAGGAAGTGAAGCTTTATTTCTTTTTGGAAATCCCCAAGGGTTAGCTAGTCATCGCTACCTTAGAGGATGGATTAAGACTAAATTGGCGCCAAAAGCAGGGGACCCTCAACTGCAGAGGAAATTATTACATTTTTCAAGAATTTCCTGAGCCTGAAAAATTTATAAAGAACACTAAAATGAGGAAACAAAAGCCGTGAGGTAATTCCGTTTCTCATTTGCCTGAGTTAGAAGAAAGGTTTGCAATACAGGTGTAATACTAATGCCAGTTCTTCGTTGTACTGTGTAAGTTTAAGAAGGAAAAGTGCAGGGTACACTGATGATGAATATTTTTTGCAGTTAACTGGCTTTAAACTAAGATGGGAGTGTTGTCCAGAGATGTAGGTACTAAACTAATTGGAAGCTGAGGAAGGAAGGGTTGGTTGTCATGATTATTTTTAAATAATTTTTAATGCAGTATATGTGCAGCTTATTGTTACTCTTTCTGATGCAGCAGAGGAACTAGGGGTGATTGTTGGAGAAACTAGATCTGCAACTGATAAATTTATCTGGCTCTGCAGGGCATAGCTTTCATGGGGCTGTTTCATCAAAGCTGCTTACAACCTGTCCTTGCTCAGCTTCCCTCCCTTAATCTTTTTTCACTTCCTTTTCTCTACTTCCCTATGGCTGGCAATAGCTAGACTGCTTCATTCAGTTTGCATGTATAAGACACAATTTTCTATCTGCCTCCTTTATCCTCCATATTCCCAGAAGTGAGCAGATAGAAAAGGGCAACCATGGACTTGGAGGGGATATGAGTGATCTGCTCACCAACTGATGAAGCAGAACTACAGCAGGACAGTGGATGAACCTCCTGAGAAACAAATGTCTCTATAAACTGAAATCTGCCAAGAGGTAAGGGAGGGGGTTCCTAGGCCTGGGGGACTGGAGAGGGTGACCTTTGGAGGTGCCTTCCCAAACTTCTCCCTTTCTCATCTCATCCAGATCATCACACTCTTTCATTTTAGATGTCTTATGGGGGGACAAAATCTCATCCTCAGGAAGGTCTTGTCCCAGCTGGAGCCCAGGAGCCACAAATCAGTTGCAGTGCAGTTTACCAGCTCAAGTGAACAGGGTGGGTCCCGCCATTGACAATCCTGTTGCCCAGGTGCCACCTGGTGGTGATAAACAATAAGTGGCAACAGAAAGGTATGGCCGATTGTTAGAGGAAGTGTCTTCGAGTGGGGCCCAAGTGAAGAGAGAATATCCAGACTTCCTGGACTTGCAATCTGCATTTATATGTAAACCAATTGCCTTCTAGGGAAGGCAGGAGGTTGGATGTGGTACTCTGGTCTCATCCTATTCACAAGGCCAAAGGGGCAACAGGATTTGAAGACACTTCTGTATTATTTATTCCTTAAAATTTACTGCCAAATAGTAGTCCCATCGTTGCATGGCTCTATCACTGGAACTTTCTCATGCCAAGTCTGAAGTCAGACTGCCTGCATAGATTCCTGGCCCAATCTTTACTAGTTTAGAACTCTGGGCGTTTTTTTTCTTTTTTTCTGTAGCTTATACCTGACATGGAAGAGCAAAGACCTTTTAAGCCTCCTTTCTCCTGCAAAATAATAGTACCCATTGTGTCAATAAAATATCCATGTATTGTGGCAGGCACCTGTAGTGCCAGCTACTTGGCAGGCTGAGGCAAGAAAATCGCTTCAGCCCAAGAGTTTGAGGTTGCTGTGAGCTGTGACAGGACAGCACTCTACCCAGGGCAACAGCTTAAGACTGTCTCAAGGCTCAGCACCTGTGGCTCAAGTGGCTAAGGCGCCAGCCACATACACCTAAGGTGGCTAGTTTGAATCCAGCCCAGGCCCGCCAAACAACAATGATGGCTGCAACCAAAAAAAAAAATAGCCAGGCATTGTGGCCGGTGCTGTGGTCCCAGCAACTTGGGAGGCAGAGGCAGGAGACTCACTTGAGCCCAGGAGTTGGAGGTTGCTGTGAGCTGTGATGCCACAGCACTCTACCCAGGGGGACAGCTTGAGGCTCTGTCTCAAAAACAAAACAAAAAAGTAGAAATGTTGCATGTAAAGTGCATAGCACAGTGTCTGGACTTATATTAACCAATCAATGAATGTTAGCTAGTCTAGAGCTCCCTTTTTATCTCCTGTGCAGTAAACAGAACCTTCTTCCATCAGATAGTTTTTCAAATATCCAAAGACATCTACTCGATTTCCCTTCAGCCTTCTCTTGCCAGTTCTTTTTCAGCTGTCCCTTTGGTTTGTCAACGGCCCTCTTAATAATTATTTAGAAAAACACACAATATTAGGAGTGGTTCTATTTAGGCATAATATAGTAGAACTGTTAAGAGTCCTAGGTTGTTCTCATCTGAATTATTGCTAGTGTAGAAGTGTATACTTTTCCTCAAATTCAAGGTTTTATCCCTAAGCAATTTTTAGGGGAGAGCACTCCAGTGTTTTAGTCAATGCAAGTGATAGACCCTTTGAATATTATTTAGCACTTCATTGTGTTACTGTTGATAAATGTTTTTTTAATATTTTTATCTAAGTTGGTTTTTTTTTTAAGAGACAAAGTCTCATTTTATCGCCCTCTGTAGAGTGCTATGATGTCACAGCTCAGAGCAACCTCCAACTCCTGGGCTTAGGCGATTCTCTTGCCTCAGCCTCCTGAAGGTAGCTGGGACTACCCAAGTTGGGTTTTTTAATAACACACAACCCTTGGGGGCTTATCACTAGAGATTTCTCTAACATGAATGCACTAATCAACATTCCACCAAATGCTACTATTAACTGACTCATAATTTTTTTTATCTGCAATGACTTAGCAGTACTAGAGCAGAGAACAGCTCCTGACACAGGCTTCAAAGTTGTTAAGACTATCTGGTGCTCACAGATAGCCAGTAAGTTCTTCTTTTGAACACAATCTCATCAAACATCAGCATTAGACGAGGTCACTCACTGACTGGGATGAAGTGAGATAAAAAACAAGATCACGGCTCGGCGCCTGTGGCTCAAGCGGCTAAGGCGCCAGCCACATACACCTAAGGTGGCGGGTTCGAATCCCCAGCCCGGGCCCGCCAAACAACAATGACGGCTGCAACCAAAAAATGGCCAGGCATTGTGGTGGGCGCCTGTAGTCCCAGCTACTTGGGAGGCTGAGGCAGGAGACTCGCTTGAGCCCAGGAGTTGGAGGTTGCTGTGAGCATGATGCCATAGCACTCTACCCAGGGGAATAGCTTGAGGCTCCGTCTCAAAAAAAAAAAAACAAAAAAACAAAAAAAACAAGATCACTGGCTGGACACAGTGGTTTACACCTGTAATCCTAGCACTCTGGGAGGCCAAGGTGGGTATATTACTTAAGCTTACAAGTTGGAGACCAGCCTGAGCAAGAGAAAGACCCCATCTTTACTAAAAATAGAAAAACTAGCCAGGTGTTGTGGTGGGCACCTATAGTGTCAGCTACTTGGGAGGCTGAGGCAAAAGAAGCTGTTGAACCCAAGAGTTTGAGGTTGCTGTGAGCTATGCCAACGTGGTACTCTACCCAGTGTGACAGAGTGAAGCTCTGTCTCAATAAATAAATAATAAATAAAAATAGAAAAACTAGCTGAGGTTTGTAGTGGGCACCTATTGTCTCAGCTACTTGTAAGGCTAAGACAATAGTATCACTTTAGCCCAGGAGTTTGAGGTTGCTGTGAACTATAATTCACAGCATTCTACCAAGGGCAACAAAGTGAGACTTTGTCTCAATTAAAAATGAAAAAAACAAACAAAGAAAAAAACAATGGCCAGGCAAATGGCCAGGCACCATGGCTCACGCCTGTAATTTTAGCACTCTGGGAGGCAGAGGTGGGTGGATAGCTTGAGCTCACAAGACCAGCCTGAACAAAAGCAAGACCCCATCTCTACTAAAAAAAGCAGGAAAACTAAGGCAAGAGGATTGTTTGAGCCTGAGAATTAGAGGTTGTTGTGAGCTATGATGCCATAGCACTCTACCCAGGAAAACAGCTTGACTCTGTCTCAAAAAAATAAATAAATCATAAAAATAAATAAAACAAGATCACTTCACAATTTTGTTCAAGCACTGGACAGCTTGCAAACCACAAAACAGCAAACTTCCTTTTCCCACCTAATGAGAGATTTCATTGCCAATGGCAGCTTTAGCTTCACACTAGTCTGCCCTCCTAGGTAAAATTAAGATATACAATCCTAGGGGCTGGCATGGTGGCTCATGCCTGTAATCCTAATACTCTGGGAGGCTGAGGCTGGAGGATTGCCTGAGCTCACTGGCTTGAGACCAGCCTGAGCCAAAGCAAGGACTCATCTCTAAAAATAGCTGGGCATTATGGCAGGTGCCTGTAGTCCCAGCTACTTGGGAGGCTGAGGCAAGAGAATCACTTAAGCCCAAGAGTTTGAGGTTGCTGTGAGCTATGACAACATAGCACTCTACGGAGGGCAACAAAGTAAGACTCTGTCTCAAAAAAAAAAAAAAAATCCAATCATAGAATTATCCCTTCCTCCCTTAACAGCACTAATGCAGAAGAACATCTACCTTTTTAAACCTTCCCCCAAATCACTTAACCAACACTAAATCCTCTGAGTCCTAACACTCTCCTATTGAGACACACTCCCTCACTGCAATGGCATTAAACCAACTTGTTTGGTGGTCTTTAGTTAGAATTAATGAATTCAAGACATGTCTTCAGTTTCCCAAATCAGCCTCTTTAGATATACTTGGCAAGGAGGAAATACAGTCAGGATTTGACTGAGAACTCATGTTGGTATCTATGATTACATTTTTCTCAAAATGTTCATAAACCATCTTTTAATAATCTAGAATTGTGCCAGAAAACTGTTAAGTTCATCAATGTGTTGTTTCTAAAATCCATAAATCCATATTTGCCCATTTTTAGGCTTTAGGCTTTTTTTCAATGTCCGGCTTTGACCTAGCCTACTATCTCCAATCCCAGGTATAACCTGAGTGATTAACCAGACAAGAGAGCAAGAGGTAGCAGGAGATACAATAGGGGTGGGGTGGGGTAGAGAGGGTGGGATACAACTGAGGATCACTTTCCCTACCCCTAAACCCATTGTCCCAGTAGACTATACACCTGAGTAGTTTCCCCTACATCAACCATGAACTGAGGAGAAACTGAAGTTTGGCTATTGGAGCCCCTGGCCTTACTGACCTTTAGACTTAAAATCTCTGGTCCTATGTGGAGATAGAGGGGAAAAGGGAATAAACCCAAGGCTTGTGTCCCCAGAACTCCCTTTTCCCAGCACCTCCCAAGCTTTGAAAGCATAAGGAACTGACCACTGAGAAAGGGCTGGTAGGAGGGAAATTAACTGCCATCAACAACTCAAGAAAGGCTACCTCCACCTGCCCTGCTGTTTGAATAAGGGAAGGATCTGTCAACTATACGTGTAACATCCCATCCCTATTTCTCAGCACATACACCCTCCATAATACCTGCCCCCAAATGCCCCTAGGAGCCCTGGTTACTAAGGCAACCTGGGAATAACATGTACAGAGAGACACCAGAAACAGATGGGATTATTTTTAAACTAGATTAAGTGGCTCCAATGCTTTTACCCCACAAAGTACCTTTTGCAAACCCCCACTTGGACTTGTTCTGGATCCCTACCCTTCTTTGGCTACCACCAAACCTACCCAAGCTAATAAGGGTGGGGTCTTTATCCCATTTTGGCATGAGATCTACTTACTGCTCCCATCTTCTACACAGAAGATCTAAGCAAGTTTTCACTGCCTCCATTTGTTAAAAATAATTGTTCTTTTATTTCTTTGGAAAGTAGTGGGCCCTGCCCTACGAATTTCCAGGCCAAGCTAGGGTCATGAATGCTCCCCTAGTCTTTGGGCTGGAGTACTATGGTCCTGGCCTTTCCAGGGCCTAGGAGCAGCTCCTGTATTGTCCAACCCAACCAACTGGGCCCCAAATTGTCTGAAGGCTGCTATCAGGCCTTCTCTCTGGCCACTCACTTCCCAGTCTTTCCTGGCTTTCCCTCTGGGCAGGTTTTTTTTCCCAAACCCAGTGTTGGAACCTGTGCTATGCAGAAGAGAGGACAAGACCAGGGATGTCTCCAACTTCCCCTAAGAGGACAAAGACCCTCAGTCAGTCCTTCCTCTCTCCTGGCTTCAGTCTGCATTCTTATGCAAGCCCCCATTGTGAGAGTAAGAGATAGATAAGAGGACCCTCATAAAAGGCAGGTGAGAGAACACACACCAACCCTACCCCTCCTCAGAACCATACTCCTTGTAGTCTCTTGTCCTAGTTCTTGAGTGAGCCCTTCAGAAAGGGCCTGAGAGGGCTAGGCGAGTAGCTAAGGGCCCCAGGGCCCCATAACCCCAGCACTGAGAGGCTACACCAGGGGAGTGTCCTTTGGCCCCATCAGTGTGGCATGGCTGTGATGCGCATGCTCTGGGAAGCAATAGGGTAAGTCACCATGGGAGTGGTAGTGTGGCTCATTGTGATTCCTGCCAACGGCTGGGCCATCGATACAGCCACAGGGGCTACAGGAGCCACAGATACAGCTACAGGAGCCATGGAGACAGGTGGGGGTGCCATTCCCTGGGCAATTGTTTGAGCCAGAGCAGCTGACAGTGGTGCAATCTCTGGGTTCAAGTGTGGGGGAGGAGCAGTAGGAGGGGCAGCATTAGTTGGGGGAGCAGCTGGAGCTCCAGCAGGGGCCACCAGTTCTTGTTGGGTCACAGGACGAGGCTGTAGAGCCTGGCTGCTAAGAGTAGTGTGAGTTTGGGCAATGCCATGGTTAAAAGTGGCGACAGTACCCACAGTGGGGGCAAGAGTCTGCTCAGTCGCTGGTGCAGTGGAGCTCAGGGTCATCACCTTGGCCTGATTTCGGAATTGAGCATTTTGTTCCAGCAGTACTTCGTTAGTTGCCAACAGGTTGCTGACCTGCTTCTTTAGCTCCTCCACTCGCTTCCTAAGCATGGCATTCTCCTCCTCTAGCAGTCTGCACTCTACTCCACGGGGCGGAGCCAAGCTATATTCATATGACTCAAAATGGGGGCCATCAGGAGGACAGCATCCACCTCGCCGGCGCTTGGGGCCTGGCTCATGGTCCTCAAAGCCCCTGTCAGGAAGGTCATAGATATCATAGAGATCATGACGTCGTCCCGGGGGGACTGATCCTGTTGAGCCTCCACCACCAGTGCCTCCTCCGCCCCGAGCATCGAACTCAAAATCCCGTTGCAGGTGACGGAACTTGCACTTAGCTCCTCTCTGACAGTCACCCTTGAGGAAGTCACGGCAGATGGGAACCTCCTCTTTGCCATTTGGTAGGTCAGCTGGTGAAAGGCCCAGGCCAGCTGCCACTTTCTGCCTCAGTCGAGGGGGAAGCTCTCCTGTCTTCTTATAGCCATCCTCATCTTCTTTGGAGCCATGGATGAAACGGCAATTTGGGCGGCTACACTCTTTGTTCTGGAAGTCATGGCAGAAGATGAACTCATTTTTGCTCACTCCCAAGTTGGAGACCTCACTCATGTCTGGGTGGCGATATCGACAACGCTTGCCTCGCTTGCACACATTCCTCAAGAAGTCTCTACAGATGGCATCTGAGGTGGCCCCACCATTCCCTGCCCCTGCCCCACTGGCTTCCTCATTGCCACCGCCTCCAGGGCCTCCACTGCTGTTCCCAGTGCCATTGGCATAGTTGTCCCTGTCAGGCATCCTGGTTTCCCCCAATTCAGGGCTTTCTTCCTTTTCTTGCCACTCTTGGTGACCACTAAAAAAAGAGAACTGTGTCAGAAAATTCTCCAGAGATAGCCTATTCTTCCTGATTATAGGGCAGGCAGTCGAGAGGGGCAATGGCTTCTAAGGCGTAATAATTCTAGCTTAAATGGCTGACCCATCAGAAACCCTGCCCAGGCCCTTCTGCACCTGGTCTAGATCAGAATGATTCACACTTGCCTGGCTAAGAGGAGAGGGAGGGAGTTGGGGAGAAGCCACCTTATGTCACTAATGATGAAAAGCCAAGGAGGGGGCAGGGAGAGAATAGTGTTGGATTTTATTTTCTCTTCTAAGCTGATCTTATTAAAGTTGTGGAAATGAAATTAAAACTACTATCACTGTCTAAATAGACTGGGAATAGTGTCCAAGATGGACTGCTTAGCTACCAGGGCTGTAGATGGTAACACTGATAACAAACTTCCCCTAATCCATGTTCCATAGAATCTTTGGCAAGGGCTTTGTATGTGGCTCTGTATGTTATTGTATCTCTAGAACCCAAGAAACCCAGGGTGAAGAGACTGTGGGCAGTTTCTAAATCTACTTTTTTTTTTTTTTGAGACAAAGCCTCAAGCTGTCACCCGGAGTAGAGTGCCATGGCATCACAGCTCACAGCAACCTCCAATTCCTGGGCTTAAGCAATTCTCTTGCCTCAGCCTCCCAAGTAGCTGGTACTACAGGCGTCCGCCACAAAGCCCAGCTAGTTTTTGGTTGTAGTTGTTGTTTGGCAGGCCTGGGCTGGATTCGAACCTGTCAGCTCTGGTGAATGTGGCAGGAGCCTTAGCTGCTTGAGCTACAGGTGCCGAGCCCTAATGTATTGTTTTTAGTATTCTTTCCCAGCCCATCGCTACTCTGAACCCCAGGGAAGTAAGTCCATCCCCTCCATTTCAGAGGAGTTCTAAGCCAGACTCTCTCTACTTCTAGACCCCCTAGGACAAAATATTTTGTGACAAGGTCAGGTGAGAATGAGTTAATTTTACAGAATGAGTGACCTTTCCCCATTCCCTTCCTACCTCCCTGTGTGAAGATCCCACTGCCATTCCTCACCCTATAAAGATCCACTTTATTTATAGACTCCATAAAAGTTTTTTAAGTCTCCTATTTCCCAAGAGAGCTCTGGAATGTCAGTCCACTGCCCTGGTTCTATCCCTCCCCTCTCCACCCGCAATAAGACTGGGAGTCCCTGCTACCACGTGTCTGACCTCTCCAGCCTTTCCTGGGCAGTGTTCAGGCTCCCCCTGCAGTTGAAACAGGAAAACTTCACGTTGTTTCCCTGTAAGCGTAAGGGAATCTTTACTTCTTTGGCTTTGACCTACTCCCACTTCACTGGCTTGGCTGTGCCTTTAAATCTTCCTAAAATTAACTGACCAGACCATATAATAAGAGTTACAATCTTTACAAGAAGGTAGTTTTCCTTCAAAGGGAGGAATAACAGGAGCAATCAAGGACAGAAGTGGTAAAAGAAGACGTACAAACTTTTACTAAAAGAGAAATCACCAGGTGAAGAGTAAATGCCATCTATTCAAGCCTCACCCAAGTTGCAAGTCCCACCAGAAGCAGATAATTAGATACGATTTCTCCCCACCCAGTGTTCCCAGAATTAATTGATACCTGAGGTAGCTCAGGTGAAGTCCGGGGCTCCTGTGGGTCTCCACCTCCACATCACTGCTGGGTTCTGAACAGGAAAAAAATAGAGACATGGGTGGAAGAAGGGGTAACAGTGGACTACGGGGTGGTTCTCAGAAGAATTAAATATATGACAAAACGACACAGCTCTGGCAACGTCAGAATTTCGTTAGGGCTCAAATTGAACTTCTCCACCTGTCAAAGGGAGACGTAGCCAGTAAGAAGAGCAAGAGAGAACTAATTTGCAGGTACTGAGAGGAAGGGTTGGAAAACAATCCCCGAGTGAACAAAAGGTGAAGGGTGTCCTGCCTCAAGACGAAGATGTAGGGGTGAGAGCCCCACCAACGGCTGGAGTTGGGAACGTCGAACGAGGAACCTGCCAAGGACAGCGCCTGACAGTACAGTAGGAAGGCAGATTAGACTTGGGAACAGTGATCGTGACACCTCTCAATACCGCAGTGTGCAGAGAAAGTCCTAGTAGTTTCCCTACAGCAAGTCTTCTAGCTCGGCACGTTCGTGCAGTGCTGCCGGCGTTCAGGCATGAGCCTGGTGAACAGGACACTAACGGAGCACGAAGTGAAAAGGGGACTGGGATGGGGGGGTCCAGGTGACATCAAGCTGAGGGGAGGGGCAGGGCTGTGACGTCACGGAGCTGGCGTTTGCTCGTGAAGCAGGGTCAGTCAGAAAACCGGCTCTGCCTTGGGACGTGAGGAAAAGCCCGCTCGGTTGTGGGGGGCCTTGCGTGGCGCTGCCCGGCCGAGCCTAGCCGCTGGGCCGGCCCCGACTCCTCCCCTCCGGGCGCGGCCTCCACCTAAGTCTCCCGCCTCCCTCACCTGCCGCCGCCGCCGTAGTTGCTGCTGCCGCCTGCCGGTCCTGTAGCTTCGACAAAGAGCCGCCCACCCTATCGCTCTTCCGCTTCCTGCGGAAGGAACGACACTCTAGCTGCCGGACCCGGAACTACTCTCCGCGGCGCGCGAATTATTTGTGCGACTAGAAGCCCAAGTACCCAGCGGGCTTTGCGCGTCACCATGGTAACCCAACCCCAAAGCCGGGAAAAGAACCCCAAATAGGACAGCAATATATAGGCCTCTGGGCAAGCAAAGGCAGAACCAGCATATCTCTTAATTGCCCGCCGACCCTGAAACCTCCCCCCAGGCCTGCACCGCACCAGGTCCAGCTCTAGCCAAACTCTCCGTCACACGAGCATATTGCCAATACAGCAGCAGTCTTGACATCCCCCACAGCTCCAACTATGCTGGCACAGCATCCCCACCACACGGAACGGTAAAAAACACATCATGGACAAGAGGATTTGCTTCATCAGCCGAAACAGCAGAAGGTATGATTTATTGTATACTGGTTACACTCAGCCACAAGTGATAAACAGAACGAGTCCAGGATGTCAGGTCCAGGGCAAGGGACTGTTTTGGTGTGAGCAAGGTGGGTCTCTCAGGGGTGGTCTTGGTGATCGGATGGCGATGAGGTCTTATATCCACTGAGAGCAAATTCCAGACAGTAGCATGCAGTCCAGCAGCTTGTACTAGCCTCCTTAGCCTCTGGCATCCCATGTTCCTTCTCTTGTGGCCTTCACGAGTGCACAGCCAGCCGGTTTATTTGGACCTCTGCCTCATCTTTCTCCTTTTGCGCTTCAGCCTGAAAAGCAGACAGAATACAACCTCTGCCCTCCAACCAGTTGTGTCCCCTCCCATCTTCAATCAAAGGTGCACATACGACAGGGGGTCGCAACATGAATAAACACTAAGATTCTATTCCCCTGCGTTCAATCCCTGCCTCCCGAAAGGCAATCCTCTTGTAAGTTTGGACCAAGAGCACTCCACTTCTTTTGGGCCGGCAAAATCTCAACATACCTGCGCATTCGCTTCTTCCTCCACTAGCAACCGATCATGAAGAAAAGAACAGAAAAAAAATTAGTCTTACCAGGCCAGGTGGGGGTATGAAGCACACTACTTATTACATAGGTTCTCAACCAAGTATGGAGACTGCTTGCACCATTTCCTTCAGTAATGTGGGCACTCGACCCCAACAGAAATCTGAAGTTCATCTACTTTTCTTCCTAATCTATCCTGTTCCCCACAGCACTTAACGACCATCTCCTCTTTCTCCCTATACTATCCATCCTCTTCCGCTAACTCTAGGGAACCCTTGAGAATCTAGTAGTTCAGGTTTATGGAGGACTTCCCTTATCCCCACCTCTCAAGCTCACAACTAAGGGCCGCTCACCTTTGCTCTCATGGCGCGGAGGTTTCTATGGGAAAAGAGAAAAAGGCTACAGTTAGTTTGCTGTAACGATGGTAGACGCAGAGCTCAGATGTTAATGGATTGTCCGCAAAATCCGAGCACAGGCGAGGTATGCACTCACCTAGAAAGATGGCGCTAAGGCCGAGAGAAAGCTAAACTTCCGCCTACGGCTTTTTAGCGAAGCCCTCGGTGTCGTCACTTCCGCTGTTCCGCCTTTTTCCCCAAGGGGCGGGGCTGCAGTGGGAGTAACAGTGGCTATCGGCCCCTTCCAGGTGGCTGGTAAGTGATTGAATTAGGGGTTCTCTCGGAAAACAGTATTTTGCAACGAGTTGACAATCCTCCCCCCCCTGTATTTCTAGGAGGACGTCGTATTACAACGTGAGCACCCGTTTCCAATAGTGGACCGAGAGGGGCCGACCCGAAAAGCATAGTGACTTCCGCCTTGCTTCTCATTGCTTCTTGGGAGTTGAAGTTTCCTACCGAATCTTCCATTTTACTTTGGCTAGGTGAGGACTGAACAAAAATTCCCAATTGCTTTTCCTAGTTTGCCTTATTTTCTTTCTTTCTTTTTATTTATATATATATATATTTTTTTTTTTTTTTTGAGACAGAGTCTTCTCACTTTGTCGCCCTCAGTAGAGTGCTGTGGCGTCACAGCTCACAGCGATCTCAAACTCTTGGGCTCAAGTGATTCTCTTGCCTCAGCCTCCCGAGTAGCTGGGACTACAGGCGGCCACCACAACGCCTGGCTTTTTGTTGTTGTTGCAGTTGTTACTTTTGTTTTAGCTGGCCAGGGCCAGGGTTGAACCCTCGGTATATGAGGCCAGCGCCTTAAGACTGAGCCACAGGCGCCGCCGTTTGCCTTATTTTCTAAAATAAATTTCTGTAAGGAGATTCGATTTTGAAACTTCCTAAGGTCCTAAGATTCCAGAACATAGGAAACTGGGGAGTTGGTAGCGCTGCCATGCTACAAAAAGAGACCCTCTTCTTAGAGCAACTCTTTCCCCCCTATAACTCTGAGAATACTGTGTACAATCGGTTTTCCCCTCAATGCCTGAGGCAGAATGTCACTACAGTTTCCTGGCCCATTGCTTTATTTGTTCAGAAAATACTTCACTAATTCTCTAGCAGTGAAGATGGAACAAATGGACAGGGAAAAATTAGCTAATTTCTTTCTAGAGAAAGTATGACATTTGGGATTCAGATAAAGAACTTCCCACTCTCATGGCTTGGTTAGGTTAGAAACACCATAAAACAAGCAGATCCCCAAAGATTTGGCTACAGCAGACTTACTTTATGGAAGATGAAAAAGAATCTTAACCATACAGATGTCATCTTTTTGCTTAAAATACTGGAAAGTTTAGTGTGTGTGATTGCTAGAATCCCTCTCTTACAACTTATACAATATTTCCTTTTTTTTGTTTTGTTTTGTTTGAGACAGAGTCTCAAGCTGCCACTCTAGAGAGAGTGATCTGGTGTCATAGCTCACAGCAACCTCCAGCTTGGGCTCAAGTGCTCCTCTTGCCTCAGTTTTTCTATTGTTAGTAGAGACAGGGTCTCGCTTTTGCTCAGGTTGGGCTCAAACTTGTGAGCTCTCAAGCAATTCACCCGCCTCATCCTCCCAAAGTGCTAGGATTACAGGAGTGAAACATCATACCTGGCTGATATTTCGCTTTTTTTAACTTTTTTTTTTTTTT
>NW_003852438.1:10554089-10558128 GCF_000181295.1 Otolemur garnettii | reverse complement strand
TTTTTTTTTTCTTTTGAGACAAGAGTCTCACTCTCTTGCTCAGGTTAGAGGGCCATGGTGGCAGGCTACCTCACAGCAACTTCAAGGTCCTAAGGTTCAAATGATCTTCCTACCTCAGCCTCCTGAGTAACTGGGACTACAGGTACCCACCACAAGGGCTGGCTAATTTTTCTGTTTTTAGTAAAGTAGTAGTTTTCAACTTTGCTCAGGCTGATCTTGAACTCCTTAGTTCAATGGATCCTTCCCCCCCTACACACACAACCAACTTGGCCACCTAGGGTGCTAGGATTACAGGTGTGAGCCAGTGCACCTGGCCAGAATATGACATTGTTTTTTGTTTTTCTCTTGAGACAGGGTCTCACTTTGCCCAGGCTGGAGTGCAGTGGTAGGTTCACAGGTCACCTCCAACTCTGAGCTCAAGTAATCCTCCTACTTAAGACTGTGGAGTAGCTGGAACTGCAGGTGCATAACACCACACACAGGTAATTACAATTTGTTTTCCTTTTGCAGAGACAGGGCTATGTTGTCCAGGTTGGTCCCAGACTCCTGGCCTCAAGGGATCCTCTTGCCTCAGGCTCCCAACGTGGTGGGATTATAGGCATGAGCCACTGTACCTGGCTATAACAACTTCAACCTCAGACTCTTGGGCTCAAGTGATTCTCTTGTCTCAGCCACCCAAATAACTGGGACCACAGACACCTGCCACAACGCCCGGCTATTTTTTGTTGCAGTTGTTATTGCTGGTTAGCTGGCTCAGCTTGGGTTTGAACCTGCCAACATTAGTGTATGTGGCGGGAGCCGAGCCAACAACTATTTTTTTTGAGATAGAGTCTCTTTGTTGCCTTCAAAAAGAATTCCATGGCTTCACAGTTCATGGCAACCTCAAACTCTTAGGCTTAAGCGATTCTCTTGCCTCAGCCTCCCAACTAGCTGAGACTACAGGCTCCTGCCACAACACTCAGCTATTTTTAAAGATAAGGTCTTGTTCTGGCTCAGGCTGGTTTCAAACTCCTGAGCTCAGGCAATGCACCCACCTTGGCATCCCTGAGTGCTAGGATTACAGGCATGAGCCACCCTGTCAGGCCTTATAACAACTTTTTGAAAACAAAAATAAATACCCTAAGTTGTTTTTTATGACATCTATCAAGATTATTCAAGTAGGCTGGATGTGGTGGCTCACACCTATAATCCTAGCACTTAGGAGCCCAAGGCGGGTTGATTTCCTGAGCTCACTGGTTCAAGACTGGCCTGAGCCAGAGTGAGATCTCATATATAAAAATAGGCAGGCATCTGTAGCTACCTGGGAGGCTGAGGCAACAGAATCACTTGAGTCCAAGAGTTTGAGGTTGCTGGGAGCTGTGATGCCACCACACTCTACCAAAGGCAAAAAAATGAAACTGTTTAAAAAGTCTCACTTTGTTACCCTCAGTAGAGTGCCATGGTGTCACACAGCTCACAGCAACCTCCAGCTCTTGGGCTCAGGCAATTCTCTTGCCTCAGCCTCCCCAGTAGCTGGGACTACAGGCACCCGCCACAACACCTAGCTTTTTGTTGCGGTTTGGCTGGGGCCAGGTTCAAACCAACCACCCTGAACTCGCCACCCTTGGTATATGGGGCCAGCGCCCTACTCACTGAGCAACAGGCGCCGCCCAAAGTGTGGGGTTTTTTAGAGTAGTTTTAGGATCACAGCAAAATTGAGAGGAATAAATTTCCCACATTGCCTTGTCCTCACACAGGCATTGTCTCCCCCATTATGAACTTCCCCTACCAGAGTGGTAGGTTTGTGACAATTGATGAGCCTACATTGACACACTGGTATCACCCAAAGACCAGAGCTCACTCTTGGTGTTGTACATTCTGTGGAGGGGTGAATAGGCAGAGCAGATTTTTAGGCCAGTGAAACTGTTCTGCATATTTTAATGGTAGATGCATAGCATTATATAGTTGTCCTGTGCTGTTTTGTTTACTATAGTATTTCAAGGTTAGGAGTGTTTACCATGTAATAAGATACTCAAATCTCCTTACCCACGCAAGTGCATTCAGCCTGGCCCTGAAAACTAGTGTAACATCCAAGACATTCTTCCTGAATCAACATCAAATACTTGCAGTGTTTTTTTGCAGTACAATTAAGCATCCTAGTCCTGAACAAATGTCCCCAGCCAAACCGCAACTGCCTTCAGCAGGGAAGGTAGTTTCTACTTCAGAATATTAAATCACCAAGCTTCCATAGATGACTTACTGTATCTTCAAAAAAATCCAAGATTCTCTTCCCTAACCCAAGATATCTGTTGTTTAGGAAGAGGATATGACACCATGCAAAAAGTTGGAATTGATCTGTCAGGAGTACTTCAATTGACACATTCCTCACCTCCATCAAGTAAAAGCATACAAAAGCACATTAAGAGCAAATCCAAATTTATTGTAATGCCATGTCATTTTCAATGTTTAAAAACCTCATAAATTAGTGGGAATCTTAGTTCCCTGGGACAGCATGCCAGAGGTACTGAAATTTGTCACCTTTCTTTACAAACCCCCAGCAATCCAATTCAAGTCCACAGCTTCAGAAAGCCAGGAGTTGTTTCTTCAGTCTACTCCTCTGGTTCCTGGTTTTTGTTTCAAGGGAGGTCACAATATTTCAAACAGGGAAAAACCACAGTTGAGCTTCCAGCTCAGGTTTGTGTAAGATGGAGTGAGGGAAGACCCCACCAACCTCACAGAAAAAGACAAAGTTGAGATGGATTACTTCTTTATAGCCTTGTGAAAATGGAAGGAAAAAAAATGATTTACAAACGAGGATCCATATGATAGTTGAGAATCTCTTCATAAATGGAGGCTCCAGCTCCTAAAAATGGGAGGGGCCTAGACAGCCTGGATCAGAAGACAAATCTACCACATGTGAATAAAAACAGTGTGATGAAGAACAGCTCCTCTTAATTTTGAGGCCAGATAAAATACTTGAGGAGAATGGGAAGAGAGGTAAAGGCCCAAACAGATGGGTAAATGCTGACATCAGAGTGGTAGTAAAAACAAAAAATGCAGCAGAGTGTTTAGTGGTGGTGGCTAATTTAGCTTTCTCCCTGTTCTGTGGTAGGGCCACAAATCTTGACCAAGCAGAGAATAGTAGAAAAGGCTAGAAAGAGGGGCCTAAAGACGATGGATTTTGACTCCTGATTTTATTATTCAATTTCTTTTTTTCTATTTAAAGTAGTCTTCTCGGTGGCTGGGAAGCCTTGCCTCCCAAGACCAGAGTCAGTTGGAGCTGGTTGTTGTTGGAAGGGGGGTGGGTTGGGGGACTGGGATGGGGGCAGGGAGACCCTGCTCTGCTGGCCGTCCTGGGTGGAAAAGATGAACTGCACTTCACAGAGCCTGGGGTGTGGTGGGAAGGGGATGAGGCAGGAGCAGCAAGCTGGGGGGAGATGGGACCCACCTCAGTCCCCAGCTTCATTTTCTTCTAATGTTTCCCCACTGGTAGCATTCTCTGCAGTCTTGGAGGCCTATATATTATATTCAAGAAAAGGAGAGAAGACTTGTCAGTTTCTAACTACTTGGAGGGTAGTGTCTAGGGTACCAGAAATAAAATATCTTCATCCTCTGGGTCAGGGCTGAAATAAAGATATATGGACAGTCCCTGACTTACAATGGTCAACTTATTGCCTTATTAAATTTTTTTTTTGTCTGTTTTACTATGTCGCCCTCTGCTGTGGTATCATAGCTCACAGCAACCTCAAATTCTTGGGCTTAAGCAATATCTTGCCTCAGCCTCCCAAGTAGCTGGGACTACAGGTGCCCACCACAACACCTGGCTTTTTTTTTTTTTTTTTAACTGTACTTGTCACTGTTGTTTTTTCAAGCCCAGGCCAGGCTCAAACCTGCTAGCCTCAATGTATATGGTTGGCGCTGTAACAACTGAGCAACAGGTGCCAAGCTTCAACTTAACGATTTTTCTTTTTTTTTTTTTTTTTTTTGAGACAGAGCCTCAAGCTGTCCCCCTGGGTAGAGTGCCGTGGCATTACAGCTCACAGCAACCTCCAACTCCTGG
>NW_003852438.1:10547367-10553486 GCF_000181295.1 Otolemur garnettii | reverse complement strand
CGAGCCATAAGTAAGTGTTCTGATCACATTTAAGGTAGACCAGCCTAAACTACAATGTTCTTGGTAGGTGCGGTGTATTAAATCCATTTTTTACTTAAAATATTTCCACTTGTGATGGGTTTATCAGGACATAGCTCCATCAAAAGTTGAGGAGCATCTATCTATACAAAAGTCCATGACCCACCATGACCCAGTAATTATGATGGAATAAAGAGGGATCAGGTTCACCCTGCCAGAGAGGGATGATATTCGTAACACACCTTCTTTTTTTTCTTTTTCTGGGTTTTTCGACTTGCAGAACTCTGGAGGAGGGCCTAGAAAGCAGAAAGAAGGCAACAAATTTTGAGGAAATAGGAGGAAACAAAAACACAAATGGTTATTCTCAGTCCTGTAGCTCCTTTCAGGACTTTGCTGGTGTTTAGCCCTTACTCTCAGGACAGGTGCCACATGCTCACCACCTTCCATTCTACACTAACCTTTAGCTCTGCATCCTGGACCTCCATCTCAGACTTGTAGAGGTCAGGCTCAAAGGGACCACTGGTTATCCGCATGGGACCATTGGGCATGAGCAGAACTGTAAATTTAAACTGGGCAACAAATTCACCTATGGGAAAGACAAAGGTAAGTTTTGACAAAATGTTCCTTTGTTGCACTTAACTCTTCTGAAGTTATAGGGAAAAGAGGGATACCATATGATCAAGGGCTCCAAAGGGAAAACTCTTCACAGAACTCACCTTCCTTCTCATAGAGAACATTAAATGGTTGTAGCAGTTCATGTTTGGCACACTCCACCACACCCATCCGAGCCTTTTTCTCATCTTCAAATGCTCTGGGTTGGGGGAGATAATATTCAGAGGTATCCTTAACTTGCCATCAAGTGTTAACCATTTTACTCATGTTTACCCTCAGGCAGAAATCATGCTTAGAATCACTCTTTTATATTACCTTCAATGAGAAGGAGATGGGGAGAGAGAGGGCAAGTGCATGCTACAAGTTTAGGCAGGAAGGGAAAGTTGGATGGTCTGAGTCAGACTGGTTTCAAGTCTAGTCCTTGCTGAGTGCAGTACCTTAAAGTAAATGGCATGGCATCGAAACGCCTTTCCACCTCACTGAAGAAGGCACGTGAGGTTTTCATTTTCAGGCCATACTGTTTAGAGGGGTCTCGTTTGTAAATGGTTGTTCTCTGTCCTGCATCCTTGGCCTACAAGAGTAAAAGTTGAGTCTCCTTTGATCTGGGGGAATACACCCTTAGTTACCCCTTTTTGCCAATTCTGGTACTTTCCTTACCTTGCCTTCTCCTGAACTGACAAGAACATCCACAGCATATACTTCATGTACCTCAAATTCAGCTATTTCATGGTCCTTCCTAAAAAGAACAGAAAGAAGGTTAAGAGTAAGAAGTAGCTCCTGGAAGTAGAAGGTGGGCAAGATTAAGTTGGGACTATGAAAAATAAGGTGATGACTAGTCTGGTGTGACAGAAGGTGAAAAGTGGGGTCGGCACCTACTTCTGCTGGTCTGTGGGATTCTGGATAATAGTTTTTTCTCCATCGATGACATGCTGCTTCAACTGATGTGACAGCATACCTGTATATAGGATACAACTTATGGTACCACCTATCTGGAATTCCAAAAGGCTTCCAATTCACCCACCTTAATAGTTTGAAATGGCAGGCAATGAAAAAAGTGGAAATATCAGGCCCTGACATTTCTGGCTGAACTGAACTAGAGCCACGATGGAGCTAGTAAAGGGAGCAAAAGCCTTAAATTCTGCTATGACCCTCAACCATGTTATCTGAGGTCTCACCTTCTATTGGCGTGCAATTAAATGAGTGAGCAACTTTGTTCCAGGCTTCTGTCACTTGTGTATTCTAGAAGTACAAGATTAAATAAAAGGTGAGCTATGAGGGGCTAGTAAGTTCTCTACCATGAGAATAAGAAGCACAAAACAACAGAAAGTTCTTATATCCTCCATCAAGTAACAACCATTCTCATTCACTGTTTTTTTTTTTTTTTGAGACAGAGCCGCAAGCTGTTCCCTGGGTAGAGTGCTGTGGCATCACAGCTCACAGCAACCTCCAACTCCTGGGCTCAAGCAAGTCTCCTGCCTCAGCCTCCCAGGTAGCTGGGACCACAGGCGCCCGCCACAACGCCTGGCTATTTTTTGGTTGCAGCTGTCATTGTTGTTTTGGCCGGCCTGGGCTGGATTCTAACCTGCCATCTTAGGTGTATGTGGCTGGCGCCTTAGCCACTTGAGCCACAGTCACCGAGCCCATTCACTGTTTTTTCATTTCACAGCCCTATTATCCTTACAACCTAATAAATACCTTGTATATATAGATATTGGACTTTAAACTATAAAGGCTTAAAGTCTTCAACTCAAAATAGGGTTATGCTCTGATAAACTCACTGTTAAACTGAAATTATCTAAAGTTGAAAATACATTTAATGAACCTAACTTGCCAAACATCATAGCCTAGCCTACCTTAAACATATTTGCAACACAAATTGGGCAAAATCATCTAACACAAAACCTATTTTAGAATAGTGTTGAATGTCTCATGTAATTTGATTACTGTATTGAAAATGAAAAACAGGCTTGGCACTTGTAGCACAGTGGTTACAGCACCAGCCATGTACCCCAAGGGTGGCAAGTTCGAACCTGGCCAGGGCCAGCTAAACAATGACAACTTCAACAAAAAATAGCTGAGTGTTGTGGTGGGCACCTATAGTCCCAGCTATTTGGGAAGCTGAAGCAAGAGAATAGCTTAAAGTCCAAGAATTAGAGGGTGCTGTAAGCTATGAAGTCACGGCACTCTACCAAGGGCAACATAGTTGAGACTGTCTCAAAAAAGAAAATGAGAAACGTAACACCTGTATAGGTACTCAAAGTACAGTTTCTACTGAATGTATATTGCTTTTGTGAAATTAAGCCTGTATTTACATATCATTTTACCAAGTGCTTTCAAAAATATGTCCAATTAGACAATTCTTGAAGGCAAACAGGGCAGATATACAGCCCAATCTAGAAAATGAAGAAAGTTCCAGAAAGGTTAAATTACTTGAGCAAATTTAAATAAGTGTTAAGTAGAAATCTAGGTTTTCTGAAGTTAACTCCAGTATTTATTTCTTTATATCTGATATTATGACTTAAGAGACAACAAACCCTTAATTTTTTTTTTTTGAGACAGAGCCTCAAGCTGTCCCCCTGGGTAGAATGCCGTGGCATCACAGCTCACAGCAACCTCCAACTCCTGGGCTCAAGTGAGTCTCCTGCCTCAGCCTCCGAAGTAGCTGGGACCACAGGCGCCTGCCACAACGCCTGGCTATTTTTTGGTTGCAGCCGTCATTGTTGTTTGGCGGGTCCGGGCTGGATTTGAACCCACCACCTTAGGTGTATGTGGCTGGCGCCTTAGCCACTTGAGCCACAGGTGCCGAGCCCCTTAATTTTTTTTTTAAGAGACAGAGTCTCAGTTTGTCATCCTTGGTAGAGTGCCATGGTATCACAGCTCACATCAATCTCCAGCTCTTAGGCTTAGGCGATTCTCTTGCCTTAGCCTCCCAAGTAGCTGGGACTACAGGCGCCTGCCACAATGCCTGGCTATTTTTTTGTTGCACTTTGGCTGGGGTCCCGCCACCCTCAGTATTTGGGGCCAGCACCCGACTCACTGAGCCACAGGCGCCACCCACTTTTTCTTTTTTTAAGCCTCTTTCAAACATGACCTGATCCTCAACCTAAGCTATAATTCTGAGACAAAAAAGTGAATCATCATAGCTAATTATGATTTTTTTTTTTTTTTTGAGACAGAGCCTGAAGCTGTTGCCCTGGGCAGAGTACTGTAGCTTCATAGCTCAGAGCAACCTCCAACTCATGGGCTCAAGCAATTCTCTTGCCTCGGCCTCCCAAGTAGCTGGGACTATAGGCACCTGTTACAACGCCTGGCTATATTTTCGCACAATTTTATTTTTCCCATTTCTTTTATTGTATCAGGTTAATTGAGGGCACAAAGAATTAGGTTACAATGTTTTATTTTTCCCATTTTGAAGATAAATAAATTTGAATTCAAGATTATTTTTAGGGGCAGAACCTGTGGCTCAAAGGAGTGGAGCGCTGGCTCCATAGGCCGGAGGTGGCGGGTTCAAACCCAGCCCCGGGCAAAAACTGCAAAAATAATAATAATAATAATAAATAATTTTTAAAAAAAGATTATTTTTAAGCACTTAAGGGGCAGTAAGAGGTATAGACCCCCACCTGATCTTATAGGTACGTTAGCCATTACACTACACTACTTTCCTGTGAAAATAGATAATAAATATGTAAATAATAAAATGTGTAAAATAAAAACTAATTCAAGTCCTTACTATATATTTCAGGCATTGTTCAAAGGGCCTTATAATACCTTTATGAAGTTAGGTATCATCATAAGGAAACTAAGACACTTAAGTAAAAAAATGTAGTAAGTAATAATGGGGATAAAGTACAAATTGATTAAAAGTATGTGGCGCCTGTGGCTCAGTGGGTAGGGCACCGGCCCCATGCACCAAGGGTGGTGGGTTCAAACCCGGCCCTAGCCAAACTGCAACAAAAAATAGCCCGGCATTGTGGTGGGCCCCTGTAGTCCTAGCTACTGGGAGGCTGATGCAAGAAAATTGCCTAAGCCCAAGAGTTGAAGGTCACTGTGAGCTGTGACGCCACAGCACTCTACCAAGGGCGACAAAGACTGTCTCTATAAAAAAAAAAATATGAGGAAGAAGAGAACACAGAAAAGGAGAAAGAAAAAAAGACAATGCTTTATTTTTTTTGAGACGGAGCCTCAAGCTATCCCCCTGGGTAGAGTGCCATGGCATCATGTTCATAGCAACCTCCAACTCCTGGGCTCAAGCGAGTCTCCTGCCTCAGCCTCCCAAGTAGCTGGGACCACAGGCGCCCGCCACAAAGCCCGGCCATTTTTTAGTTGCAGCCATCATTGTTGTTTGGGGGGCCCGGGCTGGGGATTCGAACCCGCCACCTTAGGTGTATGTGGCTGGCACCTTAGCCGCTTGAGCCACAGGTGCCGAGCCAATGCTTTATTTTTATTTATTTATTTTTTTGTAGAGACAGAGTCTCATTTTTTCGCCCTCGGTAGAGTACAGTGGAGTCACTCCAACAACCTCCAACTCCTGGTCTTAGGTGATTCTTCTGCCTCAGTCTCCCAAGTAGCTGGGACTACAGGCGCCCACAACAACGCCCGGCTATTTTTTGTTGCAGTTTGGCCGGGGCTGGGTTTGAACCCGCCACCCTCGGCATATGGGGCCGGCGCCCTACTCACTGAGCCACAGGCGCCTCCCGACAATGCTTTAAATGTTGAATAGTTCTTTGGAAATTTAAGTTATTAGAGATTTCTCCACTGACAATGTAACATGCTTACTTCTTGTTTTTTGGGGTTTTTTTTTTTTGAGACAGAGTCTCGCTTTGTCGCCCTTGATAGAGTGCTGTGGCATCATATCTCCCAGCAACCTCCAGCTCTTGGGCTTAAGTGATTCTCTTGCCTCAGCCTCCCAAGTAGTTGGGACTACAGGCGCCTGCCATAATATCCGGCCATTTTTTGTTGCAGTTTGGCCAGGGCTGGGTTTGAACCTGCCGGTGCCCTACTCACTGAGCCACAGGCACCGACTTAAAACATGCTTAATTCTTTTTTTTGTTTGTTTGTTTCCTGTTTTTTGGCCGAGGCTAGGTTGAACCCACCACCTCCAGCATATGGGGCCAGTGCCCTACTCCTTTGAGCCACAGGCACTGCCCGCATGCTTAATTCTTTTAGCTCATGAGACTTTTATGATCCCTGGGCTTCCTAATACCCTCTGGCAAAGTACAGAACTATCTTTCGCCTCTTTGGCGTCAGTTCACTTGTTCTGTTCTCTCTCTGTCCTGCCTTTTAAGATTTTTGTTCTATAAGCTTTTAAAATTGTATCTGTTTTATTGTAAGCTGCTTTCCTCTTATTATTATTATTATTATTTTTGAGACAGAGCCTCAAGCTATCGCCCTGGGTAGAGTGCCATGGCATCACACCTCACAGCAACCTCCAACTCCTGGGCTCAAGCGAGTCTCCTGCCTCAGCCTCCCAAGTAGCTGGGACCACAGGC
>NW_003852438.1:10539054-10546767 GCF_000181295.1 Otolemur garnettii | reverse complement strand
TTGTTGTTTGGCGGGTCCAGGCTGGGGATTCGAACCCGCCACCTTAGGTGTACGTGGCTGGCGCCTTAGCCGGTTGAGCTATAGGCGCCGAGCCTTTATTTTTCTTTAGGAAAAGTATGATAATCTAAATAATGTGGGAGATTTCTGGAAACTCAATGATTTTGTTATAATAAAGTTAATTTAAATTTTGATCCTTAGTTTGTCCATAGCAAGGACTAAGAATTGCTTGAGTATGGATCTACACAAAAAGTTTATAACTTGTGAATAACTACCTTTTCATTCATCCTACATTTAGTTTCTTAAAATGAATTTACCTACAGTTCATATTTTTTTCCCTGTTTACAACAGTCTTTTTTTATTAAGTCATATACACATAGATTATGAATACATTTATGCACAATGTGTTAATTTTTTTCATACAATTTGACATGCTTACATCAAACTAATTAATATAGCTTTTCCCCTCATGGCAGCTTTATTTTATTTTTTTGAGACACAGTCTCACTATGTCACCCTCAGTAGAGTGCCATGGTGTCACAGCTTACAGCAACTTCAAACTCCTGAGTTCAAGTGATTTCTTGCTTCATCCTCCCAAGTAGCTAGGACTACAGGTGCCCAGCACAATACCCAACTATTTTTAGAGATGGGATCTTGCTCTGGCTCAAGCTGGTCTGGAACTCCTGAGCTCAGGGCATCCACCCACCTCAGACTCCTAGAGTGCTAGGATTATAGGCGTGAGCCATTGCACCTGGCCTAGGTTGGCAGCTTTATATATATTAGCTATAGTGCGTAATACATCTTTGGTTCTATCAAGCTTTGGAGTTGGATAAACAGCTTACCTGGTTACCAGGTTTGACCAGGCGTAGGGCAGCTTCAGCACAAAGGTGAGCTGCCTTAATGACATCTGCTTTTCGTCCTGTAACTTGGGTCCCCTATAGATAAGGACATTCAATCAGTATCTTCCTGGAAAGCCTTTTAACTCAGCTGGCCATTTAGTTATTACCTATCTATGTATCCATATGCAAAGGCCAGGCAATGAATAGGAGAGAAAAAAACCTTTTTGTTTCTCTAGAAACTCTCTCAAAACTTATGTGGTGACAGGGTCAGGGTAAGAGACAAATGGCAGTGCACTCCCCCCCACACCCCAAGGTTGAACAGAGATCAAATGCAGGCCTACCTACCTGAGCTACATCAACCACAAAAGTGTGAGCCACATTGGCGATGAAGCCATCCACATGGACCCCAAGGTCACTAAAAGGCATGACCAGAGTACTGTGTTAGGAATCAGCACTATGTAAATGCTTTAGAAAAAGACAAATGCCTTAAAATGGTTTAACCTTACATTTTTACCAAGTCACCTTCCTTGAGAATATAGTCCTGGTCACTCTTCAAAGGGGAGAAGTGACATACACAGTTATTTACTGAAATGCTGGTGGGAAAGGCAATACCTGTAAAGAAAGAGTCATCAGCCTTACTGCTTTGCTCTCTCCTGGGAGCCCTGTTGCGCTTCAGGAAAATGGAAGGATTTTTTTTTCATAGTCTTGCTTGAAGTTTCCTCAGATTGGATAGGTAACTGCTTATATTGCACTTGCTATTCCA
Source organism: Otolemur garnettii (assembly GCF_000181295.1). NCBI lineage: Eukaryota > Metazoa > Chordata > Mammalia > Primates > Galagidae > Otolemur > Otolemur garnettii. The sequence goes on along the minus strand of NW_003852438.1, from coordinate 10,545,168 downwards.
AATTTTCAGATATCTCAACCAGAAAATATGTGGAAATTTGGGGCTTTATTAGGGTACTGGAGTAGGGGGTATATCATTATAATGAAAAAAAAAAACAAAACTCATATAGGACCAAACAAGGGTCAAACTTGGGAAGTTAGTGAAGGACTTGTTTTTTTTTTACCTTTCTTCATTTCCTTTTCTTTCTTGAAGATTTTCCCTGTCTCTTCCATAATCATGGCATCACCTTTCTCACATAGGCTCAGTACTGACACACCTGAACTGGATGCATCCACCAAAGTCCGAAGTACCCCTGGGGATAGAATGCCACCATTATCAGCCTCGCATGTATTCACTGTCCACTTACCACCCAAGTAATACCTAGAAGTTGGAGTCAGAGTTTCTTTTTTTTTTTTTTAAGACAGAGACTCAAGCTGTCCCCCTGGGTAGAGTGCTGTGGCATCACAGCTCACAGCAACCTCCAACTCCTGGGCTCAAGCGAGTCTCCTGCCTCAGCCTCCCAAGTAGCTGGGACCACAGGCGCCCGCCACAACGCCTGGCTATTTTTTGGTTGCAACCATCATTGTTGTTTGTCGGGCCCAGGATGGATTCGAACCCGCCACCTTAGGTGTTATGTGGCTGGTGCCTTAGCCACTTGAGCCACAGGTGCCGAGCCGAGTCAGAGTTTCTAATACTCCCTTAGTGCCACTGCCCTCAGACTGAAAAAGGAAACAAGTTTTACCTCTTAGAATGTAAAATCTCTAATTTTTACCTTCCTTTCCTAAAGTAAAAAAGGTCAACATGCCCTTCTGTTTCTTACATTATGTGACAAGTGGTTTATACACAATTTTTCTCCTAAGGAAAGGCCTCAGGCTTTACAAAGAAAATACTTTGTGTTAGGCCAGAGTTAGGAACTTCAGGGGGCTTTAACCAAGATATCCCACATACATACAAAGACAATTAGAAGAAATTTATAGGCATCAGGGACAACCGGAAGGTTGACACAATTGCTGACTCGAAACTGACGCATTGTTAAAATATTTCTGTCTTCCCTTCTCAGACACTGTAATTAGGTGTTTAGTAATCTCAATTTATGTACACTTATTTCCTCACAAAAAAGTGTATAAGCCAAGAGGACTTCATCTAAGGTCTTGGTGTTTCCAGGTCCCATGGCTTATAACTTTAAATAGATCACAAAGAGGTATGTATGTGATCCTAAAGTTTCAAAACTTATACCTGAGGTCACAAGAGCCTCAAATTACAAATGGCAGGAAAAAAATTTTTTTTTCTGATTCAAACCACTAACATTAAATATTAAAAGGCAGCAAAAATAAGGAAACCATACTAAATGTGCATTGTGTTATAAAGCTTTGGTCTTTTCATGCCCTCACCCTGATCTGTCCTCAACTTCAGGTTTAATTTTTGATTTCTGTTTTGATGATCCTCTGGAAGCTGGAAAGTAGGACCAAAGGCATCCTAAATACCTCCTCCCAATGATTTTTACTGTCAAAACCACTCAAACACCTAAAGAGAAAAAGTTCCTATCTCCCTGAGTTTTAAAATGGAAAGGTGAATGGGGAAGAAAAAATAAAAAGTGTGACATCTGTCTAGGGCTGCAGACAACTGCTGAGAAAGTCAGAGCACGGCTCGAATAAGGATGACTTATGACAATCCTAAAATCAATTCTTCCTTTCCCAGTACTCTTCACAAGCCTGCCTACCTGGGGTAAAAGGAGGGACAAAAAACATTCCTCTAGTTGTCAAGTCATTGGGAACAAATCTGAAGGCTAACTGTAACTATATACAAATTAGAGTGATAGGAATGAATAACTCCAAGAAAAGCCACACATATCTCCTAGATTTATGTTAGGAGCTCCAGGAGTGCCCTCCAACGGTCCCCTGAGCTGGCCCTAGGGTAGAAGGGGGCCCCCACCAGGGTAAGAGTTGAAGTAAAGGGAAGACTCGGCAAAGCACGTGGTAGGAGGCTGGTGTCAGGGACTATAGTGTAATAAGGGAGCCAGCGATCCACATGGGGACCCAGCAACACGTGTCGGCTGGGCTCCTGATACCCCAGAGATGCGACAAGCCACAGGAGCGCTTCAGTCGCCAACAGCTGGGCGCTTCCTTTTCGAGGTGGCCTCGGAGATGCCATAATCAGAGGAAGCAGAAATCCGGACTTAAGGGTAGCATTGACGCGTTGTGCCTCCTAACCAACGGCCTAGGGTCGGAGGCTGCAGGGGGCCCCTGTCTGCGCTCTTCCCGGTAGCCGGCCCGCACCTCCGCGGACTCCAGCCCAGGCCTGGCCGCTCAGGTCCCAGGCGCGACACTAAGTCTTCCCACCACGCCGCCCCCAGAGGACCACTGCGGGCCCCACAGTAGTTCTCTCTCCGCACGACCCCGCCGCTCCGGCCCCTCCGGAGCCAGCCTGGCACTTTTCCCTCTCGGCATCGATTCCCGGACCCCCGAGGCCGCACTCACGGTTGGCGATGTCGCCCCCCATCTTATACTTGGTCACGACCAGGTCTTCGGCGATAGTTTGCTCCTGCTGCTCGTCCTCGCCCGACATCTTCTTACCACCACGACCACTACAGCCTCGTTTTCCCTGAGCTGCCGCCTCAGTCTCACTTCCCAGCCGCAGGCTGTGATCAGAGCCACCTCGATCCCCGAGGAGAAAGCGAGCGAAAGCTCGAGCAAGCAAGGGAGCGGGCAGACAGGCGAGAGCTAGAAGCTGCGAGCGCGCGGGCTGAGGCGCAGGGCACGCTGGGACAATGAGTCCTTCCCACCGCTAGCCTCTGGTCGCCTTCGCGGACGTGCGAACTACAATTCCCAGTCTGTCCTCCGCGCTCCTACGCCAGGCCCTGGGGCCTTGCCCTCCAAGGGTCTTGCACGCCGGAATCGACGGGCACGCTGGGAAGGGTCAGGCTCCGGCGGGAAGGCGGAGCCGTTGGGGAGTATGAGGGGACGCGTGGTCTCTCCCGGAAAAACCACTTCCACCCAGAGCGCGGAGCCAAAGACCGTAATAGAGGGGGTGGCTGAGAGAGGGGTGGAACTACGGCGGGGAGTTGGGTTTAGAGGCGGTGCGGTAGGGTGGAGCTGGGTGGAGCCGAGCCTGGTGGGCAATGTCTACAGTACACTTAGGGCGCGGAGGCTGGGCGTGCCCTTCTTTAGATACCTGGTTCAGCTGGCGAGACCGGCCGAGCCGGTCCAGTCGCGCTCCAATGCTGGGAGAATACAAAGGGGCAGAGCAGGTGTGGAAGCAGACCAAGGGCTCTGGTTGCAGGGGCCAACTGGGTAGGTAGAGTCTGCAGGGATTATTCACTTAAAGGCCTCCTTACGCTTAAAGCCCGGACTTCCAATGAAGTAGGATGGCATTGTCCAACAGTGGCCATGGATGGCGCCTAAGTGAAGTGTTAAGAGTTGGCCAGGCGCGGTGCGCACTCCTATAATCTGGCAATCTGGGAGGCCAAGGCGGGTGGATCGCCTGAGCTCTGGAGTTCGAGACCCCCGAACTCTAGAAAAACTGACGCAGAAGGATCTCTTGAGCCCAATAGTTTGAGGTTGCTGTGAGCTGAGACGCCAGCCACAGCAGTCTATGAAGGGTGATAGTGAGACTCTCAGAAAAAAGAAAAACAAGTTGGCTAACACTTTCTTCCTGTGGGCCACATCTAACTGGATGGTGACTCTCTTAAAAGAAAGAATGAGTTCAGAAGCTTCCGGAGGTTTCAATCTTACGCCTCTAACGGAGAAAGTCTATAGGGCTTTAATTTCACCAAACACGTTAGGTTTTTGGTTTTGTTTTGTTATTCCCAGTTGGCTGCTCTGTAGATTCCCAGTAAAACCACAGAATCTCATTTTGTCGCCCTTTGTAGAGTGCAGTGACATCACAGCTCACAGCAAGCTCCAACTCCTGGGCTTAGGCGATTCTCTTGCCTCAGCCTCCCAAGTAGCTGGGGGCTACAGGCGCCCACTACAACGCCCGGCTAGTTTTTGTTGCAATTTTGGCTGGGGCCAGGTTTGAACCCGACACCTTGGGTATATGGTACCCCCCCAGTAAAACCTTTAAATAAAGAGGACTGTACTCTATGTACATGAAAGTAAAACTTGAGGTGGCTAGTGCCTGTGGAGGTGGAGGTTGGAGGATCCCCTGAACTCAGGAGTTCCAGACCAGCCTGAGCAAGAACAAGACCCTGTCTCTAAAAATAGCCCGGCATTATGGTGGGGCGCCTTTAATCCCAGCTACTTGGGAAGCTGAGGCAAGAGGATGATGCCACAGCACTCTACTGAGGGCCACAAAGTGAGACAGTCTCGAAGAACAAAATTAAAAAAATTAAAATTAAAAATTAAAAAAAGTTGAGAAAGTTAGCTATCTACAGTTGAAGAAAGGGGAGTAGTCTCTGATTTAACACACTAATTGTGTTTCAGACAGGAACCTGAAAAAAGCTGTTGCATTTTTATTCAGACATGTATAAAAACAAAACAAAAAAACTTCAATGATACAACATACATTTTCCCCCAGTTCTCCATCCGAGGGGACAGAGGTCTGAAGCTGGGTCTTCTTTCTGTCCCATCTGGAAGCTTCTCACTGCTGGATGAGAATAGTTCCTAAAAGTGGATCTTGGGGACAGATGTGAGTAAGGAGTGGAGATCATTTATAGCACATGTAGGTTATGGTTTACCCAAAGATATTTTGTTACTTTTCCTTTTGACCCCCTTCCCCACCACATCCTGAGATGAGAGGTCTGGACACAGGAGGAGGATGTGGTTGTTGGGAGTTAGACTTCATTCAGTGCAAAAGAAAGAAAACAATGACCCTTACAAGGGCTCTGACTTACATCAGTTTTCCTTGACACCTTATAGTAGGAGGTGTGCACTGGAATTAGAAAGATTTTGAGTCCTGGTCCTGCTGCTTTATTTACTTAGTCTCTTTAAGGCTCACTTTCCTTATCTGCATAATGGGATAATATGTATCTCAGAATTGTTTTAAGGATGAGATAGTATAGGTAAAGTTTAACATGATGCCTAGCTCATAGTGTTCAATTAACAGTAATCAATATGTATTCCTAACCTCTTTCTGCACTTGACAAACTTTTAAGCTTCCTGGTCTTTCTAAGACATTAAGAGTCATACGTTAAAATTTTACTGTCCTCTCCCAGGTTTCCTCCCATTCCTCTTTCTGAACCTAGTCCCAATAAGTCAGAGCCTGAGATAAACTGACAGGGAGAATAATCCTTCATATCTCCAGGAGTCCCCGTGAGGAGGCTGAGGAATCAGACTGAGAAAGCACACAAAACAGGGAAAAACCTTCTTTCCCGGTGTTGGGAAAGAGAAGAAAGTGCACAGCTGGCTACATATCACAAGAATTTTTTGTCAAAGTGTTTAAAAGCCTCCAAAGGTTGAGTAGAATTGTCTAGGACTGGCGAAGTAGGGCTAAAACCTGTAAAAGAGGAAGAGGAAGTAGAGAGAAATAGGGGTACCCTCTAGAGGCACTAGCTGCCATGAAATACTCCCTGAGTATCTCAGGGAGCAGGGGTTATGTTCTCTGGGCATTAGCCTTGGAGAAAAGTCTGCTATGCCAGTAATCAGGGTTATCAAAGGCAGAGTCAGTAGCTTCTAGGCTACGTAGTGTTTTGAGGCGGGCATAATGAACATGGGGGGCATGGTGGCTAGGCCCCTGGAAAGCTCTCATTTCTTCATACCCTTGTTCAGTTGCTGGGCAGGCCCCCATGGCTGCATATTCCCCCCCAGGACCACCTCCACCACGTCGCCGATTCATATATTCATAGTCTTCATCTGGAGTTGTGCCAGCAGTGGGCATGATGGGCACAGGGTGGAGTGGGCAACTCTGTGTGCTACCCAGGGAGGCACTGAGGTCTGATCCCACATCCATGTACTCATAACCCAGCTCCTCGAGGGAACTTGGCCTGGGGGGATGAAGTGGACCGTGCCTTCTCCGGTTCATGTATTCATACTCCTCATCTTCATCTTCTTCAGTACCCAGGACAGAACTGAGACCCACTGAAGAAAGAGTGCCTTCTCGGGAGGAGGGAGTACCTAAGGGTTGAGAAGAGAAGCTAGGTATGTGGAAGACATGATGGTAATAGGCAGTCGTGAATGAGAGGACTTTTTTTTTTTTTTT
>NW_003852438.1:10533808-10537887 GCF_000181295.1 Otolemur garnettii | reverse complement strand
GCTTGAGCCCAGGAGTTAGAGGTTGCTGTGAGCTGTAATGCCACGGCACTCTACCCAGGGGGGCAGCTTGAGGCTCTGTCTCAAAAAAAAAAAAAAAATGAGAAAGGATTAGGCTTGGTACCTGTAGCTCAGCAGCTAGGGCACTAGCCACATATACCAGCTAATCCAGCCCAGGCCGGCTAAAGAACAATGACAACTACAACAAAAAAATAGTCAGGCATTGTGCTGGGCTCCTGTAGTCCCAGGTACTTGGGAGGCTGAGGCAAGAGAATTGCTGAAGCCCAAGAGTTTGAGGTTGCTGTGAACTGGGACGCCAAAGCACTCTACTGAGGGCGACAAAATGAGACTCAGTCTCAAAATAAATAAATAAATAAATAAATAAATAAAAAGAGAAAGGATTAAAGGAATTGAGGAAAGCCCTAGGAAGATTAGGCACCTTTAAGGTGTGTATCTGGCATTACATAACCGTTGACATCCTCTTCCTCTAAGCCTGGTGGGGAGAGTGGGGTGACAGGAGTAAGTAGACTATGGCGCTGAGAATGGTAGGCACTGTCTCCGCGGGGACGTGGGCTCCGGCTCCGGCTCCGGCTCCGGCTCCTACACATTGACACCTTCTCCTGGAGCTCAGCTTCAGAGCCTGTCACATGGCCTTCTGATGACTCTGATGCCAGGCGTGTGCGTGGTATTGGATACAGAGAGACTGGACGGGGACACCTTTCACTACCTCCACAAACTGCAGAATCCTAAAGAGGGAAACAAACAGAAAATAACAGAAGAAGATTTACATAGAGACAAGGGAAGAAGGAGATTGAATAGTTCAATGCCTTCTTTTTTGTAGGACAATGATTCAACCTCAGAGTCTCACTCAGTTGCCCTGGGTAGAGTTCTGTGGTGTCATGATGGCTCACAGTAACCTGAAACTCTTGGGCTTATGTGATCCTCTTGCCTTATCCTCCTAAGGAGCTGGGACTACAGGAATATGCCACCACACCTGGCTAATTTTTCTATTTTTTTAGTAGAGACAGGGTCTTGCTTTTGCTCAGGCTGATCTTGAACTCTTGGGCTCAAGCAATCTACCCACCTCAGCCTTCCAGATGGCTTAGATTCCAGGCATGAGCCACCTTGCCCAGCCTAAACTTCAAAGGTTTCTAATGCCTCCCACAAAGCTCTAGCCTCTCATCAACAGACCTTACCTGGGAAGCTTCCCCAAGATTGCCCTGGTTCATGGGCATGTATCCAGATGATGGATTTAAAAGGCTCTGGCTCTAGGATAAAAAAAGTAATGAAAAGGTTTAAGATTAAGTTTTAAGATTAAAGGTTTTAGAAGGGAGAATATACTCTTACCATAGGGGGCCAGGAGTGGTTAATCTGTCTGTAGGGTTCATGAGGGCTCAGAGTGTAGAGAATTGGGTAATTATTTAGGAGGTGTCTTACCCCACGTGGTCGATTAAGTGTTCCAATGGGTAGGCTGAGGGCAGAGCCCAGTGTGGTTGCCAGATTGTCCTCCTCTGCTTCCAAGTCTAGGTCTAGGTCTAGTTCTGGCTCCAGCTCTACTTCTTCTAGTTCCTTGTCTGTAAGAGCAGGAGGCTCTGCCCCAGGTGCTATTCCAGGCCCACTCTCTCTCTATAGGAACAGGTGATTGTTAGGGTAGATCCTGGTTCCAGCCAAGTCCCCTTTTCTCTAAATTTCTTTGATACCTCTTAGTTCCTACTTACCTTTATGACCAGATACCGGGGTGGGTCTCGGGCCATCCTGGTGAATTCATTGGCTAATTCTTTAAAGGTTGGTCGAATGTTCTCATCAATCATCCAGCCTAGGGGTGAAATGTTAAGAGGTAGAGACATAAGAGGGAATAGAGCCATAAGTAGAGAGGTAAGTCAGGTAGAAAATGGCTGGGATCAGCAGATAACTCACACTTGACCATCACCATGTAGACATCAATGGTGCAGATCTGGGGCTGTGCCAACCGTTCCCCTTTCTCTAGCAGATCTGGCACTTCAGCCAATCGTAGCCCTGCATAGGGCTCAGCTCCGAAGGTCATCAACTCCCAAACTGTCACACCTGATGACAGGAAGAAATGAACTAGTAGGTGGTAAAATGGTAGATGTGGTTATGAAGTGAAAGGAAGGCATAACCTGAATTTTTTTTTAAAGAGACAGGGTCTTGTTCTGTCACTCAGGCTGGAGTGCAGTAGCATAATCATAGCTCACTGTAATCTTGAACTCCTGGGCTCAAGTGATCCTTCTGCCTCGTGACTGTAGGCATAAGCCACTGCACCAGGCTAATTTTTAAATAATTAAAAAGAGTTTTGGGGGCAGCTCCTGTGGCTCAAAAGGGTAGGGTGCCAGCCCCATATGCTGGAGGTGGTGGGTTCAAGCCCAGCTCCGGCCAAAAAAAAAAAATGTTGCCTTGAATAAACCAATTCGTTAAAAAAAAAAAAAAAAGAATTTTTGCATAGATGGGGATCTTGCTATGTTCAGGTTGGTCTTAAACTCTTGGCATCAAATGATCCTCCTGCCTTGGCGTCTCGGAGCGCTGAGATTGCAGGCATGAGCCACTGTGCCCAGGAGAATGTGATTTGACACAAGGATCTGAAGTGCTTAGAAAAGGGGTCTCAAAGGCAACTGTGAAATTGGACCACTGATGGTATGGAGGGCACTGAGATACACTGACCATAGCTCCAGACGTCACTCTGGTGTGTGTATTTCCCAAAGTGAATACTCTCAAGGGCCATCCACTTAATTGGAGTCTGAAGATTAAAGATAAAGGTGTCACCAGTTGATTTCTACACACTTTCTTAGCATTTCCAACCCCCAAATTCTCTTATCATTCTTTTCTTTGTTTCTCTCTGAACTTAAATTTCTGACATCTCTAGCTTTCTCTTCATGAACTTACCATGAGGCATGAAGGATCTGCCTGCCTCTGAAGGAAACCACTGCCTCCTCCCCAACCCCATGCTTCACTCCACTCTTACCTCCTTCCCCAGCCCTTTCTGTCACCTTACCTTGGCCTCACTATGTAGTAGCTGTTTATCATCCGGCGGCAGCAGATCAGCCACACCAAAATCTGCTACCTGAACCTGACTAGGTGACTTTAGTAGCACATTTCGGGCAGCCAGGTTCCTATGTACCATACCGTGCTCCTCAAGGTAGTACATCCCCTAAAGGGAAGAAAGTATTCTCAGGGTTGGGGGAAATCAGTCAGTCACTGAGATCTAGAATTCTCCCCAAACCTGAAGATATGTCTCAGAACTTCAGCCTTTCTGCCCTAGCCCAGCAGTTTTTTTTTGTTTTTGTTTTTTGAGATAGTGTTAGTATGTTACCCTTGGTAGAGTGCCATGGTGTCACAGCTCACAGCAACCTCAGACTCTTGGGCTTAAGCAATTCTCTTGCCTCAGCCTCCCAAGTAGCTGGCACCACAGGCACCTGCCACAATGCCCAGCTATTTTTTTAGAGATGACATCTTGCTCTTCCTCAGGCTGGTCTCAAACCTGTGAGCTCAGGCAATCCACCTGCCTTGGCCTCCCAGAGTGCTAAGATTAGAGGTGTGAGCCACTGTGCCCAGCCCAACAGGGCAGTTCATATCATAGAGCTCCTCCAGGCTCCTCTCACCTTTGCAATTTGCACTCCCCAGTTGAGCAGCAGCTGTGGCCCTAGTGCTCCCCGGTGTTGTCTTACATGATCCAGGAGGGAACCCAGAGGCAAGTATTGAGTGACAAGCTGCAGAGATGATCCTGGGCATAGTCCCAGCAGCCGTACAATGTGGGCATGGTCTAGACTGCCAATGGCCAGCATATGCTAAGAGACAAGAGGTATTATCCAGGAAACAAACAGATTCACATACAGTCTGCACATGGCACACCCAGACCAGGGCCCCCCAGCATTTAAGTACATCAACATGGCTGACATGGCTGTTAACACAGGGCCATGCTTCTTTTTTTTTTTTAGACAGAGCCTCGAGCTTTCCCCCTGGGTAGAGTGCTGTGGCATCACAGCTCACAGCAACCTCCAACTCCTGGGCTTAAGCGAGTCTCCTGCCTCAGCCTCCCAAGTAGCTGGGACCACAGGCGCCCACCACAA
>NW_003852438.1:10529712-10533751 GCF_000181295.1 Otolemur garnettii | reverse complement strand
GGGCTGGATTTGAACCCGCCACCTTAGGTGTATGTGGCTGGTGCCTTAGCCTCTTGAGCCACAGGCACCGAGCCAGGGCCATGCTTCTACATAATTGTATCTAGTGTTGTTCTCTCTCCTAGTGGCATACAGAGCTCCCTTTTTTTTTTTTTTGAGACAGAGTCTTAATGATGTCACCTTTGGTAGAGTGCCATGGCATCACAGCTCACAGCAACCTCAAACTCTTAGGCTTAGCGATGCTCTTGCCTCAGTCTCCCAAGTAGCTGAGACTATAGATGCCCGCCACAATGCCTGGCTATTTTCTTTTGTTGCAGTTGTCATTGTTGTTTAGCTGGCCTGGGCTGGGTTTGAACCCACCAGCCTCAAACCTGCTGGCCTCAATGCATGTGGCCAGTGCCATAACTACTGTGCTACAGGTGCTGAGCCCAGAGCTCCCTTCTTTCACTTACATCCGTCACAGCTTGAAAACTTTGCCGTCCACTCTTGTCCTCAATGACTTTAATGCAGACTGGAATCTTGATAGATTCACCCTCAGGGATCCACACTCCCTGGGAAGTTTGGGGCAGAAGTCAGCCTAGGTCATTCTCCCCAGGTCAGCCCTTGGCTAAAATTTTTTCCTCCTTTGCCCTAAATACTTTCCCCACTTCTCCAGCCCCCCTTGGGTCACTCACTTTGTGCACAGTTCCAAAGACACCTGAGCCAAGCACTTTAAGCTTCCTCAGCTCTGTCTCTTTGAAGATTCTGGCCAAGACTTTGTTAGCCTTCTCACTGGGATCCAGAGGCTCTATGCTCTGAGGAACAGAAGGGATAGAGGTATTGGGGAAAGCCCAATCCACATCCTACTCCAGCCTGCTCCCACTAAGTGGTAAACACAGCAGAGACAGAGTAGGAAGAGAGATTGTCTTAGTTTTGGAAAACATTGTAGGCATATGGAGAAATAACAGACCCTGAGGACTGAGGCAATTGTTTGTTGTCATGAGATTAGGAATTCAGAGAGCTGGGTTTTCTTTTTAATGGGGGAGGTGGGTTATGGGGTGCTCCTTGGGAACGTTAGTAATACTGTCACCTTGACTGCCTTTTATATGGGGCTCTATCCTTTTCAAAGCACTTTCACATACATCATCCCCTTACAACCATCCTGAAAGGATGAATGTAACTTAGACACAGAGAACAGAAGTAAGTTCTTCCAAGTCACGTGGGAAATTAATAGCAAGATCAGGACTAGAATGCATGCCTCCCACTTCTGACCAGAGTTCTATCTAGAGAACCACACTCTCTCCTTGAAGAAAGGGATCAAATCTCCAGGGAAAGAAGGGGAATGGTGCACATTTCATTCCTGATCTGTGGGTGCAGTTGGCACGGGGACCTCTTTAAATTAAGCCAAGTACTCACCTCACCTCGTTCCAAGTAGCGCCTCATAGCCCTTTTATTCTGAATCTGGCGCCCACGCCAATAGAGAAAAGTGCCACCCAAGATCAGGAAAATTGCTACCAATCCTACTATCACCATCAAAGCCATTGTCAGATGGGTTTTGCTGTGGAATACAGAGAAACTGAGCATTATCCTGGATATACACCTCCATTACCAAAATCATCTATACTTGTGCCAAGATAATAGTGCAGATGTAGAGCAAGAATTTAACTTACACATACACACACATTTTTTTTTTTTTGTGATAAAGTCTCACTTTGTCACCCTTGGTACAGCGCTGTGGCATCACAGCTCATAGTAACCTCAAACTCTTGGGCTCAAAGGATCCTCTTGTCTCAGCCTCCCAAGTAGCTGGAACTATAGGCACCCACCACAACACCAGGCTATTTTTAGAGATGGGGTGTCACTCTTGCTCAGGCTGGTCTCATACTCCTGAGCTCAGGTGTTCCACCCATCTCGGCCTCCCAGAGTGCTAAGTTTACAGGTGTGAGCCACTGTGCCTGGCCTACATATATGTTACATATATCCTTGAGCACTGAAGGGACCAACCTAATCTAGACCACCATTAGGCTACTACAAATTAATTTTAGGAAAGAAAGGCCAGAAGCCTGGATTCTTATGTCTCAAGTCTAATAACAGTGGACTATATAAAAGGTGTGAATGAATAGATGCACTCTTCTCTGCAGGTAACCACCCCCACCCTAGTTTCTCTCCCAAATATCCCTAGCTTCTAGAATCTCCAAGACCATCATACCTGATCAGCTCCAATGATTGGTCTAAACAGTCTTGTAGCTCTGGTCCTTTACACCTAAAGAAGATAGTCAACCCCTTTAATGGGATCTCAAACAACAGAGGCTCAACGCCAATGGCCTCAACCTTACAAAAGCTGTTTCAGAACCTACCATGGCATCCTATCCTGGAGCCCAAAGCCTAGCCCAAGACATGGCCTCCATCTCCAGCTCACCAGCCCTCCCTGAGCCCCTCTATAATGAAACTCAAGAACTGAGCTTATTTCAGGTTCCCCAAACTATAGTGTGCTGTTACTGAGTTTCCTTTCTCCAATGCTTCACAACCAGGCTGGGAGTGATCTTTAAATCACAGTGCCCCTTTTCTCTCTTCACTCTTTTTTTTTTTTTTTTTTTGCAGTTTTTGGCTGGAGCTGGGCTTGAACCTGCCACCTCCGGCACATGGGGCTGGAGCCTACTCCTTTGAGCCATAGGCACCACCCACTCTCTCTTCACTCTAGTTCTGTGCTCCTACCCTTCAACCTGATCCCTTCTTTTCATCATCCTATCTATTACTGACCCCTGAGTGCAGTTCTCATGGCAGGGCTGACATTCATTCTGAACATCCGGGTACTTGTAGATGGGGCCCTTGGCACCTAAGACTCCATTTGGGCAGCTGCTCACACAGTGGGGCCCATCTCGAAAATGGGCACATTGGGTACAAGCATCAGAGCCCTGAGTAGAGAAAGCAGATCAGGAAGAATTGGATTCCAAGGTTAACTCCATACCTCTTAGCAAAGACCAATTCAGCCACTTAGGATCCTCCATCCACCATCCCTAGATTATCTGGCCTCCCTGTACTGTCTCTAGGGTTTGGCTATATCATTCCCTAGATGCTCCAAGGGTTGCCTCTTCCCTATCTGCCTTAGAGATTATGGTGCTGCTACTATACCGAGCCATTGCATGTGGCAGTGCCCTCCATGGGTTGGCATTCTGGGTGACAGGAGAAGCATTTAGCATCATGGGCAAACTCACGAGGCTCCCTGCAGTGGGGGACAAAAGAAGTGGGGTCACTTTCAAGTCCTAACCATCATGTTTGGAGCCCATACCCATAGGTCTCCTACCTTTTCCCACCAAGGCATATGCAGAAAACTGTCTAAACGTTCAGGTGCACAGCTTCATCCCAGAGCTCCACCCTCGCCCCTTCTTGATTGTATCCCTCACTATACCCATTCAGAAAGTTGCAGTGGGTGACACAGACACCTCCTCGGCTGTAGTTTCGGCAGGATAAGCACTGACTAGGGCCTGGGCCCCAGCATCCCCCAGAGGAGCACAGTGGGTCACACACTTTGCCTTCTGCCACTGGAAAGGAAGGGGTGGATTAGGAGAGGAGCCCGGGATACCTACCAAGCCCTCTCCTGAACACTTCCTCATTACTTCTTCCAAACTAATCTCCCCCTTCTCTATAGTTTTATCTCCAACCCTATTCCCATTTCAGGGCAGAATAATCCTTATACCCTGTCTTCCCTGACTGCCTGTTCTCAACACCCAGTGGGCCCTTTCCCTCACCACAGTCTCTGCGGGGCCGATTGTGCTTGATGTCTAGTCTCTCTTCTGAAGGCCCCCGAAGCAGCTTGGTCCAGTTCAAGGAATGGTGGTAGCACAGCTGCCGATTGGCACTTATGTAGATACGCCCAGCACTAATTTCCTTCAGGGACCGGAGGCCCAGAGATGTTACATTCAAGTTCTTCATGATCAGCAACGAGAAGCCTCGGCTGAGGATAAAGAGACAGAATGACACACAAGAGAAGATCTCAATTAAATTCAAGGAGGAGTGGGAAGGGGGCTCAAAAGCTTCCCACCCAGTGGGTATAATACATGGA
>NW_003852438.1:10528414-10529454 GCF_000181295.1 Otolemur garnettii | reverse complement strand
AGCACTCTACCCAGGGGGATAGCTTGAGGCTCCGTCAAAAAAAAAAAAAAAAAAAAATACATGGATACATGGCACACTCCCCAGGTGTGGACACAGCTCAACTCTGACTTCAACCTGTCATGTGTAAATTATATACCCTAATGGCTTGTAGCCTCATATTAATCTGAAATTTAAAATAAGAAGAAGAAAAAGGAGACAGAATGAGAGGGGAAACTACTAAGAGAAAATTAACTGTGGAGTGGATTCATTTCACTAAGCAGATATGCTCCGTGCTAGTCAGACCCACCGGGAAGGATGCCTCCCCTTTTGCCTTTTCCCTGTCAAACTCTCAAACCCTGTGGTTCTGCTGTTTGAGTCAGCACCTTGTATTTCACTCAAGAATGCCTGCCAAGCAGGGCTCATGGCCTATTCCTGCTCTCAGCTCCCCCCCTTACTCACTTGTAGAGGCTTCTGCCTCCAATGGTGGTCAGGTTGGAAAAAACACTGAAGTTGTGCATGTGAGGAGGCCAGGACTGGATGTTCAGGTAACCTGAGGAGTGGAGAGAGGCCTGTGAACAGGGAGTCTTCTCCCTTCCTCTTTCTCATGTTCTCCTGGCTCCTCCCCTGCAACTTGTTTTGATTTCTCCCCTGTAGCTTCAGACATAATTTTCTCAAGTAGTTAGTTAAACCACAGTTCATGCAAGTGGGTCACCTATTCCTGTCAGAAGGGGCAGACTCTCGACCCACTCACCTGTGATCTCCCGGACTGTCTGGAAAACATTGAGCTTCTCAGGATCCAGGGCAGGGATCTTGTGCCAGGGATCTCTGAGGAGAACAATAAAAGCACTCAACAATGGCTCGGCGCCTGTAGGTCAGTGAGTAGGGCTCCTGCCACATACACAAAAGCTGGTGAGTTCAAACCTGGCCTGGCCTGCCAAACAATGATAACTACAGCAACAAATAGCCAGGTGTTGTGACGAGTGCCTGTAGTCCCAGCTACTTGGGAGGCTGAGGCAAGAGAATCACTTAAGCCCAAGAGTTTGAGGTTGCTGTGAGCTGTG
>NW_003852438.1:10526610-10527836 GCF_000181295.1 Otolemur garnettii | reverse complement strand
GAGATGGGATTTTGCTCTTGCTCAGGCTGGTTTCCAACTCCTCTTGAACTACTGTGACTAGCTGTAGTGTATTTCTCTCCTCTCTCTCTCTCTCTCTTTTTTTTGAGACAGAGTCTCACTATGTCGCCCTTGGTAGAGTACTGTGACGTCATAGCTCACAGTAACCTCAAACTCTTGGGCTGAAGCAATTCTCTTGCCTCAGCCTCCCAAGTAGCTGGGACTACAGGCACCCGCCACAATGCCCGGCTATTTTTTGGTTGTAGTTGTCATTGTTGTTTGGCAGGCCCAGGCTGGCTTCAAACCTGCTAGCTCTGGTGTATGTGACTGGCACTCTAGCCCCTGAACTACAGGCGCTAAGCCTCTTTTTTTTTTTTTTATTAACGTAATTTAAGTGTGCTATCAAAGTTTAACTGTACACAAGTGTGCATGAGAGAAATAAAAGTTAAACACTAGCCTAGAGTATCTTATACAAAAGAGTAAGAAAATATTTAGGGGCCCCAGGTGAGCTGACCCCTGTGCTGGCCTTGCCCTGGGCCTTCTCCGGATCCTTCCTTCCCCCCAAAATAAATTAATTAAAAAAAGAAAAGAAGGCTTGGTGCCTGTGGCTCACATACACCTAAGGTGGCGGGTTCGAATCCAGCCTGGGCCCACCAAACAACAATGACGGCTGCAATCAAAAAACAGCCGGGTGTTGTGGTGAGCGCCTGTGGTCCCAGCTACTTGGGAGGCTGAGGCAGAAGACTCGCTTGAGCCAGGAGTTGGAGGTTGCTGTGAGCTGTGATGCCATGGCATTCTACCCAGGGGGACAGCTTGGGGCTGTGTCTCAAAAAAAAATAAAAGAAAATACTCAAAGGATGAAGGGTATGGGCTGGGCACAGTGGCTCACACCTGTACTCTGGGAGTCCTAGGTCGGTGGGTTGCTTGACTCAGGAGTTTGAAACCAGTATCACCAAGAGTGATACTGTCTCTGCTAAAAATAGAAAAACTAGCCAGGTGTTGTGGTGGCCATCTGTAGTCCTAGCTGCCCAGGAGGCTGAGACAAGAGGATCACTTGAGCCTAAGAGTTTGAGGTTGCTGTGAGCTATGGTGCCATAGAACTCTGTGGAAGGCAGCAGAGGGAGACTTTGTCTCAAAAAAAAAAAAGAAGCAGGGCGGTGCCTGTGGCTCAGTGGGTTGGGTGCTGGCCCCATATACCAAGGGTGGCACGTTCAAACCCACCACCGACC
>NW_003852438.1:10514386-10525414 GCF_000181295.1 Otolemur garnettii | reverse complement strand
AGCTACTTAGGAGGCTGAGGCAGGAGACTCGCTTGAGCCCAGGAGTTGGAGGTTGCTGTGAGCTGTGATGTTACAGCACTCACTACCCAGGACGATAGCTTGAGGCTCTGTCTCAAAAAAAAAGGATATACTGTCCCTGTCCTTGGCAGGGTGATTGCACAAGGATGCACAAGGATGTGCTGAGGGAATTCAGGGACCTCCTTAAGCAATGCATGGGATGTTGAGTTAATCATTCTCCTAGGTCCTTTGTAACCACTAAGATTTTATGACTTAGATTCCTAGTCAATTCCACCTAGGAAGGTTTAGGCCAGTGAAATGAACTATGAGGAGTGGACAGGGCAGAGGACTGAGGAGGAAAGACAGACTCTCTAACCCATTAAGGCCAGTGATAAGAAAGTCCAGGTTGCCCAGGATCTTGGTGCAGTTCACAAATCCATCGATGTTGCTTGAGTCCACAGTCTGGAAGCGGCTTCCAGCACCTGTCCCCTCACAGGCTGCAAACAAAAAAAGAGGTTCAATGGGGGCAGTCTGAGGAAAGCATATCTCTTTTCAACTTCTTATCATCTTCTACTCACCTTTAGGGCATAGCCCCCCACAAGGTTCACACATCTTTAGCCCATTTTTATCTACTTCCATCTTGTCAGGAGGACAGGCTCTGACACAGGACGTCTGATCCACCACAAAGTTGTCTAGGGAAGGGAAGGGCATATTAGAGGAGAAGGAGGAACAATGCCAACTACCAACAAAATCCCATCTGGGCGCTTCTCCGTCCTGCTCTGCACTGTCTTTGTCCCACTACCACCCTAGGTTCCTTAAGAGCTGTCCCTTTGCTCTATGTTGCTACAACAATAGAACTGGGGGCTAGAAGTCAGAGGGACACAAGTGGGGACACTCATTGGGGATGGTTAGATGATCATAACCATTTGCCTTCCAAGTTCCCAATTGGATCCCTTTTACCCCACAAAACTTTGTCTACAATTCTGGACCCACTATTATCAGCCCTTCCTTTCAGACACTTACGGGGACAGTTGGCTACACAAACTCCTCCATATTGGTACTTGGTGTGTGGATTGGGTTCCAGCTGGAAAGTTAGCTTATTATAGACAAGAGGCTGTGGACACCGGGGTACACAGGCTCCACTATCATTGAAGTGTCGACAGGCCTGGGAATGTAGAAGACTCATAAAACTCATGTTGCATATGTACCCCTACCCTCCTCCCCAAAGCCTACACCCCTATTTTGAACCCAGGGAAACACTAAAAGTACATACAAAGCAGTCTGTGTCCTGAGGGCCTGAGCACCCCCCTGCACACTCATCATGGCAGCACTGGTTGGGGTTGGGCCCAAAGCAGTGACCATTACACTGAGGGGCACAGATGGTCTTGGTCACTGTGGAAGGAGAGAAAGCATAGCTGTCAGGACTCTTAGAACTGCATTCTGAGACCACTGCTCTTCACTACCCCCAGGGATGACACAGGTTTGGGCAGGCAGGGATATGAAAGTATATGAGTTTGAAGTTTTTGGAGGGAAATTCAAACCCACATGTCTGGCAGTCTTCTGGTCCGGGACCCCAGCATCTCCCCTTGCAGACCTCATGACAGGGGGGACCTGGTTAGAAAAAAAGACAACACAAAGGACAGTCAGAGCTAGGAAAGGATTGTTTGGATCAACAGGGTATGATGTCAGCACACAAGAACCTCAATCCCAAGAAGCAAAGAACCAGAGCAACGTCCCTCCCTGCCCTTGGAGAGCAGGGCTGGGCTGGGTGAACCTGTCAACAAAGGGTGGAGCCACGCCTCCACACTACCCACTGGGCAGCTAAAGGGGAGGGATTCAGCAAATGCCAACCAACCTCAGCCCAGTCTCAACCCAGGAACTTAGTTCCTCCTTGGCAAACTGAACACAGCAGGAAGATAGGTGAGTGGACAGAAGGAATAGCAGATTCTGTGCAAGGGTAGATGGGTTCCAAGGAGAAGAGGGGACCTTGTGGTGGAAAGAGTAATGGCTGTGGAGTCAAAAGAAATGAATTTCCTGCTTAGAACTCAGAGATCTTTTTGCTCCTCTTCTTGATATGCATCCTCTGTGGCTTGGGTTCCAGGGGACTTGTCCGGTCCTTCCTGGCAGGCTCTTGGGCTAGGGCCTGGGGTGTTTGTTCAGTGGAGAAATGGGTTCAGATCAGGGATGTAAGGATGATGGGAAAGGAATCACTCTGGTTTGGTGGGACAGGGGGAGCAGTGTTTATCATGGTCACTCACAGCTTCTGCCATTGTCCTTCACCACTATCTCAGCACATCGGTCCCTCACGATGTCTCTCCAGTCAATCGTGTCCATGTGACAAAGTTTATCATTCTTCTCAATATAGACACCCCCTGACAGAATCTCTGAGGTAAAGGAGAGACGTGGCAGGGTCAAAGGCTACGGAAGAACACTTCCCCACCAGTCTGAAAGATATCTGAGACTCAGCAGCATAGGAAAGAGGGTAGACAGGTATGTCCAATTAGATCCAAGCTGCAGAGAAAACTCTCCTTATAAGAGAAGTCAGGTCAAAAGAAACTCCTGCCTCCTCAAACACCTGTCCAGATCCGGTTTAGCCAGTGGGGGGAGGGAAGGGAAAGATGGAGAAGATCTCTGACTCAACAACAGCTCCCCCCCCCCCCCCAAGCCCTACCTGTGTGTTTTCCAACTGACTGGGACAGGGTGAAGCAGCAGGTGACCAAGTGTTATTTAACCCTTATATGCCTCCAGCTTATTGAGGGTTGGGAGGGAGTAAGGGTAGGATTCCCAGGGAAAAAGAAATATTAAGGTATACTATACGCTGATCTTGCTCCAACTCTAGTCCCACCAGGACAGAGGACCCTTTCCCTGGAGTAGATGCCCACAGCTCCCTATTGGAGACCCTCTACTGTCTAGGAGGTGGTGGGCTTTTAGACCACAGTGGTCAAGGAAGTGGGCACCTTGGATGGGGCACATAAAGTGAACAGTCTTGGGCAATTATCAGGGAGGTGCCAGTCAGCAGGTTGGCTAAAGGGGGCAAGGCTAGAAGGAGTTACCAAGAACTGACCAGTGAGCTGAGTAAAGCGGAGCTGGCGAAGAGCATGGCTGGAATTGGTGTTATAGTTCAACATGACAAAGATGGCAAACTTCCCATCATAGACTTGGGTGCCCCGCACGACTCGGAGGTTGGGTAGTGGTAGTGTAGAGAATTCATTCATGGCCACGAGGACATAGCCTGTCACTTCTCGGATCCACTGTGATGGAACAGATTGTATCAATGCATGAAAAGGCAAAAAGTCTCAGTCCCTTCTCCCTCCTTCAGGAATTACAGAATCCTTAACTCTTTTAAGTCTTTCTAATTCCTATTTTGCAGTAGGGAGTAGATTACACCACCCTGTCACTTCCAACAGAGAAGACAAAGAACAGAAATTATTGAAGAATTCTAGTTTCCTACTTTTTTTTTTTTGCGACAGGGCCTCACTCTGTCACCAGAACTAGAGTCCAGTGGTATGATCATAGCTCAAGGCTACCTCCAACTCCCAGACTCAAGCAATCCTCTAGCCTCAGCCTCCCAAGTACCTGGGACTACAAGTGCCTGCCACCACATCCAGTTGATTTTTTTTTTATTCTAAGTAGAGATGGTTCAAGACCACCCTTGCTGGTCTTGAACTCCTGATCTCAGGTGATCCTCCTGCCTCAGCCTCCCACAGTGCTAGGATTAAAGGCATGAGTCACTGCATTTGCCAAGTTTCTTGGTGTTTTTTTTTTTTTTGAGACAGAGTCTCACTTTGTTACCCCTTGGTAGAGTGCTGTGGCCTAATAGCTCACAGCAACCTAAAACTCTTGGGCTCAAGTGATTCAAGTGATTCTCTTGCCTCAGTCTGCCAAGTAGGTGAGACTACAGGCACCCTCCACAATGCTGGGCTATTTTTTAGAGATGGGGTCTCACTCTAGCTCAGGCTGGTCTGGAACTCTTGAGCTCAGACAATCCACCCACCTTAGCCTCCCAGAGTGGTGGGATTAGAGGCGCGAGCCACCGTGCCCGGCCTTAGTTTCTTGCTTTTTTTCTTCTCAAAGTTTCTCCTGCCAGGAAGGTCCTGGCTTAGTTCCTTTCTCATCTCCCCAGGTGCATCTCAGTCCTCAGGTGTCTCTCTGCACTAGTCCCTGCTTCTTTTGCACAACCACAGAACACCACCTGCCCCATTAAACACAGGTTTGAATCTTAGGAACTACTGAGTCCCAGGAATACTGAACTTCAGAGAGAGCCCTGAGAAAGAGAAGGTGGCTCCTAGGGGAGAATAAAGAGGAGCAGGTCGAGAAAAGGGGACAGGCACTCTAACCTGCAGGAAGGAGAGGTCAGCATTGTGTCCTGTGAGCACAATCTCCAGGTTCCCCATCACCACCTCACACCTCGCGTAGAGCTTGTACAGTGTCTGGTACTGGTTCTCAGCATCGCCAGTCACACTCAGCCCATTCAGAGTCCCAGGACACACTGTTCAAAGTAGAAAGAAGAGTGGCAGAGGGATGGACACAAGTTCTCAAGTTCTTGGCCCCATTTGCCATTCCTCAAGACACTTCCCCCCACCCCCCAGTGTGCCTTCTTCCAGCAGGATCAGAAGGCATTTGCCTCCAACCCCCGCACTAGTGACAGATAGGCCTGCTGTGGCTGAGAGCCTCCTCCCTTCTCAGAAATACCCTCAACATCGCTTGAATGCAAAGGTGAAAAGGTTTCCTTTTTCTTCCAGGGACCTCCTGTGCCTCTTTCAGGTACTGAGGGGTTAATTGAGAAAGAAGACAGGGGATTTTTTTTTTCTCTCCCTAGAAAGGAGAAGTTAGGAAAGGACCACAACTTTGGTTAGCCTCCTCTCCCCCTCCAACTAGGGCACTTACTTCTTCACCCTCATCCTGCCTCTCTGGGTCCTGGAATAAACATCTCTTTGGGGCTAGCACACAGCCCCTATTGTGTCTACTGAGGGTGGGATGGGGGCAGTGGTGGGGGCAGTGCCTGGGGCCACAGTCCAGCCCACAATGAGGCGATTCTATCTAGGAGGAGGGGGCTGCCCCACCCTGTCCCCAGATACCTCATCCTCAGCAGTACCCCTCTTCACCCGCAAGCCTGGGGCTCAGACAAGTGACCTCACTAGAGGGGGGAGCTCTGGTCGTGGTGGGGTGTCAATGGAAGCTTTGTCTTTAGAGCTGGAAGATAAGGAGCTGGTTGCCCGCCCCTCTCTTCCTAAACTCTAGCTTTCCTTCTCACTCCTTCCCCTAGCCCAACACACTCCCTCAGCATGGCTTTCTAGCCTCAGAGTACTTTTCAGCAAATACAGCAAAGCCTGGAGGGAAACAGTAGCAGACTCCCTACTCTAAGCCTTCCATGCAATTTCATTGTTAGAAGAGATTCATTAAAAAGACTTCCAACATGGCAATCCTTACCCTCACTAGAGGAGAGTCTAGACCAGAGGCACATGAGGCGTGTCAAGGCTTGGGAGTTCACTTTTTGTAAATGTGGAGGGCAATGGGCTGTGGGAAATCTTGGACCCTGAAGCCCCATTCCAGTCTCTCTCTTCTGCCTCAGAAACAGACTCTGGGTGGAGGGGGTGGGGAGTAGAGAGAAGATACCACCTGTTCCAACCACCCTTCCCTCAGGCAATGGCAGCTCAGTGGGAGTCAAGAGTGGGAATGTGGGAGGGAGATTGGTGAGGTCCCAACTCCTCCTACTAAATACACCCTTCATCTGACCACTTGACCTTTGAGTGTTCTCATACAATATCTCTCCCTAAGAAGAGGAGAGGTTTGCTAGTCTTAGCAAAGAGGGGTAAACAGGCCCGGAGCTCCCAGGAGCTTGGGAACTCCAGGGTCCTTGGGCTGAAATGAAAGAAACTAGGAAAGTTAGTCATTTCTGGAACAGCCCCACCCTGATTCCCTTCCTGGAAGGACACCCCCTTTTCCAAGTTAAGGCGCCAATCCTTCTCCTGAGATAAGGGAGGAGCCAAGATTTCTGCACAAGGAAGTGGTGTGTGTGTGAGTGCACACATACACACACATGAACAGGTATACTCTCCTGCTGGCACCTAAATCTATGCAGATCTGTCCTTACAGGAAGTATTTCAGGTGGCCCCATTCATCCCACCTACCCATGTTTGTGCAGACTTTGCATCTAGCTTGTAAAGATACAGTGTTAGAGGTCCCAGTTCCCTGCCACCCTGAGGGTAAAGTCCATATTATACAAACAGGGCAAAGGGCTTGGGTGGGAAGGAACTATAACCAATACCTCTGGGGAGGGACTAGGCAGCTTGGGGAGCAGGGTGGGTAAGGGGAATTATAAGAATCCCTGATGTGACCAGGGACCAGGGACATAGGGAAGGGTAATGTCACAGACCCTCCTCTGCTAGAGAGCACTGAGGCTGGGACAGAGCAAGAATCTCTAGCCCTCCTCAACAAGAGGCCTCTCCTTCAACATCCCCCACCCCCATCACTGCCAGGACAAAGGGGCTATAGAAGGACTGAGACAGGGCCGGATGCCCAGAGGCTGCAGGAGCCAGATAAAGGGTAAAGAGACCCAACCATGCCTGCCTCCTGCCTCCCCCAGGGAAGGTGGCCAGAATCTGGGACTCCTGGGTTCTTAGTTGAAGAGCTAGGGGTCTGGGTGGGACAGTTATACAGCCACTCCACTGGCCCCTCCCACTCCAGACCTCAGACCACCCCCCTCCACCAGCTGGGAGTGTTCACATCTCAAGATCTCAGGGTCTAAATTTAGGCCCAGCAACTGTGGGGGAAGCACAGGTGGTTTCTCCCACTCCCACCCTGGGGAAGGGGCCCTGGCTCTGCCAAACCCCAAGCTGAGGTCTAGGGGGATGGGAAGACATCAACAGGACTTCAATTCCAAAACACCAGCACCGCTTGGTGTCCATGGTCCCAGAGACACCGCAAAGGGGTGGGCACAGATAGCATGGGAGTGGGAGGAGGATTGGAGAAGAGCAATCCAGGACTCTCTCTAGAGTCCTAGAGACAGTGTCAGACAATAAACAGAATGGGGGCAGCAGGCAGAAGTGGAGCTTAAGAAGGACTTCTCAAGGATGGGAGGCTCAGAAGGTAGACGAGGTGCCCTCTTGCCCCTCGGGTTGGGGAGAGAAATAACAAAAGGCTGGGGCACCGGCCCCATATACCGAGGGTGGCGGGTTCAAACCCAGCCTTGGCCAAACTGCAACAAAAAAATAGCCCGGAATTGTGGCGGGCGCCTGTAGTCCCAACTATTCTGGAGGCTGAGGCAATAGCATTGCCTAAGCCCAAAAGCTGGAGGTTGCTGTGAGAAGTGAGACTCTGTCTCTACCAAAAAAAAAAAAAAAGAAAGAACAAAAGGCTGGACGTCCATGCCCCAGCAGCTCTTGGCCCAGGGCCTTGTGTATATTAGGTGCTCAATAAATATTAGTTGAATTGCCCTGAGTCTTGACAGAGAGAGTGATCAGGTTGGGCCAGCTCTATTATTTTGAGGGGAAGCGAGAGGGCAACCTCTGTTCCCTCTCGCCCTGATGTCACCTGGACTTGGCCCTCTGGTTGATCTCAGCCCTCCCCAGGGCAGGCTCACTCACGAAGAGGAGGTGCCGCTCCTCTTTTCCAACACTAGACAACAACAACCCACTCCGACCCTTCCGTAGCTCCGCCCCGTCGGCAAAACAACGAAACTGGGGGTTGCTGAAACCAGGTGTCGGGTGGGGGACAGGAGCTGGGGAGCAGAGACCCTTCCGCCGAGATCCCCACTTCCAATCATCTCCCGTTCACAGAAAGATCCTCGCTCTGCTCCCTGCAGGCCCCTCAGAGGTGCGAACTGCTTGTGTCGGGAGGAGAGACCAATTAAAGGGTCGGCGGCGCGTTGGGTGGAGGACGTCCAGGAATGCATTCCCGCCGGGACCACCCCAGAACTCGAGCCTGACCGCCCTCTCTCAGGTGGTCGCAGCGGACCCGGGGCCAGCACCTCCACGTCCCACACTGCCCGACACCCTGCTCCTGCCCTCAGGGACTGCGCGCCGCGGCTCGGGCTCCCAGGGTCCCAGCCCGCTTGGCTCCCGCGCCGCTTACCTGCCTGTGAGTTGCCCACCTCGGAGCCCCGGGCCAGGCTGAGAAGCAAGCCCAGCACCTGCAGAGCCCCATTCGCCCTCATGACTCCAAAGGAGGGAGAAGGGAGCCCAGCCGAGTCCGGCCCGGGGGCCCCTGGACTAGGACATCGAAGCGGGAGCCACCTGAGCCGCCTGCGAATTGGTGGCGGCGGTTACAAAACTGCAACCGGAGCTGGAGCCGGAGTCCGGGGCGGGAGGGCAGGGGAGGGGTGTGTGCCTGTGAGAGACGGAGGGAGGGAACGCAGGAGGCAGGGGTGAGTCACGGCCGCGCCCCTCCGCGCGGGCCGAGTGGTGATTGCAGTAGCCGGGACGGCCCTCCTCGAGCGCCACGCCCCGCGGGCCCGCAACCTGGCCCGGCAGACCCGGGATGGGTCTCGCCAGAATTATTCTTCGGGAGCTGCTTTAAGGGGACATCCAGATTCCAAAAGCCCCTAACTCCAAGGAAAGGTAACGAATGAGGGTGGGGACAGAGCTCCAAAGCCCGGCCCCCTGAAAGTTGGTCTTGTCTATTAACCAAATGGCTCAACTCCCCTAGCCGGTTGGTTCAGTTGAGGGGATTTTCGTTCCGAACGTATTTCCCTCTGTGTATTTTTGAGAAGGGCGGTGTTTTTTGCCTCCTATTCAGGCTACCTCAATTTTTCTTGGGACTTGAAACCTCATAACTCATCCACCCTACCCAGGAACCCGAGCCCCAGAGGCCGCGTGAAATTGCACTGTCTCCGGCCGCTTCCTTCTTCAGACCCGGCGCCGGCCCGGCCTCTCCGGGGGATTTGGAATGGGAGTGGGGGGTAGTGGTTTTCAGCCTGGGAACAGACCCCGGGAGGGGCTCCCGCACCTGTCGCCGTCCCCTCTGCTGCCCCCCATGGCCGCCTGGGAGAACAGCTGCCTCTCCTTCCACACTGGAGTCTGGCCACGCTGTCCAGGCGGCCGTAGTACCCAAAGTTCTGGGGATCCACATGGGTCCCCCGAACAGGCAATAACACCCTCCCAGGTGCCAGGTCCAAGTTCCTGCTCGAAAGGAGGAGGAGCGTGCAGTGAAGGAGGGCATGAAGAGGACACCAGAGGCGAGTGGCATAGATCCCCGAGACCCTTCGCACCAGCTCCCACGATCCCCGCCCGAGGGTCGGCCGCACTGCTGTTAGTGCCCAAAGCCCTGCTAGCCCCGGGCTGGATACCACTGGCGCCCCCTGGCGCCCAACCTGTGGCAGTGACGTCCCACACGGCGTTACATTTTCCATTCTTTCAACTGAAGAGCCCAATTATTTTCCCGAGTACTTCAAGCCTGAAGACTTAAGTGTCGATTGAACTTTAATGAGTAAAAATGTCACCCATCACTCCCAGCCAAGACAACGGGCTAAAATGCTTTCTTTTCTTTTCTTTTTGGTTTAGATATGTTCTCACTCTGTTGTCCAGAGTGTCATAGTGTTAGCCTAGCTCATAGCAACCTCAAAACTCCTGGGCTCAAGTGATCCTCCTGACACACCCTTGGCTAGTTTTTTTGTTTTTTTTTTTTAATTTATTTTTGTGTATTTTCTTTTTTTTTGAGACAGAGTCTTACTGTGTCGCCCTTGGTAGAGTGCTGTAGTGTCACAGCTGACAGCAACCTCCAACTCTTGGGCTGAAGCAATTCTCCTACCTGACCCTCCCAATTAGCTGGGATCACAGGCGTCTGCCACAATGACTGGCTATTTTTTGTTGCAGTTGTCATTCTTGTTTTAGCTGGCCCAGGCTGGGTTGGAACCCACCAGCCTCAGTGCATGTGGCTGGTACCGTAACCACTGTGCTACCAGCGTGCCTAGCCTACTTTTTATTTTATTTTATTTTATTTTTTGAGACAGAGCCTCAAGCTGTCCCCCTGGGTAGAGTGCTGTGGCATCACAGCTCACAGCAACCTCCAATTCCTGGGCTCAGGTGAGTCTCCTGCCTCAGCCTCCCAAGTAGCTGGGACCACAGGTGCCCACCACAACACCCAGCTATTCTTTTGGTTGCACCCATCATTGTTTGGCAGGCCTGGACTGGATTCAAACCCACCACCTTAGGTGTATGTGGCTGGCGCCTTAGCCACTTGAGCCACAGGCGCCAAGCCTACTTTGTATTTTAGTAAAAGAAGTCTTGCTCTTGCTCAGACTGGTCTCAGATTCCAGAGCTACAGCGTCTGGCTTCCCAGAGTGCTAGGATTACAGGCTTGAGCCACGTGCCTGGCCCTGGCTAAAATTCTTTTAACCTGCTGTGTATTGACATGCAACCTAGAGGGTCCATTCTTTTTTTTTTTTTTTTTTTTGAGACAGAGCCTCCAGCTGTCGCCCTAGGTATAGTGCCTTGGCATCACAGTTCACAGCAACTGCCAACTCCTGGGCTCAAGCGAATCTCCTGCCTCTGCCTCCCAAGTAGCTGGGACCATAGGCGCCCGCCACAATGCCAGACTATTTTTTGGTTGCACCCATAATTATTGTTTGGAGGCGCAAGCTGGATGTGAACCCGCCATCTCAGGTGTATGTGGCTGTTGCCTAAGCCACTTGAGCCACAGGTGCTGAGTCCTAGAGGGCCCATTCTGCTGGATAATCATCCTATCTCGGGAGATTGACTTTGCCCAGACCACATGGCCACCATAATAGTAATAGCAACAGTAAAACCGCTAACATACACAAATACATCCATACTCCATTTTGTTTGCAAAGCATTTCCTTAAATTTAGTGCCTTAGAGAAAGTGTCACTTAACAAAAATTATGTGAGCTAGGTGACATCACTCCATTTTACAGAACTAGAAACCTGTGACTTCTCGAAGGTCATCCATCTAGTGACAGTAGTCAGGTGATCAGGCAAGAAGGAGGAGATCAGGTTTGATTTCTTTTTCTTTTTTCAGACAGAGTCTCACTATGTCACTCTTGGTAGAGTGCTGTGGCGTCACAGCTCACAGCA
>NW_003852438.1:10512472-10513869 GCF_000181295.1 Otolemur garnettii | reverse complement strand
TCATTGTTGTTTGGCGGGTCCGGGCTGGGGATTCGAACCCGCCACCTTAGGTGTACGTGGCTGGCGCCTTAGCCGGTTGAGCTATAGGTGCCGAGCCGCCATTGGCACTTCTATGTACTCTATACATACTCCAATATACTCTATGTATTCTAATTTCCATCTTGTTCCAATGAATTGCCCCTGCTTCTATTTAAAGGCAACTGTCAGTCCTCCATTTCTGTCCCCACCCTCACCCTAACATTCCAGTTTTACACTAAACATTCTAGTTTACACCAGAGACTATTCCTTCTTGCCTACCTAAGGAATGTTTTTCCTACAGTGTCCCCTATCTCCTGTATTATCCTTTTTTTCTCTCTATTGGATCATTTGCATCAGCATATAAACACGCTGTAATATCTTCCATCTTTCTTTTTTCCTTTTTTTTTTTTTTTTGAGACAAAGTCTCAAGCTGTTGCCCTGGATAGAATGCTGTTGGCATCATAGCTCAGTAACCTCCAACTCAGGCTAAAATGACCCTCTTGCCTCAGTTTTTCTATTTTTTAGTAGAGATAGGGTCTTGCTTTTGCTTAGGTCGGTCTTGAACTTGTGAGCTCATGCAATCCACCCACCTCGGCCTCCCAGAGTGCTAGGATTACAGGTGTGAGTCATCACACCTGGCTTTTTTTTTTTTTTTTTTGAGACACAGGACTAGTTCTCCTTATATTATCCAGATTGGGCTCAAATTCCTTGGGCTGCAGTGATCCTCCCAACTCAGCCTCACTACCTGAGATTACCGATGCAGCCACCCTGGTTCTAGCATCTTAAAAGGCAAAAAGCAAAACAAACTTCCTTAGACTCCATCGCCTTCTACTCCCTTGCTCCTAACTGCTGCAAGATGTTCTATTATGTGGATCCCTCTGTTTTATTTGTTCATAACCCTAATGACGAACCTTTTGATTGCCTCCAACTTCCTGCTGCCACAAGCAATGTTGCAATTGCTATCCTTATACACATCTTCTTTGGGTCTATGAAAATTTCTTGTGCATAATGAGCTCCATACTTCCTGGAATGAATGCACCAGTCTACTCTCACCAACACTGGTGAGTTTTCAATATCCCAACTTCTTTGACAATACTTAACATTATTTGATTTTCCAGTTTTTTAAATTATATCTCATTGCTAATTTATTTTTTTCAATTAAAAAAAATTTAAATTGACAATTATACATATTTATGGGGGAGAGTGGATTTTAAATGTTCTCACCACAAAGATAGGCTAATTAGTCTGATTTGTCCATTCTACAATGCATACATACGTTGAAACTATGTATGTAACACACCTGGCTCAGCATCTGTGGCTCAAGTGGCTAAGGCGCCAGCCACATACACCTAAGGTGGCGGGTTCGAATCCAGCCTGGG
>NW_003852438.1:10505462-10507575 GCF_000181295.1 Otolemur garnettii | reverse complement strand
GAACCCGCCACCTTAGGTGTATGTGGCTGGCGCCTTAGCCACTTGAGCTACAGGTGCCGAACCTGAGAATCTCTTAAGCTCAAGAGAGTTCGAGGTTGCTGTGAACTGTGATGCCACAGCACTCTACCAAGGGCAACATAGTGAGACTCTGTCTCAAAAAAAAGAAGAAATGCAAATCAAAATCACCTTGCGATATCATCTAACCCCAGAGAGAATGGCCCTCATCACAAAATCTCAAAACTGCAGATGCTGGCATGGAGGTGGAGAGTAGGGAACACTTTTATACTGCTGGTGGGACTGCAAACTAATACAACCTTTTTTGAAGGAAGTATAAAGAACCCCCAAAGAACTCAAGCTAGACCTCCCATATGATTTTGCAATCCCATTACTGGGCATCTACCCAGAAGAAAAAAATGCTTTTATCACAAGGACACTTGCACTAGACTGTTTATTGTAGCTCAATTTACAACTGACAAAATGTGGAAACAGCCTAAATGCCCACCAACCTAGGAATGGATTTACAAGCTGTGGTATATGTACACCATGGAATACTATGCAGCCACTAAAAAGATGGAGACTTTACATCCTTTGTACTAATATGAATGGAAGTGAAACACATTCTTCTTAGTAAAGCATCACAAGAATGGAGAAGCATGAATCCTATGTACTCAATTTTGATATGAGAACAGTTAATGACCTAGTACAAAATGGGGGTCGGGAGAAGAGGAGAGCAGAGAGAGAGAAGAAGGGAGGGGGTGGGCGAAAGGAAGAGCAGAGAGGGAAAGAGGGAGGGAGATGGGAGGAGGAAGAGCAGAGAGAGGGAAGGAGGAAGGGGGTGGGGTCTCAGTGTGTGACACACCTTATGGGAGCAAGACATAAGTATAAGAGGCAATGCCATTAGTGTAACCTGGTTTCTTGTACCCTCAATGAATCCCCAACAATATAATAATAATAATAATATTTCCATATATAATATAGCTTTTAAATTATACTATTTAGATCTTGTACATCTCTGCTTATTGTTTGTCTTCTTGATCCATTGGTTTCTAAAACAGCTATATGTTTCTAGTTTCAGTAGTCTTTTTCTTCTTTTTTAAATTTGTCGATTGTTTTATAAACATACAAATGAAGATAAAAGTATTTTCTCATAAGGTTATAATGAAGATTATGAGCTGATACATGTAAAGCCTATAGACCATGTCTGACATAGAAGGTACTCAGAGTTAACTATTTGTATATTTTGAGTCTAAATTACCAAATGTATTTACTCGTACATAAGACTTCCCTTTTTGTTCCATGATTTTTTGTCTTGAATTTTATTACATATTAAAATCTCAATTTACTTTTGGATTTTTTTTTGTCTGGTAAAGCTTATCTCTTTTTTTCTTTTTGGCTTGGTACCTGTAAGTTGTTAAGGCGCTAGCCCCATACAGGGTGGTGGGTTCAAACTGGCCTGGGTTACCTAAACAACAATGACATCTGCAACAATAACAAAAATAGCCGGGACATTGTGGTGGACGCCTGTAGTCCCAGCTACTTGGGAGGCTGAGGTAAGAGAATTGCTTAAGCCCAAGAGTTTGAAATTGCTGTGAGCTGTGATGCCACACCACTCTACTGAGGGCAACATAGTGAGACTCTGTCTCAAAAAAAAAAAAAGCTCGTCCCTTTTTATTGAGACAGAGTCGCACTTTGTTACCCTGGGTAGAATGCCATGGCATCATAGCTCACAGCAACTTCAGACTCCTGGGTTCAGCCTCCCAAATAGCTGGGATTACAGGCGCCCGCCACCACACTCAGCTATTTTTTTTTTAGAGATGGCATTTCACTCTTGCTCGGGCTGGTCTCCAACTGTGAGCTGGGGCAATCCACCCGTCTTGGCCTCCCAGAGTTCTAGGATTACAGGCATGAGCCTCCTCTCCTGACCTTAAAGTTTGTCCCTTGATGGCTTGGCGCCTGTGGCTCAAGCAGCTAAGGCGCCAGCCACATACACCTAAGGTGGCAGGTTCGAATCCCCAGCCCGGGCCCCCCAAACAACAATGATGGCTGCAACCAAAAAATGGCCAGGCGTTGTGGCAGGCGCCTGTAGTCCCAGCTACTTGGGAGGCTGAGGCAG
>NW_003852438.1:10499519-10504729 GCF_000181295.1 Otolemur garnettii | reverse complement strand
CACCCTAGGTGTATGTGGCTGGCTCCTTAGCCAGTTGAGCTATAGGCACCGAGCCGAGAGAAGCTGTCTCAAAAAAGTAGAGTGCAGGAAGTTTATAAGTAAGTGTTCTTGGAGTCAATACTTGTAGGAAAGGAAAGAAGGAAGCAGGATTGGACAGAGAAGTTGGGCTGCAGAGTAAACGCAGGCTTCAGCTAATCCTGCAGAGAACTGTGAGTCTCACTAAGGCATTTGACACACCTGAGATTTCCTGCTCAACCAGTCCAATATGAATGACACTATCAATGTAGTAAATCAAGATGATGTTTTCAGAACTCGCCATCAGGTCAGATCTCTTGGGATTATTTTGTGACAGAGGGCAGGAAAGTTAACATAGATCTGGGGCAGGACTATAAATGTTAATTGTTGTCCTTTCTGAGTGAATATGAACTTTTTCTGCTCTCCTTTCTGATAAGAAAGAATGGAAATTCAAATACAGCCATTTGCCAGACTAATGGCTGTATACTATGTACATGAGTCCCTGTTATTTGGCTTTAGCTATAATATCACATACAGCAAAACAGCTATAATTAGGGCTACTACTTAGTTGAGTTTGCAGTAATTCACTATGATCCTCCAAGATCTGTCTCTTTTTTTTCAGGGGCCAGACTGGTGACTTAAATGAAGATATGTTAGGGAGGCCAGGTATGGTGGCTCACTCTTGTAATCCTAGCACTCTGGGAGGCCCAGGTGGGTGAATTGCTGAGCTCGAGTTTGAAACCAACCTAAGCGAGAGCAAGATCCTGTCTCTACTAAAAATAGAAAAATTAGCTGGGCGGAGTGGCCGGTGCCTGTAGTCCCAGCTACTTGTGAGTCTGAAGCTAGAGAATCATAGCTCACAGTACTCTTATACTTGAGCCCAAAAGTATGAGATTACTGTGAGCTATGATGACTTCACGGAACTCTACCAAGGGCAACAGAGTGAAAGTCTTTCTCAAAAAAAGAAAGAAAGAAAGAAAGAAAAGGATGGCCCTTGTGGCTCAGTAGACAGGGTGAAGTCTCCATATACCGAGGGTGGCGGGTTCGAACCCAGCCCTGGCCAGCTAAAAAAGCAATGACAACTGCAACAACAACAACAACAAAAGCTGGACGTTGTGGCGGGTGCCTGTAGTCCCAGCTACATGGGAGGCTAAGCCAAGAGAATTGCTTAAGCCCAAGAGTTGGAGGTTGCTGTGAGCTGTGATGCAACAGCACTCTACTGAGGGCAACATAGTGAGACTCTGTCTCAAAAAAAAGATATGTTGGGGACTGCTATCTTTACATCCTTTAGGCCTATGCTGTCCACTATGGTAGCCACTAACCACAGGTATCCATTTCAAGAGTTAGAAAAAGACCACAAGGCCGGTTATTGAGGCTCACACCTCTAATCCTAGCACCTAGCACTCTGGGAGGCTGAGGCAGGAGGACTGCTTGAGGCCAGCAGTTTGATACCAGCCTGAGCAAGAAAAAGACTTCACCTCTACAAGAAATAAAAGAATTAGCCAGGTATGGAGGCACACCTATAGTTCCAGCTACTCAGGAGGCTGAGGCAGGAGGATTGCCTGAGCCTAGGAGTTTCAGGTTGTAGTGAGCTATGAGGATGCCACTGCACTCTGGTGACAGCCTAGACTCTGTCTTAAGAAGGAATAAAAAAAAAAAAGTTCACCCCATGATTGCATTAATGTACACAGTTATGCTATAAGAAATTAAAAAAAAAAGTTCAGTGTCTGTAGCTCAGCAGCTAGGGCGCCAGCCACATACACTGGAGCTATCGGGTTTGAATCCAGCCCAGGCCTGCCAAACAACAATGACAACTACAACCAAAAAATAGCTGGGTGTTGTAGTGCGCACCTGTAGTCCCAGCTACTTGAGAGGCTGAGGCAAGAGAATCACTTAAGTCCAAGAGTTTGAAGTTGCTATGAGCTGTGATTCTACAGCACTCTACACAGGGTGACGGCTTGAGACTCTGTTGTCTCAAAAAAAAAAAAAAGAAAGAAAGAAAGAAAATAAAAGGAAAAGAGAACAAATTATATCCAAAGAAAAAAGAAGAAAAATAAAGGAACAAGGTGGTGCCTCTGCCTTGGTGAGTGGAATGCCGGCCCTATATACCAAGGGTGGTGGGTTCAAACCCAGCCCCTGCCAAACTGGAACAAAAAATAGCCAGGTGTTGTGGCAGGTGCCTGTAGTCCCAGCTACTCAGGAGGCTAAGGCAAGAGAATCACCTAGGCCCAAGAGCTGGAGGTTGCTGTGAGCTGTGACACGATGGCACTCTACCGAGGGTGACAAAGTGAGACTCTGTCTCTAAAAACATAAATAAATTAAAAAAATAAAATAAAGGAACAGAAGCTAATGAAATACAAAATAAATGTATAATATTGAAGATTAACAAGTTCGGTCTTGCTGGGCACTGTGGCCCACACCTGTAATCCTAGCACTCTGGGAGGCTGAGGCAGGAGAATTGCTTGAGCACAGGAGTTCCAGACCAGCCTGAGCAAGAAGGAGATCCCATCTCTACTAAAAATAGCTTCCTGCCTCAGGCAGGAAGCTGAGGCAGGAGGACTGCTTGAACCCAAGAGTTTGAGGTTGCTGTGAGCTGTGGTGTGCTCATTGTACTCAACCCCAACATGATAGAGTAAGACTGTGTCTCAAAAAACAAAACAAACAAAAAACCTCTCTATCAGCTTGGCACCCTTAGTGCAATGGTTAGGGCAGTGGCCACATACACAGGGGCTGGTGAGTTTGAATTGGCCCGGGCCTGCTAAAAAACACAATGATACCTCCAACAAAAACAAGGAGCCAGGCACTGTGGTGGACACCTGTAGGCCCAGCTACTCGGGAGGCTGAGGCAAGAGAATAACTTAAGCCCAAGATTTTGAGGTTGCTGTGAGCTATGATGACTTCATGGAACTCTACCAAGGGTGATATAATGAGACTCTGTCTCAAAAAAAAAAAAAGGATGGTGCCTGTGGTTCAGTGGGTAGGGGGCCAGTCCCATATACCGAGGGTGGTGAGTTCAAACCCTGCCCCAGCCAAATTGCAACAAAAAAATAGCTGGGCGTTGTGGCAGGTGCCTGTAGTCCCATCTATTCGGGAGGCTGAGGCAAGAGAATCACCTTAGCCCAGGAGTTGGAGGTTGCTGTGAGCTGTGTGATGCCACAGTACTCTACCAAGGGCGATAAAGTGAGACTTTGTCTCTACCAAAAAAAAAAACCAAAAAACAAAACTTATCCTCTGAAGTAGTTTTACCAAAATAATCAAATCTGAATTTGATTAAACCTCTTTCTTCAATATCAATTTTCAAAAATTGGTATTGAATTGAGAAAGATGAAAGATATCACACAATCACCAAAATACAGAATGCAGGAAAATTTATAGGACAATAATTGTATAAATCTCAGTTTTTTCAGCAAATTGCAAGAGGGGGAAAAAAAAAACACCCAGATGATAAACGGATGGATTGTTTTCTATTTGCCCTGAATACCCCGGGGATAGGAAATGCCTGAGACAGTCATTGGAGGGTTGGGCTACCAGTGGAATTAGAAATGTTTTTGTTGTTTGAAAATATATTAAATTCCTCCTAAAAAATAAAAAGTCTGGTTTTATATGTTTAAAATATATCTTTCTTTCTTTCTTTTTTTTTTTTTGAGACAGTGTCTCACTTTGTCACCTTGGTAAAGTGCTGTGACATCACAACTCATAGCAACTTCAAACTCTTGGGCTCAAGCAATTCTCTTGCCTCAGCCTCCCGAGTAGCTGGGACTACAGGTGCCTGCCACAACACCTGGCTATTTTTAGAGATGAGGTCTCCCTCTGACTCAGGCTGGTCTGGAACTCCTGAGCTCAGGCAATCTACCTGCCTTGGTCCCCCAGAGCGCTAGGATTACAGACATGAGCTACCACCCCTGGCCCCTAAAATGTATCTTGAAGGATACCGAAGAAATTGGCTCAAGGAAGGGGAACTGAATATAGGATATTGCTATATATTCTTTTGTACCTTTTATGTTTTATATGATCAAAAAATAGAATAATCGGCTCGGTGCCTATGGCTCCAGTGGCGAAGGTGCCAGCCACATACACCTGAGCTGGCGGTTTCGAATCTAGCCCAGGCCCACTA
Organism: Otolemur garnettii; assembly: GCF_000181295.1. Lineage (NCBI taxonomy): Eukaryota > Metazoa > Chordata > Mammalia > Primates > Galagidae > Otolemur > Otolemur garnettii. Next base: position 10,500,600 of record NW_003852438.1, on the reverse strand, counting down.
AACAAGAATGACGGCTGCAACTTCCAGGTATTGTGGAGGTTGCCTGTAGTCCCAGCTACTTGTGAGGCGGAGGCAGGAGAATTGCTTGAGCCCAGGAGTTGGAGGTTGCTGTGAGCTGTGATGCCATGGCACTGTACCCAGGGTGACAACTTGAGGCTCTGTCTCAAAATAAAATAATCTGGCTGGGTGTGGTGGCTCATGCCTATAATCCTAGCACTCTGGGAGGGCAAGACATGTAGACTGCTTGAGCTCACGATTTCCAGACCAAACTGAGCAAGAGCGAGACCCTGTCTCTACTAAAAATAGAAAAGCTAGGAGGGTACTGTGGCTGGTGCCAGTAGTCCCAGTTACTTGGGAAGCTGAGACAGAAGGATCCCTTGAGCCCAGGAGTTTGAAGTTGCTGTGAGCTATGATGATGTCATGGCACTCTACCCAGGTGACCCAGGGAGACTCTGAATCAAAAAATATAAATGCTTTTTTTTTTTGAGACAGTCTCACTTTATCACACTTCGTAGAGTGCCATCATAGCTCATAGCTCATAGCAACCTCAGACTCTTGGGCTTAAGCTATTCTCTTGCCTCAGCCTCCCAAGTAGTTGGGACTATAGGCACCCGCCACAACGCCCAGCTATTTTTTTAGAGACAAGGTCTCGATCTGGCTTAGCCTGGTCTCGAACCTATGAGCTCAGGCAATCCACTCGGCTCAGCCTCCCAGAGTGCTAGGATTATAGGCGTGAGCCACTGCGCCCAGCCAAATAAATAAATTAAATAAATAAATAAATAATCAGAACTGAAAGGAGAAAATTCTTCAGACCAGTTGTGTTTCTCTGTAACTTCAACTAAGCAGGCCTACTTCTAGCCTCTGATTTATCCCACTTCTATATAACAATACTCCATATCTTTTGAAAATGTGTCTCTTTTCCTCTTTAGTTTTCTTTCTTTCTTTTTTTTTTTTCTGAGACAGAGCCTCAAGCTGTCCCCCTGGGTAGAGTGCTGTGGCATTACAGCTCACAGCAACCTCTAACTCCTGGGCTCAAGTGAGTCTCCTGCCTCAGCCTCCCAAGTAGCTGGGACCACAGGCG
>NW_003852438.1:10496604-10499208 GCF_000181295.1 Otolemur garnettii | reverse complement strand
AGTAGCTGGGACCACAGGCGCCCGCCACAACGCCCGGCTATTTTTTGGTTGCAGCCATTATTGTTGTTTGGCGGGTCCGGGCTGGGAATTCGAACCCGCCACCTTAGATGTACGTGGCTGGCACCTTAGCCGGTTGAGCTATAGGCGCCGAGCCTAGTTTTCTTTTTAAAAATATGTATTTACTATTTTTTCTTTAGATTCAGGCTCTTGCTATGTTGTCCAGACTATCCTTAAACTCCTGGGCAAGGGATTCTCCTGCCTTAGTCTCTTAAGTTGCTGGGAGTACATGTGTGTGACATCACGTCAGGCTCCCCTTAGATTTCCTTTCTCTACCTAAGCATCTCCATGTCCTCTCAGTGTTCTGCAAGTGATCAGTTAGGGATCCCCTTCTATTACCCTTGCCTCTTTTGGCTGTATCTGGTCCAGTTTTTCAATGTGTATAGCCCAGGACTGAATGAATACCAGATTGTGGGAGGGGACTATCATTCCGCACATTCTGAACATTATGTCTAGTAATGGAGCCAAAGAGTGAGTTGAATTAAGTGACCCATCATATACCTACAAGAAATGAAAACACATCCCCACAAAAATCTGCACATGCATGTTTATAGTAGCATTTTTCATTATAGCCAAACGTAGAAATAACCCCCAAATCCAGCAATGGAAGGATGATGGACAAATAAATGTGGCATATCCATATAGTGGAATGTTTGTTATTCAGCCCTGAAAGATATGGAGTACTGATAAATGTTACAAATTGGAAGAACCTTGAAAACCTTTTTTTTATTTTTTATTTTATTCTTTTACTTATTTATTTATTTTTGAGACAGAGTCTTAGTATATTGCCCTTGGTAGAGTGCCGTAGTATCTCAGCTCACAGCAACCTCAAACTCTTGAGCTTAAGAGATTCTCTTGCCTGCTCGGTCCCTGTAACTCAGCGCCTAGGGCACCAGCCTCATACACTTGTGCTGATGGGTTCGAATCCAGCCCCTGCCTGTCAAACAACAATGACAACTACAACCAAAAAATAGCCAGGCATTTTGGTGGGCACCTATAGTCCCAGCTACGAGGCTGGGGCAAGAGAATTCTTTAAGCCCAGGAGTTGGAGGTTGCTGTGAGCTGTGACTCTACGGGACTCTACCCAGGGTGACAGCTTGAGACTCTGTCTCCAAAAAAAAAAAAAAGAGAGAGATCCTCTTGCTCCAGCCTTCTAGTAGCAGGGACTATAGGCATCCGCCACAACGCCCAACTATTTTTTGTTGTGGCTGGCACCACAACCACTGTGCTACGGGCACTGAGCCGAAAACATTTTTTAAATTTTCAGATTAATATGTGATTAGGTTACATCATTTGCTTTGGCAAGGTTAAAGTCCAGGTTGTAGTAGTACCTTTTACCCAGTTAGTATGCAATATACCTACCTGTGCAATGTACCCATGGGGTGGGAATTTACCCAATCCCTTCTCTGCCTCCCCCTTACTTGAATTTAATTTAGTTTTTCTCTCAGGTGAGCATGTAGTTGTTAATCTTCTGGATTTTTTTGTTTTTGTTTTTTTGGAAGAGTCTCACTTTGTTGCCCTGGGTGGAGTGCGGTGGCATCATAGCTCGCAGCAATCTCAAACTCTTGGGCTCAAGTGATCCTCTTGCCTCAGTCTCCCAAGTAGCTGGGATTATAGGTGCCTGCCATAACGCTCAGCTATTTTTAGAGAAGGGGTCTTGCTCTTTTTTTTTTTTTTTTTTGAGACAGAGTCTCAAGCTGTCGCCCTGGGTAGAGTGCCTTGCCATGGTGTTATAGCTCACAGCAGCCTCCAACTCTTGAGTTCAAGTGATCTTCTTGCCTCAGTTTTTCTTTTCTTTTCTTTTTTTATTTTTAAAGACAGAGTCTCACTGTATTGCCCTTGGTAGAGTGCTGTGGCATCACAGCTCACAGCAACCTCCAACTCCTGGGCTTAGGCAATTCTCCTGCCTCAGCCTCCCAAGTAGCTGGGACTACAGGCGCCCACCACAACACCTGGCTATTGTTTTGTAGCAGTTTGGCTGGGGCCAGGTTCGAACCCACCACCCTCAGCATATGGGCTGGCACCCTGCCCACTGAGCCACAGGCACCACCCGCCTCAGTTTTTCTAATTTTAGTAGAGATGGGGTCTCACTTTTGCTGAGGCTGGTCTCGAACGTATGAGCTCAAGCTATCCACCTTCCTCATCCTCCCAGAGTGCTAGGATTACAGGTATGAGCCACCTCACCCAGCCTGAGGGTCTTGCTCTTGCTCAGGCTAGTCTTGAACTCCTGAGCTCAAGCAATCTCCCTGCCTTGGCCTCCCAGAGTGCTAAGATTATAGTCATGAGTCACTGTGTCCAGCCTAATTTTTCTCTTTTCAGTAGAGATGGGTTCTTGCTCTTGCTCAAGCTGTTCTCAAATTCCCAAGCTCAAGCAATCCTCCTGCCTCCCAGAGTGTCAATACAGGTGTGTGCCACTGTGCCCAGCATCATACTATCTTCTATGTATTTTATAGTTTCATGTATTAGATTAAATCTTTTATCCATTGTGAGTTAATTTTTTTTTTTTTTTTTGAGACAGAGCCTCAAGCTGTCCCCCTGGGTAGAGTG
>NW_003852438.1:10494845-10496584 GCF_000181295.1 Otolemur garnettii | reverse complement strand
TTTTTTTTTTTTGGCCAGGGCTGGGTTTGAACCTGCCACCTCCAGCATATGGGGCCTGCACCCTACCCTTTTGAGCCACAGGCGCTGCCCTCAAGCTATTTTTTAAAAGTAAATTAATAGAGGACAGGCATGGTAGCACTCTGGGAGGCCAGGCAGGTGGATGGCCTGAGCTAACAGGTTCCAGACCAGCTCGAGCAAGAGCGAAACCTTGTCTCTTAAAAAAAAAAAAAAAATAGGCAGGCGCTGTGGTGGGCTACTTGGAAGGTTGAGGCAAGAGAATCACTTGAGCTCAGGAGTTTGAGATTGCTGTGAGCTAAGATGACACATCACTCTACCAAGAGTGACAAAATGAGACTCTATCTCAAAAAGAAAAACCATGTCTTGCAACCTCAAACTCTTGGCTTAAGCCATTCTCTTGTCTCAGTCTCCCAGGTAGCTGGGACTACAGGTGCCCGTCACAACCCCTGGCTATTTTTAGAGATGAGGTCTCTTTCTGGCTCAGGCTGATCTCAAACCTGCGAGCTCAGGCAATCCACCCACCTCAGCATCCCAGACTGCTAGGATTACAGTCATGAGCCACCTCTCTTGGCCTCAGAATTTTTAAAAATAAACAAAATGTGGGGTGCAGTGATTCACACCTGTAATCCCAGCACTTTGTAAGGTGGAGGCTGAAGGATTGCTTGTGGCCAGGAGTTTGAGAGCAGCCTCAGTAACATAGTGACACTCTATCTCTACTGAATAAAAAAGGAGCCAGGGAAATGGTGGGTGCCTATAGTCTCAGCTAATTAGGAGGCAGAGACAAGAAGATCTCTTGAGCCCAGGCGTTTGAGGGTGCTATGAGTTATGACGCCAAGGCTCTTTACCTAGGGCAACAGAGAGAGACTCTGTTTTTATTTTTATTTTTTATTTTTGCAGTTTTTGGCTGGGGCTGGGTTTGAACCCGCCACTTCCGGCATATGGGGCCGGTGCCTTACTCCTTTGAGCCACAGGCATCGGCTGAGAGAGACTCTGCTTAAATAAATAAATAAATAAACCAAGGTGTATGTGGCTGGCGCCTTAGCCGGTTGAGCTATAGGCGCCGAGCCGTGAGTTAATTTTTATAAGTGGTGAAGGGTGCCGGACCAGTTTCAGTTTTCTACATGTGGCTAACCAGTTCTTCCAATACCATTTATTGAATAGGGATTATTTTCCTCAGTGTAAGCTTTTGTTTGCTTTGTCAAAGATCAGATGGCAATACGAGGCTGGTTTCATCTCTAGATTCTCTGTTCTGATCCACAGATCTATTTTGGAATCTATTTTTTATGCTGGTACCATGCTGTTTTGATCACTGTAGACTTATAGGATAGCCTGAAGTATGGTAAAGTGATGCCTCCAGATTTGTTCTTATTTTGTAGAATTGCATTGGCTATTCAGAGTTTTTTCTGAGAACCTTGGAAACATGCTAAGTAAAAAAAGGCAGTCACAGAAGTTTATTACAAGATTCCATTTATATCAAAGTCAAGAAAAGGGTGATCTATAGAGGCAGAAAGTAGATTAATGGTTGGTTTAGGCTGGGGAAGAGGGCAGGGAAGAAGAGATAGAAGGGTAACAGCTAAAAGGCATGGATGTCATGAAAATGTTCTAAAATCAATTATTGTGACAATTATAGTTACCTGTGAATATACTGAAACCATTGATTTGTACACTTAAAAGGGTGAATTTTGTGATATATGACCTATCTCTCAAGCTTTTTTTTTTTT
>NW_003852438.1:10489192-10491070 GCF_000181295.1 Otolemur garnettii | reverse complement strand
GATGGAACCTCAAGCTATCCCCCTGGGTAGAGTGCCATGGCATCACGCTCACAGCAACCTCCAACTTCTGGGCTCAGGCGAGTCTCCTGCCTCAGCCTCCCAAGTAGCTGGGACCACAGGCGCCCACCACAACGCCTGGCCATTTTTTGGTTGCAGCCATCATTGTTGTTTAGCGGGTCCGGGCTGGGGACTCGAACCCGCCACCTTAGGTGTAAGTGGCTGGCGCCTTAGCCGCTTGAGCCACAGGCGCCCAGCCAGGCGCCAAGCCTTTATACCGTACTCTTACTGCATCTTTTCTATGTTTAGATATATGTAGATCTGGGACAATATTTCTTTCATACCCAGGTTAAAAATAATAATAATGACAAAATTAGGCCATATGCCTTAGCTCACGCCTATAATCCTAGCACTCTGAGGGAGGCTAAGTTGGGTGGATTGCTTGAACTCAGGAGTTGGAGACCAGCCTGAGCAAGAGTGAGGCCCTGTCTCTACTAAAAATAGAAAAAACTAGCCGGGTCTGGTGGCCAAGCACCTGTAGGCCCAACTACAGTACTTGGGAGGCTGAGGCAAGAAGATCACTTGAGCTCAGGAGTATGAGGTGGCTGTGAGATATGATGCCATGAGACTATACCTAGGGTAACAGAGTGAGACTTTGTCTCAAAAAAGCAAACAAAATAAACAAACAAAACCCCAGATATACAAGTACACAAATACTTACCATTGTGTTCCACTGGGGATAGTGTTTGGTATAATGACATGCCATATAGGGCTGTAACTTAGTAGCAAAGGCTCTGTCATATAGCCCATGTGCATAAGTGGGCTATACAATCTAGGTTTGTGTAAGTGTGGTATGTGCTGTTCCATCGAGGAAACTGCCTGAGGACAATTTTCTTTTCTATTCTTTTCCTTTTTTGAGGGACGGTGTCTCAAGCTGTCACCCTGGGTAGAATGTTGTTCCATGGTGTCATAGCTCACAGCAACTTCCAACTCTTGGGGTCAAGAGATCCTCTTGCCTCAGCTTTTCTATTTTTTAGTAGAGACGGGGTCTTGATTTTTAATCAGGCTGGTCTTAAACTGGTGAGTTCAAGCAATCTACCCACCTGGGTCTCCCAGAGTGCTAGGATTACAGCTGTGAGCCACATGCCCAGCCAAAGACTCATTTCTTAGAAAGTATCCCTGCTGTTAATTGATGCATGACTATGTTTACCCAATAGAAAAGAAAGCATAGGTCCACATAGACCTTGTACACAAATGTTTATAGCAATGTCTTTTTTTTTTTTTTTTGAGACAGTCTCATTACATTGCCCTCAGTAGAATGCCATGGCGTCACAGCAACCTCAAACTTGGGCTTAAGCGATTCTCTTGCCTCAGCCTCCTGAGTAGCTGGGACTACAGGCGCCCACCACAAGTCCTTGCCACTTTTTTGTTGCAGTTGTCATTACTGTTTAGCTGGCCTGGACCAGGTTCCAACTTGCCATCCTGGATGTGTGTGGCCAATGCCCTACCCAGTCAGCAATGGGCGCTGCCCTGTAACAATGTTATTTGTAATAGCAACTAGAAACACTCGTGGGGGTGGTGCCTGTGGCTCAGAGGGGTAGGGCACTGGCCCCATATACCAGAGGTGGCGGGTTCAAACCCAGCCCCCAGCAAAAAAAAAAAAAAGAAACACTCGAATGCCCACTAATGGGTGAATGCATAAACAAACTGTGGTATACCCATACAGAGGAGTCCTAAACAGCAACAAAAAGGAATCAACTAGGGCAGTGCGGGTGGCTCAGTGAGCAGGGCACTGGCCCCATATACCCAGGGTGGCAGGTTCAAACCCAGCCCTGGCCAAACTGCAACAACAGCAAAAAGATAGCTGGGTGTTGTGGCAGG
>NW_003852438.1:10485705-10487396 GCF_000181295.1 Otolemur garnettii | reverse complement strand
AAATAAATAAAATAATAAAAATAAAAACAAAGTGTATACTTTAAGTATCTACAATTAATTGTGTATCAACTACCTTAATAAAACTAAAAATAAATGAATTTTTAAGACATGCAAAGCTGAGGACTGGGCCAGGCATAGTAACTACTGCCATTTTCTTTTCTGTTTTGAGATAGTCTCACTCTATTGCCCCAGGCTAGAGCACAGTGGTATCAGCCTAGCACACAGCAACCTCAAACTCCTGTGTACTAGAAGGTTCTCTGCAAAGTCCTTTACATATATTATTTCATTTAGTTTTTTTTTTTTTTTGAGACTGAGTCTCACTATGTTGACCTCAGTAGAGTGCTATGGCATCATAGTTCACAGAAACCTCAAACTCTTGGGCTTAAGGGTGGCGCCTGTGGCTCAAAGGAGTACGGGTGCTGGACCCATATGCCAGAGGTGGCAGGTTCAAACCCAGCCCCGGCCGAAAAAAAAAAACAAAAAAAAACTCTTGGACTTAAGTGATTCTCTTGCCTCAGCCTTCCCCCACCACAACGCCCAGCCATTTTTTTTTTTTTTTGAAGGTTTAGCCGGGGCCGGGCTTGAACCCACCATCCCTGGTATATGGGGCTGGTGCCCTACTCCTTGAGCCACAGGCAGTGCCCCAATGCCCAGCTATTTTTTTGTTGTAGTTGTAATTGTTGTGTAGCAAGCAGGCCTGGGCCAGGTTTAAACACTCCAGCCCTAGTGTATGTAGCCAGAACCCGTAGGTGGCCAGCACCCTAACTACTGAGCTATGGGTGCTGAGCTTATTTCATTTAGTTTTGAATACAGTCTGGCCAGGTACCATGGCTCATGCCTGTAATCCTTCCAATTTGGGAGATGGAGGCAGAGGATCACTCGAGGCCAAGGCCACAAAGCAATACCTTGATCTCTATAAAAAATAAAAATAGGGCTGTGTGTGATGGCTCACACCTGTAATCCTAGCACTCAGAGAGGCTGAGGCAGGAGGATCCCGTGAGCTCAGGAGCTTGAGACCAGCCTGAGCAAGAGCAAGACCTCATCTCTACTGAAAAAATGGAAAAATTAGCTGGGTGCTGTGGCAGGCACCTGAAGTTCCAGGTACTTGGGAGGCTGAGGCAGGAAGATCACTTGAGCCCAGGAGTTTGAGGTTGCTGTGAGCTAGGTTGATACCATGGCACTCTAGCTTGAGCAACTGAGTAAGACCCTATCTCAAAACAGTAGTACTAAAAATAGGTAAAAACAAAAATATGTTGTCCAGGTGTGGTGGTGAGGCACCTGTAATCCCATTTATTCAGGAAGTTGGGGCAGGAAATCTGAGTCTAGGAGTTTGACTGTGAGGTCTGATTACACCATTGCATTCCAATCTGAGTGACAGAGCAAGATCTGTCTCTAGAAACAAACAAACAGGCTCAGTACCTGTAGCTCATAAACCGGAGGTTGTGGGTTTGAACCCAGCCCAGGCCTGCCAAACAACAATGACAACTACAACCGAAAAATAGCCCTGCATTGTGGCGGGCACCTGTAGTCCCAACTGCTTGTGAGGCTGACGTAAGAGAATCCCTTTTAAGCCCAAGAGTTTGAGGTTGCTGTGAGCTATGACGCTAGGGCACTTTACCAAGGGTGACATAGTGAAACTCTGTCTCAAAAAATAAAAATAAAATAAAAACAAAAGGCTCAGCGCCTGTGGC
>NW_003852438.1:10481334-10483059 GCF_000181295.1 Otolemur garnettii | reverse complement strand
GTAGAGTGCCGTAGTGTCATAGCTCACAGCAACCTCAAACTCTTGGGCTTAGGCGATTCTCTTGCCTCAACCTCCCAAGAAGCTGGGACTAGGGTGGTACCTGTGGCTCAAGGGGTAGGGCACTGGCCCCATATACCAGGTGTGGCGGGTTCAAGCCTGGCCCCAGCCAAAAACTGCAAAAAAACAACAAGAAGCTGGGACTACAGGCACCTGCCACAACACCCGGCTATTTTTAGAGATGGGGTCTCACTCTTGCTCAGGCTAGTCTTGAACATGAGAGCTCAGGCGATCCACCCTGCCTGGGCCTCCCAGAGTGCTGGGATTATGGGCATGAGCCATTTTGCCTGGCCAAAAGGTCCATTTAATTAAATTATTTATTTATTTATTTATTTAGAGACAGAATTTCACTGTGTCATCCTTGGTAGAGTGCTGTCGAGTTGCAGCTCATGGCAACCTCAAACTCTGGGGCTTAAGCGATTCTCTTGCCTTAGCCTGAGTAGCTTAGACTACAGGTGCCTGCCACAACGCCTGGCTATTTTTTTGTTGCAGTTGTCATTGTTGTTTAGCAGGCCTGGGCCAGATTCAAACCTGCTTGCCTCAGTGTATGTGGCTGGCACCCTACTCAGCTGCAGTCACCGAGCTAAGAGGTCCATTTTTTTTTTCTTTTTTTTTGAGACAGTCTCAAGCTGTCACTCTGGGTAGAATGCCATGGCATCACAGCTCACAGCAACCTCAAACTCTTTTAAGCAATTCTCTTGCCCCAGCCTCCCAAGTAGCTGGGACTACAGGTTTCTGCCACAATGCCCGCATTTTTTGGGTGCAGTTGTCATTGTTACTTAGCAAGCCCAGGCCGGGTTCAAACTTTAGGTGTTTGTGGCGGAACCCCTGCCGACTGAGCTATGGGTGCTGCCATAAAAGGTCTGTTTTAGATGTAAATTCCACCCATGTGGCTTGTAGCTGTGTGACCTTGTGTAAGTTACCTCTCTTCGATTTTATAATTTTTGTTAAGTCATTCCTATTTCATAGTATTTTGGTGGTCTAAGTGATGCAAACAATTTATCCATGAAATTTATTAAGTACCTATTATGTGCTAAGTGTTGAGGACACTAACAGTGATCAAAATAAGACCCTGATAGAGCCTACACATTTTAGTGGGGAAGCGGTGTAAGGGGGTAATCTGGTGTAAGAGACGGTGGCCTCTCGATAAGGTTGCATGATATTTGATCAGAAACTTCAAGAAAGTGAAGGAGCAGGCCATTTGGATGAGCAGGGAAAGAGCTTTTCGACATAGGAAATATCATGCTCTGACCCAGGTTCATGCCTGGATGGGATGTTAACAAAAAAAGCGCAGTGCCTGTGGCTCAAGGAGTAGGGCACCGGCCCCATATACGGGAGGTGGTGGGTTCAAACCTGTCCTCGGCCAAAAACTACAAAAAAAACCAAATCCCTTTCTATTGGCTTGGTGCCTATGGCTCAAGTGGCTAAGGCGTCAGCCATGTACACCCAAGGTGGCAGGTTAGAATCCAGCCCGGGCCCGCCAAACAACAATGATGGCTGCAACCAAAAAAAAAATTGCCGGGTGTTGGGGTGGGCACCTCTGGTTCCACCTACTCGGGAGGCTGAGGCAGGAGACTCACTTGAGCCCAGGTGTTGGAGGTTGCTGTGAGTTGTGATGTCGCAGCACTCTACCCAGGGGGACAGCTTGAGGCTCTGTCTCAAAAAAAA
>NW_003852438.1:10478366-10479946 GCF_000181295.1 Otolemur garnettii | reverse complement strand
CAGCCATCATTGTTGTTTGGCGGGCCCAGGCTGGATTCGAACCCACCACCTTAGGTGTTTGTGGCTGGCACCTTAGCCACTTGAGCCACAGGCACCGAGCTTATAGTATATTTTTTATAGTAATACTATAAAATAGTAATGTAGTAATAATTTTATTTTATAGCAATAATATACTTTTTTAATAGTAATATGGTGCATATTTAACATATAATATCCTTATAGGAATCTGAAGCATTTCCAAGGATCAAACATAGTATTTCTGCAGCCAAATGTAAGAATAGTCATGGTAAGTGTAAGAAATAAAGTCTATATAAGTGTGGGACACAACTACAACAGGAACCTTACTTAACAAAAACAAAGATTGTAGGGGTGGTGCCTGAGGCTCAAAGGAGTAGGGCACTGGCCCCATATGCTGGAGGTGGTAGGTTCAAACCCAGCCCTGGCCAAAAACTGCAAAAAAACAAAAAAGCAAAGATTGTAACTTACTCATTTGTACCCTCACATTAATCTGAAATAAAAAAAGAAATAAAGACTAGAGGCCACTTAACATGAGTTTATGCCCAGTTTGCTGCCATGAGTTCTGGGTGTTTACCTATGGCATATACAGTTAAAGAAGATAGAACCAGGGGTGGCGCCTGTGGCTCAAAGGGGTAGGGCGCTAGCCCCATATACTGGAGGTGGTGGGTTCAAACCCAGCCCCTGACCAAAAAAAAGAAGAAGAAGATAGAACCAGATAGATCTAGATCACCTGGGGTCTTGCAGACCCTGGCAAAGACTCTGGACTGAGTGTGTACACAATGAGATACCACTTCACATCCACTAGCATAGTTATAATTGAAAAGAAAGATGGTACGTGTTGGCAATGATGTAGAGAAGCTGGACACTTATAGACTGTCAGTGGCAGTATAAATTGTGTAGTCACGTTGGAAAATTAAGTTCCTCAATTTTGAGGAAAATTAAGTTCCTCAAAAAGTTACATGTGACCCAGTTGTTCTACTCCTAGAGAGAATTGAAAATTTGTACGTGAATGTTCATAGCAGCATTATTCTTTTTATTTTTTTAATTTTTTATTAAATTATAGCTGTGTACATTACTGCATTTATGGGGTATAATGTGCTGATTTTATATACAATTTGGAATGCTTACATCAAACTGGTTAACATAGCCTTCACCTCACTTACTTAATTATTGTGTTAAGATATTATACTCGGGCGGCGCCTGTGGCTCAAAGGAGTAGGTCACCGACCCATATGCCAGAGGTGGCAGGTTCAAACCCAGCCCTGGCCAAAAACTGCAAAAAAAAAAAAAAAAAGAAAGAAAGAAAGACATTTATACTCTACACTTAATATATTTGACATGTACCCTTGCAAAAGGCACCATAGGTGGTGGCCCCACCGATTACCCTCCCTCCGTCCAACCTCCCCCTTTCCCTCCACTCCCCTCCCCTCCCCCCTGCTCTTCCCTCTTTCATACTGGACTATAGTTGTGTTTTATCTTTTATATGAAAGTGTGGGTGATTATATATTGGTTTCATAATAGTACTGAATACATTGGATACTTTTTCTTCCATTCTTGAGATA
>NW_003852438.1:10473712-10476120 GCF_000181295.1 Otolemur garnettii | reverse complement strand
TGTTGTTTGGCAGGCCCAGGCTGGATTCGAACCCGCCACCTTAGGTGTATGTGGCTGGCACCTTAGCCACTTGAGCCACAGGCACCGAGCCCTTTTTTTCTCTTTATGAGGCAGTCTCACTTTGTTGCTCTTGGTAGAGTGCTATGGCACTCATAGCTCACAGCAACCTCAAATTCTTAGTCTCAAGGGATTCTCTTGCCTCAGCCTCCCAAGTAGTGGGACTACAGGTGCCCACCACAATACCTGGCTTTTTTTTTTTTTTTTCAGATATAGTTTCACTATGTCGCCCTTGATAGAGTGCTGTGGCGTCACAGTTCACAGCAACTTCAAACTCTTGGGCTTAAGCAAGTCTCTTGCCTCAGCCTCCCAAGTAGCTGGGACTATAGGGTCCCACCACAACACCTAGCTATTTTTTGTTGCAGTTGTCATTGTTGTTTAGCTGGCCTGGGCCAGGTTTGAACCTGCCACCCTCAGTGTATGTGGGTGGCACTGTAACCACTGTGCTATGGGCGCCCAGCCAACACCCAGCTATTTTTAGAGACAGGTCTCCACTCTTGCTCAGGTTGGTCTTAAATTCCTGAAATCAGGCAATCCACCTGACTCATCCTCCCACCACACTAGGCCAATATATTTCATTTTGGATAGAAGTCAAAGCAACTATATTCACGCTTTTTTATTTTTAATTAAATATTTTTATTTTCATTATTTCTTTTTTTGAGGTGTATAGTAATATTGCTAACACCTACACAACACGCTTACATCAACTAGAGTTTTGCTTTATATTGGTGCAATTTTTGGAAAAAAGAAAATTCTCTTTTGCCCAATGAAAAAATAAAATAAATAAATAAATAAAATAAAGTGCTGGACATGTGTTCATTCCCACAGATGGGTAATGTTCTCTAAGAGAACACCCAGGTAACATGTTCTCTTGCCAAGAGAACTTTTTTTTTTTTGAGACAGTCTCACTTTGTCACCTTGTAGAGAGCTGTGACATCATAGCTCATAGCAACCTCAGACTCTTGGGCTCAAGCAATTCTCTTACTTCAGCCTCCTGAGTAGCTGGGATTACAGGTGCCCAATGCCTGGCTATTTTTAGAGGCAGGGGTGGGGTGGGGCAGGTCTCACTCTGGTTCAGGCTGGTCTCGAACTCATGAGCTCAGGCAATCCTCCCACCTCAGCCTCCCAGAATGCTAGAATTACAGGTGTGAGCTACACCTCCTGATATCACTGAGAGAACTTTCATCTGGTGGGACCACTATGGCTCCTGGATACCTGATTTTTTGGCCTGTGCTGCTGTGACACCTTGCTGATCTATATGCTTTTTTTTTTTTTTTTTTTTGAGACAGAGCCTCAAGCTGTCACCATGGGTAGCGTTCTATAGCATCATAGCTCACAGTAACCTCCAACTCCTGGCTCAAGTGATTCTCTTGCTTCCACCTCCTAGTAGCTGGGACTAGAGGTCCCACCACAACGCCTGGCTATTTTTTGGTTGCAGCTGTCATTGTTGTTTGGCGGGCCCGGTCTGAATTCGAACCTGCCAGCTCAAGTCTGTATGGCTGGCGCCTTAGCCGCCTGAGCCACAGGTGCTGAGCCAGCGGCTATTTTTCTGGTTATAGTTGTCGTTGTTTGGTAGGCCCAGTCTGGATTCGAACCGCCAGCTCTGGTGTTGTGGTTGGCACCTTAGCCACTTGAGCTACAGGCTCTGAGCCTGATCTATATTATAAAGCAGTGGTTCTCAACCGCTGTGGTTGTGACCCACAGGAACTATATTAAAGGGCCGCAGCATTAGGAAGGTTGAGAACCACTGTTCTACTAAACTATTGGGGTATATTTGATCCCCAGACACTGAGGAAGAAATGTGTGGTTCCCTTCTGTACCCAGGCTTACCCTTAGTATTGACTCCCCAACAGTGAATAATAACCATCAGAGGGTACTTTAAATTATGGTAAACAAGAGGGGAAATGGTCTGAATTACCTATGTGCAAGCTTTCTTTTTTCTCAGAGACAACTCCCAACTGTGTAAAACCTGTCAGATAGATCCAGTTCTCCTGGCTGTAGTTAACTTCCCCAAATGGCCAGGGATTCCTGAGAGAGACACTGTCTACTTTGCCCACACCTTCCTTTGTACGTTTAGAAAACCCCCAGAAGGAGTCTATTCCAAGAGTTTCTTCTGGTCTTATTGGGATCCACAGAAAGCAGCTGTATCCTTTGTGTCCTTCATTGAGACTGAGCTTGGTGAGGGGAAATGAGTGAGTATTCATTTCATTTTCTCTGGCAGATTTAAAACAAATTAAAGGAAAATATTCTTTTTCTTTTTTTTTTCTGAGACAGAGCCTCAAGCTGTCCCCCTGGGTAGAGTGCAGTGGCATCATAGTTCACAGCAACCTCCAACATCTCGGCTCAAGCAA
>NW_003852438.1:10468478-10472073 GCF_000181295.1 Otolemur garnettii | reverse complement strand
CATTATTTTATTTTACTTTTTTTTTTTTTTTTATGAGATAGTCTTACTCTGCTGCCCTTGGTAGAATGCCATGGCACTCATAACTCACAGCAACCTCAAATTCTTGAGCTCAAGGGATTCTCTTGCCTCAGTTTCCCAAGTAGCTGGGACTACAGGTGCCCACCATAACACCTGGATACTTTTATTTTTATTTATTTTATTATTTTTTTTTTTGCAGTTTTTGGCTGGGGCTGGGTTTTAACCCGCCACCTCTAGCATATGGGGCCAATGCCCTACCACTTTGAGCCACAGGCGCTACCCTATTTTTATTTTTTTTTAACTTTTTTGTTTTTATTTATATTTTGAGACAGAGTCTCACTTTGTCACCCTTGGTAGAGTGAGGTGGTGTCACAGCTCACAGCAACCTCTAGCTCTTATGCTTAGGTGATTCTCTTGCCTCAGCCTCCTGAGTAGCTGGGACTATAGGTGCCTGACACAACGCCAGGCTATTTATTTATTTGTGGTTTGGCTGGGGCGAAGGTTCTAACACGTCACTCTCGGTATATGCGGTTTGTGCCCTCCTCACTGATCCACAGGCACCGTCCACCTGGCTATTTTTAGAGACAAGGTCTCATTCTTGCTCAGGCTGGTCTGGAACTTCTGAGCTTAAGCCATCCACCTACCTGGGCCTCCCAGAGAGCTAGGATTACAGGTGTGAGCCACCTCACCTGCCCCCTATGAATTATTCTAAGTTGTCTACTATTTACCAGGAGCAAAATGAAAGTTCCTTACCCTTTCTTGAGTGGCTTAGGGAAGCAATTAGAAAACACATGCAGGCTCGGTGCCTGTGGCTCAAGTGGCTAAGGTGCCAGCCGCATACACCTAAGGTGTCGAGTTCGAATCCAGCCCGGGCCCGCCAAACAACAGTGATGGCTGCAACCAAAAAATAGCCAGGCATTGTGGCGGGGACCTGTGGTCCCAGCTACTTGGGCGGTGGAGGCAGGAGACTTTCTTGAGCCCAGGAGTTGGAGGTTGCTGTGAGCTGTAATGCCATGGCACTCTACCCAGGGGGACAGCTTGAGGCCCTGTCTCAAAAAAAAAAAAAAAAGAAAAAGAAAAAGAAAACACATGCAGTTAACGCCTGATTCCTTTGAGGGCAAAATTATTTTATTTATTTATTTATTTATTTTTGAGACAGAGTATCAAGCTATTGCCCTGGGCAGAGTGCCGTGGTGAAACAGCTCATAGCAACCTCAAATTCTTGGGTTTGAGTGATTCTCTGGCCTCAGCCTCTTGTGTAGCTGGGGCTACAGGTGACCACTACAATACCTGGCTATATTTTTTTGTTGCAGTTGTCATTGTTGTTTTAACTGTCCCAGGCCAGGTTCAAATCCACCAGCATCAGTGTATGTGGCCTGCACCCTACTGACTGAACTATGGGTGCTGCCAGGGCAAAATTATTTTATTTATTATTTTTTTGTAGATATAGAGTCTCACTTTATCGCCTTTGGTAGAGTGCCATGGAGTCACACAGCTCACAGCAAACTCCAGCTTTTGGGCTTAAGCGATTCTCTTGTCTCAGCCTCCTGAGTAGCTGGGACTACAGTTGTCTGCCACAAAGCCCGGCTATTTTTTTGTTGCAGTTTGGCCAGGGCCAGGTTTGAACCCACCACCCTCGGTCTATAGGGCCCTATCCACTGAGCTACAGGCACCACCTGGCAAAATTATTTTAAAAGATAAATTTATCACTCAAGTGGCCCAGACATTATAGAAAACTCCAAAAATTGGCTCTAGGCCTGGATCATAACCTGGAGAATCTTAAAATGGCCAAAGTGGTCTATAATCAACTTCTGGAGAAAGAGAAGGGGGAAAGGGATGAAGGGGGAAAGGGAGAAGGGGGAAAAGGATGAAAAAGAATGACAGCTCTAGTAATGGCACTCTGACAAATGGGCACCATTCAGGGCCAGAGGGAAGCCAGAGGAACTAAGAACAAGTTCTTCCTGGCTTGGCGCCCGTGGCTCAAGCGGCTAAGGCGCCAGCCACATAAACCTAAGGTGTCGAGTTCAAATCCCCAGCCCGGGCCTGCCAAACAACAATGATGGCTACAACCAAAAAATAGCCCGGCATTGTGGGGGGCACCTGTGATCCCAGCTACTTGGGAGGTGGAGGCAGGAGACTCGCTTGAGCCCAGGAGTTGGAGGTTGCTGTGAGCGTGATGCCATAGCACTCTACCCAGGGGGATAGCTTGAGGCTCCGTCTCAAAAAAAAAAAAAAAAAAAGAACAAGTTCTCCCAATGTGGTCAGATTAACCACTTCAAGAGATTGCCCCATGGCGGCACCACCTATCAGGCATGCAAGGGTGACTCCTGTCCGGAATGCATGGGTGATCACTCAAGCACAGCCTGTCCTCAGAGGTGAAGGCTCTGGGATAGTGACCCCATCAACCCCCAAACTGGACTGAGGGTTCCTGGGGCAGATTCTCATGGCTCCAGCTTGTGTCGTCACCCCTCAGGAGCCCCAGGTATGCCTCATAGTGGAGGGCCAGGGGACAGAAGTTCTTCTGGACACTAGAGTAACATTTTCTGTACTCTCTAGCCCTGGTTTTCTAAAACCCCAAATTTCTAACTATATGGAGGGTGTCTGGAAAGCCAGTTACCAAATTCTTCTCTCAGCCTTTATGCTGTAATTGGGGTGACCGGCTGTTCTCTTGTGCCTTCCTAATCATATCTGAAAGTCCTTTTCCCCTTCTGGGGAAGAGACATACTAACTAAAGCAGGAACAACCATTTATAGGCATATGGGACAAGAACTTCTACTATGCCTTCCCTTATTAGGGACAGAAATTAACCCAGAAGTCTGGGCTACCAAAGGACAGATGAGAAGAGCAAAGTATGATCAACTGGTCCAAATTACCTCAGGGATTTAGGGACAGCCTTCACTTCTTTGGACAAGACTTAGCCCAAAACTTGAGTTGTTTCTCATAATCCACAGCGACTGGTATTCAGTATGTAGATGACCTTTTGGGAGCACCAGATATAAAGGAATGCCACAAAACTACCCTAATGAACTCTAATGAACTAAAGGCTCTAATGAACTTCCTAGCTGATTGTAGATACTAAGTTTCCAAGGCTAAAGCCCAATTATGTGCGCCCGAAGTACACTTTGGGTCTCCAACTTTCACTGGGGAAGAGAGCCTTTGGCAAAGAATAGAACCAATATAGGCTCACCCTAAACCTTCAACTCTCAGAAAGCATTGAGGCTTCTTAGGAATTATAGGCTTTTTGTGGACTCTGGATTTCTGCATATAGTGAAATAGCTAGACCACTTTATATTCTTTAATTAAAAATGCTCAAAGAGGCCAGACCCAGTGGTTCATGCCTATAATCCTACCACTTTGGGAGGCCGAGGTAGGTGGCTTGCCTGAGCTTAGGAGTTGGAGACCAGCCTGCCTGAGTCAGAGTGAGACTTTGTCTCTAAAAACAATAGCCGGGCATTGTAGTGGGCACCTGTACTCGCAGCTACTTAGCAGGTTGAGAGAATTGCTTAAGCCCAATAGTTTGAGGTTGCTGTGAGCTATGATAACAGCACTCTCCAAAGCTGACAAAGTGAGACTGTCT
>NW_003852438.1:10466710-10468075 GCF_000181295.1 Otolemur garnettii | reverse complement strand
CCATATACCAGAGGTGGCAGGTTCAAACCCAGCCCAGGCCAAAAAGCTGCAAAAAAAAAAAAAATGAAAAAAAAAATGCTCAGAGTCCTTGGTCACTCTAGAATGGGAACTGGAGACAGATAAGGCATTCCAACAGCTGAAAAATGGTATTTTATAAGCTCCTGCTTTTTTTTGAGACAGTTTTATTATGTTGCCCTTGGTAGAGTTCCATGGCGTTACATCTCAAAGCAACCTCAAACTCTTGGGCTTAAGTGATTCTCCTGCCTGTCTCATAGCTGGGACTATAGGTGCCCAAGATAATGCCCAGCTATTTTTTGGTTGTAGTTGTCATTGTTTGGTAGGCCTTGGCCAGGTTCAAACCTGCCAGCTCTGGTATATGTGGCTGGCGCCCTAGCTGCTGAGCTACAGGTGCCGAGCCTACAGGCCCCTGCTTTAAGTCTCCTGCCAGGCAATTTAAACTGCATGTTACAGATCAGACTGGAATTGCCCTAGGAGTCTTGATCCAACACCGGGGTCCAGTTTTATAACCTATAGCTTATCTTAGTTTTAGCAGCTGTACCCCTCTTAATCTCAGAAGCAATTAACTTTGGGAAGAGAACTTTTTTTTGAGACAGTCTCATTTTGTCACCCTCGGTAGAGTGCTGTTGCATCATAGCTCACAGCAACCTCAAACTCTTGGGCTTAAGTGATTATCTTGTCTTAGACTCCCAAGTAGCTGAGACTATAGGGGCTTGCCACAATGCCCAGTTATTTTCAGAGACAGGGTCTCATTCTTGCTCAGGCTGGTCTCAAACCTGTGAGCTCAGGCAATTCACCCACCTTGGCTTCCCACAATGCTATGATTACAGGGGTGAGCCACCATGCCTGGCCTCAACTAATTGTTTATACTTCTCACCACCTTACTGGACTTTTAAATTCAAAAGGCAATCTTTGGCTATCAGATATGTACCAGATTTATGTCCTCCAGAGATGATTATCAGGCCACAAACAGCAAAAAGGGTTGTAGTCCAAGACCTGATTCTGTTGTGGACCCCTGGATCACCCTTCCTCCACAGAAACTCTAACTGCCCTCTTCTATTGATACAGGGTTCTCCCAGTTAGGGCTGGACAAGGGATCAGTTTCCTGTCTGGGCAATTTCATGAAGAGAATACACTAACATTTTGCCCCAAACTAGGGCAACCCTGGGAATCCCCAACCCAGATTTCCATTTACCATGAAACCCTGGATCACCCTCCTCTGAGGAATCTCTAATCATCCCTTTTATCACCATCCATCTTCAGCAGGAAGCAGTCAGGAGCAGTCAGTAACAGTTTCTAGTTTGAAGCTTTAATGGCAGTTAGAGTTTCTTTTTTTTTTTTTTTTTT
>NW_003852438.1:10462751-10465613 GCF_000181295.1 Otolemur garnettii | reverse complement strand
CCCAGGAGTTGGAGGTTGCTGTGAGCTGTGATGCCACAGCACTCTACCCAGGGTGACAGCTTGAGGCTCTGTCTCAAATACAGTCTCACTTTGTTGCCCTCCAGGAGAGTGCAGTGGTATCACAGAAACCTCAAACTTAGGCTTATGCAATTCTCTTACCTCAGCCTCAGGAACACCTGGGTTTTTTTTTTTTTCTTTCAGTTTTTGGCCAGGGCTGGGTTTGAACCCGCCATCTCCAGCATATGGGACTGGTGCCCTACCCTTTTGAACCACAGGCACCACCGAGCACCTAGGTTTTTTAAGAGACAGGGGTCTTGTTTTGGCTCAGGCAATCCACCCACCTCAACCTCCCAGTGCTAGGATTACAGGCGTGAGCACCAGCGCCCAACCTGTTTTTAAAAATTTCTTGTAGAGGGCAGGGCAAGGTGGCTGTCGCCCATAATCCTACCAAGCTGGAAGGCAGAGGTGGGTGGATTGCCTGAGCTCATGGGTTTGAAAATAGCCTGAGCAAGTTGAGACCCCATTCTAGTTAGGAACTGGCTCAGCACTGGTAGCACAGTGGTTACAGAACCAGGCACATACAACCAAGGTGGTGGGTTTGAACCTGGCCAGGGCCAGCTAAACAACAACTGCAACAAAAACAGCTGGCTGTGGCAGGCGCCTGTGGTTCCAGCTACTTGGGAAACTGAGGCAAGAGAACTGCTTGAGCCTAAGAGTTTGAGGTTGCTGTGAGATGTAATGGCACGGCACCTGTCTCAACAACAAAAATAGCTGGGAGCCTGTAATCCCAGCTACTTGAGAGGCTGAGGCAGGGGTCCTCAAACTTTTTAAATGGGGCGGGGGGGCTCACTGTCTCTCAGACCGTTGGAGGGCTAGACTGGGGCCCCAGGACGAGTCGGCTGCTAAGGACAGGCAGCAGTGGCAAAAACACCTGGCAGGCTGGATAAATGTCCTGGGCAGGTTGCAGTTTGAGGACGCCTGGTTAAGAGAATCACTTGAGCCCAGAGTTGGAGGTTGCTGTGAGCTATGATGCCATGGTACTGTACCAAAGGGCAACCAAGTGAGACTGTCTCAAATAAATAAAAAATACAAGACTGATATTATAGGCACGAGCCACTATGTCTGGCACCAATGTACCATTTGAAACTAATTATATTCAGCCTGGTGAAATTAGTGCATTGGTACGTACTTGATCCCCAGTCAGGGTTAGCAGATCCTGTCTGGATTTTTTGGGGTGTGAGGTACAAAGTCTTCCAATTAATAGGAGCATCCCCTTGGTCTAAAATTATTTTACCCTTTCCTTGTGATCATACTCCTTTAAATATAGACACAAAGAATGCATTTTTCAGCATAAGGTATATATGACAGGAATCTCCATGCTACTGGGTTAGCCTTAGGAAAGGCGCATAATTCCTTTGGCAAATTTGGTCCTTAACAATCCAAGCAGAAGTGGATCTTTCAGATACAAATATATATATACCCCTTGTTAACTTTTTTCCCCATGAGTTTCTGGAAATGCACTAGAGAAAGAGAAACCTTGGGTCAACAGTTTACCAGCAAACCAATTACAAGTTAGAAAGTTTAAGATCTGAATATGAATCTTGAACAGCTTTGAAGCTATCCATGTGTATGAACAGGTCAGTCAAAAGTCACCTCCCAATGTGCCAACAGTTTAGTTCTCCTTTAACTCTCTTAAGGATTTCTGCCTTAAGATGCCAACTTAACCTTGCCCGGGCTGAATTAATCCAACATTCAGATACCTAATCTCTCCCCCTTTTCACACAGCTATGCAAATTTTGGAAGCAAAGGATAAGACCACAAGTTTAATATACAGAGGCAACCTTTCTTTCCAAGGAAAAAATACATAGCAGGGCGGCGCCTGTGGCTCAGTGAGTAGGGCGCCGGCCCCATATACCAAGGGTGGCAGGTTCAACCCCGGCCCTGGCCAAACTGCAACCAAAAAATAGCCAGGCGTTGTGGTAGGCACCTGTAGTCCCAGCTACTTGGGAGGCTGACAAGAGAATCGTTTAAGCCCAGGAGTTGGAGGTTGCTGTGAGCTCTGTGATGTCACGGTACTCTACCAAGGGCAACAAAGTGAGACTCTGTCTCTACAAAAAAAAAAAAAGAAATAAAAAAATACATGGCAATTCATATTTCAACACCTGATAATAAGGCACAGAAACCCCCACCTTATTTGGCACAGATACACTAAACATGCTACATTAAGTGTAATTTCCATTTTATTTTTTTCCCAAAGGATGGTTATTCTTCAGTCCTCAAGAACTCAACTCCTTACATGGGCTTTGGGGGAGGTCGTGGGGCGGCACCCTATAAGACAGAGAAGCAGAAGAGTAAATCAAAACCCATAAACTTAAGATCTCCCTCCCCACCTCCAAAGAACTCTAACTATGTATTGAATTACAAATGCATGTAAAGCACACAGGTGTATAAAGAGACTACTACTCCCCATTCTAAGATTTTATGGGTATCTCTAGGAAAAGGTCTTAGTGGGGGGTCTCACGTGCCTCAAGAGCTTAACCTTAGAGACCTTAATTTGACACTTCTTGTGTCACATGAGGAAAAATGCTTTTAGCTATTACTTTCTGGCTTCCAGGTTCTCCTTTTAAAATACTCACGGCAGGTCTAAATCTGGGTGGAGGTGTTCGGTCCTTCCGGGCTTCCCGAGAACGGTTCCTGACTACCTTGCTGTGAATAGCACAACTCACACAGTAATGTAGCTTCACATAGAGCTTGGGAAGCACATAGGCGTCGAAGACACTCGCTTCAGAAATGTCCCTCACAGCTGCGGCCTCCACTATGTTCCGAATGACGAACTTCTTTATAGCTTTGTCTTTGGGAACG
>NW_003852438.1:10461474-10462620 GCF_000181295.1 Otolemur garnettii | reverse complement strand
CCCGGATGTAATTATGGGTGTCCTAATTTCCGGTTTCAAACCCGCCACCTTAGGTGTATGTGGCTGGCGCCTTAGCCACTTGAGCCACAGGCGCTGAGCTGAAAAGAAAAATTTAATGTTAGATAATTTACCTACCACCTTGCACTGGTATTTCTTGCTTGTGCTCAGTCAAAACTAAGCTTACTTAAATTTGTCAGGCACATCTATAAAACTTTCTCACTACCAACACGAATGTTCAGGCTCCACACCTGTAGCTCAAGCAGCTTAAGGCACCAGCCACATACACTAGAGCTGGCGAGTTCAAATCCAGCCTGGGCCTGCCAAACAATAATGACAACTATAACCAAAAACTAGCCGGGTGTTGTAGTCCCAGGTACTTAGGAGGCTGAGACAAGAGACTCACTTCATTCTAGGAGTTTGAAGTTGCTGTGATGCCATGGCACTCTACACAGGGTGACAGGTTGAGGCTGCCTCAAAAAAAAAAAGTATTCAAAACGAATGTTCAGCTTCTGATACCCAAGCACATAATAAGTATAACTGTCAGTTTCACAAACCAATACCATCACCATCCTGTAAGCTCATCTTGACATCATAGGATATAAATCCACACCCCAGAAGTAATAAACCAAGCATCCAATGCCTTCCACCAGTGCACCAGCCATAATACCTATTCCAGAATCTTATTACCTAAATTTTTTTTTTCTTGCAAGTCATCATAGCTCACAGCAACCTCCAACTCTTGGGCTCAAAATATCGTTCTGTATCAGCCTCCCGAATAGCTGGGGGTACACATGTCTGCCGCGATGCCCGGCTAGTTTTTCTACTTTTAGCAGAGACGAAGGTCTCGCTCTCATGAGCTCAAGCAATCCTCCCGTTTCAGCCTCCCAGAGGGCCAGGATTACAGGCCTGGGCCTGTTAGCTTATTAACATTATCTTTTTAAAGACAGACATGCCTTTTTCTTTAATAGCAACAATCTTGAAATAGGTGGAAATTGCCGGAGACGCTAAAACGAACACAGCCTTCAAAAGAGGAGTACCATGGCTCACTCACCGTCGAAGACACTCGCTTCAGAAATGTCCCTCACAGCTGCGGCCTCCACTATGTTCCGAATGACGAACTTCTTTATAGCTTTGTCTTTGGGAACG
>NW_003852438.1:10459198-10460913 GCF_000181295.1 Otolemur garnettii | reverse complement strand
TCTGATGGCGGAAGAAAATTGGAGTTATAAGACTCCCAGAAAGCATTGCGGCACTCTACCCCGGATGTAATTATGGGTGTCCTAATTTCCGGTTTGCGGGCCGCTATGCGTGGAAGTTGCCTGGTGCTAACCCGCAAGACTTGTTCTCTATTAGAGGCCGGAGAAGAACAAATGCTTTGGGGGAGTTGTAGTGCGCAGCCTAGCGGCCCCTAACCGGAAGTCCTTAGACTGAAGGTGGCGCTTCGCCACCGGGGACGCCCTCAACTTATTTCCCTGACAATCCTGCTGCTAGGTGTAAGATCGCAAAGAGGAAGAGAAAATATTTTTGTGAATTCCTTCCACTATGGAGAAAACCGTATAGCGAGGGCCATGGATAAGTGCGTTGGTGCGGGTGCTGTTTCTGAATCACCTTTTTATCCTGGGATCCTGTTAGCACCGTGCCAGGCACTGTGGTAAGCCATTATAAATATTAACTCATTTAAGTCCAACAAGCCTATAAGGTAGGTACTATTATTATCCTCATTATAAAGACTGAAACATTGAGATGCAGAGCAGTTAAATAACTTACCCAAGGAAACACAGAGCCAGTAAGAGATGTTCTGGTTCTACCGTTCTATGTTATATCTTACCTAACTAACAAACGGACAGAGGTATATCCTGGACCAGTGACTTAAACGTTTTTGACCTAGACACATAGCACAAATTTACATTTTACGTTGCTACCCCGTACACAAACACAGATACATGCACATACAGAGCTGAAACAGCTTCATGAAACAATACTTACTCTTCCTTACAAAACAAGTGCGTTGATGTATTCTACTTTTTGTTTTATTTTAAGAAACCCTGATCCAAGGCTGGGCGTGGTGGCTCGCGCCTGTAATCCTAGCTCCCTAGGAAGCAGAGGCGGGCGGATCGCTAGATCTCAGGAGATCAGCCAGAGCAAGAGTGAGACCTCCTCTCTATTAAAAAAAAAGAAGAAGAAAAAGAAAAGACAAAAAGAACAACTGAGTCAAGATCACTTGAGCCCAAGAGTTTGAGGTTGCTGTGAGCTGTGACGCCATGGCCTTCTACTGAGGGGCAACATAGTGAGACTCTATCTCTCTCTCTCACACACACCCAGAAAGCAAAGAAAGAAACTCTGATCCAAAAACATTAGTAGTGATTTCACTACTCGGTGAGTCTGGACCCTGACTGAAACACTCTTACATATAAGCTTCATGAGCATTGAGCGGGAGTGGCTGTCCTGGACAGCCAACAACCCAATTGTCTCCAAAATTAAAGAACACTAATGTAGCAAAGGGGCCTCTTAGCACTCAGACACTAGAGTGGCAAGGGCGTCTTTCGGCATTTAGATTCACATTGATAGATGGAAACCAGTTTTTCTGTTTATTTGTCTATTTATTTTTTATTTTATTTATTTGAGACAGAGTCTCACTATGGCACCCTCAGTAGACTGCTGTGGTGTCACAGATCACATCATCCTCTAATTCTTGGGCTTAAGCAATTCTCTTGCCTCAGCCTCCCAAGTAACTGGGACTACAGGCGCTCTCCATAATGCCCAGCTATTTTTTTGTTGCAGTTGTTTAGAAGGCTGAGGCTGGGTTTGAACCTGCCACCCTCAGGGGTGGGTTGCATATTGTATGTGGCTGGCACCACAGTACTACGGGCGCCAAGCTGGAAACCAATTTTTCCTTTTTTTTTTTTTTTTTTTT
>NW_003852438.1:10450226-10457511 GCF_000181295.1 Otolemur garnettii | reverse complement strand
AAAAAAAAAAAAAATCTGGGTGCAGTGGCTCATACCTGTAATCCTAGCACTCTGGGAGGCCCAGGCAAGTAGATAGCTTGAGCTCACGAGTTCAAGACTAGTCTGAACAAAAGTGAGACCCAGTCTCTACTAAAAATAGAAAAACTGAGGCAAGAGGATCACGTGAGCCTGAGTTGGAGGTTGCTATGAGCTATGACACCTTGGCCCTCTACTCAGGGTGACAGCTTGAGACTCTATCTCAAATAAATAAATAAATAAATAAATAAATGTTTGATACTTTTTTTATAGGTGAAAAGTATATATGTCTTTGCCTCTGCCGTTTCTTTTTTTTTTTTTTTTTTTTTTGAGACAGAGCCTCAAGCTATCCTTGTGGGTGGAGTGCCATGGCATCACATCTCACAGCAACCTCCAACTCCTGGGCTCAAGCGAGTCTCCTGCCTCAGCCTCCCAAGTAACTGGGACCACAGGTGCCGGTCACAACGCCTGGCTATTTTTTGGTTGCATTGGTCATTTGTTTGGTGGGCCCGGGCTGGATTCGAACTCACCACCTTAGGTGTATGTGGCTGGTGCCTTAGCCACTTGAGCCACAGTCACCAAGCCACCTCCTCTGCCGTTTCTGAGAGTGAGCATGTACAAATCTTGTCTGGCACAATTCAGGAGAGACTGAGGCAGAACTCCATATGGCTTGGCACCAAGGATGTAAAATTCCTGTGCCCAGACCAGGAGGCCGGGCGTGCAGGCACATTGCTGGCATGTCGCCAGGATCTCTAAATTGTGCTTTTGCAAGGTTAAGATACTGCCTCCAGATGGCTTGAGGCTGAGAATAATCGGCCTTTTTTCCCCTAGCAGTTTTCATATCTATCAACAAGTGGGCCAGGGAGTTAACAGTCTGCTTCTCCACGGCTACTATTTTGAGTTTAATAGATAACTTAGAAGAATGTGTCTCACTAAAAAGTTAGTCTGTTTTTTACAATATGTTAGTGAGGTAATGGTATGAATATTCATTAACAACATGTTCATCCAGCAGCGGCTATATAAGCTGGGAAGAAATAAAGATCTTTGCTACCTGCCATCAGAGCAGTAGTCTCCTCTATGTCATAATGATTCCACTGCAAAATCAACACTTGTGTCGCCAGCCACTCATAAGAAACTTCCATGCAACATTTTCTACTTTGGATAGACAAGTTAGGCTTTCGCTGCTATCCTAAAGCACTCCTCTACTTCCCATTCTAGGCTGAAGAATCTTTGGTTCTGCAGTAACAATTTAAGCACTCCTGTTTCATTTCCTCTGCATCTTGGAGTTGTTCACTTTCTAAACTATTTAGTAATTGGTAAAACATACAGCAAAGAAAATCTACAGAAACAACCAGCAGTGTTAAATTACTCATTTATTTATAACAGACCTTCAGCCAGTACAGTACAAAACTTACAGTAGTATATCTCCATTACACAAATATTTACTTACAATATATTACATATACAAAATGCTTTGCTATAAGTTTCAAAAGCTAAGTTTAACTCCCTTTGAGAAAGGAGAAAAACTCTTAAAAAACAAAACAAAACCGGGGGTCGGGGAACCAGAGGACAGGAGGAGGAAGTGAAGAGGTAAGGGTCAAAAGAGACATCAAACATAGGCTACAAAGGAAACCGTAGGTTCGGGAGAAGAGAGGTGGTATTGCACTTTCTTCTGTGTGTTTTTTTTCTTTTTGTTCTTCATAACTTCTGATTAAAAATATATATATATATATAATTATGTACACAAGGAAAGAAGCTGCCGGAAGTATTACAAAAAACTATCTGCAGCTTGGACACTGACACAAAAAAACAAAGGTCTGAAAAAGTGTCTACTTAGAAATTCTTTTGTGTGTGGTATTGATTTTGAATAGCAATATAAAAGAAAACACCTCTTTTCTCCACATGGGTTTCAGAGTGTGTGTTTTTTTTTTTTTTTCATTTTCTTTACTTTTTTTATGCAAAAGGAGCTGGGAGAGAGCATGAGGATGTTTGAGGTTCCAGAGCTGGAAGGCTCTGAAAAGTAAGATTTTGTACCTAAGACCCTGGTTAAAGTGCAGTGATGGTCTGGAGAGATACAGGGTACCCCTCTATCCCCTCCTTAGCACCTGGTCTTGCCCTTCCAGTCTCTGCTCTCACCGGCAGGAGTACTGCCTCAGAGCATAGTCCTTCATGTTCCGGGAGGTTACAGGTGCCAAAGCTGATTGGGGAGGGGATGGGGGCACCCTAAGGCTCTGATACCCAAGAAGGGACTAGTCCTTTTAAAGTGTCACCAAATACACAGCAGACACAGAAGAGGTCGGAGGGGTTAGTTTAATGGGAAGGGGCTCAATAACCAGAATAGTTCAGAGAAAGCCCATATACTAATCTCAGCTCTGCTGCCATCCTAAAACAAGGAGCCTGGGATACAGTTGAGAAATTTCTTCCCTTCACTAGAGACCACTATCCTCTAACTCCCCCATCCTCTGCTCTTGGCAGCATCTACTTATTGCTACATTGTCAAGGAGGAACAATTACCCCATGATGCCTCTCCCCACCACTCTGGTTCTCTTGGGGAAACCATGTAATGGGGAAGAAAAAGGAGGAAGAGAAGAAAGTTTTTTAGGGTCTCCCTTCCCATAAGAAGGTAAGGTAGACTCTCTTCTTAGAGCCCTTAAGAGCCCCAACCCCAGGATCTGTTCCTTAGCCCACCCTTTACCATCCCCCCAAAATATCCCTGATAGGGAGTAAGAAAAGTAGGAGGCAAAAGAGCCAATAAGGAAAGGACACGTGGAAAGAAAGATGGAAGGGGAGAGAAAAGGAGAGAGAGAAGGACCAAGAATTACAACTTGTGAGGTGTTGTGTTTGGTTTTTACTTTTTTTGTCTTTAAACATAGAAAAACAGCCTTTGGTTTGAATCTCAAGGAAGCAGAGAATGGGATGGCTGTGGCCTCAGGCAGAAAACTTGTAGAAAGAGACCTCCACTTGCAGTGGAGCTGTATCTCCTTCTGCCCCTTCTCATGAATCATAGCTCACCCAAGTAGCCAGAAGTCTCTGCAGTAGCCATGAAGAGTGCCCCCTCCTATCCTGTGTCTGGGGGCTGAGTGTAGAAGGGGGAAGTAAAAGATGACCCGGGTTCAGCTGTGCCCGTCCCCAGTCTTGCTGGAACAGGGGTGGAATGGGGCACATGCTTGTGCACATTCTGGGATAATTTTTGGTTATACTGAAAATTAGAAGAGATAAAAGAGACACATGCTTCTCTTTACCACTGATCCTAAGAATAGGCCCAAGAACTGGGAATGAGAGGGTGAATCCTGCTAGGAGAGAAAAACAGAAGGCAGCATGACTGAGGAATTGAGATAACTCCTAGTCATCAGGCAGCAACCCACTAGTTTCTCATAGGATGGGCTGAAGAAGCCCCTGAGAGCCTAGGAAGGTCATTAGAGTGAATTAGTTTGAGAGGTGGAGGAGAAAGAGAAGAATATTGACCTGCCCACCCTGGTTCCCAATTAGGCACCTGTGGCTCCCAATATGTCAGAGACAGGGTTGTAGACCTAGCCTTGGCCCCTGAGAATATAAAATTGGGGCACTCCAAGGAGAGAAAAGCCACCACTGAATTGCCTGGCAGGTTGAAGAGACTAGAGCAGTGTTGAGGGGCTGTTCGAGGAGTGTCAAGAGATATATCACATCCTAGAGGGAGATCCTGAATGTAGGATTTGAGGAACTCATATTACTAGGGGAACACCAAGAGGACCCTCAGTCCTACAGTGCCTGGGTGAATTTTTTCAGGCTCTCCTACTTCCAAATGAGGAAATAATTCTTTATTCATTTAAGAATAGTGCAAGCTGCCTAAAGTGAGAGGGCACGAGAGGTATGGAGTACCAGGTTGAAGAGTCCCAGAGAGGAGATATAATGCCACAGAGCTAAGGTAGGGCCAGAGGGAGGCATCAGCATCAAAACTGAAGAATTCGATAACGTAAAAGGTGAGGACTGAAAGCAAGAAGCTTGGGGTCTCTTAGTAAGTACTAAGAGGGGCTTCCTACTCTGGGGCTGTTGGAGGACACTGGATCAAAGAGAAAAATTAGGCCTAAGGGAAGACGGGGTTGGGGGAGTGGCAAGTGACTGACATAAGTTAAAAAAAAGCAAAATAAAAAAATCAACTAATTAATAAATAACACTGCAAATATGCTGGAATGAGGGAGAAGAGAAAAAGGAGAAACATAAGCAAAAGACTTGTTTTTATCACAATGCTTAAATCAGTCAGGGGAGTGGAGAACAGGTGAGGAAGGGTCAGGCTCAGGTGTGAAGTCAGGTAGCCAGTAGTGGGGGCTACAAAGCAAAACTTGGGATGTGGGGCCAGGGATAGACACCTGTTGTAGGTAGGGCAGTTAGGTGGTGGGCTGAGGGGAGAGGGAGAGGTTGCTAGCCCACCTTATGCTCCCCCCGGACAATATGGGAAGAGAATTCGTACCGGTCCTGGCTGTGGTAACCACAGATGTTGCACTCAAAAGGGTCTCTGAAGCCATGGCAGCCCATGTGGATAGTGAACATGACGTGGTCCAGGAAGAGGATGCGGCAGTGCTCACACTTGAAGGCCTTCACGGGCTCACCACTCTCGCCCACTACCCGAAGCACTTCCTTGGAGGGACCTGGGGTACCCCGCAATAACCCCTCCTGTGGCTTGGGGTCCTCTTTGGCGTAGGCAGGACTGTGCCGGCCCACCACAATGGTGGGAGGTGGCTGGGATGGGGGACCCTGAGGAAGGGATACCACCCCCCCAACTCGATCTTCGTGGTTGCTCTCTGTGTCTGTGGAGTCCTGGCAGCCATTGCTGGGGGATGCCCCAGGGTCAGTCAAGGGGCCTCGGGCTCGGTAGAGGAGAGGACCTCCATCAGCCAGGTCCTCAGGTCCCTCACCTGTTTCTCGGGACCCTGGAAGCTCCAGTCGAGTCGGGAGGGGCTGCATCTGGGTATACACAGAGCTGATGACAGGCGTGAGTTCTGAGATGCAATTGGTGGGTGGGAGGCGGAGGGGACGCAGATGCTCTGCACCCACAAAGGCCAGGGAACCTCCAAAGCCAGGCTCCAGACCATGGTGTGCCACCAGCTCCACATCCTTTTCATAGCCACCCGAGTTCACATCATAGGGGAGGTCTGAGAGGCTAAAGCGCATCTGCTTTTCGCCTGTGGGGAAGAGGGTCTCACTGGGTATGAGAATTCCTAAGGTCTCCCCAGGATTATTTCTTTGTTTTCTTGACTATGGGGCTGGATGTAGTGGTATTTACTCCTCCTTATTCACTCCCCTCAAAGTCAGTCCTCTGTAGGGCCACCCTGATACTAGGCTGTAATCTGAGATGAGCATCAGTCCCAGCCCAGGATCTTAATACTTCCTTCCTTACTCTCCACGAAGCTCAGGTCCTTGGAGTGCTAATGACCAGCGCCTGGTCATTCTCCCTTCCTCTCTCTGACTTTCAGGGTCCACACAGACTGGAGTCCTTGTTAGTCTCAAAAACTGGGAGAGCCTGAGCCCTTGGCCCCCTCCCCTTACAACCACCACAAGAGTCTTCAACACGGACTCTCCTCCACTCTCTCAAGGCCCCTCCTCCCTCTTCACTCGTTTCCTACCCTGTGCATAGATCCCGAGTACCAGAGACTGCAAGACTGCTTTCTTTTCCTAAATCAAATCTCCAGGCCACAATCTCTGGTCAAATCTAAGCTCAGATTTATTTGAGCTCTGGCTTAAAGCTGATTTCTCCTTTCCAGCTGGACTCTTACCTACAAACTTTTGGGGTGTGGAACGCTTGCGTTTGGTGAGGCTGTTGGCCAGACGATCGATGAAAGTTGGCCGGTCAGAGGATGAGTGCAGCATGGACTCTGGCACCATCTCCAGGTCACGTATCTCATCACCTAGTGGGAGGGAGGTGGGGACAGGTTGTAGCGGTTGAGTAGGGGTAGCTGCTTTGGCCCAGCTACTTTTGCCTGGAGAAAATCAGTAGGTCAGTTGCCAAGGAAGGTAGTATCTGATGCCTGGGAAACTGGCTTCTGTTTACACCTAAGGCTCATCTCAGCAACATTTCAGATTGTGAATAATTATATATATCTGGCCCTTGATTTTATTTTATTTATTTATTTATTTATTAGAGACGGAGTCTCACTTTGTTACTCTCGGTAGAGTGCCATGGCATCACAGTTCACAGCAACCTCCAGCTCCTGGGCTTAGGCAATTCTCTTGCCTCAGTCTCCCAAGTAGCTGGGACTACAGGCACCTGCCACAACTCCCGGCTATTTTTTGTTGCAGTTTGGTCGGGGCTGGGTTCAAACCCACTACCCTCAGTATATGGGGCCAGTGCCCTACTCACTGAGCCATAGGCACCACCCAACTGGCCCTTGATTTTAAATACCTTGTGTTCTCTTTCTCCCATTAGACTAAGGACCCAAACTTTCCCTGTCTCTGTATCTCCCTAAATCACCTACCACAGACAGGGCTGTGCACCCCATGAGGTACTCAGGATGAGGAGTTTGACAGGTTTTCTGGAGTAACTATCCTGAATTTTCTAGACCTCATTCCTCTGAGGAAGGAGGTGCTGGAATCACTGTTGTCCTGCATGTGCTGTCACCCCGCCCTCAACTCCTCCATAGTTCTGCCCACAGCCTCACCTGGTTGGCCAGCCAAAGCCTGGGCTTCAGTGCTGAGACTCTGTAGGTAGTTGTGGCACCGCTCTTTGTGCTCCTCTAGGGTACTCTGCTGTTTGTAGCTCCGGCCGCAGTAGTTGCACTTGTAGGGCTTGCCCACTGTGGGAGAGGAGACTGAAAGGAAGAGGAGAGCCGGCATCAGAGTTACTTCTCCTTTTTTTCTTTTTTTTTTGCAAATTTTGGCCGGGGCTGGGTTTGAACCCGCCACCTCCAGTATATGGGCCTGGCACCCTACTCCTTGAGCCACAGGTGCCACCCAGAGTTACTTCTATGCCAGGCTCTGCACAGTCTCCAGGAGCAAATGAACACTGGCTTAGGGAGGATGTGGTATTGCTAGGTTGAATTCTGCTTGTCTTTCCTTCCCTAACTTCAGCTGAAACCAGGGACAACATGCAGCTGAGGGAGTCAGGGGATACCAGGGCATGTAGCTTCAGACTGGTGATGGCTTCAAGATGGCCAAGTTGGCTCGGTGCCTGTGGCTCAAGTGACTAAGGCACCAGCCACATACAGCTAAGGTGGCAGGTTCAAATCCAGCCTGGGCCCGCCAAAACAATGACGGCTGCAACCAAAAAATAGCCAGGCATTGTGGCAGGTGCCTGTGG
>NW_003852438.1:10440294-10447270 GCF_000181295.1 Otolemur garnettii | reverse complement strand
AGCCCAGGAGTTGGAGATTGCTGTGAGCAGTGAAGCCATGGCACTCTACCCAGGGGGACAGCTTGAGGCTCTGTCTCAAAAAAAAAAAAAAAAAGAAAGAAAAAGAAATATACAATAAATTAACTGCAGTACCCCTGCTGTGCTATGGAACACTAGAACTTATTCCTCCTATGTAACTGTAATTCTGTACCTATTAACCAACCTCTCCCTATTCCTCACTCTCCACACCCTTCCTATTCTCTAGTAACCACTATTCTACTCTTTATTCTGCAAGATCAACTCTTTTAGCTTTGACATATGAGTGAGAACATGTATTAAACACCTTTTTTCTTAAACATGGGTTGTAACAGAAAGCATTTCATAGAGATAGGACCCAAGGGTGTATTTGTCTCTGCTTCTGTCATCAACAATCTCCTACAGAAAACATCCAAAATCTATCCAGATGATCTGGCTATAGTTGGTTAAGAATTCTAGGGGCCAATTCAGCCTTGTTCCAAACCAGCAGGGGGAGCAAGCCCTCTGCTGAGGAAAAGGACGCATCTCTGGCACTGCACCTTGCTTGCTGTAGGGTTTTGGCTAGGCTGCAGCTTTCTGACCCGCAACTCATTTTTCTCCCAACAGCTTCAGTTTCCTTTTCAACAAAATAGGGATAATAGCATCTACCTTGGAATTGTAATAAGAATCACCTGAAGAGACACAAGTGAAATGCTCTGTAGACTATAAAGCCTGAGCCAGTAATCTTTCTCCCTGATTCTCTACATACATACCGATAAAGAGGTCCCAGTGACAAGGTGGGAGAACCTGGAACAAGGTAAGTGAATGGAGAAAGTAGAGGGTGGTGAAATGCTTGTTCTGTCCCTTTAAATCCTGGTTCAGGAGCATTTAAGAAAAGAGAAAAATAGCCAGGAATGTTTCCAAGGACGGACCCTACTAATTCTTTCCCCTCTTCCCTTCTTCCTGCTTTTTCCCAATCTTGAGCTCCTTTCCTGCCAGTTCAGTTCCTGGCGTCTTCCCAAGTATGAGGCAAAAGCCTAAGCATAGCAAAATGCCTGACAAATGCTATTTGTCCAGCTGATTCAGACAGATATTGATTCAACTAGTTTTGACTGGGCTAGAAAACCTTGTTAATCCAGTTTCCCGGCTCTGTTCCATACATTGACCTCTAGGCACCCTCTAAACCTGCTTATGCCTCCAAGATGGTGACAACTTCTTCGGATAGAGAAATAGGATACTGTTTTCCTATTTGGAGGTCTTAGATTCCTTTTTTTTTTTTTTCTTTGAGACAGTCTCACTGTTGTTTCCCTGGGTAGAGTGCCATAGCATCACAGCTCACAGCAACCTCCAGGTCTTGAGCTTAGATAATTATCTTTCCTCAGTCTCCTGAGTAGCTGGGACTACAGGCAACGGCCACAACGCCCAGCTATTTTTTTGTTGCAGTTTGGCTGGGGCTGGGTTCAAACCTGCCACCCTTGGTATATGGGGCTGGTGCCCTACTCACTGAGCCACAAGTGCCGCCCCTTAGATTCCCTTTTTCCAGTTCGAGAGACCTATGGATATTTACAGAGATATTTACAGAAAGTGGCTGCTCAAAACTTCTGGTGTTGCAGGGAGAGGGTGAAGATGGTGGCAGGTATGGGGCCTGTGGCAGATGGGAGTGGGAGGATGGAATTCCCTAGGGCTTATAAATGGGGGGTGATGGAGGAGAGAGGGCTCTGGCATCAACAATCGTTTTTATTTATGTATTTTTGAGACAGTCTCACTCTGTCACCCTGGGTAGAGTACTATGGCATCATCATCGCTCATAGCAACCTCAAACTCCTGGGCTCAAGTGATCCTCTTGTCTCTGCCTCCTAAGTAGCTGGGACTATAGGTGCCTGCCACCACATCTGTCTAGTTTTTTCTTTTTTTTCTTTTTAATGTTTTTTGCACAGAGTCTCACTTTATCACCCTTGGTACAGTGCCATGATGTCACAGCTCACAGCAACGTCCAACTCCTGGGCTTAGGCGATTCTCTTGCCTCAGCCTCCCAAATAGCTGGGACTACAGGCGCCTGCCATAATGCTTTGCTATTTTTTTGTTGCAGTGAGGCTGGGGCTGGGTATACCCTCCGTATATGTGGCCGGCGCCCTACCCACTGAGCCATAGAAGCTGCCCGTAGCTAGTTTGTTCTTTCTTTTCTTTCTTTCTTCCTTTCCTTCCTTCCTTCCCTCCCTTACTCCCTCCCTCCCTTCCTTCCTTCCTTTCTCTCTCTCTTTCTTTCCTTCTTTTCTTTCTTTCGTTCCTTCCTTTTTTTCTCTCTTTTTTTTTTCTTTGAGACAGAGTCTTACTATGTCACCCTCAGTAGAGTACTGTGGTGTCACAGCTCACAGCAACCTCAAACTCTTGGCATCAAGTGTTTCTCTTGTCTCAGCCTTCCAAGTAGTTGGGACTACAGGTACCCGCCACAATGCCTGGCTAATTTGTTGTTGTTGTTGTAGTTTTTATTGTTGTTTTGGCAGGCCCAGGCTAGGTTCAAACCCGCCAGCTCCGGTGTATGTGGCTGGCACCCTAGCTGCTTGAGCTATAGGCGCCAATCCTCTCTTTCACTTTTTAGGACAGAGTCTCACTCTGTCACCTTGGGTAGAGAGTACTGTGGCTTCATAGCTCACAGCAACTTCAAACTCTTGGGCTCAAGTGATCTTCTTGCCTCAGTCCCCTGAGTAGCTGGGACTACAGGTGCCTGCCACAACTATCAGGATAGTTTTTTTATTTTTAGTAGAGATCAGGGTGTCACTTTTGCTCATGCTGGTCTTGAACTGAGCTCAGTCAATGCATCTGCCTTGGTCTCCCAGAGTGCTAGGATTATAGGTGTGAGCCAGCACATCTGGACCATCAATAACCTTTTTTTTTTTTTTTTGAGACGTAGTCTCATTTTCTTGCCCTCAGTAGAGTGCCCTGGCATCATAGCTCATTGCAACCTCAAACTCCTGAGCTCAAGCAATTCTCTTGCCTCAGCCTCTCAAGTAGCTAGGACTACAGGCGCCCGCCACAACGCCTGGCTCACAGCAACCTTCAGCTCCTGTGTGTAGGCAATTCTCTTGCCTCAGCCTCCTAAGTAGCTGGGACTACAGGCACCCACCACAATGTCTGGCTATTTTTTTTTTGTTGTTGTTGTTGCAGTTTGGCTGGGGCCAGGTTTGAACCCGCTACCCTCCATATATGGGGCCGGTGCCCTACTCACTGAGCTACAGATGCCACCCACACCTGGCTATTTTTAGAGATGAGGTCTGGAGGTCTCATTCTGGCTCAGGCTGGTCTCGAACCTGTGAGCTCAGGTAATCAACCTGCTTTAGCCTCCCAGAGTGCTACGATTATAGGCATAAACCACCACACTGGCCTCTCAACAACAATCTTTAAAAAACAAAATTCAGGGAGGGTGACTGTTAAGAGCTAAGAACAGTGTCCATGTCCCTTTTGTTCCATGTTACAGAATGTGATAGATATAAAATACCCTATCAAACAGTCCCCCAGATTCTGCCTGGGGCCCTTCTGCTGCAGGAGGATTAGAGAGGCAGGGCCCTCTCTGTTCTTTAAGTGATTCCCCCTCCTCAATGACAGAAAGTGTAACTCCCCAAATAGAAGAGAAGTCACTGAGCTCTATCCACAGGTGTGCAGGAGCCCCATCCCCTCCTCACCCAGTGGACAGTCACTGACCTGAATGTGTGCGGAGGTGGCCAGTGAGTGCATCACGCCGGCGGCAGGCATAGTTGCAGAAGGGACATTTAAAGGGTTTTTCCCCAGAGTGCAGCTTGATGTGGCGCAGCAGGTTCCCCTTCTGGGTGAAGGAGGCACCACACTGGTTGCAGTGGAAGGGTCTTTCACCTGCAATGTGAAAGACAGATTCCGAAGACTAGCTATGAGGAACTTTGATGGCTGAATCTCATTCCTAACTCACCCTGTGCAAGGGAAGGTGTTCTGAACACACTGCTAAAGGGCAGGACTGTGCCACATGCACTAACTGTGTCTTGGTTTGATTAGATGTATGTGGTAGGGGTGGGATACCAGGCCTGGAAAACAAGGCCAAGAGGCTGTTACCAAAAACTGAACCCCACGGGGGCCACTCTGTCCTAGGAGCCCAAAGCCTCAGGAAGCTGAGAAGAGGAGGCTTCCGTTTTCTGTTGTTTTTGTTTTAATGATGAGATGGGAGGGCCCAAATAATACCTAGGAGTCCTACCCTTATTGGAGTATAGGATCCTTCCTTTTTTTTGTTTGTTTTTTTTTTCAGAAGAGTCTCACTCTGTCATCATAAGCTCATAGCAACCTCAAACTCCTGCTCAAGTGATCCTCTTGCCTTAGCCTTCCAAGTAGCTGGGACTAGAGTTGTGGCTAATTTTTCTATTTTTAGTAGAGATGAGGGTCTCACTCTTAGTCAGGCTGGCCTCCAACTCCTAAGCTAGAGCAATCCATCCACAGCTGCCTCCTAGAGTGCTATGTGAGCCACTATAACCGGCCTATAGGATCCTTCCTGAGGCTTTAATACTTTCCCTTCCCTCATATCCTGAAAAAAAAAATCAGCTTTTTAATTTAATTTATTTTTATATTTTTAAAATTTATAAATATCAACAGTTGAAGAAAGTGCCAGAAAGTATAGATGTTGAGGGAAATCCAACTTTCATCCTTCCCCAGCATTTTTCTGTCAGCTGGAAAATGTGCTAGGAGAGACCCTTCCCTTTCTGAGGCCACCCTGGCCCCAGCATGGCCTCCTCCAGCCCTCTTCCTACACTGCCAGTACTGCCTCTGCCTCTCAACCCCACCCGGGAGCTCTTCCCTGAGTCCCTCTGGCTTACTCACCAGTGTGGCTGCGCTTGTGTACCATGAGCACGTTGGGTCCAATACAGACCATGCCACAGACATCACACTTGAGCTTGCCATTGGGCAGCCGGATGCCACCAGGTGAGTGAGGCTCTGGCCCACTCCCATCACAGTAACCCAGGGGCTCGGACAATGAGTCTTCCACAATCACACTGTCGTCCTTTTCCAAGAGCCGCTCATCTGGCCCCAGCAGTCGGCTTGACTCTTCATCACTGTACATCTCCACCTTGATGGAATTGGCTGGAGGGCAGGATGATGTTTAGATCAGAGACAGGCAAAAGGGAACCTGCCCTCAGGCAGGAAGGGAACTTCTGAAATCCAAAAGGGTGCCTTCAGGCCCTGAGACAATCAGGTCTTAAAAGGGGCCAACACCCTAGAATCCTAGGTCATGATATCAGAGTCCTGCTAGGACCTGAAATAACCTTTTCTTTTTCACCCACCCACCAAGCACATAGTCTGGAAAGAGAAAAAGTCGGGGTACATAGGATGTCTTTTGTCATTGAAGAGAGGAGGTGACTAAGGGGAGCCTTTTTTTCCATTCTCTTGTCATTAAGAAAGATGTCTGGCTTGGCTCTGGGCAGGAAGCCAGCAAGTAACAGTGGCGGGAAAATAGTTCGAGGAAGACTGAAGGGGGACAGCAAGCTAATGAGAGCAAAACTGGAAGACACATGGCTTACATTCTCTTCTTACCCCATTAGACTGAACCCCGCTACCTCTCCATAAAAATCTGAGGCTGAGCAGGGGGGATAAAGGAAGGAGGAGCCATTGAGGAGAAGGCTTTGGCTCTAGCTCTGACCTACATTCCTGGCTATTCCAACCATTTAGAGAATGTCACAGATCTAGGGCCAGCTGAGGAGGGGCAGTCATGGGGACCCTGTCTGGGTAGAATAGGGTGTGGGGAGATGGGGAGGCCCTTCTCCTTTCTCTTTCCTATCTAACTCCATCTAATGATCATTACTATCTACCTGCTTCTCCATTTCCAGAATTTCTCTTTGGAACCTTCCCCGTAATCCCACCAATGCCTTTTTAATTCCACTCTAGTCTGGCAGTGACTCTTCACTTTGCTTTTGGAAACCAGGAAAACCCTAGACACTAGACACTAGGTTCCTTAGAGAGACTCATAGAGACACTGAGCAGGAGACCAGAGGGAGGCAACAATGAGGAAATGGTTGCTAGTTGAAGGCAAAGTGAGGGCCAAATGCACAGGGGGTGCCTACTGCCAGGAGCGGGTAGGAGGTTGGACTTACCACTGAGTGAGCGGCTGGGAGAAGAGTGCTGGCTGTTGGGAGTGCTCACTGAGGGCCCCACTGGGGCCCCAAGGAACTCCTTCTCCAGAGATGAGTCCCCGCTACCTTGGAGGAGAGAACAAGAGGGCAAGTAAAGCTGGAGCTGGAGTCATCTACTGTCCATTGCCTAATCTTATAAAAAATTCAGTTAAATTTCACAAATGTTTATTTCATAGCTATGTCCAAGGAAGTATTTTATGCTGGGCAGCATACCTTATGCCTTCCCAGCACTCCAGGTGCCTCGTGCTGATGGCTGGGAGTTCAGTGTCTGGGCCTTGCCTACCCTACGTTTATCTAGGCCCGGGGGGAAGAGCATCACTGCCTCACATCCACGTCCACAGGAAGCAGGGCTGGGGCTGGGCGGGCCAGGGCAGAAAGGAAAATGGGGGCCTCAGGAGGAACAAATGTTAAAGACAGACCCTCTTCCCTATTGTTCCTCTCTGGAGCCTCCAACACTGGATTCGGGATTTGTAGGAAGGGCAGCTAGAATTGTCCCTGACTCTAATGATAATATTAGTAATAATGACAGAAGCTACTATTAATTGAGTGCTTACTGTGTGCCTGGCATTATTCTATGAACTAAAAATGAATTATTTAATCTTCACAATAACCCTATGAAGTGAGTGCTAATATTATCCTGATTTTTCAGATGAGGAAATTGAGACACAAAAAGAGGTTATGTTACTTGCCTAATGTGATGTAGCTGGTACTGGAGGAACTCAGATCTGATCACAGACAGCAAGTGCCCATGTCCTTAATCACTATCTACATAGCCAGTTGGAAGTTACTGTCTCAGTTGGAGAGAGTTGGCCCATTGGACTTTCTAAATTTAAATTCAG
>NW_003852438.1:10433836-10440049 GCF_000181295.1 Otolemur garnettii | reverse complement strand
AAAAAAAAAAAAAAAAAAAAAAAAAAATTCAGCAAAAATTTGACTACTCTAGAAAGCCTCCTATCGGATCTGATTCTAATCACATATTTATTATTTGATGTTCCCTTGACAGTTAAATAATCAGCTTATTCTCAATGTATTTATTTTGATTCATTGACAAATTGCTTTATAAAAATGATTTTTGAGAGTTTCATAATGTTTTTCAAGGTTAGATAATATACTTAAATATATAAAATGTCTTTTTAAAAAATCCCTCCTCCCCACAATCTTCTGCACAAATATATAGGTGAAGTAAAAACACATAGAAAAACACACACAGATATAGATCACATATGTAGATACAAATAAAAAAACAAAACCCACTGGCATAAACATACCCATAGCTTTCTAGATAATCTGCTAACATCAACATGCAAGGACATGTGCACACAGGCCTAAATATGGAAGAGATAAAGAGAAGGCAGAGAGGAGACAGAGATGAAGAGACAGAGAGAACCCTAAAATTCGTCCCTA
Organism: Otolemur garnettii; assembly: GCF_000181295.1. Lineage (NCBI taxonomy): Eukaryota > Metazoa > Chordata > Mammalia > Primates > Galagidae > Otolemur > Otolemur garnettii. Next base: position 10,439,536 of record NW_003852438.1, on the reverse strand, counting down.
AAGTCCACCTATTAGTACTTTACCCAATTGCCCAGCTATATACATACTTACTTTCACAAAATAAAGATTCCATTATAAAATTGTTGGAGTCTTGGGCCTGAGGCAAGAAATCCGGAACACACCCTCCTGAGGGATCCCTCTCCAGCTTTGGTCAGTGGGAAGAAAACAACCACTCAGGACTTTGGGACCATTTCCCATTCATATCCTCTCCTAAAGTCCCACTTCCCCCATTCTTCCCATCAAAACCTGAGGATATTTGTTCACTATCTACGGAAAAAGCCTTATGACTTGAATCCGAGTTTTCCCAGCTAGGGCTCTTTAGGTGAGCCATGGTTACCTAAAAAAAATCCCCAAATTGGAACCACACACATATCATGAAGTGAGCACCTCAGGGTTGTGAGTTGAGACTTGTAGACTCAGAGCCAGTTTTAAAATATGTCCTTTCAACTAAGTGTAGGATTTACTAAGCTTAGAATGACTGAAAAGGGTATCTCATTCCCTTTCAAATATTAGTGCTGACTTGCCCTAAATCACTGGATGTCAGTTATCAGGGAGGAACAGGGCTCTGGCCCTTGGGCCTTGACCCTGAACAGATAAGTGAGCTTGCTGGAAATCCATTGCTAGTCCCAGTGTACTAGGCTAAGGCTGCCTGTTGGGGCTCCCTACATGGGGGAAAATGTCTCAAAAGAGATACTTGTAAACATTAAGGGGAAGCATCTTTTGTGGCTTTCCCAGCAAAGGTGTGGAGATAGGAGGAAGAGCATGAGCCTCTAGAGTTGCACCAGGAATTCAAGAGGCCCTTTGACGTTGTTGCCCTCCCTCAGTTTAAGTTAAGAGGGAAAAATAGGCTGAAGCCTACTTTAATGGGGCTGATACACAAAAATGAATCTGTTGCAGGGGTCAGAAAGTCTTTCTTGGGCCCCAGGGATTTTGAATTTCTAGCCAGGGGGTGAAGGGGACTACAGTAAGACTTAGGAAGTTCAACAGTTCCTCTCTCAGCCCCAGAAAACCCAGTGAGGGAATTTCAAATGTCTGGGACTCCCAAGAAATCCCAGATTGTCAAAGCCAGATATTAAGGCTGCTCTTAGGTTGCAGACAAATTTTCTTGGTCAAAGTCATCATAGATTGGCCGAACCCCCAGAGGGCAAAGCCAAATCATGAGGTTCACGTCAGAGGAACTGGGAGGTAGGCAAAGCGCAGAAAAACAGCAGGGAAAGAAAGGAACTGGTAACCAGCCCACAAGCTAAATGTGTTTCACATGTTGAAGCTAGTCCTCAGCTCTTGCTCCCCTTCCTCGATTCCTTCAAATAGTAGCTACTTCTAGGCAATAGCCACGAGCTTGAAGAACCTGCACACTTCTCTGCAAGGGACCTTATAACTGCTTTCCCTTTTTTGACCATGGGCTCCAGGGTGGCAGGATGCTAACCTGCTAGTAGGGAATAGTGAGTGTAAGAGCAAAGAGAGACGCCCATCCTCAGCTCTATTATGGGGAAGACGCTGAGGACCCTCAGATCTCTGCTCCAGGCTGAGATTATCTGCTGCCAAGGCTCCTGTTTCTTACCTTGCTTCTCTCTTCTCCCATTCCCACCCAGGCCTGTCTCGGCATTTCACCCCAGTCAGCTCTGCCTCTATCTCCAAGGCCTAATCAAGATGTCACCATAAGCTCCCACTGTCCAAGTCATACCATCTTTGCTTAGCAACACCAAACACCCTTTCCCATCCTCCGCAAGTGCAAGAAGGAACGCCCCCTCCCCCGCTACACACACACACACAGCCCCCATCCTCTCCCTCTCCTCAGGCTTGGGAGTTGTTACTGAATTGGCTCCCTAGCCCCAGCACCCCCCTTCCCCCCTCCACTAGCCGCCTTCTGCCTGAACTTACATTATCCTTCCCTTGCTGGTGAGACCCTGGGGTGCGAACGCGGCCGCCGCCTTGGAAACGGCGAGGGAGTGCGGGTGGTGTGTGCATGTCTGCGTCTCGGTGGCAGGCAGGGGTGAGCCCAGCCACTCACCTTCCAGGAAGCGTGGATTCCTGGAAGTGAGGGGAACCGCCGTCATTTCGCAGGCAGCGGCAGCGGCACGGTGAGCAGGGGCCCACGGCTGCAGCCAGCAAGAACAGCTCAGCCCAGGGTGTATGTGTTTTCAGTGTGTGTGTGTGTGTGTGTGTGAGAGAGAGAGAGAGAGAGAGAAAGAGAGAGAGAGAGAAGGAGAGAGAGGGAGGGAGAGAGAGAGAGGAAGAAACAGAACGCTTGGATTTGCTTGGGGAGGGGGCCAGAGAGAATGTGTATGTGTATATAGTAGGGGGATTGTCAGGCTACATCCCTTTTCCAAGACAGTGAAGTGGGTGGAGGTGTGGACAGGGAGGGAGAGGCAGATACCGGTGCCCTCGTGCCCAGCAGACAAAGAAGAACTGCACAACAAATGCCTGAGAGAGGCAAGAGTGTGTGTGAGTGTGTGTGTGTGTGTGTGTGTGAGAGAGAGAGAGAGAGAGATGGATGGGCCTGCGGGTGGGAGGGAGAAAGGGGGGCCCCAGGGAAGGCCCAATCCTCTGCCAGCTGGGGAAGCCAAGGCCCCAGAGGTCATGGGGCCCAGGACATGGGCAGCTTCAAGGCTCTCAGATCCAGAAAGCCCCTCCCCACCAAACTCAGCCACTCTTTCCCTCCACCTCCAGAAGGGAGGTTGCTCTCTAGATCTGGGGACTGACAGCCCCCTCCTTCCCAGCATGAGAGGGCCCAACACAGTGCAGTGTCAGGCTAGTGTTGCTCTATGGCCCTGAATTCTTTCAGATCTCAGGCAAAAAGGCTGGTACATCTCACTACCTGCCCTCCCTCCTCTGCCCCAGGGGCCGGCAGCAGACAGCCTGGATGAATCTGCCCTCTATCAGGACAAGGCCTCTGCTCCCTTCCCTGTCAGAGGAGCTGCTCACTGACAAACTGACCTACTTTGGAAGACTACATTTTCTGATTCTAAGAATTTGGGAGTGGGAGGGGCTGTGAAACTTTGGGCTGCTTACCCCTAGATGTGTTTCTACTAAGATTCCCTTAAAGATTTCACAGCCTCAGAAAACTTGGGGCAAGCACTACACTCAATTAATTGCATAGGCTTAGTTTGAGCAAGTCAGTTTCCCTTGAAAGATAGGAGAACAGGGAGGGGGATCTGTGTAGTAAGTTATCTTCTTCTTATCTCCCTGCCTTCCCTGTCCAGGGAGGGAATGATCTGTACCTTTAGGAGAAGAAAAGGGGAGGGAGAAAAGACAGATTTTCTGAATCAGGTTCTGTGAGGTGTTAAAATATCTCCCAGGAACAGAAGAGATACTCCCTTTATCAAGTGGCCAGGTAAGGGAAGTTCCCCTGGAGAGGCAGCAGAAGAGCTTGAAAACCTGTGAAGGCCCATGGTGTGCTTTGGGAGGGCTGTTCCCGGCAGCTCTTCTCTGTTTCCATATAGCCCAAGAGAGATGGGTCTGTGAGGAGCTCTCAGATGCCTCCGACTGTCTCAGCCATGCCCAGCCCCACAGCGGGCTCTTTGCAGAGCTGATGGTAGCCCTACCTTCACTTGTCTTTTCCCTTTCCAAGGTAGCTGCTGATATCTAGAATTCTCAAAGTACAGATGAGAGGTTTCTGGCCTCCACTTTCATTCAAAAAAACATCCCTTGCAGAGGCCACGTCTTATCTAAGAAATGCCAATCCACTGAAAGCAGGCAAAACTCGGTTTTATAGCACAGTGAAGAAAATAACCTTAGAAGTTTTCTGCTAGTATTCCCCAGAGATACTACTGAAAAGAACTCCATGGGATCTCTCCCCAGTCATTTCATAGTTTTCATTTGCCTGCATCATGGCAGGGACCAGTTTTTATCCATCTGCTTGTTCTCTAGGACTAAACACTAAAGCAGGGTCCTGAGTGTACTTGTTCGTCAACAGTGGCTTTCCTTTTCTTTTTTTTTTTTTTTGAGACAAAGTCTCACTATGATTTCCTCGGTAGAGTGCTGTGACGTCACAGCTCACAGCAACCTCAAATTCTTGGGCTTAAGTGATTCTTTTGCCTCAGCCTCCCAAGTAGCTGGGACTACAGGTGCCCGCCCACGACACCCAGCTATTTTTTTGTTGTAGTTATCATTGTTGTTAAACTGGCCCTGGCCAGGTTTGAACGTGCCAGCCTCAGGGTATATGGCTGGCGTTATAACCACTGTGTTACAGGAGCCAAGAGCAGGTTTTCTTTTTTTCTTCCCTTTTTTTTGGAGACAAGGTCTCACTCTGTCACCCAGGCTGGACAGCAGTGACATGGCCATAGCTCAAACTCTTGAGCTCAAACAGTCCACCTGATTTTAGCCTCCCAATTAGCTGGGACTTAAAGACATGCACTATCACACCTGGCTTTTTTTTTTTTTTTCTTCTTTTAACTTCTGCTTCTTTTATTTATTTATTTATTTTTGAGATAGAGCCTCAAGCTGTCATCCTGGGTAGTGCTGTGGCATCACAGCTCACAGCAACCTCCAACTCCTGGCTCAAGTGATTCTCCTGCCTCCGCCTCCCAAGTAGCTGGGACTATAGGCGCCCGCCACAATGCCCCGCTGTTTTTTGGTTGCAGCCATCATTGTTGTTTGGTGGGCCCGGGCTGGATTCAAACCCACCACCTCAGGTGTATGTGGCTGGTGCTTTAGCCACTTGAGCCATGGGCGCCGAGCCTCTATTTATTTATTTATTTTTGGCTGGAGCTGGGTTTGAACCCACCACCTCCGGCATATGGACTAGTGCCTTACTTCTTTGAGCCACAGGCACTGCCCAATTTATTTTTTTTGAGACAGAATCTTACTTGGTTACCCTTGTTAGAGTGCCGTGACCTTATAGCTCACAGTAACCTCAAACTCCTGGGCTCTTGCCTGAGCCTCCGGAGTAGCTGGAACCACAGGCACCCACTACAAAGCCTGGCTATTTTTAGAGCGAGGTCTTGTGCTTGCTCAGGCTAGTCTCAAATTCCTGAGTTCAAGCAATCCACCTCAGCCTCCCAGATTTTTGTTTTAATTTTTTGTAGAGGCAGGGTCTTGCTTTGTTGCACAGGCTGTTTTTGAACTCTCAGCCTCAAGTGATCTTCCTGCCTTAGCCTCACAAAGTGCTAGGATTACAGATACGAGCCATGGTGCCCAGCCATGGTTTTCTGCATAGACTTAACTGAGCAGGAGGTAGGAGGATTAGCTGGTTCTTCAGAAGTGCCATGACTTTAGTTACAAAAAGTCTCTTCCAATTAAATCAATCTACATGATCCCTGTCATTCTGTCCAGCATGTGGCAGGTACTGAATGCCTTTACCTATTCCAACTCTTTCCCTCCTTAAACTAATGCAGGGTCAGAGTCGACGTCTTACCTTACATTACCCAGGTGCTACCAATGATTCTCATATGTGTGTCTGATCCATTTTGCTATCTCCTTTAGTGCATATTAATAATTCCTTGGTCCCGGCTTGGTGCCTATAGCTCAGTGGCTAGGGTGCCAGCCACATACACCAGAGCCGGTGGGTTGAATCCAGTCCCAGCCTGCCAAACAACAATGACTACAACAAAAAATAGCCAGGCATTGTAGTGGGTACCTGTAGTCCCAGCTACTTGGGAGGCTGAGACAAGAGAATCACTTAAGCCCAAGAGTTGGAGGTTGCTGTGAGCTGTGATGTGCCAGCACTCTACTGAGGGTGACATAATGAGACTCTGTCTC
>NW_003852438.1:10432223-10433729 GCF_000181295.1 Otolemur garnettii | reverse complement strand
AAAAAAAAAAAAAAAAAATTCCTTGGACCCATTTTTGAGTAAATAGCCTATAGGTTATTTCCACAGTGGTAGCTGGGTTTCTGCTGGGTATATCCATCCTATCAAAACCCAATTCTTTTTCTCTTTTCTTTTTCCTCTTTTTGAGACAGAATCCCTGTCTGTGCCCTGGGTTGAGTGCCATGGAATCACAGTTCACAGCAACCTCAAACTCCTGGGCTCAAGCAATCCTCTTACATTAGTTTCTCAAGTAGCTGGGACTACATGTGCCTGACACAACACCCAGCTAGGTTTTCTATTTTTAGTAGAAAGGGAGTTCTCTCTCTCTCTCTTTTTTTTTAAATTTGAGACACAGTCTCACTTTGTCACCATGGTAGAGTGCCATGGTATTATAGCTCACAGCAACCTCAAACTCCTGGGCTTAAGTGATTCACTCACATCAGCCTCCTGAGTAGCTGGGACTACTGGCACCTGCCACAACACCTGGCTATGTTTTTTTAGAGACAGGGTCAGGGTCTTGCTCTTGCTCAGGGTGGTCTTGAACTGGTGAGCTCAAGCAATCCACCAGCCTTGGCCTCCCAGAGTGCTAGGATTACAGGTGTGAGCTATGGTGCCTGGCCCTAGGGGTCTCATTCTTGCTCAGGCTGTATCAAAACCTAACTCTGAGGTGGGAGGGGTCTGGTGGCTTACACCTATAATACTAGCACTTTGGGAGACCAAGGCAGGAGGACTACTTGAGGCCAGGAGTTGCCTGAGCAACACAGCAAAATCCTGTCTCACTGGGCATGGTTGCTCACACCTGTAATCCTAGCACTCTGGGAGGCCAAAATAGGTGGATTTCTTGAGCTCAGGAGTTCTAGACAAGCCTGAACAAGAGTGAGAACCCATCTCTACTAAAAATAGAAAAACTAGCTGGTCATTTTGGCAGGTGCCTATAGTCTCAGCTATTCAGGAGGCTGAGGCAAGAGAATCACTTGAGCCTTATTGATTGAGGTTGTTGTGAGATGTGATGCCACAGTACTCCACCCAGGGCAACAGGGAGTCTGGACCTCAAAAAAAAAAAAACAAAAACCCAAAAGAACTCTCTACAAAAAATTTAAAAATTGGCTGGGCTTGGCACATGTCTGTAGTCCTAGTTGCTTGGGAGGTTGAGGCAGGAGGATTGCTTGAGCCCCAGAGTTTGAGGTTGCAGAGAACTATTATGACACCACTATACTTTAGCCCAGACAAAAGAGTGAGACCATGTCTCAAAACAAAAGAAAACACCTCCCCCCATTTTGGCTTCCATTTAAAGACAAGTTTGTCTTAGGCCCTTTCCTATGCTCTCAGAGAGGGAGTTATGTAAAGTTCCTAATTCATTTTCACCTGGTTAAACTTGTTAAATTTGATTACTTTGGTATCTCCAAAGTCCATTTATATTATAAACCATGATCTTTTCTGCCTCAGTCAGAATTTTGGCAGGTGCAAAAACACATGTTAAGATTGTGGAGGCTCGGTGCCTATAGCTCA
>NW_003852438.1:10426682-10430670 GCF_000181295.1 Otolemur garnettii | reverse complement strand
AAAAAAAAAAAAAAAAAAAAGTTGGAAGTTTTGGCCACACTAGATGTACATCCTACATGGCAATGAGTGGTAGATACTGAATAGCTGCTATCTCTTGAGGTGAGACATGTCAGCCCCACCATTCTTGTTTGCTTATTATCCTAATGTTACTTCACTCATTCAAATACCTACCTGGTTCTTGCAGGCCTTGGAACTTTTTTCTTTTTTTTCATAGAGACAGAGTCTCACTTTATAGTCCTCAGTAGAGTGCTGTGGCATCATAGCACAGCAACCTCCAACTCCTGGGCTTACGCAATTCTCTTGCCTCAGCCTCCCGAGTAGCTGGGACTACAGGCGCCTGCCACAACGCCTGGCTATTTTTGTTGCAGTTTGGCCGGGGCTGGGTTCGAACCCATCACCCTCAGTATATGGGGCTGGCACCCTACCCCCTGAGCCACAGGCGCTGCCCTCTTGGGACTTTGAAACCCTGTTCCACTCTCTACCTGGATAAAACAGAATTTCAGGTTTGGTTGGTGACTTCAGAGTATGGGAGAAGGAACCAAATCTTCCTTCCGCCTATTTGCTTCAAATCATTCGTGTAATGGTATCCACTCCAGTTCCCTTCCTATTCCCTCTCTATTCTGTTGGCTCCTTTTCCCTTATCTGGGAAGTAGAATCACTATTCAGGGAATGTAAAATCACTAAAATAATTGCACACTGCCAAGAACTACCAAGCATGAGTGTCAGCTCTGTGACTAGGCCTTTTAGAGGTTGTGTGCCTAGGCTATAGGCTCTGCCTTGCTCCACAGGAGAGTGTCTGCCCCAGCCCCTTACAAGTAGATCACACAGAGGCATACCAGACATATAGGAACGGCCATTGCAGTCTTCTATGTCCATTTTAAAGAGATTCTGCTGAAAGAGAAAATAGCTACTATTAGAAGCTAGATCTGGGAGGGTGGAGATTTTTCTATAACATTTTTGAGTTAGTGAGAAACCTAAAGGATCATTTAATCATGATCTGATACTATCCTAAAGAAGAAAAGCCTTGTACTTTGTCCTCATGAGAAAGACAACGCACCTTGATTTACAAACCCCAAGGTTTCCTCCCACAACTTCTGGAGGTCTCCTCAGCCTCTAGTATGGAAACACTATCTTTTTTTTTTTTTTTTTTGCAGTTTTTGGCTGGAGCTGGGTTTGAACCCACCACCTCCAGTATATGTAGGGTTCCACCACCCTACTCCTTGGAAACACTATCTTAATTCAGCTTGGTCCTAGATTATGAGAATATACCCTTTCCCTGTAGGTGGAGCTGATGCTGCAGGAGACAAGTTACACCTCAGCCCTCTGGGGGCCAAGCCCTTAGGGGCTCTATACCTCAATTAAGGACGGGGTAGTAATCAGTGGAAGAAGCTGGATTTAGACATTATAGGGATTCTTTCTTAGGGTGTACAGTAGGAGGGAGGGTGACAGGAAAGAAGATGGAGGGGAGTAGCCTATTCAGAGTTCAATGATAAATCCTCTGCTAAAGGTATAATAAACAAATTAAACCCACCCTCTCATCAATAACTCTGCTATGTTCATTTTTTTTTTTTTAATTTAAGATAGAGTCTCATTATGTTGCTGGGGGTAGAATGTCCTGGCTTCACAGCTCACAGCAACCTCAAGTTTTTGGGCTTAAGTGATTCTCTTGCCTCAGTCTCCCAAGTAGCTGAGACTACAGGCACCCGCCACAATGCCCAGCTATTTTTTGGATGTAGTTGTCATTGTTGTTTGGCAGGCCTGGGCTGGATTCTAACTCACCAGCCCCGTGTTTGTGGCTGGTGCCCTAACCACTAAGCTACAGTCTCTGAGCCTACTATGCTCATGTTTTAAAAAGGGTGAGGAGGCTGAATTTAAAATGCAAGTTAGCCTGATTGAGGAAAGGCAAGCAGTGATTAGCAGTAGAGTCAGACAATCAAGAACTAAGAACAATTGAAAGTGGTAATTTTTGCAATGAATTATCTGTTTAGGAGCTTGTGTGGGGGGTCTATCCAGTGGAAATTTACATACATCCAAAATTGCTTTCATCTCTCATCTAATGAAAATTAAAGGCTGGGTGTGGTGGCTCACGCCTGTAATCCTAGCACTCTGGGAGGCCAAGGTGGGTGGATTGCGTGAGCTCATGAGTTTGAGACCAGCCTGAGTAAGGGTGAGACCCTGCGTCTAAAAATAGCCAGGTGTTGTGGCAGGTGCCTATAGTCCCAGCTATTTGGGAGGCTGAGATAAGAGGATCACTTGAGGCCAAGAGCTTGAGGTTGCTGTGAGTTATGATGCCACAGCATTCTACTGAGGGTGACAAAGTGAGACTCTGTCTCAAAAAAAAAAAAAAAAAAGAAAAGAAAAGAAAATTAAATGCCCTGAGGCAAATTTTGAGGAGCAAGAGTGGGGCAAGGGTTAGCCTGAGTTGTCCCTAGGATTCATGTTTTTTTTTTTTGTTGTTGTTGTTGTTTGGCTGGGGCCGGTTTGTACCTGCCACCTTTGGTATATAGGGTCGGTGCCCTACTCCTTTGAGCCACAGGCGCTACCCGATTCTTGGTTTTTTTTGAAGAATCTTACTGAGGCAGATAGATGAAAATTTGGCTTATAATATATTATATTGAGAGAGGTGGGGATGAGGGGGTGCAGGAGGATACACAAGGGAAAAGTGTCTGTTTTGTTGTCCGCTTTGTCTGGAGCTGAAAGTCTCCTTTAAAAGACTCAGGAGAAAACCAGAAACCTGGGCTTACTGTCACACCACAAAGCAACTCTCCCTTACATTTCATCAGACCCATCCCTACTCTCAACCCTGTTTCCCTAGGAAGCCTCTTTTCTTGATAGCTTCCCTGTGATGGACTGAGCTTTGGGACCAGACCACTAGAATAAACCACAATTAGAAGTGGTTCCTTGAAAGGTCCCTTAGGGGCAATGATTAGAAGAGCCCAAGTTCACAGTAGAGAACTCATACTCTCTGGAGCTAGCTTCAGAATGTGAGGTACAAAGATGAGGGAGGCAGTCTGGTACTCAGGGGCTCCTTTCACTTCCAAATCATAGATTTTTCAGAAGAAAAAATGCCACTAGTAACTTCCCTCACATGTGCTCCCATGTAAGAGAGGAAAAGAATGAGCAGGATTTCCCCCATTTTCTGCTTGTAAAACTGAGGCTCAGAGCAGTTAAGTTACTTGTCCCAGGGATCATGGTGAGAACAGAAGAACAGAACAAGAAAAAGATGTCTCCTGTCTCTGAGGTTTATTCTTTTTTTTTTTTTTTTAAGAGACAGAGTTTCACTTTATCGCCCTTGGTAGAGTACTGTGGCATCACAGCTCACAGCAACCTCTAACTCCTGGGCTTAGGTAATTCTCTTGCCTCAGCCTCCTGAGTAGCTGGAACTACAGGTGCCCGCCACAATGCCTGGCTATTTTTGTTGCAGTTTGGCCAGGGCCGGGTTTGAACCCACAACCCTCAGTATATGGGGCTGGTGCCCTACCCACTGAGCCACAGGCACCACCCTCTGACGTTTATTCTTTCCTTTAAACCATAATACTTCCTTTCAAAAGCCAAGCTACCCAAGACCTTTATGGATCTTCTTGCTTTCCCATGGTTCTAACACCAATTAAGGCATCTTTTCCTTTGCTGTGATCCCTGTGGGAGTAGGGTCTGTTACTTAAAAAGGAAGAACAAGTTGAGTAAGCTCTACTGAAAGAAATATGTTAATCTAATTGTGGGGGGTGAGGGGGTGGGCATGGCACACCTCATGCCCTTGTGAACAAGGAAGGGGCTAGACAAGTACTAGGTGGGCAGAGCAGTTGAAGCATAGCGTTCAGCTAGCACTGGCTTAGGACTAGTATATTATTCTCTCTTTTTTTTTTTTGAGACTGAGCCTCAAGCTATTCCCTTGGGTAGAGTGCTGTGGCATCACAGCTCACAGCAACCTCCAACTCCTGGGCTCAAACAAGTCTCCTGCCTCAGCCTCCCAAGTAGCTGGGACCACAGG
>NW_003852438.1:10420778-10425872 GCF_000181295.1 Otolemur garnettii | reverse complement strand
CCTTAGCCACTTGAGCCACAGGCGCCGAGCCAGCACTCTTGTTTCTTAATTGCACTTAACAGGTGCTCCATGACACATCTTGGGCAAAATTAGTACTTAGCTGTCTCCAACTGGTCTAAATGCCAACTTGGTAATCCTGGAAGTGAAGAGAATTGCAACTTTGCTGTTCCGGGTCTGGTTTTCTGAGAGCCAGGAACAAATCAGCAGATGTCCTTTACTGTTTGCTCCAGTCTCCCTGCAGCACAAACTTCTTTCCCTGCCTAACCAGGCAGGCAGATATTAGTGTTCTCTTTGAGGAATTGGGTCAAATTAGGTGTGCGAGTTGGAGACACAGCACAGGGAGAAGAGGTATAAGGAGAGAGAAGGTAGTCACACAGACAGGTTTGGCTCAAAGATCTTGGAAAGAAACTGGCTCTAAGGTAACACACATAACGTCACTCAGTGATGGAGCTGGGCACGGGTACTGTATGCAGTTTAGTGATCTGAATGCAAAGAACTGGAAACAGCGAATCCTCCAATACAAAAGGAATTGCCTCTCTAGAAGGGAGGAAAGGCTGGTCACTGTCAGATAAACGGACAACTACTATACTACAGAAACTCACTTAAGTTGGGCCATTGTAAGAGACAGCTTTCCTTCCTTCCTTCCTTCCATCCCTGCCTTCCCTCTTTGCCTTCCTTTCTTTCAACAGTCTCACTTTGTCACCTTCAGTACAGTGTTGTGGTGTCATAGCTCACAGCAACCTCAAACTCTTGGACTGAAGTGATTCTCTTGCCTCAGCCTTCCAAGTAGCTATGACTACAGGCACCCGCCACAACTCCTGGCTATTTTTAGAGATAAGATGAGGTTTTGCTCTGACTCAGGCTGGTCTCAAACTCCTGAGCTCAAGCAGTCCACCTGCCTTGGCTTCTCAGAGTGTTAGGATTACAGGGGTGAGTCACCGTGCCTGTCTCAAGACAGATTTTCTTTCCCTGGTTCCTTCCATAGGGTCTTGCTCTGTCACCCAGTCTGGAGTGCACTGGCATGGTCTTGGCTCACTGTAGCCTGAAACTCCTGGATTCAAATGATCCTCCGATCTCAGCCTCTGGAGAATCTGGGTGTACAGGAGCACACTGTAGTGCTCAGCTTATGTATACATACATATATATATATATATACACACACACACACACACACATATATTTTTTAGACAGTCTCCCTTTGTCACCCTCAGTAGAATGTGACCTCAAATTCCTGGGCTCAAGTGATTCTCTTGCCTCAGCTTCCCAAGTAGCTGAGACTACAGGCACTCACCATAACGCCTGGCTATTTTTAGAGATGGGGTCTCACTCTTGCTCAGGCTGGTCTCACTCATGAGTTCAAGCAATCCACCTGCCTTGGCCTCCCAGAGTGCAAGGATTACAGGTGTGAGCCCCTGCACCTGGCTCAACTTATTTATTTTTTAGAGACAGAGTCTTCCCAGTCTGCCATGCAGTGGCGATTCACAGGCAAGGTCTGATCATAGTGCACTACAGCCTCAAATGCCTAGCCTCAAGCAATCCTCTGGCCTCAGCCTCTTTTTTTTTTGAGACAGAGTCTATGTTACCCTCAGTAGAGTGCTGTGGTATCACAGCTTACAGCAAACTCAAACTCTTAGGCTTAAGCAATTCTCTTGCCTCAGACTCCCAAGTAGCTGGAACTACAGGCGCCCACCACAATGCCTGACTATTGTTTGGGTGTAGTTGTCATTGTTGTTTGGCAGGCCCGGGCTGGGTTCAAACCCACCAGCTCTGGCGTATATTGCTGGCACCCTAGCCGCTGAGCTACAGGCGCTGCCAGGCCTGTAGCTGTGGCTAGGACTACAGGTGTACACAACTGAACCAGGCTCCTCCCTATTCTTTTGACTGTATTTAGCTTACTAAGAGCTCTCCATGGCCCGGTCTTTCTCCCATCAACATATCACATTTGAATAGGAATGAACATCCTTTCCAGACAGAAGATTTCCCACCAGAATCAATGATAGGCGACAGTGAGAACCAATCCAGAGACTGACTTCCAAGGGCAGGTCAGGCATCAGCTTCCACCTCTATATCCCCCAAAATATTCTCACAGCACTAACTATTGGTTAAAAAAAAAAGTGAGAAACTCAAGTTTTCTGTATGTAGTGGCTCTGAAAGCCTGAAATAAGATGGACATCACAAGTAATGAACTCTTCAAATGCTCCAAAGAATCCTGTTTGAGGGCGGCGCCTGTGGCTCAGAGGAGTAGAGCACCGGCCCCATATGCCAGAGGTGGTGGGTTCAAACCCAGCCCCAGCAAAAAACCACACACACACACACACAAAAGAATCCTGTTTGATCCAGTGACACTACAAAAATGGAATTTAAGGTCCAGGCAGTTGCTCATGCCTGTAATCCTAACACTCTGGGATACTGAGGTGGGTGGATTGACTGAGTTCATGGATTTGAGACCAGCCTGAGGAAGAGCAAGACCCTTATCTCTAAAAACAGCCGGGCATTGTGGCAGGCACCTGTAGTCCCAGCTACTTGGGAGGCTGAGGCAAGAGAACTGCTTGAGCCCAAGAGTTTGAGGTTGCTGTGAGCTGTGATGCCACAACACTCTACCAAGGCCAACAAAGTAAGACTGTCTCAAAAAATAAAAATAAAAAAACAGTCGGGCATTGTAGCTGGCATCTGTAGTACCAGTTACTTGAGAGGCTGAGGCAAGAGAAGCATTTGAGTCCAAGAGTTTGAGGTTGCTGTGAACTATGATGCCATAGCACTCTATTGAGGACAATAAAGTAAGACTCTATCTAAAAAAAAAAAAAATTGGAACTTAAAACATGTTCATTGTGGCTTAGTGTATAGAAATGTACTAAGGAGAATGTTGGGAAATAGAGTGGAGGAGGAGAGAATGGCAAGGATTCATGCCATCTCTTTGATTATTATTCACAAACTGCAATAGGAAGAGGTAAAAGAACATTTTTCTCCAATTTCCCAGAGCACCTGAGTCCTGAAGTGGAGCCCCCTGGTTATTAATAAGAGAGAACTTCCCATGTGCTGTGGGTGTGAGCAGTTCAGGTACTACTAGTAGATCAAACCCACAGCAGCAGCATCTACTATTTGTGCCTTTTTCAACTGGCACAAATCTGAGTGAAATCTGAGTGAAAACATGTTGGAATCACACAGCTGGCTCTGCTGTCTATCAGGGGTTTGTATAATTGGGGAGGGTAAAGGGCAAAGGAATCAGACATTGTCTGCAAACTGACTGCATGCCCCTTTCCAGGAAAAGACCTAGACATTTAGCAATTTGCAGCTCTGAAATGATCTTTAGGGTCAACCTACTGCTCTCTGAAGAAAACCCACCAACCTCTGCTCAGCTCATGTGTCTGTCTTTACAGTGGAAAGATCTGACTCATTTTTTTCACCAGGCTGTAGATGGTGACCTTCTGTCTACACATAATACAGATGAAGACAGCTCAGCTTCGTTATCTAAGTGCTTGGGGAGCAGTGCAAAAGGGATCAGGTCATCCTAGGAATAGCCAGCCTCTAAAATAAGAAGGGGTAAGAGCTGAGAACACAACAACCGGGCAGTGGGAAAATGTCACCTCATTGTTTCCTTTTAGATCTCAGATGGATGCATCTTTTCTCTTGTTCTTTGTGCTTCCCTGTCTTCCTCATGCAGACTGTGGAAGAGACAGAAGGCTAAGGTTTATGGATGGGAGAAGAAATAATCCTACCTCTCCTGTGTCTCATTTTAGGACTTAAGGAGCTGAGGAAAAGGGCCAAGCTAAACATTTTGAACCAGTAGGTGTGATGCACATGAGATAACACTTTCTGGTTTTCTGGGCATACCCCTAAGTATAGCCCTGTGTTTACAGAATGGCCCCACAAGGTCACTGCTGTTCAGTTTTATGTCTGGGCAGGAGTGGGGAAAGTAGGGCAGAGGAGTTCAAGTTGAGATTTATAATCATCAGTTTTGGAGCCAAAGATGCCCCAAACAGGGTTAGCTTTCTCAAGTAGAGTTTGAAATTACATGGAAGTCTCAATTAACTATTCTAACTGGAGTAGGGTGGCAAAAATTTAGAAGAGACAGTGCCCAAAAGTCCCTTATACATGCTGATCAAAAGAGTTCACTGTTTTGGGGGGCCAGAAAGGTACTTTTAGGCTCCTCTGCTAACAAAGAATCTTGCTCTGATAATCCAATTTGGCAAGCCTCTCTGCTTCATGTGGAGGGCTTATGGCAAGGATGCTTCAGGACCTGGGAAATCTTGGAGCGGGAATGAAGTTGAGAGATAATCTCCAATCTCTTGGCTTCTAACAAAAGAAACTAAGCCCAGAGTCACCTATCTGGTTAGCAATAGAAGTAAGACAAGTAGAACCCAGGATACTAGGAGAGGGTTTTTTCTACTGGAGCACAAAGTTTAATCTTGCCCCAGCTGGAAGGTTTGGGCCTCTCTGCTTGCCTTCTTTATTGGGTTCCAAAATGAATGGTTTTTGGGTCTGCATCTTGGTGACCTAAATATATCCTTGAACTGGAAACATAGGCTTATGGATAGGAGGAAAAATAATCCTCTTCCTACTATGCTTCTTTTCAGTGATTATGGGCCTGAGGAAAATACCAAACTAGATGGTAAGTCTCTTTAAGGTAGAAATAGGGCTCCTTGGGCCAAGGACTACCTCAATATATGTATAGCATCAGAGCCTAAAAGGTGGATTCTGCTGCAGGGACTAGGCCATTTGCTCAGCACTACTCTTTCTTAGATGCTTTTGTCTGATAAACCTTGAACCTATCTCTCTGCTTCCAGAACAGAGTCTATAACTCTTCTAAGAAGAGGAAGCAAATCAATCAGTCTGGAATTCAAAGCCTTCTCCAGCAGAGTCAAGAGACCAATAAAGAAAGGGAGTCCCTCTGCCTGTGGCACTGTCCACATTCACAGGATCCCACTTGTTCCTACAGAGTAAAATGATGCTAGAAATACCTGCCCCAAAATAACTTCTCTTTCTTTTTCCTTAGTTATGTTGTGTGTGTGTGTGTGTGTGTGTGTTTTGGGAGGGAGAGAGAGAAAGAAAGAAAGATGGCCAGTTTGGAGAAAATAATTCCTTTTTTTTTTTTTT
>NW_003852438.1:10418263-10419958 GCF_000181295.1 Otolemur garnettii | reverse complement strand
GGCTCGGCGCCTGTGGCTCAAGTGGCTAAGGCACCAGCCATATACACCTAAGGTGGTGGGTTCAAATCCAGCCTGGGCCCACCCAAACAACAATGACAGCTACGACAGAAAATAAATAAATAAATAAAAGACTTTATCTCAGGCGCTACTCATTTGACTGTTCTCATGACCCAAGGAGTTGCCTAGATTCTTTGGCTTTAGGCTGTTAGTTGGAAAAGTTGAAGTAGGGTGGCGCCTGTGGCTCAGTGGGTAGAGTGCCGGCCCCATATACTGAGGGTGGCAGGTTCGAACCTGGCCCTGAACAAACTGCAACAGAAAAACAGCCGGGTGTTGTGGCGGGTGCCTATAGTCCCAGCTACTTGGGAGACTGAGGCAAGAGAATCGCCTAAGCCCAGGAGTTGGAGATTGCTGTGAGCTGTGATGCCACAGCACTCTACCAAAGGCAATAAAGTTAGACTCTGCCTCTAAAAAAAAAAGAAAGAAAAGCTGAAGTCCTCCTGTAAACCACAAAGCAAGATATACTGACCTGGCAGGCCCAAGAGGAGGTGAAGGATTACCAGCTGTGAATTTCATGCAGTTCTACCAAAGACGACACTATGCTTTCAAAGATCATCTGATTTGGCCTTAGTTTTTAGGGTTTTTTTTGTAGAGAGAGAGTCTCATTTTGTTGCCCTCAGTAGAGTGCCGTGACATCACAGTTCACAGTAACCTCCAGCTCTTGGGCTTAGGCAATTCTCTTGCCTCAGCTTCCCGAGTAGCTGAGACTACAGGTGCCCACCACAACACCCGGCTATTTTTTGTTGCAGTTTGGCTGAGGCGGGTTTGAACCCACCATGCTTGGTATATAGGGCCAGCACCCTACTCACTGACCCACAGGCACTACCCTGATTTGGTCTTTAATCTGGTTTTGTCTTCAGAATCTGAGTTTTATTTATTTAGTTAGTTATTTTTGAGACAGAGTCTCACCCTGTCGCCCTCGGTAGAGTGCTGTAGCATCACAGCTCACAGCAACCTCAAATCTTGGGCTTAGGCAATTCTCTTGCCTCAACCTCCTGAGTAGCTGGGACTACAGACGCCCGCCACAACACCCAGCTACTTTTTGTTGCAGTTTGGCTGGGGCCAAGTTTGAACCTGCCACCCTTGGTATATGGGGCTGGCACCCTACTCACTGAGCCACAGGTGCCACCTAGAATCTGAGTTATCTTAAGTGGAAATATTCTAGGTAGTCTGACAACTGTTTTTCATGTTTCTTAAGGATATGAACATGTTTGTACCTTCACCCAGGCAAAATGAGTATTAGTAAGAGAAGACAGCCAGGCCTCAGTGATCATCTGGTTGACTACGATGGTAGGCCTAGAGGTGACATGCGAGTTGGGTAAACAGGCACAGTAGGAGCTACCAGATGTGTGAGGGTCCATAGGAGTCACAACAGTAGATAGTTTTGCTTATCAGTGAAGGGAATAGGGTAAAAGAAGGTATGCAAAAATATTTTCTGGAAGCAGAGTTAGCAACTTCTTGACCTTGAAGGGGGAAATGGAGTACCTTATAAAAATCTCATATCCAGGCTCCACGCCTGTAGCTCAAGGGGCTTAGGTGCCAGCCACATACACCAGAGTTGGTGGGTTTGAATCCAGCCTGGGCCTGCCAAACAACAATGACAACTACAACCAAAAAATAGCCAGGCATTGTGGTGGG
>NW_003852438.1:10413666-10417525 GCF_000181295.1 Otolemur garnettii | reverse complement strand
TGAGCTATAGGCGCCGAGCCCATAATTTTTTTTAAAACATAGAAATCAAATAAACATTCAAAAAGTGAGAATCCACAACTTTAGGAGTATGGTAAGAAAATAACTGGGATGAGTTCTTCCGAGGAGGTACACGGAAGGCTGTTTAAATATTCAGGAAACAAGCAGCCTAGTGCCCAAAGTTTTTAGCTCCTATCCGGATGGCTGTCTAGGATTGTCTCTTGCATTTACTTCTCAGGGAGTCTGTGGGGATTTTCCCTCCCAATCTTGTTTCCCAAGTTCCTTATATCTCCTGCCCTGCACAGTACCCAGATAGCACTTCTCCTTCTATCCTAAGTTTCTTCTCTACCGTTTCTCCCACTGTGCTTATTGCCTCCCAGATCATCTCATTTAGGCCTACTTTTTCTTTCCAGCCGTTTCAATACAACCCCAGAGTCCCTCACTTTTTTTGTTCAGGTACCCTCTCTGCTGCTCCAGCGATACCCCCACGGAGGAGCCTCGCGTTTGCCAGTTCCTGCCTGTCCTCAGCTTTCTGCCATGATCCGTCTCCCGCCTTTTTAAGGCCCCCAGATTTCTGCTACCTCCCGCTCAATACTGGGGCTCAGGCCAAACTCCCCAGGGCCAGTTTCCGCCTCTAAGGTACCAGCCCACTCCTCACCCCTCTCCAAGCCTGCTCCCACCACTCCCCACACCCTCCTCCTCCCCCCCCCTCGCGCCACCCATATCTCCCCTCACTTCACGCCCCAGCCCTCAGGCCCCGCCCACGGCCTCTGATGCCCCGCCCCCCGCGTTGCTCAAGCCCCGCCCCTCACTCACCTGAGGCGTCTCCGCGCGCGCGCAGGCTGTGAGTGGTGGGGGAAAGGGGATGGTGTTGGGGAGAGGGAGGCGGGTTGGCGGGGGTCCCCCACTCTGGCCCGGCTGGCCCAGTGCGGGGGGAGTGGGGTCACAGAGGCGGTGGCAGCCGGGCCGCAGACAGGACCCGGGCGCTCATGGTCTGCGGTGGCTCCATCTCCATCAGCGGCTTCACCTGAGGAGGGACCTGCCCCCCCTCCAAATTCCCCCCCATCACAGCCGTTCCCCCCTCCCCCTAACAACTTCCGGTCCCACTACCAGGCGACAGGCGGCGTGGCCGAACGCCGAGCACCCCTGAGCCAGAGAGACTGCTGGAAAAGAGGAAGCTAGGGGAAATTAGCCGAGCGCCGAAAGATTCAAGTCCGAAAGACGATGTTGCCTACAGAAGTTATCTCCAAAAAGACTCTGCATCTGCATTTAATTTGCAAACTAGGTGCACATTGGACGCCCCACTTGTCCTGGCTTGTGTGCTTCTAGTGCAAACTTGTGTCCCTGTACCTCCTGAGACAATATTGATTTTAGCCTCTTAGCATTCTTTGCCTTTCTAGCAAGTAGCTAGGAGTTGCTGAGGAGATGGATTTGAATGTACCAAATTCTTAAAATCTCTTTGGGGGTATCCTGAGGGCAGTCACCTAGGAATTGCTGCATATACTGACAGCCCTCAGAGAAGGGAGCCCCATTTTTTACTTCTCAGAGTCTGCTTGCTTTTTCCCCTTCTTTTGGACTAGCCTCACTACTCATCCCAGTACCAATGCAGCCTCCCTCCTGCAACACGTTCACTCCCCAGTCATAATCTTAAACACTTTATTGATATATTAATACTTAGGAAAGTAGAACTATAAAGGGAGAAGGTTGCATTTCTCTCTCCTCACCACTCCCTGGCAACCAGAGAAGCAGTAGAAAGTAGCATATAACTTTTTTTTACACATGCCATACACATTCTCTGAAGAATCCTAGAAGAAAAGCAAAACAAGGCCTTGATGGTGAATAGTGGTGGTGGGGTGGGCAGAAAAAGTCCTTGTCTCCAGAATAACTTTTTTCACTTCTAGCCACTTGCTCCAACATCTCTCACAGGAAGGGTATGTAACATAGTATCCATGGAGGGAGGGTATCTGGGTGGAAATGTGCAAAGTATGTGTAACTTGTAGACCTGAGAGTGGCTCAGGAAGGCACAGTACAGGGTTACAATACTACGGGCAATGTGGCCATGGGGTAGGGAAAGGGCTGAGGTGTTTCTGGGATGTAGACAGCTCTATTCCATACTCTCACGAGGCAATGTGGACATGGACACGATGCCAGGCATTGCTGAGCACACCACGCAGGTTCCAGATTGGGGCCACGGTGTCTGGCTGGACATTGTAACTGTCATCCACAGCCTTACAAACAATGTTCAATTCCTTTTGCCCAGCTGGCACAGGGGCTTGCATCTGCCACAGACGCCAGGCCCATGCCTTCCTAGGACGCTGTTCCTCTCCGTTCAGCTCAGCTGCCTGCCAGGTTAGACCCCCATCCAGAGACACGTCCACCCGTATCACAGCTCTGCCACCACCACTCCATGCATAGCCCTTGATGGTCACCTCCCCTGACTCTATAGTCTCCCCATCCTGGGGCTCTGTGATAGCTGACTGGACAGGAAGTTCCTGAATAGATGGCGCTGAGTCAAAATCTACAGTGTCCCAGTCCACAGATGGAGAGAAGCCTTTGTAATCCCGCTGCTGCCAGTGGCTAAAACTTTCCTCTGGTTCCACACTCACTCTGCCCAGCCATTTGACATGGCGGGCACCCACCACACCAGGAACCACCACCCGCACAGGGAAGCCATGGTCACGAGGCAGAGGCTGTCCATTCATCTCATATGCCAGTAGGACTTCAGCTTCAGGGTCCATTGCACGAGCCAGAGGGATAGATGCTCCATACGTAGTCCCAGTGGGGTCTGAGTCCAATCCCTCAAAGCAGACATGGGCCTCAGTTTCACAGAGATGGTGACCAGCCTGGGCTAACACATCACAGAGTCGTGCTCCACCCCAGCGTGCAGTGCTAATGGCCCCAGTCCTCCACTCCAGACCTTTTACTTTTTTTACTTGAGTCATCTCAGAGCGCCGGTTGCCAGCACACTGCAGAGTGACTGTGATTTCATGCTTGGGAAACTTGTACAAGTCCTCCAGGGAAAGAGACAATGACTGACCCCCAGGTCCTCCTACTACATGCAAGCGATACGTATCTGGGTCTAGGTTAGGTACAGGTAGATGGTTCCGGGTAAAGAAGATAGGATTCGGTGTGATATAGTTCTCTGTCAGCAGCTCAGGGGGAGGCTCTGCATTAAATGGGTGCTGGCTATTGACCTTCAAGGCTGGGTGACGCACAGGATCATCAGCATAAGGGTCAGAGGCATCCCAGGTGGAGATTACCTTGTTTTCAGGGTTCAGCTCCCCAATCTTGTACTGAGCCAGTAATTCACGCACATGAGACTGGTTGTGAATAGCATAGAGGGCCCAGAAGGGCTCCAGGGGACCCCCAGCTGCTAGCA
The DNA here is from genome assembly GCF_000181295.1 of Otolemur garnettii. Taxonomy (NCBI): domain Eukaryota; kingdom Metazoa; phylum Chordata; class Mammalia; order Primates; family Galagidae; genus Otolemur; species Otolemur garnettii. The sequence continues at coordinate 10,414,149 of NW_003852438.1, read as the reverse complement.
TGAGCTTTGATGGGCCACCTGGGTGTAAGCCCACAAATTCTGTGACATCAAAGACCTCAGAGCCCAGAGTTACCCATATCCCAGTCTCAGGAGTGGTATGGGAACTCACTTCCTCCTTAGTGTACGTGGGTGTTGATTTCTGAGCAGCCTGCAAGCAGAGGTGGAGTGAAGCAAAATGAAAGAGAATATTAAATAATTGGCAGGGCATGGTAGCTCATACCTATAATCCTAGCACTTTGAGAAGTGAAGGTACAGGATCGATTGAGGCCAGGAGTTGGAGACCAAGAGCCTGGGAAACATAGCAAGACCTTGTCCCTATAAAACATACAGAAGTTAGCTGGATATGATAGTGAGCACCTGTAGTCTTAGCTATTCAAGAGGCTGAGGCATGCAGATTGCTTGAGCCCAGTAGTTTGAGGTTGTAATGAGCCATGATTATGCCACTGCACTTCAGCCTGAGTGACAGAGAAAGACCCTATCTCC
>NW_003852438.1:10406942-10413611 GCF_000181295.1 Otolemur garnettii | reverse complement strand
AGTGGCTCACACCTGTAATCCTGGCACTCTGGGAGGCCAAGGTGGGTGGATTGCTTGAGCTCATGAGTTTGAGACCAGCCTGAGCAAAAGTGAGACTCTATCTCTACTGAAAAGAGAAAAACTGAGGCACAGATTGGGCACAGTGGTTCATGCCTGTAATCCTGGCACTCTGGGATGCCCATGGATTGTCTGAGCTCACAGGTTTGAGACCAGCCTGAGCCAGAGAGAGACCCTGCCTCTAAAAATAGCCTGGTATAGCCTGGTGTTGTGGCAGGCACCTATATACTCTCAGCTACTTGGGAGGCAGAGGCAAGAGAATTTCTTAAGCCCAAGAGTTTGAGGTTGCTGTGTGCTGTGACACCATGGCACTCTACCAAGGGCAACACAGTGAGACTCTGTCTTAAAAAAAAAAGAAAAAGAAAAGAAAAACTGAGGCAAGAGGATCACTTGAACCTGAGTTGGAGGTTGCTGTGAGCTATGACACCACAGCACTCTATATAGGGCAATAGCTTGAGACTCTGTCTCAAAAATAAATAAATAAAAATATTTATAAAAAAAATTTAAAAAAGAAGCAATCATTCTAGCTTATCCTGACCCAACCCACAGTCTAGGCCACTGGGAACTGCAGGTTGCAGACTCCATCTCCACTCTACATGAAGACAGTGTCACCATGAGCTCTATGGTAACAGTAAGAACATGGGTCACAGCCTGGGTTGCCTGTGGAACTTATTAGGCCTCCTTTGTTCTGACAATGAAGTCCTTTCCGTACTTACCCTACACCGATGGTCATGATAGGCCAACACTGCACCAAGACCTAGTAGGGTCCCCATGATTCTCCATCCCTTGGTACCAGAGTTATCACCAGAGAAGTTAAGGCTGAAGTGCTGGGGCTGAAGTGAATCATTTGTAGAGCATGCCTGAATGCAGAGCCTTGAGGGGGTTGACCTGAGGCTGAAAGAGAGAGGAGGGAGTCTTCTTAGTAGCTCATATGGTCATATGAAAGGGCCAGTGAACACCTCGGTTCTACCTCTCCCTGATGGCCGTTGGTTCTTCCACCTGGAACTTAGTTTCTCCAGGGATAGGTGGGATAATTGAGATCTGACTTTCCCTTTCCTACCTGGCCATTCTCTCAACTATCCAGTAGGTAAGATAGACATCATAAAGATACTGAGGGTTGGAGATTGGGGCTAGGAGGCAAGGGGCTTGGAGGGCCTACCTGCAGGCCTGTCGGACCCTGGGGACCACAGCTCTGTGTAGCAGCAATAGCATTGTGGCAGACCTGTAGGAGGAAGATTCTGGAATCAAGATATAAAGACCTTGGGAGGTGATATTAAGAGATGCAAGGGAAAATGACGTGAAGGCTATGTTAACCAGTTTGATGGAAGTGTTTTGGATTGTGTGTGAAAACCTCACACTGTACCCCAGAAGTGCATTAATGTACATAGTTACCATTCAATAAAAAAAAAAAAGAGAGAGATGCAAGGGAATGGATGGAAGACTCAGAGGTGGCCAGCAAGGAACTTTCTGGCCAAGTGGGGAGAATTAAGAGTGGGGGTCCAAATGGGCAGCCCTTAGAGAAAACTTGGAACACTTCAGAGTCAAAGACTGTGCTAATAAGATGGTAGGTGATTGGGGGGTGGGTGGGTGGCAGGCCAGGTGCTTCTAAAATCACCTATCTTCCATCCTCCACTCTACTTTGTCCACCATAGAGAACAATGCTTGGGGCCAAGAGAATAAAAGGAAGAAGCCAGATGTCTCTGTCCAGTTTGCCAGGTTATTATTTCTGAATTTAGCAGAGGACAACTGAGCCTCAGACTGAAACTGGGACAAAAAAGTCAAAAGGGTAGCCTAATTGAGTGAAGAAGCCAGATTCTGGAGGCAAACTCCGTGGGGTTTGTGAAACTAGACCCTGCCATTCATTAACCAGCCCTATTAGCTGGGCAACATACCAAACCTCTCTGAACTTGCATCTTCAGCTTTGAAATGAGATCTACCTAGCAGAGCTGATATGAAGAGTAAGCAAGTACAGTGTGTTTAGGATAAATTCCAAGACCCCCAAGTAGGTGCCTGAAACTATGGATAGTATCAAATTGTATATATACCATGTTTTTCCCTGTACATACCTGGGATAAATTTTAATTCATAAATTATACAGAGTAAGAGATTAACAACAGTAACTAATAATAAAACATAACAAGTATAACATTATACTGTACTAAAAGTTATGTGAATTTGGTAGCTCTCTCAAAATATGTACTGTACTGACTTATTTTCCAAGTGGTTGACCATGTGAAACCGAACTGAGAAAAGCGAAAGCTCAGTAAGAGGGTACTACTGTAGTAACATTGTCTTGAAGGCCTTTCAGTCCCCTCCTTTCCTCCACCCTAAAAAAATAATTGAACCGAGCTGGGAACTGGACCCCTACCAGGGGTCCTCATCTGAATTTTGTCTATGCCATTGTAGTGAATCCAATCAATTGAGGAGTTAATGGCCAATGTCGGGGGATGGGCTGGAAAAGGAGGGTCATTTTTCTGCGCTCTTCTCTGTCACAGTTTTTTACATACAGCACTGGGCTAAGCACTGACCCAGGAGAAGCAAAGTAGCCAAAGAGAGAATGGGTAAGAAGGGTCCTAACTGCTATTGAGATGCTGGAGAACAAATGTGTGGGAGTGGGTGGGTCATGCATAGGGAGGCAGAGAAACTAGCAGGGAGATGAGATTAAGAGCAGAGGCTATATTTTACCCCTGGGCTTTGAGACCCTCACTCTCCCTGCCACCTACCTCAATCTCAGCAGCCTCCTGAAGCAGACTGGAGCCCTGAAGTTAGGGCTGACTCACGGGTTAGCTCAGCCCAGAATCCCAGGGAGGGGCGACCTTTTGCTGCAGTATAGAAATGCCACTAGTTGGTGCAGGTCGTGACCCCTGACTCCCCAAGGCACTTTAGATAGGAGGACATGTCCAGCATCCCGGCACGAGCCGCAGGCCCTATGCTATTGTCTCTGCGGCTGGCACAAGATGGTCTTGTATTAGTACCCCACAACCCAAAGAGCACCCAGGCAGAGGAAATGGAGGTAGGTACTGGTAGTTTTGTTGCCCTTGAGATTTGAAGCGCTGCTGGGTGCCAAATTCCCCTCCGCAGCCTCACCGGGCTTAGCAGACTTTCCTCCTCCTCTTCCCTCTCCGGTCCCCAACCCGTTTACCTGGTTTGACGTCCTCACGAAGCGCGGTTCCACCGACTAGACGTTAGGCCATCGCTCGCGGAGGGCGGGGCCGGCGCCGAGACGCCTGGCGGGGCAGAAGGACCGCTCACTCCCCTCAGCTGGTCCCCGCCATTGGCCCGCGGCGGGCCGCCTCCCAGCTGCGGCGCCCACCCCTTGGAAGCGAGGCAGGCGGGACGCACCGGGCTAGGGCTGAGACTGGCTCTTTCTGCTTTCACTCCTGCAAGACAGCCACTGTGTCGACTACGGCCCCGGCGCGCAAGGCCTGGGACGGTCGCTGACGCTTGGCGCTCGGGCCGTGGAGGGCGAGGACTCCCAAAATTTGCGCCGAGAGGGACTAGACTTTGAGATGCCCCCGGCCCGCCCCTACAGCCTGGGAGGGGGCTAGGAGGCAGAAGGTGTGCCTCCGGAGGCGGCCTCGGGGTCCCGCTGAGCTTCTGCCGTTTTTGACAAGCGTGTGTTGCAAGCAACTAATGTAGCCCTGTTTGTCTTTTGGAGAAAGCTAGTCATTCGCTCCATTATCATATCCAGGCGTGAGGGGAGAAACGAGGCCTCAAATAGTGGTTCCAAGAATTCGCGATTCCATGGACTAGTCGAATCTTTCCTCGAATTAGGGAAACCAACAATACTGAATCTTTTTTAATTTGCGTAGTCGTTAAAAACATCCTCCTTTAGTTTAACACCACAAACTTTATCTTGAAGAAAGGGACACCAACGGGATAAATCTTCTATTACACTTTTCTGTCCCTTGGCGTGGGACTGAAGATTCATCAAACCTACTCCCTGACCGCGGGCCAATGTGTCTACACACTGCCCTCTAGAGACCGGAGGGGTGAGGTACATTTATTTTTCCTTTGGAGACAAGAGTCTCGCTCTGTTGTCAGGTTAGAGATAAGATGGGACTACAGACAGGTACCACCACACCAGGCTTTTTTTTTTTTTTTTCCTTTTAATTTTTACTACAGACGGGCCTCACTCTTGCTTAGGCTGGTCTCGAACTCTAGACTTATAGGGATTTCCCCCCCTCAGCTAGAATGATGGGTGAGCCACCGTGCCTGGCCACTTGAGTTACAATCTTTTTTTTTTTTTTTTTTGAGACAGAGCCTCAAGCTGTCCCCCTGGGTAGAGTGCCATGGCATCACGCTCACAGCAACCTCCAACTCCTGGGCTCAAGCGAGTCTCCTGCCTCAGCCTCCCAAGTAGCTGGGACTACAGGCGTCCGCCACAACGTCCGGCCATTTTTTGGTTGCAGCCATCATTGTTGTTTTGGCGGGCCTGGGCTGGGGATTCAAACTCGCCACCTTAGGTGTATGTGGCTGGCGCCTTAGCCGCTTGAGCCACAGGCGCCGAGCCTTGAGCTACAATCTTAATCAAACTTTTATCAGTTTTAGCGAAAGTTTCATTTTGGAAGATCACTTCCCCTTCCTTTCTGCTCTTCAACTAGAGCTGAGGAGGGAGATTGATTTTGGCTCTAAAAGTGTTTGGAAATGAAAAGGTTTCCAATTTGTGTGTAATTGAATCAGTGGGGAAGACTGATCCTATCATTAAGAAAAAAAAAAAAAGGTTCAGCCCAGGATAGGGAGAAGTCAGTAAGGGGTTGTCTAAAAGCCCCAGGATAAGATTCATTCCTAATACTACTTTTGCCTACTTGTGTGCCACACACATGCTTTACATATTTCACTTTTCGGTTTAAGACACTCTTACTTTGTCACCTTGGAATATGGTGGCACTTCATACTTTCTTAGTATCAATTTTCTTTGGAAGGATAAAGGGGTGTGTCTGTGTTATATACAGGATGTCTATAAAGTTCGGGTGCAATTTAAAATAGTTGTCTATTTATGGACACCCCGTATATACACTTTACTTTTTTATTATTTTTTTTTTTTGAGGGAGAGTCTCACTATGGGCTTAAGTGATTCTCTTGCCTCAGCCTCCCAAGTAGCAGAGACTACAGGCACCCATCATAGCACCTGGCTATTTTTCTGTTGCAGTTGTTACTGTTGCTTAGCTGACCCAGGCTGGGTTTGAACTTACCACCCTCGGTGTATGTGGCTGGCATTGTAACTATTGTGCTACGGGTGCCAAGCCTACACTTTATAATATATAATGGAAAAACCTCTAAGGCTTGTTAAGTTAAAAAAAAGTTATAGAATAAAATGTAGTTGGATCCTAATTCTGTAAAACAAAATAAAATTCAAAAGAAAAGGTATGGAATGGGCAGCACCTGTGGCTTAGTGGGTAGCTCAGTGCTACAGCCCAGCCAAAAATTGCAAAAAAAAAAAAAAAAAAAGAAGAAGAAGACGACGACTAGTCAAGTCTTGTAGTGAATGCTTGTGGTTCCAGCTACTTGAGAGGTTGAGGCAAGAGGATCACTTAAGCCCAAGACTTTGAGGTTGCTATGAGCTATGATGAGGACAGGGCACTCTACCCAGGGTACTGAATTAAAATTAAACAAAACTATTTTTAAAAATATATTCCCTAGCTCGGTGCCTGTGGCCTTATGTGGCTAAGGTGCCAGCCACATACACCTAAGGTGGCAGGTTCGAATCCAGCCCGGCCCACCAAACAACAATGATGGCTACAACCAAAAATTAGCCAGGTGTTGTGACAGGCGCCTGTGGTCCCAGCTACTTGGGAGGCTGAGGCAGGAGACTCGTTTGAGCCCAGGAGTTGGAGGTTGCTGTGAGCTGTTTGAACTCACCACCTCTGGTATATGAGGGCCAGCACCCTACTCCTTGAGCCACAGGCACCGCCCTTGGCTAGTCATCTTTTTCTTTTCTATTTTTAGTAGAGATGTGGTCTCCATTTTGCTCAGGCTGTTCAGTCTTGAACTCCCAAGCTCCGTGCTCAAGCAGTCCACCTGCCTCAGCTTCCCAGAGTGCTAGGATTACAGGTGTTAGCTACCATGGCTGGCCTACATATTTCACTTTTAATCCTCAAATTTTCTTCTTTTTTTGAGACAGATTCTCAAGCTGTCACCCTGGGTAGAGTGCCGTGGCATCACAGCTCACAGCAACTTCAAACTACCAGGCATCCTCAAACTACAGCTCGCGGACCACATGGAGCCCACCAAGGACATTTATCCTGCCTGCTGGGTGTTTTTGCCGCCGCTGCCTGTCCTGATTAGCAGCCGACTTGTCCCAGGGCCTGCAGTCTAGCCCTCTAACAGTCTGAGGGACAGTGAATTGGCCCCCTGTTTAAAAAGTTTGAGGACCCCTGGTAAGTGATTCTCTTGCCTCAGCCTCCCAAGAAGCTGGGACTACAAGTGCCTGCCGCAATACCTGGCTATTTTTTGGTTGCAGTTGTCATTGTTATTTAGCAGGCCCAGGCTGGATTTGAACCTGTCAGCTCCGGTGTACGCAGCTGGCGCCTTAGCTACTGAGCTACAGGCGCCAAGCCAACTTTTCTTCATTTTTTTTTTTTTTTTTTTGAGGGAGAGTCTCACTATGGGC
>NW_003852438.1:10400306-10406334 GCF_000181295.1 Otolemur garnettii | reverse complement strand
TTTGGCAGGCCCAGGCTGGGGATTCGAACCCGCCACCTTAGGTGTATGTGGCTGGCGCCTTAGCCGCTTGAGCCACAGGTGCCCAGCCATCTTTTCTCTTTCATTCCTCCCCTCTTAGCCTGTGACAGACTGAAGGGCTTCAACTACAGTAGGAGTTAAGAGCAGATCCAAGGGAAATTTTCCTGTTGAGGTGGAAACCACATGATTCAAAAAAGCTAATTCAGTGATTTTAACTTATGTATGTCATAGAACCCTTTGAGAAACTAATATAGCAATGGACCCTAGAAAAATGCACCTCAATTTTTAGTTACTTCAAAGGATTCACAAATATCACTTTTTTCCACCAATCTTATCAATGAGCCCAAAAATCATAGAAATACACCCCACACATATATACATTTTTTTTTTAGAGACAGAGTCTCACTTTGTCACCCTCAGTAGAGTACCGTGGTGACACAGCTCATAGCAACCTCCAGCTCTTGGGCTTAGGCTATTTTCTTGCCCTGCCAAATGACAGCTACAACCAAAAGATAGCCTAGTGCTGTGGTAGGCGCCTGTAGTCCCAGCTACTTGGGAGGTGGAGGCAGGAAAATTGCTTGAGCCTAGGAGCTGGAGGTTCTTGTGAGCTGTGATGCCACGGTACTCTGCCCAGGGCAAGAGGCAGGGGAAGCTAAGTTTGTGATTCAACAAAACATTACTAGATGCCTTTTCTTCCAAATTTCTACTATCAGACACACAAATAGCAAAAAACAAAGCAACACTCCAATGCACTTTTTCTTTCTTTTACTTACATTAAATACATCGGTAAATCGGTAAATCAGCAGTCGCATTGTTACCACGATTGTTATGTTGGGAGAGGAAGAAAGGCAATTGCTTTCTTAGAAGCAAAAACAAAACAAACAAACAAAAAAACATGGTATTTCCCCCCTTAAAAACCTGACCAGAAGAAAAAAATGAAGCGCTGGGAAATAAAAAACGAAGATCCCCGAGCCTAACAGAGCTCAAAGGAAGGCAGAAGAGCTGGTAGGAAGTAGAGGGAAGGCAGCAGACAGGCCCAGAATCTAAGGCCAATCCTATTCCTATGGGGATGGGGGAGGGGAGAAAAAGCCGGGGAAAATGTTTTCCCAGCCCCAGGGCAACAAAACATCTTCATTCCTGCTCCACGGGGAAAGCTGCACAGACAAAGAACTTCATTTCTAAGAGACTTAGAGAGCCATCCTAGTTCTTCCACTTGTAAAACAGATGCACTGGGCATATAAGGGTTGTGGGTTCTGGAAAAGGAAGGGGAAAATGTATATGTATTTTAGGGCCATGGGAACTAAGGCTGCCCCTGGAAAAGGAAGGGAATTGAGGCCTAAGTGGAAGAACCTAAGCTGGGTCCTTCAGAATCTCAGCTTCATGGGGTTTCTCAGCTGCTCTGGGATAGAAGACAGTCTGTAAGTCAAAAGGGCAGAAAGGTTCCAACTGTAGGTCACTGTGACTTTTATCTTTCCCAAATTTTCCCCAAACTGAGCTAGAACAAAGAGGAAAAAGGGTTCTCTCTTGCCTTGATGGCTTCCCAAAGACATCCTAAAACACCTGATGAGGGACACAAAGAGGGGCTAGAGAGTTAGAAAGGACCAAGGTCCTCTAATGATAGGAGACAGCTGTGAAATACCTCCAGTGTTTGTCATTCTCTGTCCATGGGAACAGGTGGCATCATGTGAGGGGCCACAAGGAGGACTTTGTGGTACTAGCCCCTAGTGGTACATGAATTAAACCACTGGTTGTGGGGTGGGGGTGGGGGCAGAATGAGGATAAGAATGGAGGGACTAAACTCAAGATATTAACAAAGGAGAAAAGAAATAGCGCCTGATGGGAGGCAGGGAACAGAACAGTGGGAGTAAGATCATACCTATTTACAGGGAAGTAGAAAAGACATGGTAATGGATACCAAATTGAAAGTGAACCCTGGGTAAGAGTAGGTAACTCTTCCCTTTTGCTTGACCCCTCTTTACTCCCTTACCTTGGCTTGTGCTATTCTGAGACCATTCCTTAGTTGCTCAGTTAATTTCTGGGAAAGGCAAACCTATACTCAAGAGCTAGATTGGCAAGAATATAAGGTTAAGAATCAGAGGTGGAGGACGCTAAGGTGGAGATTGCGCTTGAGTAGCTGCCACTTGTACTCTCCATAACTACTCTGAAAACCTCACATATACCTCAGATTCCATTTAATTAAAAAGAAGGTAAGAGGGTAAATCAATCAACCAAAACCACCATAAAACAAGTATCCCAAGTGAATTACCATCAATTAAAGTGCAAACTGCAGGGGGATATGGTGGCTGGGGCTAAGACCATCTAAAGGCCAGAGGGGGGAAAATGTGTATGTATAAATCAGAGGACGGATATCAGAAACTGGTCCCTCCTCCAATTGTATCACAGCAGAGCCAAAGACACAGGCAACCAGTGAAGATTTCTTTGGAGGACTTTGGGGTCCAATCCCCACTGCAGGGGAGAAGCTACCCTAAGAGGCTGGGTGAGGGCTTTGTGCCAACTAGGCCTTAGAAGCATTCCAGAGCCACAGATGACACTGGCTCTCCACCACCACCCAGGGATAAGGGATAACTCCCACCCAACATCACTCCCACCTGATGCCTGAGACCTTGCCTCCCCATTCTCACCTCTACCTAGGAATACCCTCCATAGGCTAACTCATGGATACTGCAATGTTTTCAGATATGTGAAATTCCAACCAAATAAAAACAAAAAAGAAATGTTTCCTTACTTTCTCCTGCTCTGAGCTTTATTCTCCCCCAAGGCCCTTTAATGTAACTGAACTGGAAACCTTCCTCAGTTCTTGGGTTCACCACCTTCTCCATCCTGGGGAGAGGAGGAAAACAGGATCAAGAACAGGGATTGATCAAATCAGGAGGGTGAAGGGGCAGGAGAAAAAAAGTGTTTTCTGAAAAAATGGGGAGGAACACTGGGGAAAAGAGGAAAGATAAGTAGGTCACTGTCTTGCACCTATAATACAAAGTGAAGAAAGTTTGTTTTGGGAGGTAAGTCCTGGGGGGGAGTTGAGCCCCAAGCCCCAGAGTAGGGGTAGGAGGCCAGTGGCAACAGCTGCCTGGTGTTGGTTGCTGAAGCGTTAAAAAGTGCCATGACGGAGCTGTCAGGAGGCAGCCCTTGGGAGCCAGGGCTCAGTGTGCTGTTACCATACGGGCTGTGTGCTGAGGGGTGGGGATGGAGGTTATTTCTTAGCTCTCGTGCTAGCTCCATACTTGTTCGCTGCTAGCCACCCCTCAGTTGCTACAACACTGGCTCTTGTTCTGCTGGGACTGTTCATGGAGATCCACACCCCGGCTTCGGCCTGCTGCACCCCCCAGATTCTGGGGTTCACTCTTTGGCAACTTCTTAGCTAGAGATAAAAAGAGAAGGGAACAAAGTATGGTAGATTTCACTCAGCCCTCACCCCAAATGCTATTGGGTGGGAGGAAAGTAGGGAGAAAGGGGAAATTCAAGAGATTAAAGAATGTTCTGAAAAGGGGAAGATACACTGAAGACTGGGGGCTAGAGCTGTGGCTAAGAATGGAGGTCACAATAGAAAAGTTCAGGTATTTTCCACAGACCTAGAGTTTTTCAAAGAGGAGACACTCCCACCTATCCTTGATTTGGGTTAATGATGATTTTGCCTATAGTCAAGGGGAAAAGACAGGAAGATTTCAGGCTCCTCTGACCTTACCTATTGCCAGGAAGAGATCATTCACATTCATAGCAGTCTTGGCTGAAGTCTCCATAAACAATAAGCTGTTGTCATCTGCATATGCCTGGGCCTCCTGCAAGAGGTTGGATTTATTGGTGTTCAGAATGCAGGATGGGAATAAGTACTGCCTTTCTGCTCCCATATAGCACCTAGAGCTAGGTTCCCTCCCCTTAATGCCCCTGTGAGCCAGTTGGCTCTGGACCCATAATTTAGTAATAACTCCCTCAAGATAAACCCATGTCCACTCAGCCCAACAAATGTCAGGAATCACAGTTAAGGGGGAGGGTAAATTGGTGGAGGGCTTTTGGGTTCTGACACTTGGATGGCCCCTTACCTCAAATTTAATTGCTCCCTCCTTCCTGTTTTCACACTGGTACCCTCACAGCTGGTACTTCCCTACCCCTCTGCTCTGGAATTTTCTTCTGACTCCTCTAAAATCTCCTGGCTGTCATTAGGGTCACAGCGTTGCTGTATTTAACTTGGTGTAGAACTGGGGAATGAGACAATGAATGTCCTTAGATGAGGTTTTCAAGGAGGGCTGGTTTGGAAAAAAAGGCCCCAGGTACAGAGGGAGCATGTAAGAGAGGGACTCTGTAAGCCATCTTACTTCATACTCCACCATGCGCTTGTTGGCTAGGTCAGCTTTGTTCCCTGCCAGGGCAATAACAATGCTGGGACTGGCCTGTCGCTGTAGTTCCTTTACCCATGTCTTTGCTCGGGCAAAAGTTTCCTAGGAAACAAGAGGAAGAAAGTGAGAAAACATGAGGAAGAGAATGCCAATCCACATTCATCACCTTTATTTATTTATTTATTTTTACTTACTCATTTTTTTTGAGACAGAACCTCAAGCTGTCGCCCTGGGTAGGGTGCCATGGCATCACAGCTCACAGCAACCTCCAACTCCTGGGTTCAAGTGAATCTCCTGCCTCAGCCTCCCAAGTAGCTGGGACCACAGGTGCCCGCCACAATGCCTGGCTATTTTTTTGGTTGCAGCCGTCATTGTTGTTTTGGCAGGCCAGGGCTGGATTCAAACCTGCCACCTTAGGTGTATGTGGCTGGCGCCTTAGCCACTTGAGCCACAGGTACCGAGCCTTATTTATTTATTTATTGGAGACAGAGTCTCGTTATGTCACCCTATTCATCGCCTTTACTTATTTAAGACAGAGTCTCATTATGTCACCCTATTCGTCACCTTTATTTGTTTATTTATTGGAGACAGAGTCTAATGGCACCTTCGGAAGAGTGCCGTGGCATCACAGCTCACAGCAACCTCAAACTCTTAGGCTTAAGCAATTCTCATACCTCAGCCTCCCAAGTAGCTGGGACTACAGGTGCCCGCCACAATGCCCAGCTATTTTTTAGTTGCAGTTGTCATTGTTGTTTAGCTGGCACAGGCCAGTTCAAACCCGCCAGCCTTAGTGTATGTGGCTGGCGCTATAACCACTGTGCTACAGGTGCCAAGCTGAAATTCATCACCTTTAAAACCTAGTCTCAAAACTTACCTCTTCTAGGCAGCCTTCCTTCACTGTAACCATGGGTCTCTAATAATTCATTATCTATCTCTGTTTTCTTGGCATTTGGAAGTATAATTTGTATTTTTACTTGCTATTTCAAGAACCTGTTTTCTCTTCCCCACCTAATTTAATTCCTATAAATATAAGCAACAACAGTCTTCTTAGCCCACTTACCTGATTAGTAATGTCATAAACCACAATTGCAGCTTGGGCACCCCTGTAGTACATAGGAGCTAAGCTGTGGTATCGCTCCTGCCCAGCTGTGTCCCAGATCTCAAACTTGACTGTGGTGTCATCTAGACAAACTGATTGGGTGAGGAAGGCCGCTGTGGATAAGAGAATAGAGAGGGGAAGATGTTGTAAGTGGGCGGATGAATGGTAACACCCTACTCCCCTTCAAAATATCTCTACTCTCACTCTAAGACCAGTCAACACCCAAGCTACTCAGCTACAGGAAAAGGTTTATTGTTCTCCTTACATCTAAGTCTTTGAACTAGTATTAAGCCTGCCTTTGGCTAAGTCCTTCCTGCCAGAAAATTCTCTGGCTAATTAATGGGGGCATATCGTAAACTAAAGAGGGATAGAGAGAAGAACTGGCATTTATACCAGTTACCTTTCTAACCAAAATAGAGGAATAACAAATAATGACATAAACTATAAGATTCCAGTAAAAGTTACATCAAGAATTAATTAGCTGGCTCGGCACCTGTGGCTCAAGTGGCTAAGGCGCCAGCCACATACACCTAAGGTGGCGGGTTCAAATACAGCCTGG
>NW_003852438.1:10398679-10400286 GCF_000181295.1 Otolemur garnettii | reverse complement strand
TATAAGATTCCAGTAAAAGTTACATCAAGAATTAAAATCCCGGCTCGGCACCTGTGGCTCAAGTGGCTAAGGCGCCAGCCACATACACCTAAGGTGGCGGGTTCAAATACAGCCTGGCCCGCCAAAACAACAATGTCGGCTGCAACCAAAAAAAAAATAGCTGGGCATTGTGATGGGCGCCTGTGGTCCCAGCTACTTGGGAGGCTGAGGCAGGAGACTCGCTTGAGGCCAGGAGTTGGAGGTTGCTGTGAGGTGTGATGCCATGGCACTCTACCCAGGGGGATAGCTTGAGGCTCTATCTAAAAAAAAAAAGAATTAATTAGCTGGACACAGTGGCAGTTGCTTTGATCCCAGCTACTCTGGAAGGTGAGGCTGGAGAACTGCTTGAGCCCTCAAGTTCAAGCCTAGCTTGGGCAACAAAGCAAGACCTACTCTGTTAAAAAAAAAAAAAAAAGATTAATTTTATTTATTTATTTTTTGAGACAGAGTCTCATTATGTTGCCCTTGGTAGAGTGCTATGATGTCACAGCTCACAGCAACCTCAAACTCTTGGGCTTAAGCAATTCTATTGCCTCAGCCTCCTGAGTAGCTGGGACTACAGGTGCCTGCCATGCCTGGCTATTCTTTGGTTGCAGTTGTCATTACTGTTTATCAGGCCCGGGCCAGGCTTGAACCCACCAGCCTCTGTGTCTGTGGCCAGTGCCCTACTCACTAAGCTATGGGCTCAGAGGGAAGGTAGCAGAGGTGGGAAAAGCAGATGCCCTTTATATACTTTATTAGTTCTAGCCTTAATTTTATCAGGTATGTGTATCAGAATCACCTTAGGAGTTTTGTTTTTTTTTTTGGAGACACAGTCTCACTTTGTCCTCCTTGGTAGAGTGCTGTAGCATCATAGCTCACAGTAACCTCAAACTCTTGGGCTCAAGCAATCCTCTTGCCTCAGCCTCCCCAATAGCTGGGAATACCTACAGATGCCCACCACAATGACCGGCAAGTTTTTCAGAGATGAGGGTCTCTTTCTTGCTCAGGTTGGTCTAGAACTCCTGAGCTCAAGCCATCGCCTGCCTCAGCCTCCCAGAGTGCTAGGATTACAGGGGTGAGCCACCTCACCCAGCCCACCTAAGGAGTTTTTCCAAACACACATGTCTGTACCATTGTCACCAACAATATCCTACGTCCAAAACTAATCAGTTTATCTAGGGTGGAGCCCAAGTAGGCATAGGCTGAAAATGCTCCCCAGGTAATTCTGATACACATTTTTATGAATCACAGCTCCAGACAAACTTTTATCTAATCAAGATGACACTCAACTGACTTCACTAGGATTAAGAAAAAAGACTAGAAGGAAGACAGATAAAAAAATTGGCAGGCGGCACCTGTGGCTCAAAGGAGTAGGGCGCTGGCCCCATATGCTGGAGGTGGCAGGTTCAAACCCAATCCCGGCCAAAAAAAAAAATTGGTAATTTTGTGTACAAAGTGTTAAGAGGCAAAAAATGAACAAATTCCTGATTTTTGGCATTATGGCAATTACTTTTCTTTTTATCATTTCTTTTGTTTTTATTTATTTATTTTTTTTTGAGACAGAGCCTCAAGCTGTCCCCCTGGGC
>NW_003852438.1:10395265-10396367 GCF_000181295.1 Otolemur garnettii | reverse complement strand
AAAGAATATTCAGATCCATCCAGTAACTTGTTGGCTGATGTGGGAGGATCATTTGAGCTCAGGAGTTCAGACCCACCTGAGCAAGAGTGAGACCCCGTCTCTAAAAATAGCTGGGCGTTATGGTGGGCATCTGTAGTCCCAGACTCAGGCACGAGCCACTGTGCCGTCAAAAATAGTTTTCTAAGGAAAAATTAAAAACCCCAAATTTAAATTGGTCTATGACATCCAAAATGAGTATTAATTAGCCTATTAACCATTAGTCACATTTCTTTAACTGTTCTTCATCCTCAATTTTTTAGAGCTACATTTTTCAAAATGTTGGCTGTAAGCCAACAGAGACCTTAAAATCACTTGGTGGTTCATGCCTGTAATCCTAGCACTATGGGAATACTAGGACTGCTTGAGCTCAGGAGTTTAAGACCAGCCTGAGAAAGAGAGAGAGACCCCCATCTCTATAAAACTAGCTGGTTATTGTGGTGGGCACATAGGGGAGGCTGAGGCAAGAGGATCTCCTGAGCCAGGAGTTTGTGGTTGCTGTGGGCTACAGATGTCCCTACACTCTACCCAGGGTGACAAAGTGAGACTCTGTCTCAAAAACAAACAAACCCAAAAAAAGAATCATTTTTAGGCTAGGTATAGTGGCTCAGGCCTATAATCCTAGCACTTAGGTAGGCTAAGACAGGAGGATCATTTAAGCCCAGGAGTTTGAGACTAGCCTGGGCAAAATATTGAGACGCCATCTCTCCAAAAAATAGGAAAATGAGCCTGGATGGGGGCACATGCCTATAGTCCCAGTTATTCAGGAAGCTGTGGCAGGATGATTGGAGCCCAAGAGTTTGAGGCTGCAGTGAGCTATTATGACACCATTGTACTCTAGCCCGCAATAGAGTAAGATCCCATCTTAAAAAAAAAAAAAAATCATTTTGTGAAAAATGTTTAATTTGTGTGTATGTATATTTTACACACACTGAATTATGATCATGCAATTTTTTATTTTTATTTTTTGAGAGTCTCACTCTGTCATCCTGGGTAGAGTGCTATGACACCACAGCTCAAAGCAACCTCAAACTCTTGGGCTAAAGAGATCTTTTTTTTTTTTTTT
>NW_003852438.1:10393850-10394919 GCF_000181295.1 Otolemur garnettii | reverse complement strand
GCACCCACCACACTTGGCTAGTTTTTCTATTTTAGTAGAGACAGGGTCTCACTCTTGCTCAGGTTGGTCTCAAACTTCTCAGCTCAAGTAATCCACCCACCTCAGCCTCCCAGAGTGATAGGATTACAGGCTTGAGCCACTTTGCCTAGCTGATTATATATTTATTTTTAAAATTATGAGTTATGATCAAAAAATGTTTAAAAACACTGCTTTCATTAGTCCGGCATTGTGGCAGGTGCCTATAGTACCAGCTACTTGGGACGCTGAGACAGGAGGAGCACTTAAACCCAGGAGTTTGAGGTTTAATCTAACGCTACAGTACTCTGGCCTAGAGAACAGCGTGAGATTCCGTCTCCAAATGACAACAACAAAATAAAATAATATAAAGAATGAAAAAAAGCTTTATTTAATCATAGCTACATAATAGATGGAATAAAATTCACTGGATTATTCTTCAAAAAAAAAAAAAAAGCTTTATTTAAACAAAACAAAACAAAACAAAGCAATGCTTTGGAGAGGCCTGACACCTATAGCAGGGATAGAAGGAAGTTAGTCTTTGACAGCCTTTAACTATATGTACTACTAAAGCACTTTCGTTTAAAATTCAGATGAAGGCTGAATGATGAGCTCTCCAGAGGTCAGAGGATTTCCCAACCCTGCTACTAAAGTGAGAGAGCAGCCATGAAAGTGGGAAGAACCAACTAAGACACAGTCTCATGTAGTGTTAAGGACTTGGGAATTAGACAAGTTTCAGTTCTGTTCTCTGCTTTGCCACTTACCCCACTGTGGTTATAGGCTATTCCTTTTGCCTTTCTGAACCTCAGCTTATCTATAAGGATATCTGGGAAAGAACAGAATTGGTGAAAGCAGCAAAGAGCAGAATTTGAATCCTCTTCCAAAGTTCTGTTGACATTTAAGAAACTTGCCTATTTGCTGTCTACTGCGAATGTATCCTGCTTTGTAAACTTGCTTATTCTGTAAGCCTATCGTTCTTTTTCTTTCTTTTTTTCGAGACAGAGCCTCAAGCTGTCCCCCTGGGTAGAGTGCTCTGGCATCACAGCTCACAGCA
>NW_003852438.1:10387594-10392295 GCF_000181295.1 Otolemur garnettii | reverse complement strand
AAAAAAAAAAAGAAACTGCCAGAATATGTCCTGCCTTCTCTGTATACAGTAGTTGATGGGCTACCCATTTCTAAACCTTAATCTTTAATCTCGTATTTATAAGGGTTATCATTTTTTAACATGGTAGTTAGACTCTCAAAAGATCAGAGGAACAGAATGAAATAATATAGCTAAGATTCAACTGATTTCTCCTTCATTCTGGTGGTGATCTTTCTAAGAACTGACAATGGGCAAATGGCCCATTCAAAAAGCAAAAAAATAAAGCAAATCAGTCAAGTGGTTTGATGAGTATTACCTTCTTCAAACCTGAGGCAAAAAAAGGAAATAGAGAGGGTTATCCTTCCCTTTGACCCTTTCAGTTTAGAAGAGAGGAAATCAGATTTAACTCCCTTAGAAGTGCAGATTCACAAGAGTGGCTTATCAAACGATCCATTAACTAGGGAAGATTGAGGCCTGACCATAGGTCAGCTCACTGGGGTAGTGGACTGGGGATGGAGGATGCTCTTTAGTGCAGGCAAGCAGGCATGATAGAAGAGGTCTCTTAGAACAGGCGTCCTCAAACTACGGCCCACAGACCACATGCGGCCCACTGAGGACATTTATCCAGCCTGCCGGTGTTTTTGCCGCTGCTGCCTGTCCTGCTTAGCAGCCAACTCGTCCCGGGGCCTGCCGTTCAGCCCTCCGATGGTCTGAGGGACAGTGAACTGGCTCCCTGTTTAAAAAGTTTGAGGACCGCTGTCTTAGACTGTCAATCACAGCTAGAACAAGACTCTATTCCTCAGACTCCTTTCCACTTGCTAGCTTTGAGTCCCTATACCACATACCCAATACATATGAAGCCTCCAAAAGTCTATCACCTATCAATAAAGACTGAGTTCCCAGTATATATTGCCACTAGAATCTAACAGTCCCAAATATCTGCCCTTTAAGGTCAGTTAGCCAGATAAGAGCCAGCCTAGAGGACATCTAGTCCAGTCTCTGTATTTTACAGGTGAGGAAACTGAGGCACATAAAATTATTCAACTTGTCAGGGGTTACCACAAAGTCAGCTGCTAAGTAGTATATGTGGGACTCCTAGTTAAGTCCTTCTGCCTCTTTTATACCATCACACCTCTTTTTTCTTTTTTTTTTGAGACAGGAGCCTCAATCTGTCCCCCTGGGTAGAGTGCTATGGCATCTCAGCTCACAGCAACCTCCAACTTCTGGGCTCAAGCGAGTTTCCTGCCTCCACCTCCCAAGTAGCTGGGACCACAGGCGTCTGCCACAACGCCTGGCTATTTTTTGGTTGCAGCCGTCATTGTTGTTTGGCGGGCCGGGCTGGATTTGAACCCGCCACCTTGGGTGTACGTGGCTGGCGCCTTAGCCACTTGAGCCACAGGCGCCGAGCCGTTTTTTTCTTTTTCTTTAGAGACAGCATCTTTATTGCCCTTGGTAGAGTGCTATGGCATCACAGCACACAGCAACCTCCAGCTCTTGGGTTTAGGTGATTCTCTTGCCTCATCATCCCAAGTAGCTGGGACTACAGGCGCCTGACTATTTTTTTTTGTTGTTGTTGTTGCAGTTTGGCCTGGCAGGTGGAACCCACTACCCTCGCTACCCTGGATATATGGGGCCAGCACCCTATTCACTGAGTTACAGGCGCCGCCCACCATCACACCTCTTAAAGAAGCAGGAAATGATGAATTCTGAAGAGGGCACCAGGACTGAATCAGGCGCTCAGACTGGACAGAGTTTCTGCCTTTATTTGGTTTTTGGTAATTACTTGCTTGAAGACTAAAAACAAGTTAGGAAGACCAGGATTCCCTGAGAATTGGGATCCAGTTCCATATCCTTCACTATTCTCTAGAAGGTCTTGACCAACCCTTGTCAGGAAAGTTGGAATAGAAGCAATTCATCAGGAGGCAATAGAGAAATGCTCAGTAACTTTTGCAGAATTCAGCAGGCCCTGGGAGTAATGTGAGAGATTCACTAAGTAGGGAAGATAGGGTAGAAGCCAATAAATACTTCATCTCCCCTTCAACTTTGTTTAGAAATCACCAAAATTTTGAACTGACAGTTCCACAATGTAGCTCAGCTCTTTCATTGTAGGTATTTTTTGTTGTTAAAGACAGAAAATCTTGCTATGTTACCCAGGCTGGTTTCAAACTCTTAAAACTCCTGGGCTCAAACAGTCCTACTGAGTAGCTGGGACTATAGGCGCATACCACCAAACCTCACTTCTTTCATTGTTTTGATCCAATGTTATCCAGTGAGTCACTGGATTAAATGAGAATCCTTCCACTCCTCGCCCTCTGCCTTATATATGTCCAAGAGGCATACTTATCTCTTATCTGTATGGTAGTATAAGCTCCCTATTATTGACCTAGGAAAGATTGGAACGTCCTTTCCTACTTTGTCTGCCTAGCAAAATCCTAAAGTATCCTGTTAGGCCAAGTTTAAATGTTACTGCTGTGAAATTGCATAATTATCCTCTCACCCCAGTAGAATTCATCACTGCATCTTCTAGTGCCACATAGGGTCCCACAGTATTAAGACTGTACTTCTTACTCTGGGAGGCTGAGGCAGGTGGATTGCTTGAGCTCAGGAGTTTGAGGCCAGCCTAAGCAAGAGCGAGACCCTGTCTCCACTAAAAATAGAAAAGCTAGCCAGCCGTTGTGGCTGGTGCCTATAGTCCAATATACTATACTGGGAAGGCTGAGGAAGAGGACTGCTCAACCCCAAGAGTTTGACTGTGAACTACCATGATATGGCACTCAGGATGATGGAGTGAGACTGTTTCAAAACAAAAGCAATTAGGCTCGCCGCCCATAGCACAGTAGTTACAGTGCTGGCCACATACACAAAAGCTGGCAGCTTCTAACCCAGCCCAGGCTAGCTAAAAAACAACAATGGCAACTGCAACAACAAAAAATAGCTGGGTGTTGTGGCGGGTGCCTGTAGTCCCAGCTACCTGGGAGGCTGAGGCAAGAGAATCGCTTGAGCCGAAGAGTTTGAGGTTGCTGTGAGCTGTGACACCATAGCACTCTACCAAGGATGACATACTGAGACTCTGTCTCAAACCCCTCCCAAAACAAGCAAACAAACAACAAACAAACTGTACTTCTATCATAGCATTTATCACATTATATGAATTGTGTCTAACTATGACCCTCTTAAAAAGTGGGACTTTTTTTTTTTTTAATGACATCTTAGGTCTTCAGAGCCAAGCACGATGCTTAGTCCCTAAAAGGTTCTCCCCAAATTAAAGGTAAGTAAACCTAGGCTGGGCATGGTGGCTCATGCCTGTAATCCTAGCATTCTGTGAGGCCGAAGTGGACATTCAGTTCAGGAGTTTGAGACCAGTCTGAACAAGAGTGACACAGGGTCTCTATTAAAAATAGATTAGCCAGGCATTGTGGTGGATGCCTATAGTCCCAGCTAGTTGGGAAGCTGAGGCAGGAGCATCACTTGAATCCACGAGTTTAAGGTTGCTGTAAGCGAGGCTGATGGCACAGTTTTAAGACTATGTCTCAAAAAAAAAAAAAAAAAAGTTCAGAAATCCTGCTTCCTTCTCCTCCCTCAATTAACTCCTCCCCTTCTGTGCCATCTGGATAGATCTTCCACAGTTTCTTTTGGAAATGTTTTTAATAGAGAACCCATTTTCTCCTTGACCCCTCTGTGATCTCCTTTGAATGAAGGGCCCCCTTGGGACGCAGCCCACAAGGTACTGTTGCAACTTACATGGGCCAACTGCTTTTCCTGTCATCGGTTACCATGCCTCAGATGGCCTAATCACACCCAGTATGTGGCCCTCCCACCCACACACTAAGGAAAATGTAGCTAAAAAAAATTTCTTTTCCTGATTTTCAGTTAATGTTAAGTGTTCAAAAAGCTTTGGATCATTATCTACTCATTCATAACTTGAGAAACACAAGAAAGGAATTTCTATCACCACAGAGCCAGGAGAAACTCTGAAAATGTACCCACTGCCCTTAACAGAAACTATAACCTTGCCCAGAAATCTGCACACACTTTGCTCACCTGGGTGGCTCCTTATTCAGCTCAGTCACTATTCAGTCAATAATTAAATTTTTCCTAAAATACTTGTGGGAAGTAGGAGTGTAATAGGTAGGCTTTTATGGTATGTTTCCTCCCAAAGTGCTGCGGCATTTTCTAAAGTTCACTGTCTCACACTTTGGTTACTTTCCAATTTGAAATGTTTTAGGATAAGGGAGTAAACTACACACTTGCTTCTCCCACCCTATGCCTCCTTCTCAGAAGTCAAATTCCTATAAATGCACACAAACAAGCAAACTATAGAAGAACAGTCCTTGGTCCTAGGTAAAATAAGACTTAGAATATAGGTATGTTCTGTATTAGGGACTATCCAGGGGAAAGAAAAAAGAATATGAGGTATGACTTTAAGCACAACAGGAAAGCCCACTTCTCCATATTTTTGCAACTCTAGGCCTATGTTTGAAATTCCATATTCATAATTCAACTCCTTAACTCCCTCTTAAGAGATAAAAATTCTTAGAAGAATTACTGTAAGGCTGGGCGAGGTGGCTCGCACCTGTAATCCTAGCACTCTGGGAGGCCAAGGCAGGTGGACTGCCTCAGCTCACAGGTTTGAGACTAACCTGAGCAAGTTCTAAAAATAGCCCAGTATTGTGCAGGGTGCCTATAGTCCCAGCTACTTAGTCTCAGCTACTTGGATTCTCA
>NW_003852438.1:10378706-10385099 GCF_000181295.1 Otolemur garnettii | reverse complement strand
AAAAAAAAAAAAAAAAGAAATGTAATTATAAAAGACATTGACATAGAAGGGGAAAATGAAAAAGAACAAGGCAAATCCAACAGGCTCCGAACTATGGGGGACTAAGAAGGTTAGCAGACTATTAAAAATATAGGGAGAAGGGGACTCCACTCCTCTGCTTTAGTAAGTCATCCTCTTTTTACTCATCCCCTCTCCCAGATACCTCACAGTTTGACACAACTTTCTAATAAGCAGAGAAATCTAGGCTCCTGAAGAAGTAGACAAAGAACAACGAGTGATGCCAACCTTCCCCAATCTCTTCCTCCTTAATATCACCTCACAGTTCCAGGCCTCGCTAATTCCATTACCTGCCTGAGAAATACCAGAAAAGTTTCACCAGCTAAGATGAGAAGATCTCTTGATGGCTGAGGAGCTTGAAGCCCCTTTCCCATGCAGATAATGAAATCATTCCTCACTGCTAGGTCACAGATACCATATTCACTACAGACCACATTATTAAGTGAGAAAGTAGACAAAACATCCCCCAAATCTAATTTCTTATGTCTTTCACAGGACGTGAAGCAGCATGAGAAGAAACAGACTGCAGTACCCATCAGCTATGAGGTCAAGAAAAAAACTGCACAGGCTGAGTTTGGAGCAGCCAACAGTCAAAGAAAAAAATTAATTTACTTTCATCTTCATTCCTTCCCCCGAAGTACCCCCCAAACTTCCAATTACCACATCTAAGCACTAACGGGAACAAAAGAGTGAGCTCTCCCGACCCAGAGCCCGTAGGCTACCCTACCCTTCAGCATACCCAGAAGCGCCCATACCTGACACCGGGCCCTGCTTCCATTTCACCAATAATCTTAGTTATCTAAGTTTAGCAAAGCTTCCTTCGTTTCCCCGGTTCTCCCTCACTAACCCAAAGCCCTCTCAACACTCGAGCCCCTTCAGTTTATAGAATAGCCACCTTCCCTGAAAATGCCTTTTACCCACCTAAAGGCCCTTCCAATTGGATAACTCTCTCGAGAGGTCCAATCCCGGTTACCGTCGGAGCCCGGGCGCCAGGTTTGACCCCTCCTCACCTCGGGGCAAATGGGCTTACCTCACCCGCTGCCCTGTCCCGGTCCCCAGCTCCTCCCTCCTCGGCGCTGCTTAATGAGGCCCGTCCCTGCCCTCACACAAGCTTCAGGCCTCCGGCTCCCGGTCCCCAGCCCAGCCACCGCCAGAATCGAGCCGCCTCCCGGACTCACCAACTTCGGGGGCCCAGCCCGCCCGGTCCCCTCCTCAGCGCCCCCATTAGGCCTGCTGGGGCCCGGCCCCCTTCTCCCCTCTCCAGCGGGCCACTCTAACACCTTGCTTAGGCCCAGACCCGCCTCCGCTCTCAGGCCATGCCAGTCTCATCTTCTGGGCGCCTACGACCCAGTCCTTTGAGTTCCACCAGCTCGGTACCTGGGGATCCGTCTCCCCCGTCGGCCCCAAGCCTGTGTCGAACAGACAAACAGCTGCAGCTCAACCAAACTCCTGCCCCTCCTTCTACCCCGCGCCCTGGGCGGGGGCTCCAGCCAATAGCTTGATTACCCGCCTACCATCGAGGGTGGGCTATATGTGCACTCATCCGCCAATCCTCTGGAGATAGGCGGGTCTCTTTGGGTGCTGTCACTAACAAGTAGGAGCAAGGGCCTAGACTGGCGAGACCCGAAACCAATAGATGGAGAGAAAGCTTGAAGATGGACAAGGTGAGAAGCCATTAAAAAAGCGAGCTCCCGAAGACAGAGGGCGGTACGCTATTGACAGGCGTACGTACCAACCAGTAAATTTCCAACACCCCATGACCCTCCGCCTTTTGACTCATAAACATCTGATCAGGTGAGCGATGGAGGCGGGTTAAACTGAAACTTTAACCAGTACTAAGAAAATTCGGGGCTTGATTGGCAGATAAGGCGGGGCCGAAAGATACCTTCAGAAGGCCGCTACGGGCCTTCGCCCCTCCCCCTGGATTTGGCGGGGGCTGGCGCCTAGCGCCCCGCCTTCCCGGGCCGATTTGCGGGTGTAAAGGAAAATCTCTCTGCTGGGGATCCCGAGCTTGGGATTTTAAGTAACCCTTATGTTAGTTCTTGCTCCTTTTAGTGAGGCTGCAGAAAACAGGAGTTTTGGGATGGCCCGTGGGTGATCTGAGATATTTCCTGGTGAAGTGAGATGAGAAGTATACGAAGAGTGGTAGTTTGGAGACGCTTTAGCTTCTTCACAATAATTTTAAATAGACAATTGACTATTTTCCGAATCGTATATAAATGTGAGTAAAAGAGTCTGCAGAAAACTTTGTTGTTTGTGATAGGCAACAAAAAGGAAAAACGGTGAGCTTACTGGGAAATGCACCCTGCCTAACAATGAAATTCTGGAACTGTCACTATGTGTACGTGGGGTGTGTGTGCATATGTGCTGGTGTCAGGAAAAGTGAAGTAGGAAATACAGAAGTTTCAGTTTCCTGAGCCATAAAATGGGGACAGTCATACCCACTTTGTTCACCTTAGCACTAGCCAAAATGAGATAGGGTGGGTAGCAGCTCAGGGCGAAAGATTAGGAAAAGAGGGGCCAGAAATCAGTTATCACATATACACATTCATATTCTCTCACGCCATTCTATCAGTAAATAAATAAAGGAGGAAAGAGATGAACTACAAAACTAGGAGCATTGTTTTAATGAATTACAAACTAAATTACAAATAATATTAATAGCAAGAGCACTCATGGACAAGGGGTGGGAGAGACAAAAATCATAAAAGGAAAAAAATACTTTTTTTTTTAGCATTTGCATTACAAAACCCCATGGTGCACACGGCAACAAATTCGCCTATTCAGACCACAAAAACTACTATAACCTGAAATATAAATATAATTGTTTATCCTTCCTTTAAAGAAATACTTTTTCCCAATGCCCCTCATAATGCCCCTGAAAAAGCATCTGCATTTCAAAATGATGCTTAGGGTGATGCCTGTGGTTCAAGGAGTAGGGCGCTGGCCCCATATATCAGAGGTGGTGGGTTCAAACCCGGCCCCAGCCAAAAACTGCAAAAAAAAAAAAACAAAAAACCAAAATGATCCCTACAGCCTAACTTCCACTCCTATGGCATAGGGAGTGGCCTTCAGAGGAAGACGGGAGCAGAGATCCCTGACAACTGAAGAACTAAGAATCCTTAAGGAAGAGAAAAATTCAAATATCTCCCACCTCTCTCATAAGGCGGTGATGAGTGAAGCGCATTCCTGTCCCAGAACCCCCCAGACTTCTGCCCATAGGAGGGACACACAAGGGAGCAGGGGGCATCATTTCTTCTGCAGCCCCACTGGGGCTGAGTCTTGAGTCTCCTAGATGGTTAAATGAGGTGAAACATTAAAACTAGGGTATAAACTAACTGGATCTATTTTTTAAACCTAATTCTTTAAAATAGACCCTTCACATTTTATTTTGCTTGGTTCTCAAAAGTTCCAACTCAGCCCCCTGTAATCAGTTGGCCTTTACAAAAAACAGTGGTAGCAGGAGGCTTGAGGTCCCTGTCATCCCCAAACACAGGAAATAGTAATTACAGGGCATTCAAAGATTGGGATGGCAAACCCAATATGGGAGGGAGAACACTCAGTTTTGTTTTTGTTTTTAATACCATCCCTCCTCAGCAGTGACTTAGAGGGTAGTGAGGACTGACTTAAGTGCATCTAATACTAAAACTTCCTTTCATTTTCACCTATTCTTCCCTCCCACTCCTGTATTCCTAGAGGTGGCTGGCTGAGAAGTGAGTGTTTAAGGCAGAGATCAGAGGGCCAACCTGAGTCCAAATAGCCCAGAGCCAAGCCAGGTCAAGCCCACCCTGGAGGAGAGGATGAGGTTGGGGTGGAAGCTTAGAGAAGGACATCAGAGCCGAAGGTGGGGTACTGGCTTGGTCACATCCTGGAAGAAAGGGTGAGTCAGAGCTGCCTTTGCCGAAATCCGCTTGTTGGGGTCATAGTGCAGCATTTGCTGGAGGAAGAGATGTATGCTGACTTCAATGGTGTGATAGTGGACTAAATGGGCAGCAATCAGGAAAACAGAACTCCTTCTACCCAAGGCAGAGTTCTCACTTCCCTCCTCCCATATCTGAACCAGCATGCCAAAAGGAAGAGAAGCAGGGAGTAGGGAAACAAAACACTGAGATCCAGAGTTTGGGTCTCATCCTTCCTTCATCCTAGAAAAGCCCTTCTCTGGGGGAATGAATGAGAGGAAACAGGTGCCCACTCCCCACTCTCACCGATAACAAGCTCCGTCCATCTTCATCCAGGGGAGGCACAACTTTACTAAAATCTTGTCGGGCCCACTTGGGGAAACTTGGCTTATAATCAGGCATAGAAGTAACTCCTGGCCAAACCACCTCATCTGGGGTCCCCAGAGTCCGAAAGATCCGGAAGAGTTGGTCAATCTCAGAATCACCAGGGAATAGAGCCCTGCGGGTCACCTGAAAATGGGGAAAGAGGAAAGGCCAAGACCCACATTGATGTCAGTCAAAACTGTCCCATGTATAAAGGAGGTTCCCACAGGCAGTGGAAGGTCAGCAGGGTCCCATGACTCCCTCCCCGGGCCTTTCATAGGGTCAGTCATACAGAGCCTGAGACAATAAAGTCCCTTCATCTGTCTCCTCACCCCCTCCTTCCTTCCCCCAACTGTGGCTTTGCAGATCCCCAAGGCTGGGTGGGGCTGGGAGGGGGTGAATGTCTGGGGTGCCACTGAATGTAGCAAAGGGATCCCAAGCCACTCACGGGGTGTGGGGTAGACACTGCGGTCATCCCCCCTCCTTGTGATGCAGCCACTTCTAGATAGGAGCACAGCGGGCAGAGACTGTGTCTTCCATTTCTTCTGTGTTCCCCACAGCACCTAGCATGGTGCTGGGTACATACTAGGTGCTTAACAAATATTTTTTGATGAATTGAGAGAGGAATATGGGCAATTGTAAGGTAATGCACTATGGGATAAATGCACATTATATATGTGTGTGTGTATATATAGATACAGATATAGGCTAATGGTCTCCAAGCTCCCAGTTACAACCCAGATAAAGGGTTGCTGATTTGAAGACTCAACCTACTGCACTGTTGTATTAAAGGGTATGGGAGCTCCTACATAAGGCTGAGCCTCAAGGATCCTTCAATCTGAAAAGCCAGAGGTTGAGGGGGGATGTGATCTAAGTCTTTAGTTTAAATGAAGGGTAATGACTGCAATTGGCTTCACTAAAATCCTGGCACCCTACGATAAGGTCTAAAAACGTTGAAATGGGGCCAGGCACAGTGGTTCACACCTGTAATCCTAGCAGTCTGGGAGGTCAAGGTGGGTAGATTGCCTAAGCTCACAGGATCAAGACCAGCCTGAGCCAGAGTGAGACCTCATCTCTGAAAAATAGCCAGGCATTGTGGCGGGAGCCTATAGTCCCAGCTACTTGGGACGCTGAGGCAAAAGAATTGCTTAAACCCAAGAGTTTGAAATTGCTATGAGTTATGATGTCACAGCACTCTACCAAGGGCAACAAAGTGAGACTTTGTCTCAAAAAAAACCCCATAAAAATAAAAATAAACATTGAAATGGAGGCCTGAAATGAAGGAGGCACTAACTAGAACTCATTCTCCCAAATAAATGCAGACTAAAGTTAAAACAGCAGCAGAAATGATTTAGCTCATTTCAGGGATAAGAGATAAATTACAGATCCTAGGACTGAGGATGTCCTAACACTGTGGTTTATATCAGAGGCAATAGTCCCATCCTTCCCCACTCCCGCCTTGGGGCTACTCTAGAGAGAACCCTGTGATGGAAAGGCTATAGTTCTGGGTCAAGAAACAGTTTTGCTGTTCTTGGATGTGGGAAGAGTAGGCTGGGTGGAACTTGAGCTAGCCTCCATACCATCTCAGCAAAGATGCAGCCCAGGCTCCAGATGTCCACAGCTGTGGAGTAGTATTTGCAGCCCAAGAGGATTTCAGGTGCTCGGTACCACAGGGTCACCACCTGAAGGATAAGAGTAGGAAAGGGAGGAGAGGTTTATAGTGCATGGAGACGGCCATATCTCAGCTCCTCAACACTACTCTGCTCACTTTCAGCTTCTTACTAGTTTCCTTCCCTCCATTCTTCCTCTACTTCGGATTTCACCTAAAAGAAGTGACTACACACAACCAGACACAGTGGCTCATGCTATAATTCCCTGCATTTTGGGAGGCTGAGGCAGATGAGGAGGAATTTGTGACCAGCCTGGGAAAAATAGTGATTAGTCATGTATGGTAGCATGTGCCTATAGTCCCAACTGCTTGGGAAGCTGAGGCAAGAGGATTACTTGAGCCCAGGAGTTCAAGGCCGCAGTGAGCTATGATCAAGCCACTGCACTCCAGACTCTATCTCTCTCT
>NW_003852438.1:10369123-10377849 GCF_000181295.1 Otolemur garnettii | reverse complement strand
GTGCCATGGCATCACAGCTCATAGCAACCTCAAACTCTTGGGCTTAAGCGATTCTCTTGCTCAGCCTCCCAAGTAGCTGGGACTATAGGTGCCGCCAGAATGCCTGGCTATTTTTTGGTTGTAGTTGGCCTGGGGATTTGAACCCGCCAGCTCTGGTATATGTGGCTGGCACCCTAGCCGCTGAGCTACAGGCACTGAGCCCCTAAGACTCTTTAGGGTCAGAGATTCTTCCCATCTACTAAGAGAGAAACTGTTGGCCAGATATCTTTAGTGACTTTGTGAGTGCCTTTACGAACACCTCCTGGGAAGCTAAGAGAAGAAAAGTATAGACAGACTCACCTCATGGGTGTAAGTACGAACGGGGACTCCAAAGGCTCTGGCTAGTCCAAAGTCTGCTAGCTTGATAGACCCCTCTGCGTTGATAAGCAGATTCTGAGGCTTAAGGTCTCGGTGCAGGACTCGATGAGAATGGCAGAAAGCTAGGCCCTGGAGCAGCTGGAATAAATAGCTCTGACAGGGAGAGAGACAGGGAGAAAACTGTGTTTTTCCACAGTGAGCAGATTAGGTTTGTTCTGTGCCCCCAAATCTCTACTAAAGACTTACTGGGTTGGATTATAATACATGTTTCTGAGCTATTTCTCCAATTGTACTGGCAGCCTAATGAGGATAAGGACATCACACCTTAATTCCGTTTTGTATCTGTTCTTCATACCCTGTGCCTAGCACACTGAAGGTATTCGATAAATGTGCACTGAAAAGGCTCAGTGCCTGTAGCTCAGTGGCTAGGGAGCCAGCCACATATATCAGAGCTGGCGGGTTCGAATCCAGCCTAGGCCTGCCAAGCAACAAACGACAACTGCAACCAAAAAATAGCCAGGCGTTATGGTGGGCGCCTGTAGTCTCAGCTACTTGGGAGGCTGAGGCAAGAGAATCACTTAAGCCCAAGACCTTGAGATTGCAACATAGTGAGACTCTGTCTCAAAAAAAAAAAAAAGAAAAGTGTGCACTGAAAAAATGTTTGTTGAAAGATTACATGTAGCTCTGAGAGTGAAGAATCAATTCCTAAAATAGATAACAGAGACTCACTGACTAGTTCTCCCACCAAACAGGTGAAAGGGCTTTTTTGAGGAATCTACCAAGAGCTCTCAAATCCCATTTACCTGAGTTTCATCTGACCTCCCACCTAAACCACTAGGTTGACTCACGAGTTTCAACTTTGATTCTTCACCCAACCCTAGGGTTAATAAGTATGATGAACAGAGAAGAGATGCCAAAAAGGGGAGTGTGTGTAAGAGTATGTGTGTCCGTGTGAGTGTAGGGGGATAAGGGCTGGGAAGGAAGCCAAGATCACAAGTTATGGCCCTGAACTGACTTGCTTCCAGCCCCCCCAAGACATGCCCACGGTGGGGAAGAGTTGATGAGGAGCATTACCTTGATGAGGGGGAGAGGAATGCCCGTGAGAGCAGAGGCATCCATGAATTTCTTGAGGTCTTGGTGTAGAAATTCAAAAACCAGGTAGAGTTTATTTTCTGTGTGGATGACATCCAGCAGCCTAGGGAAAGGAAGGTCAGGGAAATGAGTTGAGGGAAGAGACAGTCCCACATTATACTGACACTACTCATCCTCCTTTCCTATCAGATCACCTCCCAGACATACACTTACTTGACAATATTAGGATGGTTAAGCTCCTTAAGCAGTGAGATCTCTCGAATAGCAGTACTGGGTACACCCTCTGTCTCACTTGGAGAGGTCAGGAAAGAAGAGATGAAAATATGGTTACAAATATTCCTTCTCCCCAAGCCCAGTCATTCTTTCCCCCTCAAGGAGACATCGTCCTAGCACCCTCTAGGAAAGTGAGAGAAGGGGTGCTGCTTTAAAGAGTTAAAATGGGGGCTTGGCGCCTGTGGCTCAAGTGGCTAAGGCGCCAGCCACATACACCTAAGGTGGCGGGTTCAAATCCAGCCCAGGCGCGCCAAACAACAATGATGGCTGCAACCGAAAAAAAAAATAGCCAGGCGTTGTGGTGGGTGCCTGTGGTCCCAGCAACTTGGGAGGCAGAGGCAGGAGACTTGCTTGAGCCCAGGAGTTGGAGGTTGCTGTGAGCTATGCCATGGCACTCTACCCAGGGGGACAGCTTGAGGCTCTGTCTCAAAAAAAAAGAGTTAATTTTGGGGTACTCAGGTCGTGACTTTTAGAGACATTAAGGTCTTTCTTTATTTCCAGTTCTTCCAGAGGATAGATAAGTAAAGCCATCAGGTGAAGGTGAAGCAGAGAGCTGGTAATAGAGAAGAAATGGTGGAGTGGCACCTAGCTTCCCCAGAGGGGCCAGTGAGGTTTAACTGCCATTTTCTTGAAAGAGAGAGAATTCTAAGCTGAGGGTGGGGTTGGGGCAGTGAAGAGGGCTCTTCATTCAGAAAGGTGCTTTTCGCAAGTTCCTACATAAGCTAAGTCCATGGAGAATCCTGGACGCCCCCCATCTCAGAGGCCTCCTTTCTCTTCCTAAGTCTCTCTGGCTGTATATTTGGGGGCATCATCCGGCTTAGGTCGGGAAGAAAGTTTTCCACGGATTCTACACCACTCTATACTCTCCCTAGAAAAACCTCTACTGTCCCCCAACCCACCTCTCGACTTCAAAAGACGTCCCTCCCTGCTCTCTTCCGGTCCCTGGACTGCCACCCGCCAGTTGGTGTGGAGGGACGGTCAAGAAGCTTCCCAGTTAAGAGTCCCGGGTACAGAGGCCACTCACGTGTCCAGGCGGATTTTCTTAAGCGCCACTACTTCTCCTGTTAACTTGTTTCTGGCCTTATACACAACTCCGTACGTGCCCTCTCCGATCTTTTCCACCTTTTGGAAGTTCTCCATGAAGCGCAAACGAGTAGGGTCTGCCCGGCCCTGGAGCGGGGGCCTGGGAACCCGGCAGAAAATGGGCCCCGGCTCTTGGGGGCCGAGAAGGGGGAAACAGGGCCTGGCACCTTGGCCCCAGGTCGCGATGGAACGCAGTGTATTTCTCGCTCTTGTCAATTTGCCCAACTTGAAACAATGTTACCGCCTGCCCCCCAGTTCCCGACCGCCAACAGAAGCCCCTCCCCTCCTTCCCGCGTTTCCCTGACCCCGCCCACATTCCTTCCTATTGGCCAACGTCAGGGAGGGCGGGGCTAGCCTCAAGGGACTCTGCCCAGTGCAAGTTTGGTTCCGAGGGGTCAGACAAGTTTCTTCCTCCGTGGGCCAGTGGAACACTTTTTCCCAAGTGTCTGCTTTGGGTTCGAGTTTCCTAGCTATGTGTCTAGACTTCAGGAGTTCTGTGCTCTCTATCTCGTTCTTTTAACCACCCCTTGGGAAAATGTGTACCGATCTAAGATTAAATTCCATCTGGCCTAGGGCCGGGCGCGGTGGCTCACGCCTGTAATCCCAGCACTTTAGGAAGCCGAGGTGGGCGGATCGCCTGAGCTCACGAGTTCGAGACTGGTCTGAGCTAGAGCGGGACACCATCTCTAAATAGCCGGACGTTGTGGCGGGTACCTGTAGTCCCAGCTACTGGAGAGGCTGAGGCAAGAGAAATCACTTGAGCCCAAGAATTTGAGGTTGCTGTGAGCTGTGATGCTATAGCACTCTACTAAGGGGGACAGCTTGAGTCTCTGTCTCAAAAAAAAAAGTTTTTTGCTCAGCACCAGTAGCACAGCGGTTATGGGGCCAGCCACATACACTGAAGTTGGCAGGTTTGAACCCGACCCGGGCCAGCTAACCAGCAATGACAACTGTAACAAAAAATAGCCAGGCGTCGTGGCAGGCGCCTGTAGTCCCAGTTACTTGTGAGGCAGAGGCAAGAGAATCTCTTGAGCCTAAGAGTTAGAGGTTGCTGTGAGCTATGACGCCATGGTACTCTACCAGGGGCGACAAAGTGAGACTCTGTCTCAAAACAAACAAACAAAACCCACCTGGCCCAGGGAACTGTTTTTAAAAAACAAGAATCTGGGGCTCTGAGAAGTGTTGCCACCGCCTTTCAGCTTACTCCAGTGCTCTCTTTCTCTCTGTTTTTGGATGCAGTGTTCTGTTTCTGTCTTTTAAATAAATTCCTGGAGTAAGTAATTCATTTTCCCATTATGAATTGCGTATGTCTAGTATGCGTTATGTAGGGGCCTTTCTTTCAGTCAACTCTTCCCTGGGGATCAAGTGTGTCAAGATGATAGTGATCCAGTGAAACCAGAAACTGTCACTGAGTAGTGGGATGTAAAGGAATGTCCAAAGACCCGGATCTCTCCTGAGTTCTTCCCTTTTCCAGCCCCTCCCAGGACTCCCCTGGAGAGAGAAGAGGGAGGGCTATGCAAATGAGCACCCCTTTCTTATATAGGGGCTGATCCCAGCCCTGTAGCAACTTTGGTTGCTGGAGGGATGGACAGGATGGATCCCGGGCTGAGAAGGTGCCTTTTCTGTTTGGCTGTGATGAGTGCTCTGGTGGCTGTAGGGAGGACAGAAGGTGAGTGTGAGTATGTGGAGGTGAATAGCTGTGAATTTGGGGATGAACACCTACTCTGGGTTTTCCTCTCTTAATGGGAGATACTGGCAATACTTCAGGCTTCTCCCACCCATTCGATTTAGTGAGGATGTGTGCACTAAGTTCATTTCCTACATGGAAATTAGGGATTGAGCCTGAAAATAATCTCATATATTTAGAGTGGCAGAAGGATAGCAGGTCTTTGGCACACTAATTCTGTGGCCCCTTTGGCAGTGATCTGGAGCAGGGACTCCAGAGGGGGGACGTGGGTAGGAACTATTTTACATAATATTTCAGGTACTTTGGGTAGGGAATTTAAAGTGGGTAGTAAGAGAATGTGGTATTGGATGAGAAGGCTAAGGAGATACTCCTTTCCGTCTTTAGGATGTAGATGGGTAAACACAGCCAAGGCCTTTTGTTCTGGGGTTGGGAGAGACAGGCAGAGGGGTCTCAGCTGAGCATCACATGAAAGGGCTCTTGGGGGATTGGGGCCTCGTGACAGGAGCAAGGGGCGGGAGTAGGGGGTGGTGAGAGGGTCTGGAATGTCACGTGCTGCTCTGAAGAGGGAGGGTTGCAAGTGGAAAAAGATTGGGGCATCTTATGACTTCTTTTGCTCTAGTGATGAGATGCTCAATGAGATGTTTCCAACTCCTCCCCCAGCAGAATCAACTAGGTTTACAGCACACATTAGAAATGGGGCAAGGCTATATATGAAACATATACATCATATCCTAGGCCCCCTTCTCTCTGCAGAACTCTGGCCTCACAGACTTCTAGGAAGGCCTCCTTAATCTGCCTTCCCTCATTAAGCTCTAGTTTCAAGTTTTTTCTTTTTTCCTTCCTTCCTTTTTTTTTGGGACAAAGTCTCACTCTATCTCCCTGGATAGAGTGCTGTGGTGTCACAGCTCACAGCAACCTGAAACTCTTGGGCTCAAGTGATCCTCTTGTCTCACCCTCCTGAGTAGCTGGGACCACAGGTGCCTGCCACAACACCTGGCTGGTTTTTCTATTTTTAGTAAAGACAGGATCTCACTTTGCTCAGGCTTGTTTTAAACTCCTGAGCTCAGCCAATCCACCTGCCTGAGCCTCCTAGAGTGCTAGGATTACAGATGTGGACAACCATGCCTGGCCTCAAGTCTTTTTCTTTTACTATGTTCCTTAACATATTTTGGAAACAGTCTGTTCACACTCACCCACCTGAGGCTCTTAAAAGATTGGGCTTACATTTTGGATTCTGATTTTAAAAATTATAAGAAGACATTTTTCTAGATGTTTATAACATTTTATGTTGACTGGGTTTGGTAATTTTGTCTAGCATGAAATAGACTGTGTCCTTTTGCAAGAAATATCCATTATTTTTTATAGATACATACTGAATTTATAGGGTTAAAATAGGAAGATGTCTAGGATTTGCTATTAAATACTTTAGCCAACCCATCTTCCCACCCCCAAACCAAAAGCAACACTAATAAGGATAAATAAAGTAAATGTGACAAAATGTTGATAGTTGGATCTGGGTGAGGGCATATGGAAGTTCATTATATCCTTCTTTTCCCTCAGACCTCTCTCAGTCAGTTACAATAATTTTGGCTTCTGTGCCCCCACCCTCAATCTTTGCCTACTTCTAATCCATCATCCTTACTGCTTGCCATGGTGATCATTCTAAAACACAAATTTGATCATATTCAAAAGCTTCTAATAAGTAACTTTTATATGAACTGTATATTAATTTAAAATAGTAAAACAACAAATCAGAAGAGATGGCTTTGCCTACAGGATCCTTACCCTGGCACTCAAAGTCTCCAACCCACATTCTCAGCCTAACATGCCATGTACTTCTATGTCTCCATACATTTGCTCATGCTAGTCCTAGGGCCACTCCCCACTGAAGTTTTTCCCAATCAACTAGAATCAAATTAATCTATTTGGTCTTGTGTTTTGTTATACTACATGTACGTCTGTTATGGCACATATTAAACAGTGCTTTGAATTATGGTAATTCATGTACATGTTTATTCCACCTTGAATCCCTTCAGAGCCATATCTTATTCATTTCTTAAGTCCTTTGTATAACAGTGGTACCCGGTGGGTATTCAGTAAATTAAAATGCTACTTTGAATGTGAGGATGAATGGAGTGATAAGGGATAGAGTATTACCCTCTGGAAAGGGACTGAGTGAGGATCCTAGGGCCCTCATGACACATTTTTCTTAGGACCCAGAGAACAGGACTGGCTTGGTGTCTCAAGGGAATTTAGAACTAAAACCTGGAATAGACAGCTGTATCCAGAGTGGACAGAAGTCGAAGGACTTGACTGCTGGAAAGGTGGGAACTTAGAACTTCCAAAGGAGGGCATGGTGGGAATGGGATGGGGAGAAGAGCAAGAAGAAATGGGCTGAATGTAGTTTGGGAAAAGAAAACATATCTGGGCTTGGTGCCACGGATAGCACAGTGGTTACTTTGTCAGCCATGTACACCGAGGCTGGTGGGTTTTAACACAGCCCGGGCCAGTTAAACAACAATGACAACTACAACAAAAAATCGCCTGGCGCCTGTTGTCCCAGCTACTCGGGAGGCTGAGGCAAGAGAATCGCTTAAGCCCAAGAGTTGGAGGTTGCTATGAGCTATGATGCCACAGCACTCTACCAAGGGCGACATAGTGAGACTCTGTCTCCAAAAAAAAAGAAAGAAAGAAATATCTGGGGAGGGGAAGCCAATGAATCCCAGCTAATGCAGCTTCCCTTCCCAGGTGGTCAAGTATCCCTGGAGGTCAGTAATGATGGGCCTACTCTGATTGGTGCAAATGCTTCCTTCTCTATTTCTCTGCACTTCCCTGGAAGCCAAAAAGTACTGCCAAATGGAGAGGTAATCTGGGCCAACAACACCATCATCAATGGTGAGTATCTCTCAATTCGAGGCCCTTATTCCTAGGGCTCAGGGCCCTTGGTGTCTCAAATGAGCTCAGGGAATGCCCCCTTCGTCCTTTACTTTTTTCAACAAGTTATATATGTAATATATACCCATTGTAGTACAATTAGAAAACAAAGATAAAACAAAAAGAAAATTACAGTTCTTAATATAGGGGACATTGGAATCCTGTGAACCTAAAAGTTGGACAGACCAAGAATTAAATTTGCCACTAGTATGTGACCTTGGGCAAATTACTTGACCGTTTTGTTTTGTGCTTCTATTATCAAAGCAGAAAGGGATTGTTGTAAAGATTAAAATGTGAAAAGGGTCAAGTGCAGTGGCTTATGCCTGTATTCTCAGCCCTTTGGGTGGCTGAGGTGAGAGGATCACTTGAGCCCAGTTCAACACCAGCCTAAGCAACATAGTATGACCCCTCGTCTACAAAAAAAAAAAGAACCAGAGTGGGTGGATTGCTTGAACTCAGGAATTCCAGACCAGCCTGAGCAAGAGTGAGACCCAATTTCTAAAAAATAGCTGGGTGTTGTGGCTGGCGCCTATAGCCCCAGCTCTTTGGGAGGCTGAGGCAAAAAAATCGCTTAAGTCCAAGAGTTTGAGCTGGCAAGAAAGTGAGACTGTCTCAAAAAAAAAAAAAAAAAAAAAAAAAGAGAAAGAAAAAGAAAAATTAGCTGAATATGATGGTGCATGCCTGCATGCCGTTAGTCCCAGCTACTCAGGAGGCTGAGGTAGAGGATTTATTTTTTTTTTTGAGACAGTCTCACTTTTTTGTCCCCAGTAGAGTGCCATAGTGTCATAGCTCACAGCAACCTCAAACTCTTGGTTGGGCTTAAGTAATCCCCTTGCCTCAGCCTCTCAACTAGCTAGGACTACCGGTACACACCACAATGCCCAACTAATTTTAGAGACAGAGTCTCTTTCTCAGGCTGGTCTCAAACTCCTGAGCTCAAGCAATCCACCCACCATGGCCTTCCAGAGTGCTAGGATTATAGGTGTGAGCCACTGTACCTGGCTTGAGGTGAGAAGGTTGCTTAAGCTCAGGAGTTTGAGGTTGCAGTAAGCTATGGTAATACCACTGCACTCTAGCCCAGACAACAGAGACCCCGTCTTGAAAAACAAAAAACTGGGCTCAGTGCCCATAGCTCAGTGGTTAGGGCGCCGGCCACAGACAGCGAGGTCGATGGGTTCAAACTTGGCCCTGGCCAGCTAAACAACAATGACAACTGCAACAACAACAAACAAATAGCCAGGTGTTGTGGTGGGTGCCTGTAGTCCCAACTACTTGGGAGGCTGAGGCAAGAGAATCACTT
>NW_003852438.1:10358619-10368640 GCF_000181295.1 Otolemur garnettii | reverse complement strand
AAAAAAAAAAAGATAATGTCTGTCTAGCCTATAGTAAAGGCTCAATAAATGTTATCTAGTGCTGTTTTTTATTTTTATCCCAAAAGCTAGGGCAAATACTAAACATTTTGATATAGGTTCAAACTCTTTCCTCTGTAAGTATATATGTGTGCATCTTAAATTGTAGTTTCCATATCCCCAACTACCCGCCGCCCAATGTATTATACCCTGAAGAACATACTTTCTAGCTAGAGACTATTCCCAGAGTTTCTCTTTGATCCTGTAGGAGAAATTCTAC
Organism: Otolemur garnettii; assembly: GCF_000181295.1. Lineage (NCBI taxonomy): Eukaryota > Metazoa > Chordata > Mammalia > Primates > Galagidae > Otolemur > Otolemur garnettii. The sequence goes on along the minus strand of NW_003852438.1, from coordinate 10,368,363 downwards.
GGGTTTTGGTACATAATAAAGAATGTTAGGGTTTGATTGATGGTGACTCTGTATTTACCTTTCAGGAAGCCAAGCATGGGGCGGACAGCCAGTGTATCCCCAAGAACCTGATGATACCTGCATTTTCCCTGATGGTGGGCCCTGTCCATCTGGCTCTTGGTCTCAGAGGAGAAGTTTTATTTATGTCTGGAAGACCTGGGGTGAGGGACTCCCTTCTCTGGCCTGTCATCCACACTTGTATTTACCTCTTCATACCTCATCACCTTTCTTTTTGCCACCCTTAACTTCTTTGATTTTCTTCCGTCTTCATTTTCCCCAGGTTTCTTCCTCTTCTATAGCACCTAGCCTCCTTCAATTCTATTGTAATTCTTTCCAGCAGCCCTTCTCCAATTGTAGTCCTATCCCACAGAACCCCCCATTAAGACCCCTTCCCTGCACACACACCCCCATGTCATATCCAAACACCTTCAGAAGTAATCACCCTCAATAGACCTCCTGACCTCTTCTCTGGTACCCCTCAGTTCCCTTTGACTAGTAACTTCCTCCTCCCTGCTTTTCCTTCCAAAAACCTCAGGCCAATACTGGCAAGTTCTAGGGGGCCCAGCATCCGGGCTGAGCATTGGAACAGGCAGGGCAATGCTGGGCACACATACCATGGAAGTGACTGTCTACCACCACCGGGGATCCCGGAGCTACATACCCCTTGCTCACTCCAGCTCAGCCTTCACCATTACTGGTAAGGGTTTAGAAAGGGGCATGGCTAGTTATGGTGGGGAACTTGGCTGGACTGAAAGGGGACGTGTGTGCAACCTTAAAGGGGCTGGCTGAGGAAGACCTGGGCAGAGAAATGTGGGGCTTATAGCCAGTGAAGGGCTGTTTCGTCAGCTTGGGGTTAGAGATTGTGTCTGTGAAAAGAGAAACTATGGCTCAGGCCTGGTTCTCATCTTTTTTGTCTCCAATCCTAGACCAGGTGCCTTTCTCCGTGAGTGTGTCCCAGCTACAGGCCCTGGATGGAGGGAACAAGCACTTCCTGAAAAATCAACCTCTGACTTTTGCCCTTACGCTCCATGACCCCAGTGGCTATTTGGCTGGGGCTGACCTCTCCTATACCTGGGACTTTGGAGACAGTACTGGGACCCTGATCTCTCGGGCACTTGTGGTCACTCACACTTACCTGAAGTCTGGTCTAGTTACTGCCCAGGTGGTCTTGCAGGCTGCCATTCCACTCACCTCCTGCAGCTCCTCACCAGTTCCAAGCACTACCAATGGGCACATGCCAACAGCAGAGGCCCTGGGCACCACAGCTAGTCAAATGCCTACTGCAGAAGTTGTAGATACTACACCTGGCCAGGTGGCAACTACAGAGCCTCTTGGAACCACAGCTGTGCAGATGCTAAGCACAGAAGTCATAGGGACTACCCCTATGCAGGTGCCAACTGCTGAGGGCACAGGTACAACACTTGAGCAGGTACCAACCTCAAAGGTCGGAGGTACCACATTTGCAGAGATGTCAACTACAGAACCTATAGGCACAGCACCTGCAGAGATATCTACTGCAGAGCCCTCTGGAACCACAGACGCACAGGTAACAACTACAGAGTTGGTAGAGACTGCAGCTGGAGAGTTACCCACCCCTGACCTTGAGGATCCAGGTGCCAACTCAATCATGCCTACAGAACGTATTACAGGTAAGAAAACTAGTGTGAACGAGGCTCACCGAGGCTTGTTTTTTGTTTTTTTTTTTTTGAGACAGAGTCTCACTATGTTGCCCTTGGTAGAGTGCCGTGGCATCACAGCTCATAGCAACCTAAAACTCTTGGGCATGAGCAATCCTCTTGCCTCAGACTCCCAAGCAGCTGGGACTACAGGTGCCTGCCACCATGTCCAGCTAGTTTTTCTATTTTTATTTTTATTTTGAGACAGAGACTCACTTTGTCACCCTTGGTAGAATGCCATGGCATCGCAGCTCACAGCATCCTCAAACTCTTGGACACAAGCTATTTTCTTGCTTTAGCCTCCCAAGTAGCTGGGACTATAGGTGCCTGCCACACACCCAATTATTTTTAGAGAAGGGGGTCTCACTCTTGCTCAGGCTGGTCTCGAACCAGTGAGCTTAGGGCAATCCACCCGTCTCAGTCTCCCAGAGTGCTAGGATTATAAGCATGAGCCATGGTGCCCAGCCAGTTTTTCTATTTTTAGTAGAGATGAGGTCTCTCTCTTGCTCAAGCTGGTCTAGAACTCCTGAGTTCTAGCAATCCACCTGCCTTGGCCTCCCACAGTGCTGAGATTACTGGCTGAACCACCTTACCTGGGCAGATTTCTACCACTGAGAACTATTGGGAAGGCGAGGAAACAGACTGTGATTATTTACACAATGAAATGATATATGATATGTAAATATCATTGTCTACTCAAGTATAAATGTATAGAATTTTTTCTAGATTTTGAGACCTTTATCCTCCCATTTTTCCACCCGTAGATTCCCGTATTCCATAGCAAAAGGGAGGAATGAGATGATGACATATAAATGAGTTAAAGTGTTGGATGTCTGGCCCAGGGACCTGCAGTGTATGGAGCACAATAAAATTTGAGGATTTTTTAAATTTTTGTTTTTGCAGTTTTTGACCGGGACTGGGTTTGAACTCACCACCTCTGGCATATGGGGCTGGGACCCTACTCTTTTGAGCCACAGGCACCGCCCTTTGTTTTTATTTTTGAGACACAGTCTCACTCTGTTGCCCTGGGTAGAGTCCTGTAGTGTCATAGCTCATAGCATATTTGAGGGTTTTTAAAAACTCCAACTCTATTCCTATCCATGTGACTCTGCAACTGTCATTTTCTTCTTCTGGGCCTGTTTCCTTATCTATAAAATGAGATTTCCCACATCTTATCTGATTCCAAGTCTGTGTCTCTAGGATCCAGTAGGTCTGGCTTAACCTGGAGAAATGCCTGCTTGGCCTGTGCTTCTGGATGACTCATCTGTCTCTTGATCTTGTCTTCTCAATCCTCTCCTTCCAGGTTCCCTGAGCCCCCTGCTGGATGGTACAGTCACCTTAAGGCTGGTGAAGAGACAAGTCCCACTGGATTGTGTTCTGTATCGATATGGTTCCTTTTCCCTCACTCTGGACATTGTCCGTGAGTCTTGCTTAATTTGGAGGCTGATGAAGGGAGGTATATGTTGCCTAGGGCAAAGTGTTGGAGACATACCTTGGGAGAAATTACCCACCTAGACAGGAAAAATATTCAACTGCTAGTGTCCTCTTTTGAAGACACAGAGATGGGATTGGTGGAGCAGTCCTAGAGCTTTTCTTTGTCTGTGGGCTTGGGAATGCCTGGTATAGGAATTCCCACTTATAATCATGCAACTCTGCAGAGGGTATTGAAAATGCCGAGATCCTGCAGGCTGTGCCCTCCAGTGAAGGGGATGCATTTGACCTTACTGTGTCCTGCCAAGGCGGGTAAGTGTTCCACTGGTTGCCCTGATAACTCTTGGATTGACTGTTGACTGGCTCTCTGGTCTTCGGTGTACCTTCCCAGATCCCCTGATGTAAGGTGATACCATTTTCAGGCTGCCCAAGGAAGCCTGTATGGACATCTCATCACCAGGGTGCCAGCCTCCTGCCCAGCGGCTGTGCCAGCCTGTACCACCCAGCCCAGCCTGCCAACTGGTTCTGCACCAAGTACTAAAGGGTGGTTCGGGGACCTACTGCCTCAATGTGTCTTTGGCTGATGCCAATAGCTTGGCAATGGTCAGCACCCAGCTTGTCATGCCAGGTAGGTGCTTGGACAAGAGCTAGGATGAAGGGGAGTGGGCAGAAGACAGCTGGAAGAAAGCAGACACTGATTGACACTGTCTGGGATTCTGCTTGCAGAGCAAGAAGCAAGCCTTGGGCAGGCTCCCCTGTTTGTGGGCATCTTGCTGGCGTTGATGGCTGTGGTGCTTGCATCTCTATTATATAGGTAAGGGCCCGTCCAGTTCAGGCACCCTTGTAACTATGCACTCTTCCTCAAGGGGAGGAGGAACCACCACTCCTTTTGAGGAGGCATGGTGTCCAGGAAAGAGCTGGGGTTTGGAAGTTGGACAGGCCAGGGCTGCAGTCTTCCTGTGGGATGTTGGGGAATCTTCCTGAGACTCTGAAAAGTAGAAAAACTAATACCTTCCCTGTGGGGCTGTTGTAAAGATTAAAAGCAACGGGAGTAAAGCACCAGCTCTGAAGCAAAAGTTTAACAACTAATGATTTTAATGACTATTGTTAGTAAGAGTGGGGCAGTTTGGGTGAACTGAGTTCTCCACCTGCAAGAAGGGCAGATCCTAGGGTAGTGCCTGTGGCTCAAAGTAGGGTGCCAGTCCCATATACTGGGGGTGGCGGGTTCAAACCCAGCCCCAGACAAAAACTGCAAAAAAAAAAAAAAAAAGAAGGGCAGATCCTCAGGTCTGGGGTCGCATTATGCTCAAAGCAGGGGAACTCCTAGGGTGAGAGGGAGAGAGATGGACAGAAGTTACCACAGAAAAAAGAAGATAGTAAGAAGGGGAGGGAGCTACGGTCAATGCCAGGCAGACATGGAAAGAGTTATGTCCACTTCTTAGGAGAAGTATAGACAAGCTACCTTTGTCCATTGCTAACCAGTTTCCCTCTTCTCCCAATATCAGGCGCAGACTTATAAACCAGGGCTCAGCTTTCCCCATTCCCCAGCTGCCTCGCAGTAGCACCCACTGGCTGCGTCTGCCCAGGGTCTTTCGCACTTGCCCCATTGGTGAGAATAGCCCACTCCTCAGTGGGCAGCAGGTCTGATTACTCTCAGATGATGCCATGATTTTCCTGGAGTTCACAGCAACATCTTTTATTTTCTCCAGTCATGTCTTGGAGACTATTGTAACCTGAAATAAACACTCAGAACCTGGTCCTGGTTTTTTTTTTTTTTTTTTTTGCTTTCTTCTTGGGAGAATCTGTCATTTAAGAAGTGAAAGTGTAAAGGAAGGAAGTGTACCACTTAATTACTAGACATCCCAATGGAAAACAAAGTTATTTTATTCAGATGAGGCACTTTTAATCTATGGATCTGTGGGGTGTGTGTAGGTGTGTGTTGCATGTGTGCACGGGGACTGGTGAGGTGGTGCAGGATAATAAATACTGGGAGGGTGAAGGAGCACTCCCCTGAGCTGGCAGCAATGTACAGAGCCTAGGGAGTAGACTCCAGGGACAGGGAGGTGGGTTCAAGGCTGACTTGGAGGCTGAGGGTGTCTCCTTCAGCCCAAGAAGCCAAAGAAATTGGAGGCACGTGGGGGTGGACCCATGAGCATGGGCATCTGGTTCTTGTGGGTGATCTTGATCTGGAAGGGAAGGGAGCACATTCAGAGGCAAGACCTGTTGCGTTGAGGCTGGAGCACCAGAGATTTGGGGGGAAATTTGTGGGATTTGGGTTAGGTCACTGGGTCCTAGAGAGACCATGGTGGGGGAGCCAGGAGGTAGAGAATCAGGGTTGGGGAAAAATGGAATGGTGTACAGGGGGGAACTTTAGGCATCAGGAGCAAGTAAAGAAGCTCTACAGTGGAAATTAAGGATTCATGGGGCCTGAGGGTTCAGTTATTGGCAAACAACCACAATACTCACTGTACAGGGTGTTTGCATCCAGGGTTCTCCATCAATTTGCATGGGGAGGGTTTTTGTGGTGCTATGGAAGGCCAAGGAAGATTAATAGAATTTTTGTTACCAGCTGAATACTAAAACACTGCTTCTCAGGCTGCCTTTGAGACCCTTTTCACTGAGGAAGATGTCCTAGTAAAGCTCCTCCCCACCATTCCCATGACACTTCTGCTGTGCTGTCCCACTCCCTCCCTCCCTGGCTCTTCCTTACTGGAAGGTGATCTCAGAGCACTTGGCCAGCCGATGTCCAGCACTCTTGAGCTTGGTATAGATCTGACCCATCTCAATTGCACCCTCCAGCCCTACTACTTCCAGTCGCTTGTCACTTAGGTCTGGGGGTGAGAAATAGAGAGATAGGTTTTACATAAGCAGAGTGTTACCAAAGAGAGACATACCTTTCCTTGATCCCCCCGTCCCAGCTTCCAAGGCAGCTCCTCTCACCTGGTACACAGGTTTTCAGTATATCAGGGTCAGTGATGACTTTAGCTGCGGCACCTAAGGCCTGGTTGATCCCAGAGAGGTCCCCATGAAGTTTCTTGGTATCACCCCAGAGGTTGGAGCCACCGTGCATGCTAGGGATGTTCAGCACTGCAATGCCTTCTAAGGACAGGTTGCTTAGATCCAGCGGTTTCCCACAGATCTAAGGGGAGGGGGACACAGCCCCAGTTGGGGAGAGCACAATTCCTCACCTCATAGCATAATCACAGATGTGACCACTCCATTTAGGAGATGACAAAGGAGGGCAGGGTTTAGAGGTGGGCAATAGATGAAGGGAAATAGGGATTAGTGTATCTTGAGGACTTGGAAAATCAGGGTTGGAGAGCTCAGTGGTCAAAGAAATATAGGTTCATGAACACGGGAAGTTCCTAAGGGTGTCTATGGAGGGAGAAACTTGGATATTAGAAACAAAATGACATAGGTTTGGGTCTTATCACACGCACCTCAACTGTCAAAGACTCTTCCAGCTTTTTGCATGTGGAGAAGATGGATTCTGATGTGGCAAATTCAAAATACCATAGCTTGTTCTTCATTCTGTGTCAGCCCCAGCACAAGGCCCAGTGGAGAGGGGACAGGTTACATAGGGCTTGCAGGGATAATAAGTGACAGGGAAGGGCATTGTCCTTCCAACTCCAGTCCCATGGGAATAAGGGTAGCTTTGGCTGGGGGCTTTCCTAGAGGTGCCACTGCCCAGCTAAGCATTCTGAATCAAATTTGGTCAGAACCTGGTCCCTAACACTGTGTATGCCCACACCCCCCTCTCCTTTCCCTGACCTGCTGTTGAACCTCTCGGGATATTTCTCTCGCATGATGTGGAATCGGTGAGCAATAGAGGCATCCTGGAGAGTTCAAGGTTTGTAAGATCAGAGGCCTGCCTTTCCTCTCTCTCCCTTTCTCCCCCACCCCAAGTCAAGGAGCAGCATATTCCAAGTTCTTTTCTTGTGACTCACGCCACTGTGCCACTCTCCTGATTTTCTCTTAACCTTCACCCTCCCTTTCTGCACTCCATCACCTCTGCCTGCTTAGCTCCCACTTCCTCCTTTCCCCCACAAGCCCCACACCACTGACCACACCAATGGAGAAGTAGTTATTGATGATGTGAAAGGGGACTGGGTCACTTTTTTCTTCAGTTTGTTGTGGTATCACCTCTACAGACCATCGATCCATATATACCACTTTGCTTGCTTCCAAATCCTTGAGGATCTTTGCCAAATTCTGTCCATCATACCCTAGGAATGGAGAAGACAGTTGAGCACTGTTTCCCAGAAAGACCTCTTCTCTGCTCTTAGCTCCACAGATTCCCAGGGTTTCTCTGGTTTGGTTCTGCCAGTGAAAAGGTGGGGTGGCTCAGTGCCTGTGGCTCAAGTGGCTAAGGCATCAGCCACATACACCTAAGGTGGTGGGTTCGAATTCAGCCCAGACCCGCCAAAACAACAATGATGGCTGCAACCAAAAAATAGCCTGGTGCTGTGGCAGGCGCCTGTGGTCCCAGCTACTTGGGAGGTGGAGGCAGGAGACTCGCTTGAGCCCAGGAGTTGGAGGTTGCTGTGAGCTGTGATGCCATAGCATTCTACCCAGGCGGACAGCTTGAGACTCTGTCTCAAAAAAAAAAAAAGAAAAGAAAAGGTGGGATACTCAGTCACAGGTCCTATGAACCAATCTCAGGTCAGCCTCTTGCTGACCCTTTTCTCCACATTGTGTACAGGGTGAATGTTTTCAATGTGTGTGCACATCTAAAATTGATCCCAGCTAGGCACAGTGGCTCATGCTTGTAATCTTAGCACTTTGGGAGGCAAAGAAGCAAGGATCACTTGAGCTCAGGAGTTCAACACCAGCCTGAGCAAGACAGTGAGCCCATCTCTACAAAAAATTAGAATGGTGGTGCACACCTGTAGTCCCAGCTACTCAGGAGGCTAATGCAGGAGGATCACTTGATCCCAATAGTTTCAGGCTGCAGTGAGCTATGCAGCTGATGCCACTGCATTTTAGCCTGGGTAACAGTATGAGACTCTATCTCAAAAAATAAAGAAAGAGGGCAGAGCCCATAGCTCAATGGGTAGGGCGCCAGCCACATACACACAGGCTGGCAAGTTTGAACACAGCCGGGGCCAGCTAAACAACAATGACAACTGCAACAAAAAATTAGCTGGGCATTGTGGCAGGTGCCTGTAGTCCCAGCTACTTGGGAGGTTGAGGCAAGAGAATTGCTTAGTTTGAGGTTGCTGTGATCTGTGCCACGGCACTCTACCAAGGGCTACATAGTGAGACTCTGTCTCAAAAACACACACACAAAAGAAAATAAATAAAAATAAAAATGACTTGAAAGTTCATCTGGAAGACTGGAGAGAATATCCAGGAAAATGCTGAAAAAGTGAGTGACAAATGGGGATAATCCCTCTATCTCATCTCCACTCTCATCATGCTTTCTTTCCCCATTTGACAAGACAGAACACAGTATTTTTTTGGGGGGGGACAGAGTCTCATTTTGTTGTCCTCAGTAGAGTGCTGTGGCATCACAGCTCACAGCAACCCCAAACTCTTGGGCCTAATCTTAATGCATGAACCATTAAATAAAAAACAAAAAAAAACTTTTGGGCTTAAGTGATCCTCTCGCATCAGCTTCCCAAGTGGCAAGGACTACAGATGCCTGCTACAACGCCCAGCTATTTTTTTTAGACATGGAGTCTGGAACTCCTGAGCTAAAGCAATCCACCCACGTGGGCTTCCCTGAGTGCAAGGATTACAGGTGTGAGCCACTGTGCTGGCCTAAGCACACAGTATGAAGTAACAGTGTCTAAACAGTGGTATATTCGGTGGCGGCACCTATGGCTCAAAGGAGCATGGTGCCAGCCCCATATGCCAGAGGTGGCAGGTTCAAACTCAGCTCCGGCCAAAAACTGCTTAAAAAAAAAATAGTGGTATACTGGCACAGTGAATAGACTAAAAGTTCAATATTAAAGAATAGAATGCTCCAAATAGATTCAAGTATATGTGGAAATTTAGTATATGTGATGACATGTCAAGTAAACGGTGAAGAGATTTTTTTCAATAAATAGTGCTAGATGTAGAAGTCATGCCTTATATATATGAAAATGACTTCAAGAATTTGTACTACAGGCTAGGCGTAGTGGCTCACTCCTGTAATCCTAGCACTCTGGGAGGCTGAGGCGGGAGGATTGCCTGAGCTCAGGAGTTTGAGACCAGCCTGAGTGAGACTGCTATGTTCACTAAAAATGAAAAACTGAGTCAAGAGGATCATTCAAGGCCAAGAGTTTGAGATTGTGAGCTATGATGCTATGGCACTCTACTGGGGGTGAAAAAGTGAGACTCTGTCCCCAAAAAAAGGGAAACAATCAAAATGTCTGTCATTAGGGGAAGGTTATGTAAATTATGGCAAATCCATGTCAAGAGATACTGTGCAGCTATTGGATAAAAGGTGAAATCTATCTATATGTACTAACATGGAAAGATCTCTAAAACATAGTCAATGAAAAAAGAGATCCCAAAACCATGTGTAGCATGAGTCCATTTATGTTTGTTAAAATGTGTTTACGTGGGCAGCGCCTGTGGCTCAGTGAGTAGGACACTGGCCCCATATACC
>NW_003852438.1:10351217-10355347 GCF_000181295.1 Otolemur garnettii | reverse complement strand
AGCATCACAGCTCACAGCAACCTCTAACTCCTGGGCTCAAGAGAGTCTCCTGCTTCAGCCTCCCAAGTAGCTGGGACCACAGGCGCCCGCCACAACGCCCGGCTATTTTTTGGTCGCAGCCATTATTGTTGTTTGGTGAGCACGGGCTGGATTCGAACCTGCCACCTTAGGTGTATGTGGCTGGAGCCTTAGCCACTTGAGCTACAGGCACCAAGCCAACTCTGTTTTTGAGACAGAGTCTCACTTTGTTGCCCCTAGTAGAGTGCCGTCATGTCTACAGCAACCTCAAACTCTTGGGCTCAAGTGATTCTCTTGCCTCAGTCTCCCAAGTAGCTGGGACTACAGGCTCCAACCACAATGCCTGGCTATTTTTAGAGACAGAGTCTTACTCTGGCTCAGGCTGGTCTTGAACCGTTAGCTCCGGCAATGCACCCGCCTCAGGCTCCCAGAGTGTTAGGATTATAGGTGTGAGCCACTGCACCTGGCCCACTTGTTTGAGACAGAGTCTTGCTCTGTTGCCCAGGAATAGACTGCAGTAGTGTCATCATCGTTCATTGCAACCTCAAACTCCTTGGCTCAAGCTATCCTCCTACCTTAGCCTCGGGAGTAACTGGGACTACAGGTGCACATCACCATGTCTGGCTAAGTTTTTCCTTCTTTGTAGATACAAGGTCTCACTATTTTTCCCAGGCTGGTCTTGAACCAGCCTCAAAGGATCTTCCCACTTTGGCTTCCCAATGTGCTAGAATTATGGGCATGAGTCACTGCATTCAGTCCTCATTTTATCACTTGAAACTTCTCTGAAATGTGAGAGGATACTCTCTGACTGTTCTTTGTGGCAGAATACTCTCTGACTGTTTCAGAGGATACTTTCTGACTTTGTTACAGAGTATACTGACTATTCTTTGTGGTAGGCAGAATAACCCTCCCTTCCCCAAGAATCAGTGAGTATGTTCCCTTACATGGAAAAAGAGACTTTGCCAATGTGATTAAGTTAGAGATTTTGAGATTATCTCAGATTATCTGGATGGTCCCAAAATAATCACAGGGATCCTTATAGGTAAAAGAGGAAGGCAGGAGAGAAGAGTCATAGAAGAAGATGTGACAACAGAAGCAGAGGTTGGAGTGACAGCATTGCAGTTTAGAGGGGAGCCTTGAGCCAAGGAAAGCAAGAAGCCTCTAGAAAGTAGAAGAGACAAGAGATTTTTCCCTTAGAGCCTCAAGAAAAGAACACAGCCCTCCCAACTCCTTGATTTTAGCCCAGTGAGACCCACTTTGGACTTATGACATGTAGAACTATAAGACATTTGCATTCCATTAAGCTACTATTTATGGAAATTTGTTATAGCAGCAATGGGACACTTCTTTAAAAATTGCTCTTCCTCTGATCAACTGTTAAATATGGTGTTTACCAGGATCTTGCTTTCTTTGTCTACCTTCTCTTATCTTTTTCCCTGGGTAAGCTCATCCACTCTCAGAATGTCTACCACCTACCAGAAGATGATTCTCAAACATGCATCTCCAGCCCTATTTCTCTCCTAAATTCTGGACACCTATTTCTCTCTCTTTTTTTTTCCCTTTCTTTCTTTCTTTTTTTTTGACAGAGTCTCATTGTTGCCCTCATGGAGTCACAGCTCACAGCAACCTTAAACTGTCGGGCTCAAGTGATTCTCTTGCCTCAACCTCCTGAGTAGCTGGGACTACAGACGCCCAGCACAATGCCCAGCTATTTTTTAGAGATGGGATCCACCCACCTCTGCCTCCTAGAGTGCTGGGAACACAGGCATGAGCCATCATGAGGGGCCTATGACACCTATTTCTAACTACCCAGCACACACCAGCTCACTCCATTGACAACCTCATCTGAAAAGGAATCTACCTTTCTTCCTTTTTTTTTTTTGCATTTTTTGGCCGGGGCTGGATTTGAACCCGCCACCTCCGGCATATGTGGCCGGCACCTTACTCCTTTGAGCCACAGGCACCGCCACTAACTTTCTTCTTTAAACTAGTCTCCCTTCTGTATTCTCATCTTTTTCTTTTCTTTTTTTTTTTTTGGAGACAGAGCCTCACTTTGCTGCCCTTTGTAGAGTATTGTGACATCATAGCTCACAGCAACCTCCAACTCTTGGCTCAAGCAATCCTCTTGCCTCAGCCTCCTAAGTAGCTGGGACTACAGGCTCCCACCACAATGCCTGCCTATTTTTTTGTTGTAGTTTTGCTGGGGATGGGTTTGAACCCTCCACCTTCGGTATATGAGGCCAGCGCCCTACACACTGAGCCACAGGCACCACCCTTGTAGTTACCTCTTTATTGTCATGATTCAGGTTGAGTTAACAGAAAACTGTTGTTAGAGTATCATTTACAGAATATACAATTTCTGGACCAATTATGTATACAGAATATACATAATTTCAAAATGTCTAAAATTGTCCAGGTGCAGTGGCTGGTGGCTGTAATCCTATCACTTTGGGAGGCTGAAGTGGGAGGCTCCCTTGAGGCCAGGATTTCAAGACCAGCCTGAGCAAGAGTGAGAACTTGTCTCTATAAAAAAAGAAAAAATGAAAACTTTTTTCTACATGTCCGTGCCCCTCTTCTTTCCCAACACTCTTTGTACACCAGATGCCTAGATTCTTCTTTATGTGTCTTTCCCTTGCTACCCAACTCTCTCTAGCCCCCAGCAGAACAATTTCTAACAACTTACCTCCTCCCCATCTTAGGCATCGAGCCAGATCATTTCCTGTACCCAAGGGCAACACAGCAACAGGAGGCACAACAGGCAAGTTGGTTTTGTCTGGGGAAGCAGGTGAAGAGAAGGATGGAGGGAGTTAGCTCTGCAAGGTTACTGCCCCAGTCCCCTTCCTGGACCCTCTCCCTGCACTGACCAATGGTCTCTAGAATCCAGCCTACTGTGCCATCTCCACCACACACCAAAATCCGGCTATCAGGAACATCCCTGAAGAATTTAAGCCTGGGACAAGAGAGGAGAGACAAGATGAAGAAGGATAACAAGTCCAAGGCTACCCAGCTCCTGGGCAGGCAGATTACTTCTTGTCTCTCATTCCTTAGCACCCTCTTCCTCTTTGTCAAAAGACTTGGGTTCCTATGAAGGGCAGAGAAAAGGACAATGGAGAGAGTTATAGCCACTCCTCAATGGTGGTGAAAAGCTGGTATCTTCATCCTTTGAAAGCAGAGCAAAGATGGACCAGAGAGCTCAGAGGATGGGATACCCAGTGGCACTAGGGAAAGAACCATTTTGAATTCTGACCTTTTGTTGTCCTCTAGCCTTCCTCTCCCAACATGCAGTCTTTCCTGCTCTCTCTCAACTTACAGAGACCCACAAAAACACTGTGATACAGCCCCTAACCTCTACTCACCCCACCTCAGGACCATCCTTGAGGAGGTCAAACACCTGCCGAGGGTTTAGTATGTACTGGAACTTCCAGAGCACTCTGTATGAGGGAAAAAGGAAACCTCACAGTGGGGGGAAGAGGAAGGTGAGATTTTGTACCCCATCCTCTCTTTTTTTTTTGAGATAAGGTCTCACTCTGTAGCTCTGGCTGAAGTGCAGTGGCAGGATCATAGCTCTCTGCAGCCTCAAGCGACTCTACCAAGTAGGTGGGACAATAGGTGCATCCCATCATCCATGCCTGGCTAATTAAAAAAAAAATTTTTTTTTGTAGGGCAGCACCCATAGCTCAGTGGGTAGGCCATATACACCAAGGCTGGTGGGTTAGAACCCGGCCCAGGCCAGATAAAACAACAATGACAACTGCAACAAAAAAATAGCCTGGCATTGTGGTGGGCACCTGTAGTCCCAGCAACTTGGGAGGCTGAGGCAAAAGAATTGCTTAAGCTCAACAGTTTGAGGTTGCTATGAGCTGTGATCCCACAGCACTCTACTCAGGGTGACAGCCTGAGACTCTGTCTCAAAAAAAAAAAAAGGCTCAGTGTCCATAGCACAGTGGTTGCGGCGACGGCCACATACACCGAGGTTGGCAGGTTTGAACCCAGAAATAATGACAACAGCAACAGAAAAATAGCTGGTGGGCTCCTATAGTCCCACCTACTTGGGGGCTGAGGCAAGAGAATTGTTTAAGCCCAAGAGTTTTTTCTTTTTTTTTTTTTTTTTT
>NW_003852438.1:10348027-10350318 GCF_000181295.1 Otolemur garnettii | reverse complement strand
GCCTCCCAAGTAGCTGGGACCACAGGTGCCCGCCACAACGCCTGGCTATTTTTTGGTTGCAGCCGTCATTGTTGTTTGGCTGCCCGGGTTGGATTCAAAACTGCCACCTTGGATGTACGTGGCTGGCGCCTTAGCCACTTGAGCCACAGGCGCCAAGCCATGGCATTCTATTTGTGTGGGGAATTGGGGAGACACTCCTGTTCACTCCCAGTTGCTGCCCAACAGTCTTACCAGGACACTGGGATAGATGGAAGATGGGGGCAGGATGTGATCCCGGAGCAGCCCGCAGTCACACTCATGGCCCACAGCTTGCAGGCAGTCATCGTGGATCTGAAAGACAAGGTGGGCACAAGGATCACAGAGAGGACCCTGCTACCTCTTAACCTAGGGGTCTAGCTGGAAGAGAGACCTTGGGAGCAGGGTTAGCTGCGGCTGTAAGGAAGACTTAGCTGGCAGAGCTGTGAAGAGAGGGTGGTTCCCCTGGGGGCGCCAAGGCAGAGCCTGGAAGGACAGCTCCTGAACTGACCTCTAGGTGGCACCATACACAATGCAGCCCGGTCAGACTGTGGAAAGTCCGGATCTTTTTCTGACAGCGGTCGCAGCGTCCAGACTCACAGCTCCCTCGCACCCACACATGTGATTGGACCTTGAGGAGAAAGGCAGTCCCTTGTCTGGGAGAGTTTGAGGGCAGGAACGGGCCAAGAGCAGGGCCAGGATGGGGGTGGTGAAATAGGGGTTGTGAGGTCACTCACACCAATGTCTTTTCGAGACTTGGCATAGGTGCTGACTTCACAAGGCTGGGCCTTCATGGCACACTGGTCGTGAACAGTGTACCTACAGACTGAGGGAAAGGAAAGAAGGTCAGAGCCTTAGCTGCAGCCCCTCCCCCTGTTTCCTCCTTACCTAGGGGTGAGGCAGGATCACTCACTGCAGTTAGACATATAACCTGGGGTGGTGCCTATTGCTCAATGGGTAGGGCACCAGCCCCATATACCGAGGGTGGCGGGTTCAAACCTGGCCCAGGCTGACCTGCAACAAAAAATAGCTGGGCACCTGTAGTCCCAGTTACTCAGGAGGCTGAGGCAAGAGAATAGCCTAAACCCAGGAGTTGGAGGTTACTGTGAGCTGTGATGCCACGGCACTCTACCGAGGGTGACATAGTGAGACTCTGTCTCTACAAAAAAAATTAAAAAAAAAGACATATAACCTGGCTCGGCTGGTTGCTCACTGGTTAGGGTGCCAGCCACATACACCAGGGCTGGTAGTTGGAACCTGGCCTGGGCGTGCTAAAACAACAACAACAACAAAAATAACAGGGCATTGTGGCAATCACCTGTAGTCCTAGCTACTTGGGAGGCTGAGGCAAGAGAATTGCTTAAGCCCCTCAACAGGGGCTCAACAGTTTGAGGTTGCTGTGAGTTGTGATGCCATGATCCTGTACTGAGGGTGACATAGTGAGATTCTGTCTCAAAAAAAAAAAGTCATATAACTCCTTGATGTGAGGCTGTGGCAGAGAATTAAAGTTTGAGGTAGGGTCTCACCTCCAAGACCTGTGCCTTTTCCTCACTCTTCCTCGTAACAGAGCAACTGCTACCCCACGACTGTCCCCACACCATCCATGTGCCAGGCAGGAACTGAGGTGGATGGTGCAAAGGAGTCTAGATTTAACAACACTAATAAAACCTAATTTTGATCACATTTTATAGCAGATGTATCCACTGTGGGAAGCACTTGCACCAATTTATTTAATAGTCACAATGACTTCATTTTCAGTTATGGAAATTAAGAGTTATTGAAGTTATGTAGCTTTCCCAAGGTCACATAACTAGTAAGTGGAAGACCCAGGAGATAGGTTTCACATCCAGGCCTCAAACCTAGGCCTCTTTCATGGCAGAGTGCTGTGCTCCCACGTACGACTAGGCTGCCCTCCTTTCCCACATGGTCAGGTCCTGTCACTCACGGTTACAGCTCAGGCCCTGTTTGCCAAGACCAATGCTGGTCTCGCACAGGTTGCAGTAGACTGGTCTGGGGAACCTCTTGGGTCTCCACAGGTGCTGCCCATTATCCTTCAGAGTCTAGGAGGGCACAGAAGATGCAAACGAGCGTTTAAGCCCTTAGAAGGCTTACCTTGGCAAGTACAACCCAACACAGCTGTCTTACCCATTCTTACAAATCTCTCTTTTTTATTTTTATTTTTTTTTGAGACAGAGCCTCAAGCTATCCCCCTGGGTAGAGTGCCATGGCATCACGCTCACAGCAACCTCCAACTCCTGGGCTCAAGAGAGTCTCCT
>NW_003852438.1:10342530-10347902 GCF_000181295.1 Otolemur garnettii | reverse complement strand
TTCAAACCCGCCACCTTAGGTGTATGTGGCTGGCGCCTTAGCCGCTTGAGCCACAGGCGCCGAGCCACAAATCTCTCTTACTCACCATCTCCAGACCCAGCAGCACTAGCAGTGGCACAGTGGTGGCCCCAGCTCGGACCCACTCAGCAAGGGAGACGGAGCCACTGCCATCATAGTCGATCTTTTTCATCATCTCCTGAAGAATCTGAGCAGAGAGTGGGAAAAGACTTTTGGTATGAGTGGCTTCTCAGACCTGACTCTTCTCCCCTGTGTCTTAGGATATCCAGCCCAGCCAACCCGGTCAAGGTAACGGCAGATGAGGAATTCGTGGGAAAGAATGTACAATAAGGGACATGAAGGAAGAACTAACTGCCTTACCGGCCTCAGCTCAGACACATCCCAATCCAGGTATTCAGCCACTCGCATCATCTGTAGGATGATTTTTTCCACTTCCTGGGGCAAAGAGTGTAAGATTCACAACCATATCTCCCTCACTACCACTATCTAAATTCTTCTTCAGAAATCAGGGTTCTCAGATTCCACCCCCAGCCCTGTCTCTCATTCTCAGGTGCCTCTGCCAAGTAAATAAATGTGCATGTGTTTGTAAGGCAGGTTCCCAGTTCTTCTCTCCAGCCTTCTCTTTGAGAGTCAAGAGCTTGGGGCCTAATACCAAATTTAACCCAAGAGTACCCAACCTTTCCCCCTATCCTCCTTTGCTGTTTCAAACCCTAGAAGAGCTGGGGGAGAAGGGCACAAACAAATGGACACATATTCCCTTGTCCAGCAAACCCAGGGGTACCCCAACTCACTGAACTGTCCAGGATCCCATTTCTGTCCGTATCGTACAGCTTGAAGGTGACTGTGGGGGTGTTTTAGGGGGGCCATGGTCAGTTTGTGAGAGGTATTCAAAGAACTCATACCAGAATACACGGAAAACAGAAATAGGGAGAGGGCTTTTGAGTGAAGAGGGAGCCTAGAGCTTGGGATGAGTCTGAGAAAGGAGACAGAAAGGGAGGGGAAATAGGCATGGATTCTACCCTTGTGGATCTGACAGCAGACAGCACGCATTCATACCCCCAAAACATCCCAGGCCACCTACATGGGAAGGGACAAGACATGGGAATAGGGGTGACTATGGTGGGTAGCATTAGGTATAAGGAGTCTTGGGGAACAGAGGAAATGGGCTCCTTCTATGGCCCCACCTTTATCTGGCCCTGTCAGCCTTTATGAATCCTGAAAGAATGAGGGAAAGGAGGCTAGGGAACACCTTTCTCTCTTTACCCACTCCCTTTACCCCCAGTCCAGAGTGGCAACTCACATTCTAGCTTATCTTCTGCCCGGCCGCCCTCCAGAAGGGAAAAGTAGCATGAGACATCACTGAGACACACCACATCTGGTTACAAAAAAGTACTGCAAATCTGAGATCAGGGCTCCCTCCAATTTGACTCTTCCCTTTTCCTCTGTTCCCACTCTCCTCTTTAACTTTCTTCCCTCCAGCTCCTAGACCAGCCTTGGCACCCTCCATGTTTCTCCCTCAACCTACCCACAGCATGTGACTGAAGTCAACTCTCATTCCCAAACCCAAAGTAATTTGACTTTTCTTCCAAGGTCCAGCCCCATCCTTTCTACTTGACCATACCTTTTGTTGAAATCTCCTTTAAGCTCTGACCAGTCTGGAAGGATTGAAACAGTGCCAGGCTTAGGTGACTGGGAACATTATCCAGTTCCAGATAGATTTTCAGGAATTCCTTGAATCCCTCGTAACCGATAGCCTATCATGAAAGTGAGCATTACCCTGGGAAGTCTTTCAGTTGAGGACTAATAAACCGGGAGTAGTGGGGACAAAGACAATAAATGCAGAACTAAGAAACATCTGAGGCAGGAGTATGGTCTCTTGGGCCAAGTCATAAGTTAACAGAATCTCTTATTTTAATAGATGCAGTGACACCGGACACTGGAGTATCTCGTGGAAGGAGAGCAAGAGGTGGGACCAGAATAATCTCTGGAAGCTGGGGATCCCAATGAAGTAGCAAAAACAAAGATGAGAAGAGTTGGTCAAGGAGAAAGATTTCCCAGCTGCCACTCACATCTCCTTGTAGATATTTAGCCATCTCACCATCCTCAAAGAGCTTTAGGACATCACTGACTTTTTTGGTGGAGTCTAGGGTATGAAGAGAGTAAGAGAAGTGCATTAGTCCAGCTCAGCTCTCCCTTCCAGACACCCAGCAGGAGACATGATTTGAATGAGATGAAGAAAGAAGAGATAAATTGGATGAGAATGTTTCAAATTGTATATGGAAACAACACACTGTACCCCCTGCACAACTATGATTTAATAAAAAAAAAAGAAAGAAAGAAAGAAAAAGGAAATTCCAAGAAGAAACACAGAATTACAGAGGGAAAAACCTTTCAGATCCTCCAAAGTGGTACCACTCTTTACTCTAACTGGAAAAAGCTGTCTAGGTATAGAGAAGATGGATAGAGAGCAGGGATCTCAGGCATCTCCCCATTTCCCTCTCCTCCTTTCCCCAGTCATGGGCATATCTGAGGATCAGGCTAGCTCAAGGCCACTAGGGAAACTACGGGAGAGGGAATGGAATGAGAAGGACAAGGGATTCTCTGGCGTACGGTCTCCAGAATGGAAGGGCTGAGAGGAAGACTCACAATCCATGTATTTTTGCAGCTGGGCAAAATCACTAGGGCTTACTAGGCCCCTCTCCTTGGCCATCTGTTTCTTCTTCTTAAGGATGTTCAGAAAGACAACTTGGTAGTAGAATTTCAGGTGCTTGGTCCTGTTCAGAGGGTAGTCCTGGAGGAAGATGACAAGAGCTTGCAGTGGGAAGAGCCAGCTGTCTGGACAGTCTTTTTTTCTTCTGTCTGCTCCATTTTGTTTAAACCTACTCCCCTTGCTATTTTTGTTTTTTCCTTGTCTCTGAGTCACCCCTATATCTCTCCCTATGTCCCTCTCTCCTATGTCTTTGTGCTCCCAGAGATGATCCTTACCTCTCCGCCCCATTTTTCCCAGTCTGTGTATGTTTCCTTGAGTGCGTCCCTTGTCTGTTTCTGCACTTTCTCTCGCCACGCCCAATCTTTGCAGTCTCTCCCATCTCCGTCCAGGACAACTGGACAGCGTTCTCTGTTTCTCTGACTCATCTTTAAATGTCTCCCCTCGTTTCTGGATCCTTCCCCCACTCTCTGAGTTCTTTCCCAATCTGTCTTGGTTCTTCTGACCAGGCTTACCTTCCCAACCCCACCCCCTACCCTGCTTTCCCAGTCCATATATGTTTGAGTGAGTGTGTTCCTTGTCCGTTTCTGCACTTTCTCTTGCCATCCCCAACCTCTGCGGTCTTTCCCCAGTCTGCCCTTTCTCCCATCTCGGTCTCAGTACAGCTGAATCGGCCCTCGGGTCATTCTTACTTTGGAAGCTCTTCGTCTTCCCAAGCATGACCCCATTTTGCTCTGCCTCTAGCCCGAGTACCCTGTCTCGCTCAGCCACCCACTCCCTAAGCCACCCACGCCCCGCAACGACCTCTAGCGCTTCTGACGCGCGACACAGAACCAGCTCTGGCTGAGTCCCCAGTCCCGGCCCCGCCTCGCCTGCGTTGCACGGGGTTCCACTTGGGAAGGGCGGGGACCCAGCGCAGGGGTAGGAGGAAATAGGGGAAGAGCCTCTGAGCACCCGCCTGCTGTGCCAGTCCCGGGACGGTGGAGCCGAGCACTGCAGTTCTGGATGCTGGGATCTTCCTTCCACCCTGCTAGGTTAGCAGTGTTTAGGGAGCCCCAATTTTTGGCTATAGGACCCAGGGACCAAGAAAGAGCCGTCACGTGGATTCTGCCCAAGGAGCAAGTTGAGAGGGCGACTAAAGATTCATAAATATCTTTGTGACTTAGGAAAGTTACATTTATAAAATGGGGAGAATGATAACCTATATTTCACAATTGTGAGGCTTAAGTAAAATAATGTATGAAAAGTGCCTAGTATAATGCCTGGCATTATACTTGAGGCCCACAAGACATGGGCCTGAGGGACTCATAGGAGAGAGGGACATAGTTATTATTGTATTAAATAGAATCAAATCCTGTGAGATAGGAAACTAGTGGTATAGCCATTCTACCAATGAAGAAACTGGAGCTCAGAGAAGCTAGGACTTCCTAAGGCAGTTGATAAGTGGAGAACCCATGGCTCCAGCCCTGGGACCACATGGTAGATCTTCTGCCTCTTATTGTGTCCTCCTCTTGTTCCACTCTTCCCTTCACAAGTTGCTGTCTAGTTTCACTGCCCTCCTTTCTGTTCCTCAAGCATGCCAAACTCTTCCCCGCTCAGGGCCAGGAGACTTACTGCTCTGCCAGGGACATCCTCCCATTCTTGGCACAGCCAAGTTCTTGTCTCAGCTGAAATGTCAGCTCCTCCAAGAGACCTTCCCTGATCTCCTAAAGTAACTGCCTCCTCTTCTGCACAGCAGCCTCCTTTGTTTCCTTTATAGAATTTATCACAAGTAAAAATTATCTTCCCGGGCAGCGCCTGTGGCTCAGTCAGTAGGGTGCTAGCCCCATATGCTGAGGGTGGCAGGTTCAAACTGCAACAAAAAACAGCCAGGCGTTGTGGCGGGTGCCTGTAGTCCCAGCTACTTGGGAGGCTGAAGCAAGAGAATCGCCTAAGCCCAAGAGCTAGAGGTTGCTGTGAGCTGTGATGGCACCAAACTCTACGGAGGGCAACAAAGTAAAACTCAGTCTCACAGACAAACAAACAAAAACCCCAAAATTATCTTCCCTAATTTATTAGTATTGTTGCCTACTGTTTGTCTTCTACTAAAATATTAAGTTCCCCAAAGGCAAGACGTTGCCAGTCTTGTTCCCCACTGTATCCCTGGTACCTAAAACAGTGCTGCACACATTGGGGGGAAGGGGGGAAATGCTCAATATCAGTTATACAAATGGTTGTATAAAGCCATACATATTTTGGAACTAATAATCCAAGTATAGTTAAATGGGATGCCAAAATGTCTGGTAGTCAGGGGAATATGAGATAATTTGGAGCACATATAGTAGGTGCTAATAAGTATTTGTTAAATGAATGAATGATGTTAAAAAGCACTTACTGAAGTACTCCATCAAACACCTGACCTCCACCCACTCATTTAGGGCACGTTGGGTCAGGCTTAGGGAAGCAGTTAGGGCCTACAAGAATAACTCAGCCCCTTTTCTTTCTGATTGTGCAAGAATCTTCTACGCAGCCTCTGCCCTTGGGACATCTCTGCTGCCTACCTCTATGCAGCGCACCATTCTTGTTCCAGCTGCTCTTTGGTTTCCTTTTTTGTTGTTATTGAGAAAGAGTCTCACTCTGTCACCATGGGTAGAGTGCAGTGGTGTCA
>NW_003852438.1:10337563-10341751 GCF_000181295.1 Otolemur garnettii | reverse complement strand
GCGGGCCCGGGCTGGGGATTCGAACCCGCCACCTTAGGTGTATGTAGCTGGCGCCTTAGCCGCTTGAGCCACAGGCGCCGAGCCCATCTGGCCCTTTTCAATGACTATAATCCAACTTCTGCTGCTAATAGATCTAATGAATACATAACAGTCTGATGGCTAATGGGGACTATATGGCTTAATTAGCCTCTCTGATCATCCCTGGGGATTCTTAGATGACTCCAAAGTTCTAGGAGATAGAATCTAAGAGAGAACGTGTGTTTGTGTGTGTGTGTGTGAGAGAGAGAGAGAGAGACGGAGAGCAGACAAAGAACGATGAAGAGGAGAAAGGGCAAAACACTTTGCCCCTCCCCCTCTTTTTATAATAACCTAACTCTTTCTTGCCCAGGTCGTAAACTTAGAGAAGTGGTATATAGTAGAGGCTATCAAATTACCCAGGCATGATTTAGAATGCAAGCTCTTGGATAAGTTTGTTACATCTCCCTGAACTTCAGTTTTCTCATTGGTAAAATGAGTACTGGAGAAACCAGTCAAAATGTAAGATATGAAATAAGATGATATACGTAAGGTACATAGCAAACAGCATGGCACAGTGTTGGAACTCACTAAACATTAGCTATTATACAAGGGTGTTCTTAGAGAAACACATCTGGAAATTAGGAAAAAATGTCTTTGAGTCAGGAAGGTATAAATTCCAGGGGTTCCCAGCATCAGTGAAGCCCAATTATATGCCTTCCCCCCGCCTCGTTATACACATCAGGTGCAAATGTGTGATATCAGGACCCTGCACTTTGCCTCTGGGAGGATGATGAGTGTCTAGAAACTGGAGGTCAGGGTCCAAGGACATCACTAAGGTGGGACCTCAGACATTAAGGGCTCCTGGGATCTTATCCATTGTTTGCCTGACTTCTCTGACTGAAAGTCTGGTTACTTCTGAAGTGGAAGGCAGAAAACTGCAGGATCCCGGGGCTTAAAGACCTGGGACAAGTCCAGTTTTGTCCTCTAGTTCCATCCCAACCCTGAAGCTATAACCTGGACTAGTCTAGGCGAATGCCAGGGCTGGGAGGGTGGGGTCTGCCGCCTGCCTGCCAGCTATTTGTGACTCACCCTTCTCTGATTTCCCTGCCAGGTCCTACAGACGACTTAGGGTGAGAAAGGCAGAAGTTGACTTGGAAACAGAGAATCTTAAAACACTCTCAGAGATGGGAGTCACTGATCCACATATTTTACAGGAAAGGAAACTGAGGTCCAGAGAGATATGACTCTTTCTAGACACCCTGCCCTTAGTCCATTCCACTAAACCTTCGTATCTGTCTTCTCCAGATCTAATTTTAAATATCAAATACTAAAATTTCTAGTAACCAAGCGATAAATATTATTTACAGAGCTGGTGCTAATATTTAAAATTTCCCTTTCACTTCAGCATTCATGGCTCACATTCCAAGTAATATAAGGTGACCATTACTCAAGAACTAGCTATGCCCTCAGAACATTCAGGCTGTGCCAGCCAGAAACCCTAAGGGGCAGGCCCTCCCCCCCGGCCCAGGCCTGATTACCTGCTCTTCTGAATTCCTTAACCACTTCAGGAACCATATCCTCCTCTCTCCCAGAACTGAGGATCTAGCTTTCCCTGCCAAACCCTGCTACCAGTCAGTGGCCCCTGAGAAAGAACATTTGGCTTGAAGTCTTGAAACTCATTAAACCTCCACAAACATCAAAGATTGTAGTATTGCCCAGGTAAGGGGGTAGTATGTGTGTGTGGTGTGTGTACATGGAGGTGTCATTGCATAGTACTGGAGGAAGTTTCCATGTTGGCATGGTTGGGGATATGGACTTGTATGTTCTGAGGCTTAAGTGATGCCCAATAATATTTGCATTTCTTCCTCAGTTAAGCTTATTTCTCCTATTTAAAGGTGAAAAGTGGGATTCAAGCTTAGGTATTTCCAGAAATTTCTCAGTGACAGGTGGAGAAATGATGGGAGTGTGAAGTTGGGGACCAGGAGGCCAAACAAGAATCCTTCTCCACCCTTGCAGCATTGTGGAGGTTCCAAAAGGGACTTTCCTCCAAGTCGGGTCGCTAGGAGCCCAGCTTCACCGTCCCTCCATGTGAGCGGAGGGATGGTGCGGAAGGTCTGGGCTGGGAATCGCTGCCTACCGGGTTCTGGCCCAGCCCTCCCGCTGCCCCTCGCGTTCCAGCGCAAACCCTCCTAGCTACCGGCTCCAGCTGTCACGCTTCCTGTTTCCCCGACCCAGCAGCCCTAACCCAGCCTGCAGGTCGTTCCCTCCCGCGCCCCACTCCTGCTTGATGAGGGGGCAGTGGGGGATCGCGGGGTATCTACCTTGGCGGGGGAAGGGTGCGCGATCGGAGCTGAAGCGCCGGCGCTGGAGCTCGAGCCCAGGCTGGGTTGGAGGGGACGGGCCAGGCAGACGCTGCAGCCGCGGGGCCGCCCCGCTCCTGACGACACAGCTACCCTCCCCCAACCCCAGACCACACGCCCGAGCCCGTGCCCGGCGCCCCTAGCTCTGTGAAAGTCGAAGTGGGAGAGGCCCCTGTTTCCAGGTTTACAGTTCACCATAACTTGCCTCCCCCGTCTCCGGCTATGTCCATTTCTCTGGCCTGTGCCACTTTCTGCACTTCCTGAGCGCCTCATCTTCCAGTGCCTGGGGCAGTCTTGCTTCTATTTTCCCTTCTGATCATTCACAGACGTTCCCTTTATCCAAACCTTGGAGGCCATAATAGGGGGCCCTCAGCTAACTGAAGAGTTCAGTAGTTCACCCAACCAACTTCTCATCTTCTGCCAACTGCTGCCATACTGGACCACCCTACCCAACTAACTCCTTTCCATTCCATCATGGACTTCATACTCCCAGGAGATCCCACAGGGGTGAGGCCACAGTTCCAGACTCTATATCCTGGAGCCCCCCTTCCTCTCTTCATGGGCTCCAACTTGCTTGACTGTGCTTAAGACAATCTGCTCACCTTCTCCAGGTTCTTCACCTCTCCGTTAGACCTATTTTCCCCAAGGACACCTCCTTTCAAGACTCATATTCTCTCCTTAATTCTAGGGTGGAGGTTTGGATGCAAAGAACACTCGGGTCTGTGTCTACCCTTTTTCTCCATGCTGTAACCCTCCCACTTTACCTACTGACCTTGGCAAGTGGTGCAGAAGACCCTGGCCAAAAGTAGGGGATGAAAGGAAATCCTTTCAGCTTCCAGTCCTGCCTGGAATCTGTTCTAGCGTTGCCAAGGCTCTTGGGACAGGATAGACAGTAGTAAGCCTGGTAGAGCAAGAGAAAGATATAGAGGCCAATGGACTTACTGGTAGGAACCCCAGGACCCAGGCATCCTGCTCACTGGCCCCGCCCCAACCCCTAACTCCCTCCTACCTCTCACTGAAATAAGACTGAGAAATAAAGCCTCAGGTTCCTGGAATCCTCCCTCTTATTACACCTGGGGGTGGGAAGAAGGGGGAGAGGAGATCTTTGACTGGAAGGGTATACGTGTGTATTGTGTGTACACACACACACACACACACACACACACCCTTTTTTGATAGGGAATGGAGAGGGAAGGGAATGAATACATGGGGCCCTCTAGTGGAAACAGAGGAACTTACGCAGTTGTTGAGCAAAGACAGGCTTTTAGGACAGACTCCTCCACTTTTACCAGAAATATAATTGCTGATTAATAGAGTTTGGGAGTATTGCTGAGATCTGGAGCAGCTAGAGCAGGGTTTGTCTCTCTACCCCTGTGTCCTTTCCAGGTCGTACCCTCTCACCTTCAATCTTAAAAAGACAAGGACCCTGACATCCCCCATCCTTCATCCTAACAGTATTTTCTGCACTGTTAGCAAAGCTTCATTTCCCCTTCCTATATGACCTTCTTGGTCATAGTTGAAAAACACCTTTGAAAATCTTCTGTATATCAGATCCTATATTCAGTTCTGTAGTACAGGCAAAGACATATCCCACTTTAGGGACTGTACCAGAGTGGCTTTATGTGTGTATAAAGCCTTCCTGCTTTGAGCCACCCTAAACAAATACACAATGTAAGTAAGAATAGGTTCCTTGGCTTGGCGCCTGTGGCTCAAGCGGCTAAGGTGCCAGCCACATACACCTAAGGTGTCAGGTTTGAATCTAGGCTGGCCGGCCAAACAACAATGACCGCTGCAACCAAAAAAAAAAAAA
>NW_003852438.1:10331448-10336202 GCF_000181295.1 Otolemur garnettii | reverse complement strand
GTTGCAGCCATCATTGTTGTTTGGCAGGCCCGGGCTGGGGATTCGAACCCGCCACCTTAGGTGTACGTGGCTGGCGCCTCAGCGGGTTGAGCTATAGGAGCCGAGCCCGAGGTTATGTTTCTAACAAGGAATAAGGTGGAATCAGTCTTACTCTAGGCTTCTTTGAGTATTCTTTAGGATCGGTGCTCCATCACACTCACGTCATTTATTGGTGGGGGAGAGGGAAGAAAGGTTAAGAAACATTTAAGGTGGAGCCGTCTAATGCCTACAGTTCCAGGTGCTCATTTCTTTGATCAACCACATCATAAAAATCAGAAAGAAAGAAACCACAATGAACAAAGAGAAAGGAAAAAACAACTGTCTGTTCTCCCCAGCCTCTTCTCTCCTCTCTTCCTCCTCTGGGTGGGGGGCCACATCCGGGGCCCAGAGCTGGGGCCCAGACTGTTCTATTAAGTAGACAATTGAGTTTCACTTCCTGTCAAACCCAGAGCTGGGGCAGGATGTATGGGGGCGTGGGGGGGAGGGCTAGGGTTGGGTAGTGAACAGGTGCCACTTTAGGATCCCCCTTGCAGAAAAGTCTGTTGATTAGCCCCGCAGAAACTACTCCTCAGGTAGTTCAGTCAAGACCAAAGTATCTCATGCTCTCATTTCTAATCATTACTAACAAGGCTAAGGACAAGAGCACAATTCGTGAAAAAGCAGGGGTTAGGATGGCAGTGTTAGAAAACTTACAAGAATTGTGTATTGTATACAAATAGTTTTTATTTTTTTTTTAGTTTTTGGCCAGGGCTGGGTTTGAACCCACCACCTCCAGTATATGGAGCCAGCGCCCTACTCCTTGAGCCATAGGCTTTGCTCTACAAATCGTTTTTAATTGAGGCTTTTTTTTGGTTTGTTTTTGAGATCACCTCTTTTGGGCCTCTGGTGAAAGTCAAGGAGATGGAGAATGGGATAGAAGGCTAGCTGCGGATCCCACAAAACTTCAGAGCCTAGTTTGTTTTATAAAGGTCCTAGTCAGCCATTGCTCTAAGTCTTTTTGTTTGTTTGTTTTAAATGGGGGCATGCCTAGTGTTGGACGTTAATACCTCCTTCTTGGTTCCAGGGGTATTGTTGGACATGAAACTAAGCGTAGTGGGGAGCGGGGGGGAGGGCTAGGGCTGGGTAGTGAAATACGGAGGAGGGCAGAGATGACACCTGAGCAGAGGAACCTACAACCAGCCTCACCCAGGATGTAAGGGAAACAAGTTTAACAGGACTTAGCCCAGAAGGAACAGTTTCTGAAAGGAGTAGGGGCGGGGAGAGGGGGAGCCATTTGAGTTTGTCTTAAGAATAGGGAGGCGCGGGGCAGGGCAGGCCTACAAAGGGAGTGACCACACAAGCCCGGATTATTGGCGAGCTGCCCCGTTTTAGATCCCCAGTGGTTGGACGAGGTTAATTAGAATACTAAGTAGGTCCGCCCAGAAGCCTTCACCCTGCCCTCTGACCCTAGCGCCTAACCCGTGGAGGCTCCCTGGGTAGGAGGCAGGGGCCACCCTCGTCACTTCGCCGCCGAATTCCCGGCGCCGCCCAGGGGCAGAGCCAGGCCAGGGCCGTCCGCCCAATCCGGCCCGCCGCTTCTTCGGCCATGGAAGCTGCCGGCAACCCTGAGGCTGCGGGGACAGGTGACCGACCCACAGCACCCTTCGCCATGCACTCCCCTGTCGCGGGTCTCTGTCCGGAGAGTTGAGTTGGCGGCCGAGGGCAATCGGCATGCGAATTCGACCTCCCCGCCTTCTTAGAGAGGGTTAGTTGAGGCCTCCTATTCGCCCCCCAGCAACATTTCGTGCGTCCTAGTCTGTTCCTGGAATTTGCCTGCTCCGTGTCACCAAGGCGCTCTGAGAACTGGGTGCAGGCCAGGGCCTGAATATTCTCCCTTTCTTCATTTGTCAGCCCCCTTTCTTGGTTGCAGCTGGGCCTTGCGCCCTTTTCCCGCGCAGGTCCTGGACGTAACGAATGCCTTGGTTAAAAGGAATTGTGCCTCGGAACTTTTCTCGGTACCCCAAGGGCTGTTTTACACGCAGCAGGCGCTCAATAGTGGTATCAGTGTCAGTAAAAGAGCCCATGACTTTATTTTAGTAACTGCTTCAGCTTTTCCCCCTTTCCTCCCTCTCCATCTCGGCCCATGAAATGGTACGCTCTCCCTTTAAGACTAAAATGGTGGCTTGCTACGATTGGGACTCCACTTCCGGTGGGGAGGGGGCGGGACCCCAGCCCGCTCACGCCGGAAGTGGTTTGCGTTTTCAAGATGGCGACTCCCTATGTAACTGACGAGACCGGCGGTGAGTGCGAGAGGCGCGGATTCGCTTCTCCCTGGGCTCTCGGGGCAGGGGTTCGGACTTGGAAAGGGGTCTGTGCCCCGCCCATCCCGGGGCCCCTCCTTTGCCCCGCCCCCCGGACCGCCTTCCTCATTCATTCTCTCCCACGGGGTGTCTCCTGCGCCCCCTTCTGGTCTCGTGTTTGGGGGTCTCTCCTTCCGGTCACCCAAACCCTGGGGTACTTCAATACTGGTCCCAGCTCCTGGACCCTCACGGGCCCTTTAAGTTTTCTGCAGCGGTTGGAGCACCCATATCTCTTTTGGATTTTTCAACCTTGGGGGCTCCCAACACTTTCGGTTCCCTCCAATTCCTGCCCTCCTCCCCTCCCCCATCTCTTAGCTATACCTGGTTTCTGCCCTACCCTAGCCCGGTTTTCATTCTTTTTCTGGAAGCTGTGTTTGCTGAAGACCTCCTCATACTACTTTTTACACTTTCTCTTTCATTTTCATTTGTTGGGTCAGTGAGGTCCAGAAGTGTGACGGGAAGAGGGACTTAATATAACTTTCAGCTTGAGTTTTCTTCTTGATGGCCCTACCCTCTCTACCTTATCCGACTACGGTGATAGGGATTTAGGGGTCTCAGGGGGAAGAAGGCAAACAGGAAGGTGTCTAGTGGCTTTTCTTTCAAGTCCTTGATAAGTTGAACCCTCTATTTCTTGTGGCTAGAGAAGAATTTCCAGCCTGGCTGTCTGAGATGGTCAAGTGTCTGCTGTGTATGTGAAGTGTATATGTTGGAGACTGAGTTGCTCCTTCATTCCTAATTGCCTCACTTTTGGAAAAATGTAATAATATTTACCTAATGATGATCAAGTAAGGTAACATATGTGAAAACAATTTGTAAAACGCTGTGTAAGTGCAAGGTGTTTGTGCATCTGTAGCCCTTATTGCATATGAGTAGCCTTCCATAGAAGCACCATAGTGCATTTGCCTTGGTACACTGCTGGGGTCTGTTTAAAAATGTGCCCTTTGTCGGGGCAAAGGAGTAGGGCGCTGACCCCATATGCCGGAGGGGGTGGGTTCAAGCCCAGCCCTGGCCAAAAAAAAAGTTATAAAATGTGCCCTTGTGCTTCTTGCTCTACTACTGTTCCTTACATTGCTGCCTAACTTATGATACCTAATGACAAATAGGTCTCTGTTACTTTTCTCCAACCTCACATTTCAAAGTGGTACATCTTTCCTTCTGTCTTTTACCTAGTAGGTCTTTCTTTATCACTTTTTTTTTTTGAGACAGAGTCTCACTTTGTCACCCTCTTTAGAGTGTTGTCACATCATAGCTCACAGCAACCTCCAACTCTTGGGCTTAGGTGATTTTCTTGCCTCAGCCTCCCAAGTAGCTGGGACTACAGGCACCCACCACCACACCCAGCTATTTTTAGAGATGGGGTCTCGCTCTTGCTCAGTCTGGTCTCAAACCGGTGAGCTCAGGCAATCCACCCACCTCGGCCTCTCAAGTACTAGGATTATAGGCATGAGCCACTGTGCCTGGCTTATCACTTTTTTTTAAACTCAGTGCTATAAGAATGAGGATTTAACTATCACCTTTTAATTTGTACTTTAAAAATACTACATATCAGGCAGTGCATGTGGCTCAATGGGTAGGGAGCCAGCCCCATATACCGAGGGTGGCAGGTTCAAACCCAGCCCTGGCCGAATTGCAACAAAAAAATAGCCGGGCGTTATGGTGGGCACCTGTATTCCAGCTATTCGTGATGCTGAAGCAAGAGAATCACCTAAGCCCAGGAGTTGGAGGTTGCTGTGATGCCACAGCACTCTACCAAGGGTGATAAAGTGAGACTCTGTCTCTAAATAAATAAATAATACTACATATCATCTAGTACACTTCCATTTACTCTTAACTGTTCTTTATCCCAACTTAATGAAAATCCAGGTATCTCATCTTACCCTGCCACAAAGAGATATTGTCTGTTCCCTGTGACCATGTGGAAGAGGAGGAATAAACTGCTTTTTTGTTTTCCTCGCTACTTCCAGATCATTGATCTACCACTATTATTCTGATCTTCATGGAAGGTATTGCCGCACAGTTATAGCAGTTTCTCTAAAACTTAAATGCCCTCATCTACTGCTCACAAGGACTTAGACAATTGCATCATACATATTTTTGTCTCCTGTCTTTCTTGCTGTCATTCTCAGTGTCTCTAACGCTTTTGGAACACTCTGATCTCATAGTTCCTCAGCATGAGGTCATTGACTTTCCTCTGTGTTTTCAAACCAGCTACAGATGAGAATCACTACAACCTAGGTGTCGTATATGACAGTGCTTTAACTTCATTTGCTCCTGGTCACCGACTTTAGCCTCCTCAGTAGTCATCTCACTATCTAAAACCCACAGAATCAGCTTTTGCCCTCCTTAGGTTCTCTCTAGTTTTTTTTTTTTTTTTTT
>NW_003852438.1:10327086-10330984 GCF_000181295.1 Otolemur garnettii | reverse complement strand
TTTTTGAGACAGAGCCTCAAGCTGTTGCCCTGGGTAGAGTGCTATGGCATCACAGCTCACAGCAACCTCCAACTCCTGGGCTGTAGCGAGTCTCCTGCCTCCACTTCCCAAGTAGCTGAGATTATAGGCGTCTGCCACAATGCCTGGCTATTTTTTGGTTGCAGCCATCATTGTTGTTTGGCAGGCCCAGGCTGGATTCGAGCCTTCCAGCTCAGGTGTACTTGGCTGGTGCTTTAGCCGCTTGAGCCACAGGCGCTGAGCCTACCCAGCTATTTTTAGAGATGAGGTCTTGCTCTGGCTCAGGGTGGTCTTGAACCCGTGAGCTCAACCATTCCGCCTGCCTTGGCCTCCCAGAGTGCTAGGATTATAGGCGTGAACCACTGATCCCAGCCACCTTTTTTTTTTTTTTGGCCAGGGCTGGGTTGGACCGCTACCTCTGGCATGTGGGGCCATCGCCATACTCCTTTGAGCCACAGGCACCGCCCCAGCCACTTTTTTTTTTTTTTTTTGAGACTACCACCCAGCTAGCTGGGACTAAAGGAGTCCTGGCTAATTTTTCTATTTTTTAGTAGCGGTAGGGTCTCACTCTTGGTCAGCCTGGTCTTGAACTCCTGAGCTCAAAGGATCCTCCTGCCTCGGCCTTCCAGAGTGCTAGGATCATAGGCATGAGCCACCATGTCCAGCCAGGTTCTCTAGTTTTTAACCTTTCCATTTATTTATTTATTTATTTATTTATGACACAGAGCCTCACGCTATCCCCCTGGGTAGAGTGCCGTGGCATCACATTTCACAGCAACCTCCAACTCCTGGGCTCAAGCAAGTCTCCTACCTCAGCCTCCCAAGCAGCTGGGACCACAGGTGCCCATCACAGCACCTGGCTATTTTTTGGTTGCAGCCGTCATTGTTGTTTGGTGGCCCGAGCTAGATTCGAACCTGCCACCTTAGGTGTATATGGCTGGCGCCCTAGCCACTTGAGCCACAGGCACTGAGCCAACCTTTCCATTTCACTGAATTTATTTGTTTTATTATTTTTTTAAATTGCAGTTTGGCCAGGGCCAGGTTCGAACCCACCACCCTCAGTATATGGGGCCGGCGCCCCACTCACTGAGCCACAGATGCTGCCGTCACTGAATTTATTATACCTTATGACTACCTTTGATGCTGCCCATCTAGACCTATGTAAGCAGCCACTTAGATAATATTCTCATTGCTTTTTTATTTTTTTATTTTTTTTTATAATCTTATTTTCATTCATTTGTTTATTTATTGAGACAGAGTCTTTCTCTATTGCCCAGGCTAGAATGGCTTGGCATCAGCCTGGCTCACAGCATCCTCAGACTCCTGGGTTCAAGTGATCTTCCTGCCTTAGCCTCTCAATTAACTTGTACTACAAGTGCCCATCACAATGCCAAACTAATTGTTCTAGTTTTAGTAGAGATAGTATTTCGCTCTTGTTCAGGCTGGTCTCATGCTCCTGAGCCCAGGTAATTCTCTTGCCTTGGCCTCCCAGAGAACTAAGGTTATAGGCATGAATCACTGTGTCTGGCTTTCTTCATTCATTTTGATCTTCTATACTCAGTAAGTACTTCTGTTATCTTGACTTAGACCCTTCAGCTATTTTTTTGGCTTCTGCCTAGAAAGGCTATAGCATGTTTTTAGAGAAAAAGCCCAGAAGCTAGCAGATTTAGTATAACTTAATGTTACTTATGTCAAGATTATGACTTCTCTGCGATTCTTTTTTTCCTTTTTAAAAACAATTTTATTGGGAGGCGCTTGTGCCTCAGTAAGTAGGGCACTGGCCCCATATACTGAGGGTGACGGGTTCAAACCTGGCCCTAGCCAAACTGCAACAAAAAAATAGCTGAGCGTTGTGAGGAGCACCTGTAGTCCCAACCACTCTGGAGTCTGAGGCAAGAGAATTGCCTAAGCCCAGGAGTTGGAGGTTGCTGTGAGCTGTGATGCCACAGCACTCTACCAAGGGCAATGAAGTGAGACTCTGTCTCAAAAGAAAAAATTATTTTGGCTCGGCGCAACCGGCTAAGGCGCCAGCCACGTACACCTAAGGTGGCGGATTCGAATCCCCAGCCCGGACCCGCCAAACAACAATGATGGCTGCAACCAAAAAATAGCCGGGCGTTGTGGCAGGCGCCTGTGGTCCCAGCTACTTGGGAGGTGGAGGCAGGAGACTCGCTTGAGCCCAGGAGTTGGAGGTTGCTGTGAGCTGTAATGCCATGGCACTCTACCCAGGGGGACAGCTTGAGGGTCTGTCTCAAAAAAAAAAAAAAAAAAAAAGAAAAAATTATTTTATTTTTTTACGTTCCCCTATTTCTCCAACCTTTTCCAGCTCTCTGTGACCGTCCCTTTTAATTCTCCCTCCTTTGGCAGATGACTTTGCTTCGTGTTTCACTGAAAAAATCAAAGTCTGTCATTTGTTTCTTCCTTTTCACAGCTAGATTTCTTGAACATCAAATCTACACCTTCTATTTTCTTTTTTTTCACTGCTTGTTTCTTAACTCCTTGTGATTTCTAGCACCATCTTCTCACTTGAGTTGCCTAGCTTTTTTCTGATTATTTAGTGAATAGCTTTCACTCTTGGATGTACTGTCACACCTCAAATTCAACGTGACCAAAATCAGTATCAGCTTTTCTATCATTATTTCTATTAAAGGCATTGTTGTTTTACCAACTCAACATTAACTTTTTGCATCATTTTTCTCTCTTTTAAAGATTTTAGGCCGCCCCCCACCACCAGTGTATGTGGACAGCGTCCTACCCACTGACCTATGAGCACCGCCCCCTTTCCTTGTTTTTAATGACCTTCACTATTTTGAGGCTGTGTATGGTGGTTCACATCTGTAATCCTAGCATTCTGGGAGTCTGAGGTGGGTAGATTGCTTGAGCTCAAGAGTTCAAGACCAGCCTGGGCAAGAGCAAGACACCATTTCTAAAAATAGCTGATGTTGTTTATATGTCTGGCACAAAAAACGTCCAACACATTGTTCTATAAGTATTACTTTTGGATGGGTCATTCTGTGGATTAGAGGAAGTTTTTATATATATGCCAAGTACCAAGCATAGTATTTGAGCTGTTCTAAGTGCCTGCTGAAATTCTAGTTTCTGTAATCCTACAAATATTGCAGTGACCCCCTGAATAACCATATTATCTCCAGTCTGTCTCTCTTCTACTTCCAGACACCCTGCTACCAGATTATTGTTTGTGTGTGTGTGTGTGTGGTTTTTTTCTTGTTTTTTTTTTCAGACAGGGCCTGGCTCTGTTGTGCATTGGTGTCATCACATCTCACTGTCCCATCAAATTCCTAGGCTCAAGCAATCCTCCTGCCTCAGCCTTCCTAGTACAGGCAGTCCCTGGGTTACAAATGAGATAGGTTCCGTAGGTTTGTTCTTAAAGTTGAATTTGTATATAAGTTGGAATGCGTACATTTATCTATTACCTGTAATAGCCTCCGTTCTTAAGTGCGAGTTGTACATTAAGTCAGAGTTTGTAACTAAGAGGCTGCCTGTACCTGTGAGTACACATGAGTGGCACTATGTAGAGGTGGGGTTTTGCTGTGTTGCCCAAGCTGGCCTCAAACTCCTGTCCTCAAGTGATCCTCCCGCCTTGGCCTCTACTGCTTTTTTTTTTTTTTGAGACAGAGTCTTGCTCTGGGTAGAACTCAGTTGGCATCATGTATAGCTTACTACAGCCTCAAACTGCTGGTTTCAAACAGTCCTCCCGCCACAGTTTCCCAAGTAGGTGGGACTACAGTACAGGCACACACCACCAAGCCCAGTTAAGTGTTCTGTTCTTTGTAGAGACAGGGTCTCTCTTGCTCTTGCTAGTTTCAAACTCTTTTTTTTTTGTAGAGACAGTCTCACTTTATCACCCTTGGTAGAGTGC
>NW_003852438.1:10324959-10326655 GCF_000181295.1 Otolemur garnettii | reverse complement strand
CCTCCAACTCCTGGGCTTAGGTGATTCTCTTGCCTCAGCCTCCCAAGTAGCTGGGACTATAGGCACCTGCCACAAATGCCCAGCTATTTTTTTGTTGTAGTTTGTCTGGGGCTGGGTTTGAACGCACCACCCTCAGTATGTGGGGCTGGTGCCCTACCCACTGAGCCACAGGTGCCACCTGGAAAATTTTTTTTTAATTATAATATAACATAAATTATATGCATGACCAGTAATTCCAGATTCGAGATAACTACAGTTAACATTTTCTTTTAGTTTCTCTTTCTAGGCACGTATATAGCATATATAAAATAACATAATTGGAATCATACTGAATGGCTGCATTTCCCAAAATAAGATCCTCAGAACACTTGGTAGTCCTCTTGAGATGTGCCACAAAATAAATCACTGAAGTAAAAATAAAGTTTCTATGCTCCAGTAAATTTGGGAAAAACTATAAACCATATTCCCACCTTGCATATTCACATGAGCAAGAACTCATTTAAATCTTACATTAAAAACAATCTTTTCTGTGTTTAACTCAGAATTTCTCAAGCGTCTTTGAAATAATTTTTTGGGTTAACTGCTGTTATTATCTTATGGAAGTAGTATTTTATATAACAAAAGCTTTAGGAAATGCTGGTAAAGGTTACAACTGCCTTTCTTGCCACGTTAGCCAAATTGCTTTGTACAACAGTTTTACCATTTCTTTGAATGTATTGAAATTCTCATCTAAAAATTCTGCTTGCAGGTTGGGTGATGTGATTCACGCCTATAATCCTAGTACTGGGAGGCTGAGGTGGGAGGATCCCTTGAGCTCAAACCTTTGAGATCCCCTTAAGCAAGAGTGAGACCCTGTCTCCACTAAAAATAGAAATACTAGTCGGGCATTGTGGCAGGCACTTGTACTCCCAGTTACTCAGGAGGCTAAGACAGGAGGGTCTCTTGAGCTCAAGAGTTTGAGGTTGCTGTGAGCTAGGCAGACACCATGGCACTTTAGTCTGAGCAATAGAGTAAGACTTTCAAAAAAGTAAAAATAAAAAATTCTGCTTTCCTAGATGAAAATATTGTTTCTTTGGGGTTTTTTGTTTTTTTGTTTTTGAGACAGAGTCTCACTATGTTGCCCTCAGTAGAGTCCTATGGTGTCACAGCTCACAGCAACATCAAACTCTTGGGCTCAAGCTATTCTCTTGCCTCAGCCTCCTGAGTAGCTGGGACTACAGGTGCCTGCCACAGTGCTTGGCTATTTTTAGACATGCTTATTGTTTTCTCTTAGTATCTCCTTTCCATTCTTTTCTGTGTCTGCAGAAGTATTGGCTGCTATTTTGTTGTTACTATTACTACTACCTAGTCTTTTATTTTATTTTTGAAACAGGGTCTTGTATATTGCCCAGGCTGAACTTGAACTCCTGGATCCAAGCAGTCCTCCTTTCTCAGCCTCCCAAGTTGCTTGGATTACAGTTGCAAGCTACTGTGCCCAGCTACCTACTCTTTAAAGTCAAGTCTCTTAGCTTTTCTTGATTTCTTGTCACCTTCCCCCATCAAATGGGGTGTGACTATTTATTTCTTTGAAGTCTCTTATGAATATTTATCCGCGTCTTTTATGGTACTTGTGACATTTTTACTTTTGTCTATTCTTTGCTTGCCTAATTTGGCTACCTCCTCCTAACTTAGACTAGAAATTTCTTTTTTTTTTTTT
>NW_003852438.1:10319860-10324414 GCF_000181295.1 Otolemur garnettii | reverse complement strand
GTCACCCTCGGTAGAGCGCTTTGGCATCCATAGCTCACAGCAACCTCATAGTCTTGGGCTCAAGAGATTCTCTTGCCTCGGTCTCCCAAGTAGCTGAGACTTACATGTGTCCACCACAGCACTTGGCTAATTTTTCTATTTTTGGTAGAGACAGAGTCTTACTCTTGCTCAGGCTTGTCTTGAACTCCTAAGCTCAAGTAATCTACCCTCCTCTGCCTTCTAAAGTGTTAGGATTTACAGGTGTGAGGCACTATTCCAGGCTCATTGGAGGCTTTTAATAAATGTTTATTATTCAATTAATGTGTACTCTGGCTTCTGACCACCCTACTTTCCCAGGGCTATATTCTTGGCAATAATCAGGGATTTCCAAATTGAGTAACTTTTTTCTCAATTCTCCTTTCTTTGATCTCTCCATAATATTGAATGGCGTTAATCATTTGCCCCCTTAAAACAGTATTTAATACAGTTAATCACCTGCCTTTACTTAAAACTCTTGGTCTCCATAGCTTAACACTGTCCTAATTCTCTTTTCCGATGAAACATTTCCAGTCTTTCTTTTTATTGCAGTTTTCAGCCAGGGCTGGGTTTGAACCCACCACCTCCAGCATATGAGGCTGGCGCCCTACTCCCTTGAGCCACAAGTGCTGCCCTGAAACATTTCCTATCATTGCTAGTACCTTTTATTCACTGAAGGAAATGATCATAGCCATTTTCCAGGGTCATTCCTCCAACTCTGATCTTTTCTTTTTATATTTTCTGTATGTTGGAACCCACATCTAGGTCTTGTCATTATTGCCTCTGAGGTCATCCTTAGACTTGGATCCAGGACTTGGATCAGATCTCTTTTCTTTTCTTTTTTTTTTTTTTAAGAGACAGAGTCTCACTTTGTCACTCTCAGTAGAGTGCTGTAGCATCATAGCTCACAGCAACCTCCAGCTCTTGGGCTTAGGTGATTCTCTTGCCTCAGCCTCCCGAGTAGCTGGGACTACGGATGCCTGCTGAAACACCCAGCTATTTTCTTCTGGTAGTTTGGCTGGGGCTGGGTTTGAACCCACCACCCTCAGTATATGGGGCTAACGCCCTGCTCACTGAGCCACAGGCGCCACCCCAGATCTCTTTCTTGAAGCAGGTCCTGGGACTCAACCCCTCCACCAACACTCTTTTTTTTTTTTTTGAGGCAGAATCTCACTCTGTCACCTTACATAGAGTGCTCACAGCAACCTTAAAGTCTTGAATTCAAGTGAACCTCTTATCTCAGTTTTTCAGTTTTTAGTGGTGACGGAGTCTTTTTCTTCCTGAGCTCAGGCGATCCACCCACTTTGGCCTCCCAAAGTGCTAGGATTACAGGCGTTGAGCCACCGCACCCGGCCCAACTCAACACATTTTTAACAGTCACCCCTTGTTCCTTGGAGTTCTCCCCAGCCTTCCTGTAGTAGTATTGTCTTCTCACTGTCATCTTGCAACCCTGAAGGAAAGCTCTTTTAAGTTAAGGACCCTCTCCCCCGCAGCCCCACCCCCCCCACAGTTTCATTCTCTCGCCCTGGGTAGAGTGTCTGGCATCACAGCTCACAGCAACCTCCAACTCCTGGGCTCAAGCGAGTCTCCTGCCTCAGCCTCCCAAGCAGCTGGGACCACAGGCGCCCGCGACAACACCCGGCCATTTTTTGGTTGCAGCCGTCACTGTTGTTTGGCGGGCCGGGCTGGGGATTCGAACCTGCCACCCTAGGTGTATGTGGCTGGCGACTTAGCCACTCGAGCCACAGGCGCCGAGCCCAACCTCAAACTCTTGGGCACAGGTGATCCTCTTGCCTCAGCTTCCCAAGTACCTGGGACTATAGGCGCCCACCACAATGCCCAGCTAAATGTTCTATTTTTATTTATTTATTTTTTTAAACTTTATTTTATGTATATGTATCAGCCATATGTGTATGCACTGAGTTAGCATGGTTTCTTTAATTGCATACCCCTGGATAATCCATTCGAGGAAGATTACTTAGTCCAACTTAACAAGCGCGATGTCCTTCCGGTACTGTCGGGAGCACTGATGGCACATGCTGAGGCAGTACTTCTGGAGCAGACACAGCAAGAGCCAGAACCCTGGCCGAATTTTTGCGGGTGGCTACAGTGGAGCTGCTGGTGTCCCATCTTGTTTTCAGGAGTCTCGCTACCTCAGGATGGTTTCCATGTCCTGAGCTCAAGTGATCCACTTGCCTTCGCCTCCCAGAGTGCTGGGATTACAGTGTGAGCCACTGAGCCCAGCCCCAGTTTAAGGGGTTTTATTGCTAATAGATGAAAGGAAACAGATTAATGATTATAAAACAGCAGCCATGGGAGAATAATAATTTAAGAAATTCTTATAACCAGGTGGTGCCTGTGGCTCAGTGAGTGGGGCCCCGGCCCCATATACTGAGGGTGGCTGGTTCAAACCCGAGCCTGGCCAAACTGCAACAACAACAACGAAATAGCCGGGCATTATGGCGAGTACCTGTAATCCCAGCTACTTGAGAAGCTGAGGCAAGAGAATCGCCTAAGCCCAGGTGTTGGAGGTTGCTGTGAGCTGTGACTATATGGCATTCTACCCAGGGCAAGAAAGTGAGATTCTGTCTCTTAAACAAACAAACAAACAAACAAAAAAGCTTACAGTCCCCAGTCTGTAGTTTCTGACTCTGAAAGATGTTATCTGAAAGTCCTGATATTCTACACTTGGTTTTTATTTCTAAGGGTGGGAACTGCCAAATTTCTCCCTTCTTTTTGACTGTGCCCTTGTGTACCATCAATGCCAGAGAATAGAACCAGAACAACATAAAATAGGTGATACTTTGTGAGAACTGGCTATATCTCTGAGGGCTTCCCTGAAGGATGACCATTCGAGAGGATTATGCTTGCCTTTCCTTACAATCTATCTTTACTACTCTTAAACCAGTGGTTCTCAACCTTCCTAATGCCTCAGCCCTTTAATACAGTTCCTGTGGGTCACCACCCACAGGTTGAGACCTGCTGTTAAACCTTCAACTGTAGGCTTGGCGCCTATAGCTCCGTGGCTAGGGTGCCAGCAACATATACCAGAGCTGGTGGGTTCAAATCCAGCCTGGGCCTGCCAAAGAACAGTGAAAGCTACAACAAAAAAATAGCCAGATGTTGTGGGGGGCACCTGTAGTCCTAGCTGCTTGGGAGGCTAAGGCAAGAGAATTGCTTAAGCCCAGGAGTTGGAGGTTGCTATGAGCTGTGATGCCATGACACTGTACCCAGGGTGATAAAGTGAGACTCTGTCTCAAAAACAAAACAAAACCTTCAACTGTAATCAGTAGGCAATTAACTTAAATCCATATATGTTTCTAGGATTGTCCTTTTCTCCCTAATTCTATGTAAAACACTGCTTGTGTAGAATTGAATTAGGCTGAGTGCTGTGGCTTATGCCTATAATCCTAGCACTTTGGGAGACTGAGACAGTAGTTTGAGATAATCCTTAGATAGAGTAAACACCCATCTCTACAAAAAATGGACATGTTAGCTGGGCATGGTATCTCATGCCTATAGTCCCAGCTGCCTGGGAGGCTGAGACAGGAGAATCATGTTAGCCCAGGAGTTTGAGGTTGCAGTGAGCTATGATGATGTCACTAGACACTCTATCCAGGGTGAGGGAACAAGACCCCTTCAAAAGAAAAAAATTAGTGGTTTTTTTTTTTTTTTTTTTTTTTGAGACAGAGCCTCAAGCTGTCGCCCTGGGTAGACACTGTGGCATCACAGCTCACAGTAACCTCAAGCTCCTAAGCTCAAGCAGTTCTCCTGCCTCTGCCTCCCAAGTAGCTGGGACTACAGGCACCTGGCTATTTTTTGGTTGCAGCCGTCA
Source organism: Otolemur garnettii (assembly GCF_000181295.1). NCBI lineage: Eukaryota > Metazoa > Chordata > Mammalia > Primates > Galagidae > Otolemur > Otolemur garnettii. The sequence goes on along the minus strand of NW_003852438.1, from coordinate 10,320,564 downwards.
TTGTTTGGTGGGCCTGGGCTGGATTTGAACCCACCAGATCAGGTATATGTGGCTGGAGCCTTAGCTACTTGAGCCGCAGGTGCTGAGCCAAAAAATTAGTTGTTTTCACAAGATTATCTTTTCCTCTGAACTTAGTTTCGATCAGTGGCATGAGGTTTTTTATTTTCCTTTAATATTTATTTATTTATTTTTGAGACAGAGTCTCACTTTATTGCCCTTAATAAGAGTGCCGTGGCCTCACACAGCTCACAGCTACCTCCAACTCCTGGGCTTAGGCGATTCTCTTGCCTCAGCCTCTGAGTAGCTGGGGCTGCAGGTTACTACCACAACGCCCAGCTATTTTTCTTTTTTGCAGTTCGGCTGGGGCTGGGTTTGAACCTGCCACCCTCCGTATATGGGGCCAGCACCCTACTCACTGAGCTACAGGTGCTGCCCCTATCAGTGGTTTTTATTTTCCAAATTTCCGTATTCAGGACTGATGTTATCATTAGCTTACTTTTGTTCTTGTTTACAGGCAGTCCCTGGGTTACAAAGGAGATAGGTTCTATAAGTTTGTTCTTAAGTTAAATTTGTATGTAAGTTGGAACAGGTACATTTACCTATGACCTGTAATAGCCTCTGTAAGTGTGAACTGTACATTAAATTGGTAACTCAAGGATAAGGTGACCAGATTTTTTTTTTTTTTGAGACAGAGCCTCAAGCTG
>NW_003852438.1:10317578-10319569 GCF_000181295.1 Otolemur garnettii | reverse complement strand
GGGGGGCGGGGCCTGACAACAATGCAAACTTTGATAAGCAGTTCTTGATAATCAGTTCTCAACAATTATTTGTTATTATTAAAGTTTAACATTATAAAATTAACAAAAATAATATAAAACTCATACCCTGGCTAAATAGCCACATGGCAGCCGAAAACCGTATATTCCCTTCCTGTTCTCCCCTGTTCCCTAGTTTGTTGTGCATTCTTTCCAAAAATCGGGGCTTTTTAAAAACGCCACAGGATACAGGACAAATTGTTAAAAATCGGGACGTCTGGTCACCTTTAGAGAGGAGGGGGCTACTTGTTTGTTCCAGACAGTTTGGCTCCTTCTGAGCGAATTTTCCTTGCCTAGAAGCAGGGGAGGGAGCCAGTCTCCTTCTGGCTTGCCCAGAAGGGGAGTAGGGACCTTGCTCAGGAGGGGAGTAGGAAGTTTACATTAGCCTTTTCATTTCTAAATGAAGTTACATTAACCTTTTCATTCCCAAATAGAGTTACATTAACCTTTTCAGCAGCCCGAAATCCCACTGTTCCCTAGCTTATCCTGCATTCTTTCCAAAAATCGGGACTTTTTAAAAATGCCACGGGACGCGGCACAATTTGTTAAAAATTGGGATGTCTGGTCACCTTACTCAAGGACCGCCAGTATTATCTTTCTTCCTCACCAGAACCCATGCTCCATGAAGGCAAGAACCTTGCTTGTTTTAGTCATTGTTGTATCCCTACTTCCTGTTACAGTGCCTGGCACGACAGTAAATGTGCAATAAACGTTTAAAATCCATGTGTAAATAAATATTATTACCATATGCGCTACTTACTCACAGGTATGTTGTGGAAAATGAGGATGCACATGAAAGCATTAGATCTCCTGAGGCACTGTTTTGATTATTTCCTCTCTAATTCGAATGTTGGCAGTCTTAGGATCCTAATGGTTTATCCTTTTAGTACCCCTAGAGACCATCTTAGTCAGATCTCACATTGAAGGTAATGACTTTCATTTTCTCTTGTTTAGTTTATGGTACACATTTTCCGAGTTTATCTTAAAGCATTGCTTTGAGCAGATCACCTCTTACTGCCTTCAGTGTTCTTCCAAAGCCTAACACTTTAGTCCCAACTTAGTAGAGATTGGACACTTTTCATAGTCTCATGATTTACCCATTGCATATGCTTTTTGCCCAGAACATACTGGAGTCTTGGTATTCTCTAATGTGGCACTTAGTTTTATTTATTCATGAATTCAGTCAATCTTTGCTGTTTCCTTTGGGCCAGGCTCTTTGCTACAAAGTTCAAAAGACAATCACTCCTCTTAAACAATTCTGTTAAACATAAGATCATGATAAAGGCTAACTTCTTTTTTTTTTTTTTGAGATTTGTCATCCTCAGTGTGGTGTCGTAGCTCACAGCAACCTTAAAATCCTGGGTTCGAGTGATCCTCTTGTCTTAGCCTCCTTAGTAGCTTGGACTACAGGTGCCCACCACAATCTCAGCTGTTTTTCAACACTAGGTCTTGTTGGGTGTTGCCTGTGGCTCAGTGAGTAGGGTGCTGGCCTCATATACCAAGGGTGGCGGGTTCAAACCCTGCCCCAGCCAAACTGCAACAAAAAAATAGCCAAGTGTTGTGGTGGGTGCCTGGGGTCTCAGCTACTCAGGAGGCTGAGGCAAGAGAATCGCCTAAGCCCAGGAGCTGGAGGTTGCTGTGAGCTGCAACCATGGCACTCCATCGAGGGCGACAAAGTGAGACTCTGTCTCTTAAAAAAAAAAAAGAATGGGTCTTGCTCTTGCTTAAGCTGGTCTAAAACTCTTGAGCTCAAACAGTCTACCCACCTCAGCCTCCCAGAGTGCTAGGATTACAGGCATAAGCATCACGCCCTGGCCAGGACTAACTTCTAACCTAGCTTGAGTTTAGGAGATCAGGGAAGGCTGTCTTGAGTTTATACTTAAACTTGACCTTGGCTCGGCGCCTATAGCTCAACCGGCTAAGGCGCCAGCCAC
>NW_003852438.1:10315091-10317073 GCF_000181295.1 Otolemur garnettii | reverse complement strand
CTGTGAGCTGAGATGCCACGGCACTCTACCCAGGGTGACAGCTTGAGGCTCCTGTCTCAAAAAAAAAAAAAAGAGAGAGAAGGAGGCCAGGCATGGTGGCTCACGCCTGTAATCCTAGCACTCTGGGAGGCTGCAGGGGGGTTTCCCTTGAGCTCAAGAGTTAAAGACCAACCTGAGCAAGAGTGAGACTCTGTCTCTACTAAGAAATGGAAAAATTAGCTGGGCGTATGGTGAACGCCTGTAGTCCCAGCTACTCGAGAAGCTCAGGCATGAGGATCATGTGAAACCAAGAGTTTGAGGTTCCTGTGTGCCACAGGGCTCAATCTCAGGGCAATGGAGTGAGATGCTGTCTCAAAAAACAAAACAAAACAAAACAAAAAAACCCAGAAAGAATTTACTAAGGGAAGAAGGAAAGTCTATACCAAGCCAAGGGAAGCAAAAGCAAAAAGGTGTAGAGAATGGAGACAGGCTTCTGGGTGAGATTTGTGACTATTTCAGTGTCTAAAGCAGAGAGTATTAGTGGCTGGGTGCTAAGAGGCTGAGGACTACAAGAGTTAGGTCAAAAAGGCCTTTTGTGTGCAGCTTCATCCTCCCTGTAAATATCCTGAGGGCAGTGCGAATCTGGGAGAATTTTAAGTAGAGGCCTGACTAGTTTTATTTTTGTCTTTGCTTTTTTTTTATTTAAATTAAATTTATTGTTCATTTTAAAGCAAATCAATTACACAGTAACATGACAATTCCGACTTGTTCACAAAAAGAGATAATTGAATTCTATTCTTAAGCTCTGCTCTTGTCCTTATGCCTGAGACACTTCCTTTGTTCTTCTTTCTTTAAGCACATACCCACCTCCACCTGTCTAAACTTGTTCCTCTTCCAAGGATGACAGCACGTGTCCCGTACAAAATCTTTATGGTCAAAAGGAATTTTACTCTTTCTTTGTGTATCTATAATTCTCCAAGCCATTTAGGCATGAAACCTAAATGCATATTAAAAAAATATTAGGTCAACTTAAAGAGGTGATCAGTGTAGCAAGGTGGAGGTTCTACTGTATTTAAAAAACCCACAATTCAACAACACATTAATGGGAATTTTTGAAAAGAAAAGTTACTTATAATCTTATAACTCTACCATAACATTTCTTTTCTTTTTCTTTTCTTTTTTTTTTAGGTGTATGTGGCTGGCGCCTTAGCTGCTTGAGCCACAGGCACCGAGCCTTTTTGTTTTTTTAGACAGAGTGTCACTATGTTGCCCTTGGTAGAGTGCCATGGTGTCACATTCACAGCAACCTCGGAGTCTTGGGCTTAAGTGATTCTCTTGCCTCAGCCTCCCAAGTAGCTGGGACTACAGGCACCTGCCACATTGCCCAGCTATTTTTTGGTTGCAGTTGTCATTGTTGTTTAACTGGCCTGGGCCAGGTTCCAACCCGCCACCCTCTATGTATGTGGCTGGCGCCGTAACCACTGTGCTATAGGCGCCAAGCCAACATTTTTATTATTTTGCACTTTTCTAAAATTATAAATACAACATTTAATAGTTGGAATCACAGCATATATAATTTTATCGTGTTTTACATTGTATCAGATATTAGATGATTTTTTTGAAATTTTGCATTATTTTTAACAGATCCATTATATATATTTAGCCATTCCTATATAATTGAATGTGGTTTTTAATTTTAAGCCATGGAAGATAATTATATGATTATCTTTTTCTCCTTTTTTTTTGTTTTTGTTTTTAGTGTTCCTTGTTGGAACTATTTCCTTATGCCAAATTCTCAGTATTGGGATTACTAAAACAAAATATATTGAATTACCATTGGTTTCTAAACTTTTTACTCATCCCCCAGTCAGTTAATTACTAGGTGTTGTAGATTCTTCAATAACATATCTGGCATCAGTCTCGTCACTATCCCTGTTCAGCCTGTTTTATTCCTTTATGCCAGGATTGCTGCAGTCTTTTTTCCCATTTACTTAGTCTCTAAT
>NW_003852438.1:10313357-10314829 GCF_000181295.1 Otolemur garnettii | reverse complement strand
CAGGCGCCCGCCACAACGCCTGGCCATTTTTTGGTTGCAGCCGTCATTGTTGTTTGGCGGGTCCGGGCTGGGGACTCGAACCCGCCACCTTAGGTGTACGTGGCTGGCGCCTTAGCCGGTTGAGCTATAGGCGCCGAGCCTAAAATAGTACTTTGAATGAAGGCTTCATTCATTTCATTGAATGCATGCCATATGCCAGGTGTTAAACTCCTTAACTCAGTGCCTGAGGTATGAACATTCTCCCCTCATTACACCAGCCCTCTCTCTAACTCAGTCGGACTGGTCTACTTGCTATCTCTTGAAAATGCCATTTATATGCCTGTGTCTAAATTTTTGTTTTAGAATGAACATTTTTTTGAGACAGATTCTCACTATGTCATCCCGAGTAGAGTGCCCTGGCATCATCATAGCTCACAGCAACCTCAAATTCTTGGGCTTGAGTGATTCTTTTTTTTTTTATTCTTCCTCCTGTAGTGTTCTCTTGCCCCCCATGTAGCTGGGATCACATGGTCCAGCTGGTTTTTTGTTGTTGTTGTTGTAGAGATGGGGTCTCACTCTGGCTCACTCTGCCTCATGCTGGTCTTCCGCTGGTCTTGAACTCCGCTGAGCTCAGGCGATTCACCTGCCTCGGCCTTCCACAGCGCTGGGACAACAGGTGTGAGCCACCATGCCCGGCCTGAGCAATTCTTTTGCCTCCCGAGTAGCTGGGATAACAAGTGCCTGCCACAATACGTGGCTAATTTATAGAGACGGAGGTCTTGCTCTTGCTCAGGCTGGTCTCCAACTCCTAAGCTCAAGCAGTCCACCACCCTTGGCCTTAGAATGAACTTCTGTTTCTAACTATTCTGTCTCCGTTTTCATTTCATTTACTTTAGTTTGCCCTTTTTTCTTTTTTTTTTTAGAGACAGAGTCTCATTTTATCACCCTTGGTAGAGAACCATAGTGTCACAGCTCACAGCAACCTCCAGCTCTTGGGCTTAGGTGATTCTCTTGCTTCAGCTTCCCGAGGAATAGCTGGGACTACAGGTGACTGCCACAACGCCTGGCTATATTTTGTTGCAGTTTGGCTGGGGCCAGGAACTGCCACCCTCAATATATGGGGTGGCGTCCTACACACTGAGCCACAGGTGCTGCCTAGTTTGATCTTTTTTTCAAAGCCCAGCTTTAGTCTTAGTCCTCCTTCCACAGAGCCTCTCAATTGTTTGTTTTTTGTTTGTTTGTTTTTTCTGAGACAGGGTCGTCCTCTGTTGCCCATAGTACAATGGGCTGCAGTGTGGTCATAGCTTGCTGTAACCTCAAACTCCTCAGCTCAAGCAATCCTCCAGTCTCAGCCTCTTTAGTAGCTAGGACTAACAGGCAAGCACCACTACAACCAGCTAATTTACCTTTTTTGAGACAGAGTCTCACTTTGTTGCCCTTGGTAGAGTGCTGTGGCCTCATTGCTCTCAGCAACCTCAAACTCCTGGGCTCAA
>NW_003852438.1:10308975-10312155 GCF_000181295.1 Otolemur garnettii | reverse complement strand
CTTTCAGCTTTTTGCAAATTTATTTATTTTAGAGATAGAGTTTCACTTTATTGCCCTCGGTAGAGCGCTATGCTATCACAGCTCACAGCAACCTCCAGCTCTTTGGCTTAGGCAACTTTCTTGCCTCAGCCTCCCAAGGAATAGCTGGAACTACAGGCACCACCACAATGCCCAGCTATTTTTTTCTTGCAGTTTGGCCGGGGCTGGGTTTGAACCTGCCATCCTTGGTATATGGGGCTAGCACCTTACTTACTGAGCCACAGGTGCTACCCAGCTTTTTGCAAATTTAAATTATACATCAATAAACATCCTTTACATATATCCTTATGTACCATGTTTATATATCTATAATATGGATTCCTAAAAAGTCCCTTTTTTCCAAGATTCATCTCAATACAACTTCCCCTTCTCTATAACATCTTATCTGGTCATTTACCCTTCCTGTGGTTCTTGTTTTTACCCCTTTTAGCCTCTTGTTTGTTTACATTGCCTTTCATGTTCCCATGCTTATTGCCATGTGTTTTATTTTTTGTTTGTTTTTTTTGAGAGACTCTCATTTTGTTACCCACAGTAGAGTGTCGTTGCATCACAGCTTACAGCAACCTCAAACTTTTGAGCTCAAGTGATTCTCTTGCCTCAGCCCCCGAGTAGCTGGGACCGCCTAGCTGTTTTTTTATCTTGCTCTGGCCCAGACTGGTCTCGAACCTGTGAGCTCAGACAGTTCACCCGCCTCAGCTTTCCAAAGTGCTGGGATTACAGATCTCAGCCACTGTGCCCAGCTTGCCATGTGTTTCAAAAATATTTTTCCAGGCTGGGTGCAACAGTTAGGGCGTTGGCTACATGCTCCAGGGCTGGTGGGTTCGAACCCAGCCTGGGCCTGTTTAACAAATAAAAATAAATATTTTTCCACCCTGTGTAGTGGCTTACACTTGTAATTCTTGCACTCTGGAAGGCCGATCACCTGAGCTCAGGAGTTGGAGACGAACCTGAGCAAGAGTGAGACTCACTCTCTCCTAAAAATAGGAAAAACTAGCCAGGCATAGTGGCAGGCACTTGTAGTCCCAGCTACTTAAGAGGCTGAGGCAAGAGTATCTCTTCAGCCTAAGAATTTGAGGTTACTATGAGCTATGATGATGCCACTGCACTCTACCCAGTTCAACAGAGTGAGACTCTGCCTCAAAAGAAATAAAAGAAGAATATAATTTTTTCCTCTGTGCCTGTCCTGTCCTGCCAAATAAATTATAACAATAGAAGCTACTTAAGGGAAAGAACGGTGTGTTGTACAGTGTATAAGGCACTCAGTAAATAATGATGGGGGGGGGTTGGGGGTTGATACAAAAAAAGGCACCTTAATGGTTACATTTGGTGGAGACAGGTGCTGAGCAAAGATATGTACATTTATGCATTGTTCTCTCATCTTGAAGAATGTTTGAAAGTAAGAAAGAATAACTCTCCAACTTAATTTTTCTCATTTTAGGCAAGTACATCGCTTCAACACAGAGACCTGACGGGACCTGGCGCAAGCAGCGGAGGGTGAAAGAAGGCTATGTGCCACAGGAAGAGGTCCCAGTGTGCGTGGTTAGGCTTGAGGAGGAATATTTAATGTGTTTACTACAAAAGGATAGAATATTCTTTGCCCACAAGTTCAGGGAAGGCTCTCCTGAGCCCCACAGGAGTGGAAGGAGGAGAGCTATCTCAGAAAGGAGAGGAAGGGGCTGGGATTCAGGGACGAGTGAAGGTTACAGGTGACTAGTCCCTTTCCTAGGACCTCTGTTTATCAGAACCTCCAAATAGCATTCAGAAATTCAGAGCTTGGTGTTTTAAGGACTCTCCTGCAGAGCAGAGGAATGTTGGGGAGGGAACATAGAGAGGAAGGAAACAGGAACGTAGTAAGAGTGAGCCAATTGGAAGGGTAAGAAAAGGGATTAAAATGTAGGCGATTCTTTGCAACTATTGACATCTTTTGTTTCCCGCAGGTATGAAAACAAGTATGTGAAGTTTTTCAAGAGTAAACCAGAACTACCCCCAGGGCTGAGCCCTGAGGCTACTGCTCCTGTCACCCCATCCAAGCCTGAAGGTGGTGAACCAGGCCTTTCTAAGACAGCCAAACGCAACCTGAAGCGGAAGGAGAAGAGGCGGCAGCAGCAAGAGAAAGGAGAGGCAGAGGCCTTGAGCCGGACTCTTGAGAAGGTGTCCCTGGGAGAGACAGCTCAGTTCCCCAGTGCTCCACAGGGCTCCCGGGCAGCCCCCACAGCTGCCTCTGACCAGCCTGACTCAGCTGCCACCAGCGAGAAAGCCAAGAAGATAAAGAACCTAAAGAAGAAGCTTCGGCAAGTAGAAGAGCTGCAGCAACGGATCCAGGCTGGGGAAGTCAGCCAGCCCAGCAAAGAGCAGCTGGAGAAGCTAGCGAGGAGGAGGGCGCTGGAAGAGGAGCTAGAGGACTTGGAGCTAGGCCTTTGAGGCCTTTGGGAAATAGGGAATGAACTGCAGAACAAACCATGGGGGTTCTCTGGAGTTGGGGGTAATGTGGGCACTGGCAGCCAGGAGGGGTAGCCTCCATACTGGCTCACTTCCAGCTCTTGCAGCCCAACTCTGCCCTCCGGAGCCTCACCTCTCCCTCCTTCCTTCCCTTTTCTCCCTAACTTCTACTTTTTGGACTTTCCCTCTTCCGTTCCCAGTGTTCACAATCTCAGTGACTACCCCAGGTACCTTTGGTGCTGATTGGGGTGTCTTGTTTAAAAGAAAATCGGGTGGGTGGGAATCTCTTGGAGAACTGAGGTTGAGGGTAAGGGAGTATGCCCAAGTCTGGGAGTCTTGGTTCCTGTCTACAGTGTTTATGGGGTTATTTCCCTCTCCGTCCCTCGCCTTTTTTTTTTTTTTTTTTTTTAAAGAGCGAGAATAAATTCAAGTAGACAGTTTCTGGAATTGCCTCTTTCTTTTCAGCTCCTAGCAGGTGTTTTGTCCCCTAAGTTTGGCACCAGAAGATGAATGTTGGGAGTAGAGACAAGGGAGGGGGAAGTCAGCTGTAATGAACCATCTCAGGAGTTCAGAGTTTTTTCTTTTTGTTTTGTTTTTTAAGAGAAAGAATGTCACAGCCCACAGCAACCTCCAGCTGCTAGGCTTAGGTGATTCTCTTGCCTCAGCCTCTTGAATAGTTGGGACTACAGATGCCTGCCACAA
>NW_003852438.1:10307786-10308955 GCF_000181295.1 Otolemur garnettii | reverse complement strand
AATGTCACAGCCCACAGCAACCTCCAGCTGCTAGGCTTAGGTGATTCTCTTGCCTCAGCCTCTTGAATAGTTGGGACTACAGATGCCTGCCACAACTCCTGGCTTTTTTTTTTTTTTTTTAAGAGAGATAGAGTCTCATTCTATCACCCTCGGTAGAGTGCTGTAGTGTCATGGCTCATGTCATAGCAACCTCATACTCTTGGTTAGGTGATTCTCTTGCCTCAGCCTCTTGAATAGTTGGGACTACAGATGCCTGCCACAACTCCTGGCTATTTTTTTTTTTTTTTTAAGAGATAGAGTCTCATTCTATCACCCTCGGTAGAGTGCTGTAGCATCTCAGCTCACGGCAACCTCCAACTTCTGGGCTTAGGCGATTCTGCCTCAGCCTCCCAAGTAGCTGGGACTACAGGTGCCTGCCACAACGTCTGGCTACTTTTTGTTGCAGTTTGGCCAGGGCTGGGTTTGAACGAGCCACCTTCCGTATATGGGACCAGCGCCCTACCCACTGAGCCACAGACGCCACCCAGGAGTTCAGAGTTCTTAGCCTGATTTGTAAGGTCCCGCATAATCTGGCCCTACTTAATTCTAGCATCATTTTTTTCCATTCTCTAACTTATTTCAAACTTTATGCTGTAACTATACACTAAGTCCCTGAGGTTTCAAACATCTGACTTAAATTGCATTTACAAACAGAGGTTATGTTTGTAACAGTATGGTACAGCAGGGCATCCCAAACCACTAGGCACAAAAAGTAGCAGGCACAGTTCCAGTCTAGCTACAGCATAGCAAAGTCACCGTGCTTATTGAAAAGTTACGGTGCTCATGTTGATGGGGGTGACCCCCTCTTCTGGCTCTGCTTTCTAGTACTGGACAGTATAGGGAATTGGCTCTTGTTATTTATTTTTTATTTTTTATTTTTTTTGAGACAGAGCCTCAAGCTGTCCCCCTGGGTAGAGTGCCGTGACATTACAGCTCACAGCAATCTCAACTCCTGGGCTCAAGCGAGTCTCCTGCCTCAGCCTCCCAAGTAGCTGGGACCACAGGCGCCCAACACAACGCCTGGCCATTTTTTGATTGCAGCCATCGTTGTTTGGCGGGTCCAGGCTGGGGATTCGAACCCGCCACCTTAGGTGTACTTAAGGGAAAGAACGGTGTGTTGTACAGTGTAT
>NW_003852438.1:10304835-10306525 GCF_000181295.1 Otolemur garnettii | reverse complement strand
AAAAAAAAAAAAAAAAAAATTTGAATGGAAGACCCAAATCAGCAGAATATGCCTGTCAGTCTTTCTTCAGTGCAAGAAAAGCTTTTTCTTGCAAGCGAAGGCGATTGCAATGAAGAATTTTTTGTGTGTAAGGGATGATTCAATTGCTTTAAAGAAAGGGAAAATTGGGTGGTGCCTGTGGCTCAGTGAGTAGGACGTCAGCCCCATATACTGAGGATGGCGGGTTCCCCGCCAAACTGCAATAAAAAAATAGCCAGGCATTGTGGCAGACGCCTGTTGTGGCAAGAGGATAACCTAAGCCCAAGAGCTGGAGGTTGCTCTGAGCTGTGGCTCACCCATGGCACTCTACCAAGGGTGACAAAGTGAGACTCTGTCTCTTAAAAAAAGGGAAATTTTGTGTAGTATTAAAGTTCAAGGTAAAGCAGCGAGTGCTGATGTTCATGCTACAAGTGATATTTCCCAAGACATTGGAAGGTAATTATAGATGAGGGAGGGAGATTGTTTGCCAGGTCAAAAATTTTTTAAACTATAAACAGGCTATAAATAAACTATAAATCAGGCAGATTCTCCAGGAATTATTCCAGAAGATGGCATTGTTATCATAGGAGATGATAGCTCTGTTTTTGCCCCCGAAGACCTTCCAGTGGGATAAGATATGGAAGTGAAAGACAGTACTGATATCGCTGATCCTGACCATGTGTAGGCCTAGGCTAATGTGTGTTTGTGTCTTAGTTTTTATTTATTTATTTATTTTCTTGAGACTGAGTTTCACTATATCGCCCTTGGTAGAGGGCTGTAGCATCCCAGCTCACAGCAACCTCAAACTCTTAGGCTCAAGTGATTCTCTTGCCTCCGCCTCCTGAGTAGCTAGGACTACAGGTGCCCGCCCCAACTCTCAGCTATTTTTTTTTTTTGAGAGACAGAGTCTCACTTTATCACCCTCGGCAGAGTGCCATGGGAGCATCACACAGCTCACAACAGCTTCCAACTCCTGGGTTTAGGAGATTATCTTGCCTCAGCCTCCTGAGTAGCTGAGACTACAGGTGCTTGCCACAACACCCAGCTATTTTTTTGTTGTTGTTGCAGTTTGGCCAGGGCTGGGTTTGAACCCAACACCCTCGGTATATGGGGTTGGCGCCCTACTCACTGAGCCATAGGCACTGCCCTGCCCAGCTATTTTTTGTTGCAGTTGTCATTGCCATTTAGTTGGACAGGGTCAGGTTTGAACCTGCCACCCTCGGTTATGTGGCTGGCGCCATAACCACTGTGCTTTGGGCACTAAGCCTCTATTTTTATTTATTTTATTTTATTGAAACAAGAGTCTCTGTTGCCTTGGGTAGAGTGCCATGGCATCATAGATCACAGCAACCTTAAACTCCTTGACTCAAGCAATCCTCTTGCCTCAGCCTCTCAAGCAGCTGGGACTACAGGTTCCCACCCCAACACACAGCTAATTTTTCTATTTTTTTTTTTTTTTTGGTTTTTGTTTTTTTAATTTTTCTATTTTTTAGTAGAAATGGGGTCTTGCTCTTGCTCAAACTCCTGAACTCAAGTTATCCACCCAACTTGGCTTCCCAAAGTGGTGGGCGCCTGTAGTCCCATCTACTCAGGAGGCTGGGGCAAGAGAATTGCTTAAGCCCAAGAGTTTGAGGTTGCTGTGAGCTGTGACAACACAGTACTCTACTGAGGG
>NW_003852438.1:10303202-10304173 GCF_000181295.1 Otolemur garnettii | reverse complement strand
CTCAGTTTCCCAAGTAGCTGAGACTACAGGTGCCTGCCACAATGCCTGGATATTTTTAAATTGCAATTGTCATTGTTTGTTTGGCTGGCTTAGGCTGGATACGAACCCGCCAGCTCTGGTGTATGTGGCTGGCACCCTAGCTACTTGAGCTACAGGTGCTGAGCAAGGATTGATTCTCTTATTTCAGCCTCCTGGTTAGCTGGGACTACAGGCTCCTGCCACAATGCCCAGCTATTTTTTCTAGAGATGAAATCTCGCACTGGCTCAGGCTGGTCTCAAATGTGAACTCAGGCAATACGCCTACCTCAGTCTCCCATGGTGCTAGGATGAGCCTCCTCTCCTGGCAAAATTAAAAAGTTTATAAGTAAGCTAGAGTTAAGTTATTTTTTCTTTTTTTTCCCTTTAAGCATATTCTGCAGACAAGCTAAGGTTAATTTATTATTGAAGAAAGAAAAAATTAATTAATTTATTTATTTATTGAGACAGAGTCTCAAGCTATCACCCTGAGTAGAGTTCTATGGCATCATAGCTCACAGCAACCTCCAACTCTTGGGCTCAAGTGAGCCTCCTAGCTCAGTTTTTCTATTTTTAGTAGAAACAGGGTCTCATTTTTGCTCAGGCTGGTCTTAACCTCATGAGCTCAAGCTATCCTCCCACCTCGGCCTCCCAGAGTGCTAGGATTACAGGTCTGGGCCAACTCGCCTGGTCTCTGAAAGAAAAAATTTAAAAGAAGATAAATTTAGGTCTCACGCCTATAATCCTAGCACTGTGGGAGGCCAAAGTGTGTAGATTGCCTGAACCTGGCTCAGCGCCTGTGGCTCAATTGGCTAAGGCACCAGCCACATACACCTAAGGTGGTGGGTTCGAATCTAGCCCGGCCACAAAACAATGACGTCTGCAACCAAAAAATAGCCAGGTGTTGTGGTGGGCGCCTGTGGTCCCAGCTACTTGGGAGGCTGAGGCAGGAGACT
>NW_003852438.1:10299414-10303137 GCF_000181295.1 Otolemur garnettii | reverse complement strand
CTGTCTCAAAAAAAAAAAAAAAGATTGCCTGAACTTATGGGTTCCAGACCAGCCTGAGCAAGATCAAGACCCTGGCTCTAAAAATGGCTGGGCGTTGAGGCAGGCACCTGTAGTCCCAGCTACTTGGGAGGCTGAGGCAAGAGAATCACTTGAACCCCAGAGTTTGAGGCTGCTGTCAGCTAGGACACCACGGCACTCTACCAAGGGAAACAAAGTAAGACTCTGTCTCAAAAAAAAAAAAAAGAAAAAAAAAAGAAAATAAATTTAGTGTAGCCTAGGTATACAGTGTTTATAACATCTACAGTAATATACAATAATGTCCTAGGCCTGCTCATTCACTCCTCACTCACTCACTGACTCCCAGAGCAACTTTTAGTCTTGTAAGCTCCATTCATGGTGAGTGCCCTATCCAAATGTACTATTTTTTATCATTTGTATTGTTTTCTTCTGTTTTTTTGTTTTGTTTTTGTTTTTTGCAGTTTTTGGCTGGGGTGGGTTTGAACCTGCCACCTCCGGCACATGGGGCCGGTGCCCTACTCCTTTGAGCCACAGGTGCCGCCCCTGTATGGTATTTTTATTGTACTTTTTTTTTTTTAGAAACAGAGTCTTACTTTATCACCCTTGGTAGAGTGCTGTGGCGTCACACAGCTCACAGCAACCTCCAACTGCTGGGCTTAGGCGATTCTCTTGCCTCAGCCTCCCCAGTAGCTGACACAATACCTGGCTATTTTTTGTTGCAGTTTGGCCAGGGCTGGGTTTGAACCCGCCACCCTCAGTATATGGGGCCAGTGCCCTACCCACTGAGCCACAAGTGCTACCCTACTGTACTTTTCCTATGTTTAGATGTGTTTAGGTACGTAAATATTTGCTGTTGTGTTACAGTTGCAACTACAACAAATATTACAAATGCCTATAGTATTCAGTACAGTAACATGCTGTGCAATTGGTAGTCTAGGAGCACTAGGTGGTACCCAGCACTGGGCTGATAGTCAGCTTTGTGTGAACAAACCTTGTGATGTTCCCACAATAATGAGAGCGCCTAACAACATATTTCTCAAACACATCTCCCTTGTTAAGCAACATTATGACTATAGGTGGTATAATAAGGGTTCAGCGCCTATAGCTCAAGCGACTAAGGTGCCAGCCACATACACCAGAAGTGGCAGGTTCGAATCCAGCCCAGGGCTGACAACAATGACAACTACAACCAAAATATAGCCGGGCATTGTGGTGGGCACCTGTAGTCCCAGCTGCTTAGGAGGCTGAGTCAAGAGAATCACTTAAGCCCAAGAGATGGAGGTTGCTGTGAGCTATGATGTCATGGCACTCTACCCAGGGTGACAGCTTGAGGCTCTGTCTCAAAAAGAAAAAAAGAAAAGTAATACAATATATGTATGTGTTATAATATATGTGTGTGTATATATGTATATATGAAAAATAAGTTTGAAAGCCAGTGATATTATGCAATCAATGCTGAGGGGCTGAAGTACCTAACACATATTCTTGTTCTGGTTCCTATATTTGGGATGGGTCAGATAAAGGGATATTAATTTAATTATGTACTTCTAAAATGAACCCTTGTTTTTGTTTTTGATTTGAGACAGGGTTTCTCTGTTTCCCTGAGTAAAGCGTGGTGGCGTAAGCTTAGTTCACAGCAACCTAAAACTCTTGGGCTTAAGAGATCCCACAGTTGCTGGGACTATAGGCTCCTGCCACCACACCCAGCTAGGTTTTTTTCCTTCTCTTTTCTGGTTTTTAGTAGAGATGGAAGTCTTTCTTGCTCAGGCTGCTCTCAAACTCCTGAGCTCAAGCAATCTACCCACCTCCGCCTTCCAGAGTGCTAGGATTATAGGCATGAGCCACTGCACCTAGCTTCCAAAATGGACCCTGGTAGCATATGGTGAAGTAAACTAGTCCCTGGCTTTCCTGTGGCTGTTTACTTGTCATTTCCCTGCCCCTTGCATATGATTCCCTTCTAATGTGCAAATAGCAAAGATTCTAGGGATCTAGAAGTAAGGTTTATCTTCTTCTCTCTCTCTTTTTTTTTTGCTGTTTTTTGGCGGGAGCTGGGTTTGAACCCGCCACCTGTGGCATATGGGCCCAGCGCCCTACTCTTTTGAGCCACAGGCGCCACCCTTCTTCTCTTGTTTTTTGGCTAGGGCTAGGGCTAGGTTCAGACTTACTTCTTTGGGGTATAACTCCCAAATGAACAAGTTTAAACCTTCTTCCTTTGTCACCTCAGTGTATGGGACCAGCACCCTACTCTCTGAGCCACAGGCACTGCTCAGGATCTAGAAGTAAGTTATTTTAGAACTGGCCATTTTCCTCCATGGGTTCAGGAGCCTATGGTTAGTTTCCTATTGTCCAGCAGGTGGTACTAGGAAGAGCCAATGTCTGCAACTTATCCTGACCCTAGACTAACTTATTTTTAGAATAGGAACTGAATGGCTGAGTCTTTAATCCTACCACTTGGGGGGCTGAGTTGGGTGGATAGCCTGAGCTCATGGGGTCCAGACCAGCCTGAGCCAGAGCGAGACCCCGTCTCTAAAAATAGCTAGGTGCTGTGGCAGGCACATGTAATCCCAGCTACTTGGGAGGCTGAGGCAAGAGAATCACTTGAGCCCAAGAGTTTAAGGTTGCTGTGAACTGTGATGTCACAACCCTTGGGCACTCAACCTAGATGGAGACTGTGTCTCAAAGAAAAAGAAAAAAAAGAGAGAGATAAATTTATTTTGCTAGATAATGTTTTCTCTCCAGGCTCCTAAGCATTTCAGGAGAGTGTATTTATTTATTTATTATTATTTTTTTTTCTCAAAGAGACAGAGTCTTACTTTGTCGCCCTCAGTAGAGTGCTGTGCCGTCACAGCTCATAGCAACCTCTAACTCCTGAGTTTAGGTGATTCTCTTGCCTCAGCCTCCCAAGTAGCTGGGATTACAGGCACCCACCACAAGTTGGCCCGGCTATTTGTTGTTGCAGTTTGGCCAGGCCAGGTTTGAATTTGCCACCCTTGGCATATGGGGCTGACACCCTACTCACTGAGCCACAGGTGCTGCCCAGGAGAGTGTATGTAGATCTCCCTCCCCTCTTTTCTTTGAGTATAATCTAGATGAACAAATTGAGGAGGATAGAGAATCTGGGATCAAGAGGGTACTTTTTTTATCAGTATTGCCATGGCTCAAGGATCAGGAATGCATTCTAATTTGTCCTGAAGTTTAAAGAAGATGTTAAACTGCAATAGAAGGGACAGGAGTTATACCCTCAAATGAACAAGTGGCTGTTGAAAATAATGATAAAAATTATTAAGATTAGGCCCAGTGCAGAGGCTCATGCCTGTAATCCTAACGCTCTGGGAGGCCTAGGTGTATGATTGCCTGAGCTCAGTAGTTTGAGACTAGCCTAAGATAGAGCAAGACCCGGGTCTCTACAACTACTGTAGCTGGGCATGGTAGTGGATGCCTGTAGTCCCAGCAACTCTGCAGGCTGAGGCAAGAAGATTGCTTGATCCCAGGAGTTTGAGGTTGCTGTGAGCTATGATGATGCCACAGCACTCTACCCAGGTTGACAAAGTGAGATTCTGTCTCAAAAAAAAAAAAAAAGGCTCGGCGCCTATAGCTCAACGGGTACGCGCCAGCCACGTACACCTAAGGTGGCGGGTTTGAATCCCCAGCCCGGACCCGCCAAAACAACAATGACGGCTGCAACCAAAAAATAGCCGGGCGTTG
>NW_003852438.1:10297225-10298664 GCF_000181295.1 Otolemur garnettii | reverse complement strand
CTAAACAATTTTTTTAAAATGTCTTTTTTATATACCCACATATTTACTATTTCCATGTCTATTATTCTTTTGTGTAGATCTCAGTTTCCGTTTAGTGTCATCTTTCTCTAATCTGTCTCTAATCTGTAGAATCTCTTTTAAAATTTCTTGTAGTACAAGTGGTAAATTTTTCAGTTTTTATTTGTCTTTAAATATATTTATTTATTTATTTCTTGAGACAGAATCTTGCTCTGTTGTCTATACTAGAGGACAGGGGTATCATCACTTACTGCAACCTCCAATGCCTGGGCTCAAGAGATTCTCCTGTTTCAGTCTCCCAAGTAGTTGGGACAATTGGCACACATCACCATGCCCAGCTAATTTTTCTGTTTTTTTGTAGAGACCAGGGTGTTGCTTTTTTGCCTGGCCTGGTCTCGAACTCCTGGCCTTAAGTGATCTTCCTGCTTTGGCCTCCTGAAGTGCTAAGATTATAGGCATGAGCCATTGTACCCAGCCAAAATGTATTTCCACTGAATTTAAAATTCTAGGTTGACGTCTTTTTGTCTTTCACCACTTTAAAGATGTCATTCTGGCCTGGAGAAGTGGCTCACATCTGTTATCCTAGCACTCTAGGAGGCCGAGGCAGGTGCATTGCCTGAGCTCAGAAGTTTGAGACCAGTCTGAGCAAGAGTGAGACACTGTCTCTAAAAATAGCTGGGAATTGTGGTGGGCACCTCTAGTCCTAGCTACTCGGGGCGGGGGGGGGCGGGGCGGGGCTGAGGCAAGAGGATCACTTGAGCCCAAGAGTTTAAACACTCAAGTCCATTGCCAAAGTTCATTCTCGCAAATGCCATCCAAATGCAGTCCTTTTTTGTTTTTTCTTTCTCAAATATATTCCTTGAATGGTCACCATCAGTCTTTGTTTGTTTGTTTGTTTTTCTTTTTTTTAGAGACGGAGTCTCACTTTGTCACCCTTGGTAGAGTGCCTTGGAGTAACAGCTCACAGCAACCTCTGGGCTTAGGCGATTCTCTTGCCTCAGCCTCCTGAGTAGCTGGGACCACAGGCGCCTGCCACAAAGCCCGGCTATTTTTTTGTTGCAGTTTGGTCGGGGTTGGGTTTGAACCCACCACCCTGGGTATATGGGGCCTGGCGCCCGACTCACTGAGCCACAGTGCCGCCCTTGTTTTACTTTCTGAGACAGAGTCTCACTATGTCACCCTTGGTAGAGTGGTGTGGCATCACAGCTCGCAGCAACCTCAAACTCTTGGGCTTAAGCAATTGTCTTGCCTCAGCCTCCCAAGTAGTTGGAACTACAGGTGCCTGCCACAATGCCTGGCTAGTTTTTGGTTGCGGTTGTCATTGTTGTTTAGCAGGCCTGGGCTGGTTCCAACCTGCCATCTCTGGTGCACATGGTGGCTGGTGCCCTAGCTGTTGAGCTACAGGCGCCAAGCCCCAGTGT
>NW_003852438.1:10292404-10296989 GCF_000181295.1 Otolemur garnettii | reverse complement strand
GGCGGGTCCGGGCTGGGGATTCGAACCCGCCACCCTAGGTGCACGTGGCTGGCGCCCCAGCCGGCTGAGCCACAGGCGCCGAGCCTCTGTGACTCTTTTTGATGCCTCCATGGCTAACAAAATTCATTTTGACTGGCCCCGCTCTTCTTTTCCTTTTTTGTCTTCTCTGGCCTAGAAACTGTTCTGTTTCCTTAATTGGTGTTTCTGCCTAGCTCCATTATGACCTACTATATGTTTATGTCTTCCAGCTGTAACAGTGGAAGGGAAGCTTAACATGACTATAACTAGCCTCATTTATTTTTTTGGAGACAGAGTCTCACTCTGTCGCCCTGGGTAGAATGCCATGGTGTCATCACAGCTCTTAATAACCTCAAACTTCAAGTGATCCTCTTGCCTCATTTTTTCTCTTGTTTAGTTGAGACAGGGTCTTGCTCTTGCTTAGGCTGGTCTTGAACTCCTGAGCTCAGGCAATCCATTTGCCTCAGCCTCCTAGAATGACAGGATTACAGATGTGAGCCTCCTTGTCTGGCCACTAGCTCCATTTTGCTTCTGACTCTTTGTGGTAACATCTTTTAGTTCAAAAGCATCTGCTTAGCTGTGCATGTAGGCTAGATGAAATGTAACAACCATGCCTTTTCCAAAACTAACTCCCAGGGAGATTATATACACACAAGTAATAATGCTATGGTAAAGATATTTTAGGACATCCTGACATTCATCCTCCAAAATTAACTGACCAAGAACAAAGAAGTTTACAACCTCTTCAGACCCATGCTGACGCCCACATGTCTGCAGTCATTGGTTACCTCTTGTGACCCTTCCCCTTCCCTTAAGATAAAAGGGAGTCTAAAGTTTGTATTAACTTAATATGGTTCTTTGGGTCATTAAACTACCACCTTAGTTTACTGGCCTTCCAAATAAAAGTTGCTTTCCTTGACCCAACACTTTGCTTCTCAATTTATTGGTTTTCCTGCAGCAAGTGTACTTTACGTTAGAAGATCCTGGTTACATCGCTTAATTCTTTATTTTTTTTTTTAATTTCAGGTCAAGGCGGCACCTGTGGCTCAGTAGGTGGGGTGCCGGCCCCATATACCGAGGGTAGCAAGTTCAAACCTGGCCTGGCCAAACTGCAACAAAAAATAGCTGGGCGTTGTGGCGGGCACCTGTAGTCCCAGCTACTCGGGAGGCTGAGGCAAGAGAATTGCCTAAACTCAGGAGTTGGAAGTTGCTGTGAGCTGTGATGCCACAGCACTCTACCAAGGGTGATAAAGCGAGACTCTGTCTCTAAAACAAGAGAAAAATAAAAATAAATAAATAAATAAATAAATTTCAGGTCAATTTGAGGGTACAAAGAATTAGGTTACAATGTTTGCATTTGTTAGGTATAGTCCCTCTTGTTGTGTCCTACCCCCAGGAGGTGGGCCACATACCCACACATTGTGTCCACTAAGTGGCGCACAACAAGCTCAGGTCCCTCCCCACTCCCCCCATCTTGAATTGAATTGAGTGGGCGTATATTAGATCATCTACTGGGTTCATATTAGTATTGAGTACACTGGATTCTTTTCCATTCTTGTGATACTTTACTAAGAAGATTATGTTTCAACTCCATGCAAGCTTAATTTTTAATAGGCAATTTTCTTTTTTTTCTTTTTTTACAGACAGAGTCTCACTCTGTTGAGAGTGCTGTGATGTCACAGCTCACAGCAACCTCCAGCTCTTGGGCTTAGGTGATTCTCTTGCCTCAGCCTCCTGAGTAGCTATAACTACAGGCACCCAAGGAATGCCCGGCTATTTTTTGTTGCAGTTTGACTGGGGCCAGGTTTGAATCCGCTACCCTTGGTATATGGGGCTAGTACCCTACTCACTGAGCCATAGGTGCCGCCCAAAAGGCAATTTCTTTACTAATAAATATAACATGGGTTCTAGGGGCTGCTTCTTCCAGAATAGTGAAGTAAATTTCATTTTTTTTTTAATTTAATAGAGAAGTATATATTTTTTCTTTCTTTCTTTTTTCCAGTTTCTGGCAGGGGCTGGGTTTGAACCCGCCACCTCTGACATACGGGGCCGGCACCCTACTCCTTTGAGCCACAGGCACTGCCTAGAGAAGTATATTTCTAACAGTTCTATGCTTCTGCAGGAACAACTATAAACTCAGGGTGCAGTACAAAAAACAAATAGCTGGCGAGGCATGGTGGCTCACACCTATAATCCTAGCACTCTGGGAGGCCAAGATGGTTGTATTGCCTGAGCTCACAGGTTTGAGACCAGCCTCAGCAAGAGCAAGACCTTGTCTCTTAACAAAAAGAAAAATAGCCAGGCATTGTGGTAGGCACCTATAGTCCCAGCTAATGGGGAGGCTGAGGCAAAAGAATCACTTGAGTCAAGAGTATGAGGTTGCTGTGAGCTGTTACACCATGGTACTGTAGTGAGGCTGACAAAGTGAGACCCTGTCTCAAACAAATAAGCTAAAACAAACAAACAACAAAAAATATTTAGGATGAGAGCTGAAAGGTGGAAGAAGGGATTGCTCAGTGTGAATTTCCCAGTTTTTACATTGTTAGACTAAGGGGAGATCACAGACCATAGCTGGCATGTGACAGTTAAAATTTTACGAGAAAAAACTCTCATCTATCTGGCCTGAAGAAGTTTGGAGGCTGGGGCACACACAGCCATGGGAAAGTGAGAGGCAATGCCAGAAAGACGAGAAGCAGAAAATGGACTTTCCAAAATCTGTTTATAAATACTAGCAAAATCTCTGGCTGGGCTCTGCACCTGTGGCTCAAGTGGCTAAGGCACCAGCTACATACACTAAGGTGGCAGGTTCAAATCCAGCCCAGGCCCACCAAATAACAATGACGGCTGCAACCAAAAAATAGCCGGGCATTGTGGAGGGTGCCTGTCATCCTAGCTACTTGGGAGGCTGAGGCAGGAGACTCGCTTGAGCCCAGGAGTTGGAGGTTGCTGTGAGCTGTGATGCCATAGCACTCTACCCAGGGGGACAGCTTGAGGCTCTGTCTCAAAAAAAAAAAAAAATCTCTGGCTGTTCTTTACATGTGGCCAATTCAAAGAAACTTGCATTTAAGGCAAAATAACTTAAAAAAAATTTTTTTTAGAGATAAAGGCTTGCTCTGTTGCTTAAATTGGAGTACAATGGTATGAGCGTAGCTCACATTAGTTCACTGTTACCTCAAATTCCTGAGCTGAAGTGATCCTCCCACCTCAGCCTCTCAAGTAGATGGGACTATAGGTGAGCACCTCCACGCCATGCTACTTTTTCTATTTTTTGTAGAGATGAAGTCTTGCTGTATCGTTCCCACTTGTCTCAAGCCCTCCCCCTGCTTCCCCCCCCCAAATGTAAGAATACAGGTATAAACCACCAAACCCTGTCAAGTTCAAAAAGTTTTAGCCTTAGGTGGCAACTGTGGCTCAAGAAGTGGGGTGCCGGCCCCATATACTGGAAGTGATGAGTTCAAACCCGGCCCCAGACAAGAAAAACTGCAAAAAAAAAAAATAAATAAAGTTTTAGCCTTATGATTTTAGCTTGGTATCTGAGCTACCATCCACTACCACAAGTGAGACAGAATTTGCAGCTTGATTTTAACCTGTTAATTGTCTGTCCAAACAAAAATCTCAACACTCTTTGGAGGAATGTAACAGAAAACACAGTCTCTCTAATATGACATTCACAATACCTAGCATATAATCCAAAAGTCTTTAACGCACAAAACATGAGAAAAACGTGACTAATTCTCAAGGGAAGAGACAATCAGCAGAGGTCAACCCCAGGATGATTATGGTGGCTATTGATTTCTTGCCTTTCGGCTCCAAATTCATCCTTTTTGTCTGCTCTATAAGAATAAATAGGGGTGAGCCATTCTTTTTTTTTTTGGCTTTGGCCGGGGCTGAGTTTGAACCTCCCACCTCTGGCATATGGGGCTGGCGCCCTATACTGGAGGTGGCGGATTCAAACCCAGCCCTGGCCAAAAAACTGCAAAATAAATAAATAAATAAATAAAATGAGTATTTTTCCTTCATCAGTGGGCACTGAAGCTTTGTCAATAGAGGGCACTGGAGAGACATCACAAGAGGAAAGCATTTTGTTTGCTGGCTCTGAGGGGCCCTCTCAGCAGGCTTCTGTACTATGCAAACCTGGCTCCCGCGTGGTGGCCTCTAACACCCAGAGGCAGAAGCTTTCCATGGCGTCTACCTTCTCTGTTGATTTTGCAGCAAAAAGTGAGACATCCTCTCATGAGCAGCTTTTCCTGATGTACTAGAGGGCAGATTTCTAGCACCACAGTTTCTTTTCTGCTATTTGGTATATTAAACTTTGCTTGTTTAAATTACTGTGTGGTTTCTCCCCTGATTTGGCCCAGATTGGGCATTATTATCTTCTTTTTAGAATTTTATTTAGTTGGGTTTCTTGTAATGGAATGTTCAACTTCCTTTCTCGTTTCCTTTTGTGTATATTCTATAGCTATTTTCCTTGTGGTTACCATAGGGACTACATTTAACATTCTAAAGTTTTTTTTTTTTTTTTTTTGAGACAGCGCCTCAAGCTGTCCCCCTGGGTAGAGTGCCGTGG
>NW_003852438.1:10288798-10291484 GCF_000181295.1 Otolemur garnettii | reverse complement strand
CTCAAGCTGTCCCCCTGGGTAGAGTGCCGTGGCATTACAGCTCACAGCAACCTCCAACTCCTGGGCTCAAGCGAGTCTCCTGCCTCCACCTCCCAACTAGCTGGGACCACAGGCGCCTGCCACAACACCCAGCAATTTTTTGGTTGCAGCCGTCATTGTTGTTTGGTGGGCCCGGGCTGGGGATTCGAACCCACCACCTTAGGTGTACGTGGCTGGTGCCTTAGCCGGTTGAGCTATAGGCGCCAAGCCGTAGTCTCCATTCGTACAATGCAAAGTGTTTTTGTTAAAAACCCACAAGTGGGATTCATGTTGCTTGCCCACAGAAAAGCAATTACTGGGCCAGGCCTGATGGCTCATGTCTTTTGTAATCCCAGTACTCTGGGAGGCCAAGGCAGGTGGACTGCTTGAGCTCAGGAGTGTGAGACCAGCCTGAGCAAGAGTGAGACCCCGTATCTACTAAAAATGAAAATCTGAGGCAAGACAATTGCTTGAGCTCAAGAGTTTGAGGTTGCTGTGAGCTATGACACCACAGCACTCTACCAAGGGTGACAAAATGAGACCTCTATCTCAAAAAAAAAAAAAAAAGCCAATTACTGAGACAACAAGGATTGTCAAGGGAGAATGGATTTATTTCAGAAGATACATCAACTGGGAGGGGGAGGCACAGGCTACTTTAAATCCATTTCTCCAATTAGCAGGGTAAGGAGTTTTCATGGAGGTGAAAATGAATAATGCACAAAAGGAGTGAACCCTATTGCATGTTTGTGGTGGAGTTCAGGGCATACAAGTGCAGTGAGGAATCGTGCTAGTTCATACATCCCATGACAAAAAATGGTGGGCTAATCTCTCCCCAGAGTGGGGATTTTAGTATTATAATGAGCTAGGGGTTAATATTGTTCATTCTCTCACCTTGTGCACAGGCTCAGTGGCTTTTGAGCACAACCTGCAGTAGCATATTGCTTATCTTGTCTTTCTGCAGACAGACGTTCTAGTAGAGTAAGATACTGTAGTTATCTCAGGGCTATAAGGAGGAAAGGAGTTTTTCCCCGCTGTTCCTGGGAAAAACTCAAAAGAATTGCATCACTGTATGGAAAGTTACAAAGTTCTGTTCAGCAGTTTGTACTGAGACCTCTCTGTCTCTTCTCTGCTTTTTCTAAGACTGTGTAGCTAGGTCACTGGAGCTGAGATAAAACTCACTGTTGCACCCCTGTCAAGTCAAGGTCACTTAGCTGCCTGCTTCAGTTCTGATGTGAACTTCAAAAAAGTGCTTTGGAATAGCTCGGCACAGTGGTTACGGAGCCAGCCACATACACCAAAGTTGGCGGGTTCAAACCCAGCACGGGCCAGCTAAAACGACAATGACAACAGCAACAAAAAATAGCTGGTAGCCAGGCATTGTGGCAAGCACCTGTGGTCCCAGCTACTTGGGAAGCTGAGGCAAGAGAATTGCTTAAGCCTAAGAGTTTGAGGTTGCTACGAGCTGTGATGCCATGGCACTCTACCAAAAGTGACATAGTAAGACTCTGTCTCAAAAAAAAAAAAAAAAAAGAAAACTCCTTTGGAATATGAGGGAGCTAAGATGCTTGAGAATCATAAAATTTTGGTTATAAAGCTGGTTACATTTAAACAACAGAACAGTGATTTTCATTTCACAAACTATGAGACTTATCAGAGAAACCATCATACCATCAAAATAACCTTTACCAATATCACAATACCTGTTGTCTATGTGTGACTACTTCCTCAGAGTGTCCTGAGACAAACCTCCTCTCAATCATGGAGGAATCTTCACTGGATAAACATGGTGAGTGTGGGAAAGAATGTGAGCTAAGCAGACTAGGTCAGCTGTACTGCTTCAGCTCAGCTCCTCAGACTCCATCTTGCAGACTATTTTTCTCTAGCTTCAGAGTCTCACTCTGTTGCCCCAGGTTAGAGAGCCTGCCAGGGTCATAGCTCACAGTAACCTCAAACTTCTAGGCTCAAACGATCTTCTTATCTCAGTTTCCTAAGTAGCTGGGACTACAGGTGGTCACTATAATGCCCATCCTCTTGCCTCAGCCTCCCAAGTAGCTGGGACTACAGGTGCTGGCCAGAATGCCTGGCTACTTTTTCTGTTCTTAGTAGAGATGGGGTCTTGCTCTTGCTCACGCTGGTTTTGAACTCCTGAGCTCAAGCAGTCCATCTGCCTCAGCCTTCCAGAGTGCTAGGAATACAAGTGTGAGCCACCATGGCTGTCTCTAATAATTCTTTTAAATGCATTACTCTCTGAAACTATGTAAAAAACAAAATGTAGACTTATAATCCAAAGTTATGATAAAAGTAACTTTTAGACTAATAACTATTTTTTTGCTTGATTTTTGTTTTTGTCTTTTAGAGATAGAATCTCAGTTTGTCAACCTTGGTAGAGTGCCATGGCATCATAGCTCATAGCAACCTCTAACTCCTGGGTTCAAGTGATCTAGCCTCAGCTTAGCTGGGCTAGGAAGTCTAGCCAGCCTAGCTGGCCTCAACTAGCTGTGACTACAGGCACCTGCCACAACACCAGCTGTTCTTAGAGACATGGTCTTGCTCTTGCTCAGGCTGATCTCAAACTCCTGAGCTCAAGCAATCCACCTGCCTTGGCCTCTAAGAGTGCTAGGATTACAGGAGTGAGCCACTGTGCCTGACCGTAACTTTTTTTTTTTTT
>NW_003852438.1:10283733-10288564 GCF_000181295.1 Otolemur garnettii | reverse complement strand
CTTGAGCCACAGGCGCCGAGCCGACCTTAACTTTTATACTAATAACTGTTCTTAAAAAAATGTTTCAGTCTCTTAAATCATGGATAAAGCAAGAAAATAAAGTTATAAACCATTGTTATAATAATAATAACTTTTATAATTGCCCACATACCTACCTTTACTGAGATCTTTATTTCTTCATACAGCTTAGTTAACGTCTAGTCTCCTTTTATTTCACCCTGTAGGACTTTCTTGTGCATTTCTTGCAGAGCAGGCCTAGTGGTAATGAATTCCCTTCACTTCTGTTTGTTGAGAATGTCTTAATTTCTCCCTCATTTTTGAAGGATAGTTTTGCCAGATATAGGGTTCCTGGATGATAGTTCTTTTTTCTCTTTCTTTGAATATACAACTGCCTTCTGACCTCCTCATGAGAAATCCACTGATAATCTTATTGAAGATTTTTTTTTTTTTTGAGACAGAGTCTCACTATATCGTGTGGGTAGTGTGTGGTGACGTCATAGCAATTTCAAACTCTTGGGCTTAAGTGATTCTCTTGCCTCAGCCTTCAAGTAGCTGGGACTATAGGCTCCTGCTGCAATGCTGGCTATTTTTTTTGTTGCAGTTGTCGTTGTTGTTTAGTGGGCTCGGGCCAATTCAAACCTGCCTGCCTTGGTGTACCTCATCAGCAGCTACAGGCACTGCCACTTTTGGGGTTTTTTTGTTTGTTTTTTAATTGTTATTTCCATTTTGTCCACACCCCTCATTTCCTCTACTTTCTCTGTGTCTTCCTTTAGATATTTGAGCATCTTTATGACAGTTGTTTATATTTTTATTTATATTTATATTTGTATATTTTAATTTATTTTTTGAGACAGAGTCCTCAGTTATCCTTAGGATACCCTTGTTATCCTCAGTAGAGTGCTATAGCAACATAGTACACAGCAACCTCAAACTCTTGGTCTCAAGTGTAGCTGGGACTACAGGCACCTGCCACAACATTGTGGTCTTGCTCTTGTTCAGGCTGGTCTTGAACGCCTGAGCTCAAGCAATCCATCTGCCTCAGTCTCCCAGAGTGCCAGGATTATAGGTGTGAGCCACTGGGCCTAGCCTTATATTTGTATATTTTTAAAGATGGGGTCTCACTATATTGCCTAGACTGACTTTAAACCTACAGGCACCTGCTACAACTCCCAGCTAGTTTATTTCTATTTTTAGTAGGGGTGGGGTCTCAACTTTGCTCAGGTTGGTCTTGGACTCCTGAGTTTAAGCCGTCCACCCACCTTGGCCTCCCAGAATGCTAGGATGACAGGCATGAGCCATTATGCCAGGCCTGGTTATCATATTTTTAATTTCTATCAGTTTTTTTTTTTTTTTTTTGCGACAGAATCTCAGTATGTTGCCCTTGGTAGGGTACCATGGCGTCACAGCTCACAGCAACCTCAAACTCTTGGGCTTAAGCGATTCTCTTCTCGGCCTCTCAAGTAGCTGGGACTACAATAGCCCCTCATAATGCCCGGCTACTTTTTGTAGTAGTTGTCATTGTTGTTTAGCAGGCCTGGGCGTATGTGGCCAGCACCCTAACCACTGAACTACAAGTGCTGAGCCTATCACTTCTTTTTTTTTTTGGTTGCAATTTTTGGCTGAGACCGGATTTGAACCCGCCACCTCTGGTATATGGGGCCAGCGCCCTACTCCTTGAGCCACAGGCACCGCCTGAGCCTATCACTTCTTTTCTTTGATTTATAAACAATAGCATTGTCTTAGTCCCACTTTGTATGACTATAATGAAATACTGGGGGTTGGGTAATTTACAGAGAAAAGAGGTTTATTTGACTTATAGTTCTGCAAGCTGTACAAGACGCTTGGTGCCAGCATCTGCTTCTGGTGAAAGCTTTAGGAAACTTCCACTCCTGGGGGAAAGGGACAAGAGGGTGCTAGAAACCAAAGGAAAGAATTAGGCTCTTCTTAACAATCAGTTCTCCCAGGGACTAATCCAGCAAGAACTCACTGGTTACCACAAAGACCAAAGACGGACCATGCCATTGATGGGGGATCTATCCCCAGGACACAAACACTTCCCCAAAGGCCCCACCTCTGATGGGGATCAAATTTCACCATGAGATTTGGAGGGCACAAATATCATAACCATATCAAGCATCCTGTATTTATTTCACAGATTGATGTTTTCTCTTGTACCTAAAAACATAAATTTTATACATTAAAAAAAAATCTTTTCCTATTGCTTATTCTTTTTGTTTCTTCCAAGTCTTACTTTTTCTTGTTTGTTTTGGTTCCATTTTTCCTTATTGGAAGGTTTCCTCCGATGTCTTGTGAACTGTGACTGTACGTTCTTATCTAAGAGTGTGGAACTAAAAAAACTAATTAGAAGCTCTGTGTGTTCAGAGAGGCCTGTTGATGAATGGGTGGAGGGGGGGAGGTTTCCTTGTGCAATAAGCAGGCAGTGAAAGTATCAGTATCTGTGTTTTATTCTGAAACTAGTCAGTCTCTCCAGAGAAGAATGCTCCAGTTTTCTGACTGGTGGGCGAAATTCTGGCTAATCGTGCACTGGTAACTGGAGAGGAAAAGGGGTCTCATCCTTCAGTATGATAACTGTGGCAGACAGAAAAAATGACTCCTCCCAAAGATATAAACTAGAATCTCCACAGTTAATTACCTCTTTAAATTGACCTAATTTTCATAGACCAGACATACACCAGTGAATGTATCAGTACAGTAGGCTTAAATCCATATGTTCACCAGTTTGTTACAGTCGCTTGGGTGGTCAACTTACAGAAGTTCTAATATATTTATTTCCTAATCTCTAGAATCTGTTACTACCTTATCTAACCAAAGAGTTAAAATTATCTTGTATAGGGTGGGTGCAGTGGCTTACGCCTATAATTCTAGCACTCTGGGAGGCCAAGGTGGGTGGATTGCCTGTGCTCACAAGCTGGATACCAGTCTGAGCAAGAGTAAGACTCTGTCTCCACTAAAAATACAAAAATCAGCTGGGCATTGTGGCAGGCACCTGTAGTCCCAGCTACTCAGGGGGCTGAGGCAAGAGGATTGCTTAAGCCCAAGAGTTTTAGGTTGCTGTGAGCAGTAATGCCACGGCACTCTACCGAGTGCGACATAGTGAGACTCTGTCTCAAAAATAAATTTATTAATAAATAACAAAATTAATTAATAAATTAATATTAATAAATTAATAAATAACAAAAGATATGATTATGTTAAGGATTTTAGGAAGATTATCCAGTTGGGCCCTAAATAAAATTACCCTTGTAAGAGAGAGGAGAGGGAGATTGGATGGAGATCCTCACAGAGGAGATAATGTGATGATGTAGCCAAGATCGGAAGGATGTGGCCATAAGCTAGGGAACACCTGGAGTGACCAGAAGCTAGAATGACAAGGAAGAGATTCCTTTTTTTTTTTTTTTGAGACAGAGTCTCATTATGTTGTCCTCAGTAGAGTGCTGTGGCATCATACCTCACAGCAACCTCAAACTCTTGGACTTTTCCAATTTTCCTGCCTCAGCCTCCCAAGTAGCTGGGACTACAGGCACCCACCACAACTCCCAGCTATTTTTTGATTATAGTTGTCATTGTTGTTTAGCAGGCCCTGGGCCAGGTTCCAACCCACCACCTTCAGTGTATGTGGCTGGCACCTGCTGACTGAGCCACCGGCACTGCCCAAGCAAGAGATTCTTTTCAGGAGACTTTGGAGGGAACTGTAAAGCTGCTGACACCTTGATTTCAGATTTCTGGCCTCTATAACAATGAAATAAACAAATTTGTTGTTTTGGGCGGCACCTGTGGCTCAGTGAGTAGGGTGCCGGCCCTATACACCTAGGGTGGTGGGTTCAGGCCCGGCCCCAGCCAAACTGTAACAAAAAAATAGCTGGGTGTTGTGGCAGGTGCCTGTGGTCCCAGCTACTCAGGAGGTTGAGGCAGGAGAATAGCCTAAGCCCAGGAGTTGGAGGTTGCTGTGAGCTGTGATGCTATGGCACTCTACCAAGGGTGATAAAGTGAGACTGTCTCTACAAAAAAAGAAGAAAAAATTGTTGTTTTAAAGCCAACCAGTTGGGCTGGGTGCAGTGGCTCACGCTTGTAATCCTAGCACTATGGGAGGTGGAGGCAGGTGGATTGCCTGAGTTCACAGGTTCGAGACCAGCCTGAGCAAGAGTGAGACCCTGCCTCTAAAAATAGCTGGGCATTGTGGCAGATGCCTGTAGTCCTAGATACTTGGGAGGCTGAGGCAAGAGGATCACTGGAGCCCAAGAGTTTGAGGTTGCTGTGAGCTGTGACACTACAGCACTCTATCTACGTTGACAAGTTTGAGACTCTGTTTCAAAAAACAAAAAACTAAAGCCAACCAGTTTATGGTAATTTGTCATAGCAGTCATTAAATTAATATAGTGATTTTCTCTTAAATCCCAGTTTTCAGTCTGGTTTCATGTTCTGCCCTCCCTTCCCTGGGTCACTCTGGTTCAGTTTCTCTGGGGAACAAACCTCACGTCTCCTTCTGGGAGTTTTCCTGGGCTTAATTAGAGAAGAATGGATGTGGGGACCTATAAAACTTTATAAACTAGAAATATTATATAAACTATATAACCCTTATATAAACTATTCCTTACCCCTGTCATCTGAGAGACTAGTGCCTCTAATTTCTGATCCTTCTAGAATAAGGGAGTAAGGGAGGGGGCACAGATTGGCTTGCTTCCTGTTTCTTTTACCCTCTATTAGGCTTCAACTCTTTCAAAACTATAAATTATCACGGTATTATTTGATTTCTTTCTTCCAAAAATATATTGTCATATCAGATGCCCTGTTGACTCCTCTTTTTTTTTTT
>NW_003852438.1:10279270-10283436 GCF_000181295.1 Otolemur garnettii | reverse complement strand
TTTAGAGAAGAGGGTGGACATAAACATATGTGTTTCATTTACATATTTAACCGGATTTTCTTTTACTTTCTTTCTTTCTTTTTTTTTTTTTTTCAGACAAAGTCTTACTTTGTCACCCTAGGTAGAGTGCCATGGCATCACAACTCACAGCAACCTCAAACTCTTGGGCTTAAACGATTCTTTTGCCTCAGCCTCCCAAGTAGCTGGGACTACAGTCACCTGCCACAATGCCTGGCCATTTTTTGTTGCAGTTGTCATTGTTGTTTAGCTGGCCTGGGCTGGGTTTGAACCCACCAGCTTGGGTGTATGTGGCTGACACCCTAGTCACTGAGCCATTGGCACTGAGTCAACTTGATAGCTCATCTCTTTCTACTGCTGAATAAAATCTCATTGTCTGGATATATCAGAGTTTATTAATAAATTCACTTACTGAAGGACATCGTGGATGCTCCTGTTTTGGCAATTATGAACAACACTGCTATAAAAATCTGTTAGGAGGTTTTATGCGTACTTAAGTTTTCAGTTCATTTGGGTAAAAATACCAAGGACTACAATTGTTGGATTATGTGGTACAAGTATGCTTAGTTTTGTAAGAACCACCAAACTCTCTTGCTAAGTGGCTGTACCATTTCGCATTCCCACCAGCAATGAATGAGAGTTCCTATTGCTTCTCATTTTTACCAGCATTTGGTGTTGTCTGTGTTTTGGATTTTGGCCATTCTAGTAAGTGTGATGGCTCATTGTTGTTTTAATTTGCAAAGTGAGGCTGAACACGAGCATCTTTTCACATGCTTACTTGCCATCTGTATATCTTATTTGATGAGGTGACTTTTCTGGTCTTTTGCCCATATTTTAATAGGGCTGTACATTTTCTTATTGTGAATTCAACCTTTGAAGTTGGCACGGTGAGGCCAGGCATGGTGGCTTACGTCTGTAATCCTAGCACTCTGGGAGATCAAGGGAGTGGATTTCCTGAGCTCACAAGTTTGAGACCAGTCTGAGCAAGAGGGAGACCCTGTCTCTAAAAACTAGCCAGGTGTTGTGGCGGGCACCTGTAGTCCCAGGTACTTGGGAGACTGATGCAAAAGGATTGCTTGAGCCCAGGAGTTTGAGGTTGCAAGCTATGATGCCATGGCACTCTACCGAGGGCAACAAAGACTCTGTCTCCCTCCCACCACCACCCCCCAAAAATTGGCACGGTGGCTTATGCTTGTTATCCTTGCATTTTGGGAGCCTGAGGCAGAAGGATCACCAAAGATCAGGAATTTGATACCAGCCTGGGCAGTATAGCAAGACCCTGTCTCTCAAAAAAAAAAAAAAATTAACTAAGCAAGAAGATGACCATTAGGGTCCAGGAGTTTATGGTCACAGTGAGCTATAATAACTTTATAAACTAGAAATATTATATAAACTGTATAAGCTAGTGGTAACACGTTAAAATCTGATGGCTTCAATGTTTTGGTATATGGAGCCACTGCATTCTAGTCTGGGCAATGGAGCTAGACCCCATATCAAACAAACAAATGAAAGGGTTTTTGCATATTTTGAATAAGTCCTTTATCAGATATGTTTTTTGCAAATATTTTTCTTTTCTCACAGTTTTAATCTTCTCATTCTCTTCCTTTTGTGTATGTGTGTGTGAGAGACAGGGTCTCGTTCTGTCCTTTGGGCTAGAGTGCAGTGGCATCATCATACATCACTGCTACCTCAAATCTCAAAAATCTTGGACTCAAGAAATCCTCCTGCCTCAGCCTCCTGAGTAACTGGGACTACAGCTGTGTACCATCACACCTGACTAATTTTTCTATTTCTTATAGAGATGAAGTTTCACTCGTGCTCAGGCTGGTCTCCAACTCCTGGCCTCAAGTGATCCTCCTACCTTGGCCTCCCAAAGTGCTAGGATTATAGGTATGAAACACTGTGCCCACCTATAACATTGTCTTTTGACATTGTCTCTTGAACAGCAGAACATTTTTTTGTTTGTTTATTTGGGTTTTTTTTAGAGACAGAGTTTTACTTTGTTGCCCTCAGTAGAGAGCTGTGGTGTCACAGCTCACAGCAACCTCAAACTCCTGAGCTTAGACAATTCTCTTGCCCTCAGTCTCCCGAGTAGCTAGGACTACAGGTGCCTGCCACAATGCCCAGCTATTTTTTTTGTTGCAGTTTGGCTGGGGCTGGGTTTGAACCCGCCCCAGCTCAGTATATGGGGCCAGCACCCTACTCACTGAGCCACAGGTGCTGCCTTTTATTTTTTTTTATTTGAGACAGAGTCAATTTGTTGCCCTCAGCAGACTGCCCCAGGGTCATAGCTTGCAGCAACCTCAAAGTCTTGGGCTCAAGTGATTCTCTTGCCTCAGCCTCTAAAGTATCTGGGACTATAGGCGCCCACCACAATGCCCTGCTATTTTTTTTAGAGATGAGGTCTCTTTCTGGCTCAGACTGGTCTTGAACCTGTGAACTGGAACAATCCACTCACCTTGGTCTCCCAGAGTGCTAGAATTACAGGTGTGGACCACCATACCAGGCATGAGTCTTCTTTTGCTCCTGTGTAATCCTCAAGACCCCATCTTTGAGAGATGACCCCAGGAAAAAGTCAATGATGGACTCCTTGATGGGCAGGGAGAAGAGATAAATCACCTACAGGGATTTGATCTTCATGTCCTTGGCTAGTTGGTCCAGCTTATTGACCAGCATCCATTGCTTGTCAGTGACTTGCCTCTGTGAGCTCTGCAACCACTGCTGAGACTCTTGGCCAGAATGCTGCTGCCAAAGCCCTGATGGAAGCTACGGCCTCCTGTTTCAGGGCCTGTGGACCTCCTGCTGCACTGGTGTTGCTTGCCATTTGGTGTTTTCTCTGAGAAGAAGCTGGTAATGTGTTTTGGGGGGGTTTGTTTTGTTTTGCCACTTAACATGCTTGGCATTTAGTGATAACACGTTAAAATCTGAAGGCTTCAATATTTCTTCATCCTTGTGTCAAAATTAATCTGCTCACCTAAATAAATTTTATTATTGTTTAAACTTTAAATTATGAGAATATACAGAAAAACATAAAGCTCAGCGAAAATCTCAAAAGCCAATAATTAGAATATAAAATCCATGAAGGTAAGAACTTTGTCAAGTTCAATACCATATCTATAGGTACTGATAGTGCTGAGCTCTGAGTCCAAATAGTAAGCAATTAGTATTTGTGATTAGTTAAATCTCCACTATTAATGTTTTGAAATTTACATACCTAAATTTATATGTCTGTGTTTACTTTTTTCTTAAAAAATGTATTCATGCCACAGATATTCCTTTGTAACTTGCTTTCTCTGTTTAACAAATTTCATGGGCTTTCTGCCATGTTGAGTACATGACACGCAGGAGGTCCATATCTGCCAGAGGCTGTTCTGATTTGTCAGTACCGATGTCATACTGGTTGTTAAACTTTTTTTAGATTGACAAGGCTGCAAATGAAAGATGCTAAAAATTGCTCACTGTTTCTACTAAAGCTAAACATATGCCTACCCTAACTAACAATTCTCTACTTAGGTATAATCTTAAAGGAAATGGATACATTTAGTCCCCAGAAGATGTGTGCAGGATACTCATAGCAGCTCTATTCATAACAGCCTCAAACAGGAAACTACCTAAATACTCATCAAAAATAAATGGATAAATATGTTGTAGCACATTCATACCGTAAAATCTTCCAGATATTAAAGACAGGCACGAAAGAATATGTGCTTTATTGTTCCATTTATATGAAGTTCAAGAACAAGCAAAACTGATAGATATTTGTAGATATGCGAATAGTATATCTTTGGAGTAGAGACAGGTAAAGAATAAGAGGGACACTTATGGGGTGCCTGAAATATTCTGTATCTTGATCTAAGTCATGGTTTTGCGGATCAATGCATATTTTTTAAAATATCAACCTGCACGCTTAAAATTAGTGCACTTTATACATTTTATTGCCTATATATTATCCTTCAATTAAAAGAACCCAATTAGGCAGTGCTCGTAGCTCAGTGAGTAGAATGCCGGCCACATACACCAAGGCTGCTAGGTTCCAACCTGGCCTGGGTCAGCTAAACAACAATGACAACTGCAACAAAAAAAATAGTTGGGGCTCGGCGCCTATAGCTCAACCAGCTAAGGCGCCAGCCATGTACACCTAAGGTGGC
>NW_003852438.1:10277386-10278573 GCF_000181295.1 Otolemur garnettii | reverse complement strand
AAAAAAAAAAAAAAAATCTAAAACAGAAGAGGAGACCTGGGGCATCCACAGAGTTAGGCTCCCATTGTGGAAACCCTTCCAGTAACATGATTCTGGATCCCACTAGACAGCAAGCCCTATGCTGCAGCAAAGGATTGTGGTTAGGAGTCAGTGAAGCATTGGGCCAGGTTGGTCCAACTCATTCTGAAAACTTGAGATTAATATTCCAATTGCACTGTTGTGGCTTGAGATATATATGCTCTGTTCCTGGCACTGAAAGGAGGTAAGCAACCCTGTGACAAATTGCCTAAGAAGCCTTCTCAAACTTTTTAAACAGGGGGCCAGTTCACTGTCCCTCAGACCATTGGAGGGCTGGACTGTGGGCCCCGGGATGAATCAGCTGCTAAGCAGGACAGGCAGCAGCAGCAAAAACACCCAGAGGGCCGGATAAATGTCCTAGGAGGGCTGTATGTGGCCGGCAGGCAGTAGTTTGAGGATGCCTGCTTTTAGGCCTTGTCTGTCTGAGCCTCCCTATTTCAATTAAGAGGGCCCTGAAGATCCTGAATCGATCCCCTGGTCTGGTAATCATTCTTGTCTTTCGTTCTTCTACAAAAGACATAGTGTCAACATTTCCCGAACTTTTAGGAAACAGGGTCTTATGTGCCTCTGGAGGTTGAGAGAATAAAACAGCATCTGGAAATACCTTCCTATCTTACAGCACCGCTTAGATTCAGAATGAATTTCCCCTCTGCCTCCTCTTTTGTTCCCTCTTACCCCAGGACAGACAGGCTGGTAATCACACAGCCAGACTATGATCTGCAGGTATTTATTGTCAACACCAGAGAAGTATTTGTGCCTCTCTGGTGGCTTGTTCAAGGAGATGTAGATGTTGCTTTCTTCTTTTCTTTTTGCCTGGGATGCTGGTTCCACTGAGAAACTGCAAGAACTAGGAAGGGAACTGAGACTTTGAAAATCATGCACCAAGACTACAGGGCTCTAAGAATCAGCTTTCCTGGGAGAGAAGGTGACGCTAGCTCCATAAATACCATGTGTAGTTTGCAAGGCTGTGTGAAGGCACTAACTCACACTCTCTTTGCCCAGAAGAGATTCACAGGAAGGAGGTTCTTTTGGCTTGGCACCTGTGGCTCAAGTGGCTAAGGTGCCAGCCACATACACCTAAGGCGGCGGGTTCGAATCCAGCCAGGGCC
>NW_003852438.1:10272223-10276376 GCF_000181295.1 Otolemur garnettii | reverse complement strand
AAGTAGCTGGGACCACAGGCGCCCACCACAACGCCCAGCTATTTTTTTTTTTTGGTTGCAGCTGTCATTGTTGTTTGGCGGGCCAGGGCTGGATTTGAACCTGCCACCTTAGGAGTATAGGGCTGGCGCCTTAGCCACTTGAGCCACAGGTGGTGAGCCTGTTTGTTTTATTTGCAAAAAAGATAATATACAGAGAGTTGTTATCCTTAATAGAGTAAAAGGAGATTTAAAAAAAAGAAATTATAGTAACTAAAAAACCCCATAAACCCTAGTAGATAATGTGACAAAAGATATGAACAGAAAATTTGTAATGGGATAAACATTCATTCATTCCTTCATCCTTTCTATAACTTTATAGAGCACATACTATTTGGGGTTCTGCAGTAAAAATAGAAAAATCCTTGCCCTCAAAGAGTATTGTTGCTTTCTGCCACTTTTCTTTATTTTCTTCTAATTATATTTTTGTTTTATTTATTTTTTTGAGACAGAGTTTCACTTTGTCACCCTGGATAGAGTGCTGTGGCATCATAGGTCATAGTAACCTCATACTCTTGGTCTCAAACAATCCTCTTGCCTCAGCCTCCCAAGTAGACAGGACCACAGGCACCCATTCCAATGCCAAGTTAGTTTTTAGAGATGGAGTCTCATTCTTGCTCAGGCTGGTCTCAAACTCCTGAGCTCAAGCAATCTGTCTCCTAGAGTGCTAGGATTATAGGTGTGAGCCACTGTGCCTAGCCTAATTATATTTTTAAACATTAATTCCGCATATATTCTTTATTCATCTGGAAGTATTTTCATGTAAAATTGAGTTGAAAATTTATTCTCCCCTTAAAAGTAAATACTTGCTCTAATAATATTCTTCTCCTCACTGATACATCATTCCATTTTTATGAAATAATAAATGTGCATATTCTTATGTTCAGAGGTATATATTCTGCCTGAGTGATTTATAGAACCACTTGTATTGCAGCTCCCTACTGTTTTTCTCTTTTTTAGTCATGACTTTGTACATGTCAGATGCTATAGGCTTACAGGGTGTTTGTTTTATTTTTGACACAGAGTCTCATTATGTTGCCCTCGGAAGAGTGCCATGGCGTCAAAGCTCACAGCAACCTCAAATTCCTGGGCTTAAGTGATTCTCTTGCCTCAGCCTCCCAAGGAGCTGGGACTACAGGCACCCGCCACAATGCCTGGCTATTTTTTGGTTGCAGTTGTCATTGTTGTTTAGCTTCCCTGGGCTGGGTTTGAACCCCCCAGGCTTGGTGTATGTGGCTGACACCACAACCACTGTGTTATGGGTGCTGAGCGAATAAATCATTATTTTAAGCTACTAAGCTTTGGGGCAGTTTGTTATACAACACAGGGAAACAAAACAATGGTTATACTTTAATATGTTTTCTTAAAACCTATTTTTTGAGATTTTGTTTATTTCTGAATTTTTGTTATCCTAAACAGTGTTAGTATGAACATCCTCACACAGGCCTTTGCCACATCCTTCATTGTTTTCTCATGATAAATTTCCCTTTTTTTTTTAGACAGAGTCTCCCTCTGTCTCTTGTGCTAGAATGCCATGGCCTGAGCCTAGTTCACAGAAACCTCAAACTCCTGTGCTCAAGTGATGCTTTTGCCTTCGCCTCCTGAGTAGCTGGGACTACAGGCATCTGCCATCAAGCCTAGCTAAGTTTTCTTTTCTTTCTTTCTATTTTAATAGAGCCTAGATCTTCCTCTTGCTCAGGCTGATTCTAAAATCCTGACCTCAAGCAATCCTCCAACCTCCCAGAGTGCTAAGATTATAGGTGTGAACCACTGCACCCAGCCCCTTGGGATAAATTTCTAATGTAGAATTACTCACTGAGCCAAAGGAAGTTCAAATGATTGCTTTACTATTTCTCTTTTCTCTTCATGCTTTCCCTTAAGTATCAATGAACATGGAAAGGATCCAAGTTTTGATCAGAAAGGAGAAGAGAAGGAAGAAAGAATGCTGGGAAAACCCCAAACTGGATGTCATTATCAATCGTGTACATGAACATGCTTGGACAGTAACTCACCGAAGATGGATACTGCACTTTATGCTTTGTATCCCTAGGCTTTAAACGCCTAGTAGCATATTGACCTGTGAGTCTTGGCCTGGGGTACCCATGAAGAATGTCTGTGGTGGGGGCAGGGTAAAGCCATAGAACTGAGCATCTTTCTGGAGCACCAATCTTACTAGTATATATTTTTTGTTGTTGTTGGAATTTGACCAGGGCCGGGTTCAAATCTGCCACCCTTGGTATATGGGGCCGGTGCCCTACCCACAGGCGCTGCCCAAGAAAATATACATACATACACACACACAGACACAGACACACACACACATATATATATTTTTAAATTTCTTCTTCTTCTTCTTCTTTTTTTTTGCAGTTTTTAGCCAGGGCTGGGTTTGAACCTGCCATCTCCGGCATAAGGGGCTGGCACCCTACCCTTTTGAGCCACAGGTGCCGCCCTATATTTTTAAATAGTCTGTGTTGCTCTGGGTAAAGTGCCACAGCATCATCATAGCTCATGGCAACCTCAAATTCTTGGGCTCAAGTGATCCTCCTGTCTCAGCCTCCCAAGTAGTTGGGACTACAGGTGCCCATCATAACGCCTGGTTAGTTTTTCTATTTTTAGTAGAGACAGTGTCTGGTTCTTGCCAGGCTGCTCTTGAACTCTGGAGCTCAAGTGACCCACCTGTTTCAGCCTCCCAGAGTGCTGGGATTACAGGGCTGAGCCACCACATCCAGTTAGAAACCTTTTTGGAGGAAAAAAACAAACATTTAAATTTTTGACTCTTTTAAGATTTTGTCATATACATGAGTTTTAAAGATTAAAACTAACTTCAGCCAGGTATGTTGGCTTATACCTGTAAACGTAGCACTCTGGAAGGCTGAGTCTGGAGGATTCCTTGAGGACAGGAGCTCAGATCAGCCTGAGCAAAAGCACGACCCCTGTTTCTACTAAAAATAAAGAAACTGAGTGTTGAGGCAGGTGCCTATAGTCCCTGCTACTTGGGAGGCTGAGGCAAGAGGCTTGCTTGAGCCCAAGAGTTTGAGGTCGCTTTGAGCTATTACAATACCTTGGCAACAGGGTGAGACTCTGTTGCAAAAATAATAATAATAACAGGGCGGCGCCTGTGGCTCAAAGGAGTAGGGCGCCAGCCCCATATACTGGAGGTGGTGAGTTCAAACCGGCCCCAGCCAAAAACTGCAATAATAATAATAATAACAAAATAAATAAATAAATAAATAGTTGGTTCTTTGAAAAGATAAACAAAATGGATAGACCTCTTGCTGGATTAACCAGAAATAGGAAAAAAGCAATCCAAATAAGCTCAATCAGAAATGAAGGAGATATTAAAACTGATAGCACAGAAATACAAAACATTATTTGTGAATATTATGAAAATCTCTATGCACGCAAACTAGAAAATGTAGAGGAAATGGACAAATTTCTAGAAATACACAACCTCCCATGACTAAGCCAGGAAGAAATATTAAAGAACTCCTGAACAGACCAATAATGAGCAGTGAGATTGAAGCAGTAATCAGAAGACAGCCAATAAAAAAAGACCCAGACATGATGAATTCACAGCTGAATTCTATCATATCTGCAAAGAGCTGATACCCATACTGAAGAAATTATTCCATAATACTGAGAAGGAGGGAATCCTCCTCAACTCACTCTACAAAGCCAGTATCATATTGATACTAAAGCTAGGAAAGGATATAACAACAACAAAAAATAAAACTAAAGATTAATATTCCTTATGAATATAGATGCAAAAATCTTCAATGAAATATTAGCAAACTGAATTCAACAGTGCATCAAAAAAATGATTCACCAGAATCTACCATCACCCAAGGGATGCAAGGATGGTTCAACATACACAAATCAATAAATGTAGCTGGGCACAGTGGCTCACACCTGTAATCCTAACACTTTGGGAGGCGACATGGGTGGATTTCTTGAGCTCAGGAGTTCAGGACCTGTCTGAGCAAGAGTGAGACCCTGTTTCTACTAAAAATAGAAAAATATCCAGGTGTTATGGCAGAGGCCTATATAATTCCAGCTACTTGGAAGGTGAGGCAAGAGAATCACTTGAGTTTGAGGTTGCTGTGAGCTCTGACAC
>NW_003852438.1:10268732-10269744 GCF_000181295.1 Otolemur garnettii | reverse complement strand
AGGGAGGGAGGGAGGGAGGGAGGGAAGAAAGAAAAAAAAGAAAGAGAAAATAAGCAGAACCCTTTTCTCTCAGCACTCACAAAAATTAATTCAAGATGAAAGAAAGACTTAGATGTAAAGCATGAAATCGTAAGAATTCTAGAAGAAAAGATAGGGAAAATTTTTCTAGACATTGGTTGAGGCAAAGAATTTATGATTAAATCACAATGGCAATTATAGCAACAACAAAAATAAATAAATAAGCTTGGTTTAACAAAGAAGCTTCAGGGAGGGGCACAGTGGCTCATTCCTGTAGTACTAGCACTCTGGGATTGCTTGAGTTGGAGACTAGCCTGAGCAAGAGCAAGACCCTGTCTCTTAGCCAGCACTGTGGTGGGCACCTGTAGTCCCAGCTACTTGGGAGGCTGAAGCAAGAGAATCACTTGAGCCCAAGAGTTTGAGGTTGCTATGAGCTGTGATGCTATAGCACTCTACAGAGGGTGACAAAATGAGACTCTATCCAAAAAAGAAAAAAAAAAAAGGAGATGCTTCTGCACAGCTTAGAAAATAATCAACAGAACAAACAATCTACAGAATAGGAAAAAAATATTCATAAACTACACATGTGACAAAGGGCTAATATCCAGAATCTACAGAGAGCTCAAAGAAATTAGCAAGAAAAAAAACCCCAACCCCATTAAGAAGTGGGCAAAAGACATGAACAGAAGTTTTCCTAAAGAAGACAGACAAATGGTCAACAAAAATATGTAAAAATGATCAACATCACTAATCATCAGGGAAATGCAAATTAAAATCTCAATGAGATATCACTTTACTTCTATTGGAATGGCTTTGATTAAAAAGTCTTAGGGGTACAGGTGAATCTTTCTAAGAGTAGAATGTGAACGTTTTAAAGCAATAACTGAGAAAATGACATGAAGGCTGTGTTGAGCAGTTTGATGGAAGTATTTCAGATTGCATGTGAAAACCCCACACTGTACCCCAGAAGTGCATTAATGTACATAGTTACCAT
>NW_003852438.1:10266567-10267740 GCF_000181295.1 Otolemur garnettii | reverse complement strand
AGCACTCTACCCAGGGGGACAGCTTGAGGCTCTGTCTCAAAAAATAAAATAAAATAAAATCAGTCTTAGCCCATCAATTCATAGTGGATTCAGAAAATGGGGTATAGTATACCATGGAGTACTACTGCTCAACCATAAAAAGGAATGAATTAATGTCTTTTTACAGCAATTTGGAAAGAATTGAAGACTATCATCGTAATGGAAGTATCTAAAGAATGGGAAAAAAAAACCCCACATATACTCTCTAATAAATTGGAACTAACTGAGGGGCACATAAGTGCACAGAGAGAAGTAAAAGTCATTGGAAATCAAGCAGGGGGGAGGAAGGGAGGGATAAAAACCCACTTAAAGAGTACATTGAACACTATTTGAGTGATGGGCATATTTTTAGCCCTGAGTCAACCCATGTAACAGAACAATTTGTATCTGTTATATTTTGGAGAAAAAGAAACTTCAAAGGAATTATACTGCTGGTTTTTATGAATTAGGAACTACTGGTTCAAAGCAATAGAATCCAAAAACTAATTTAAGTGAGTGAGATAGATATTGAGAGACAAAGAATTTATTAAGTTATAAAAGCATTTGTATTAATTTCCTATTGCTGCTGTAACAAATTACCACAAATGCAGTGTCTCAAGAAAATTTATTATCTTAACAGTTCTAAGATCAGAAACCCCAAATTAATCTCCCGGGGCTAAAATCAAGGTGCTGACAGGGCTGTGTTACTTCTGGAGGACTTTGGGGAGAATCTATTTACCTACCTTTTCCAGCTTCTAGAGGCTGTCCCCTTTTCTTGGCTCATGGTCCCACATCACTCTGGCCTCTGTATCTGTCATCACTTCTTTCTGACCTTCCTTCATCCCTCTTATCAGGACCTTTGTGATTATTTTGGGCTCACTGGGGTAATGCAGAATAGTCTCCTCATCGCAAGGTCTTTAATTTAATCACACATGCAAAGCCCCTTTTATAAATATGTAAGGCAATGTATTTACAGGTTCTGGGGATTAGGATGTGGACATGTTTGGGAGGGGGCATTATTCAGCCTATTATAATGTTGCAAAGAATCATGAACAAGAATGCTACTGGGCTTCTGGAACCAGTTAAGAGAAGCTTCCATTAACTATAAAGCCAAGTATGTTCTTTCTGCCTCTCCTCTTTTTTTTTTTTTTTTTT
>NW_003852438.1:10262897-10264320 GCF_000181295.1 Otolemur garnettii | reverse complement strand
TTTTTTTGGTTGTAGTTGTTATTGTTGTTTGGCAAGCCCGGGCTGGGTTCGAACCAGCCAGTTTTGATGTATGTGGGTGGTGCCCTAGCCACTGAGCTGTAGGGGCTGAGCCCCAGCTATTTTTTGTAGTTGTAGTTGTCATTGCTGTTTGGCAGGCCCAGGCCAGGTTTGACCCCACCAGCTTAGTGTATGTGGCTGGCGCCCTAGCCGCTTCATTTTTGTTTTTTTGAGACAGGGTCTCACTTTGTTGCCCTCAGTAGAGTGCTGTAGCATCATAGCTCACAGCAACTTCAAACTCTTGGGCTCAAGCAATTCTCTTGCCTCAGCCTACCGAGTAGCTGGGACCACAGCTACTTTTTTAGAGATAGGTCTTACTCTTGCTTAGACAGGTCTTGAACTCCTGAGCTCAAGTGATCCGCTGCCTCAGCCTCCCAGAGTGCTAAGATTATAGGCAGGAGCCACCACACCCGGCCTCCCAGCTTCATTTTTTAATGTAGGCAGATAGTTACCTCCACTTACACACCTGCACATGCACATGCACACACGAGTTTCTAAGAAAATGGACAGCAGGCCGGCACACACATCCATGGGATGAAAAACTTGTGACTGTAGTCTTCCTTACAATCAATAGTCTTCCTTCTCAGTTATCTTTTCCTATTTCACATTTCAAAAACTTCTTTCACAGCTGAGCAGCAGTATTCACTGTGTCCAAACTGCACACAGCTCACACTCACACTGGAATTATGTACCTTCAGGACTTAAAATCCTTTACCTCTGTCTTCCTGACTGTAACACTATGTGCAGGATATAGTTGTACACAGTATCAGCCCTTCCCCCATTGTCAAATAATAATTTCAACTTAGAAAACACAGAACGCACTGGTGAACACCCATATCCTTCTTAAGTAAGTTAGGGGCAAAACAGGGATCAGAGAAGAAGCCCTCGATGTTTCTCCCCAACAAGGGCAGCCTTCTCCCCCCAGAAGCCCTCTCTGTAGTTGCTGGCCTGGCAGAACAGAGTGAGGGCTGTCTCAGGTCTCCCGCCTTTAACTTGTCACTACCCCCTTCAAAATGGGAAGTCAGTGCTGGGCTCTTTCCCTTGCCAACCCCCTATCAAGTCCTTTTGCCAACAAAAAGGGTAGCCAAACCGATTTCTCAGGCCCATGACAGTCCTCAAACATTAGGACAGATCTGTTTCCTGGTGTCACAGAGTGAGGACAGGAGGCCAAAGGGCTCAGCCACATTCCACCTCCCTTTGGAAAAAGCAAGATCAGTTCAGTTTTCACGAAGAAAATTCTGCCAAGGGGAGCAAAAACCCCTTGTGCTATCATCACTTCTCTGTCACCCCAGATGCTGAGAGAACACTTAAACTCCTATTCCTCTGTCCTCCTTCTTTCAGGGACCAGAAACAGGCGCTGTGCTGG